>NC_031975.2:18931260-19596260 GCF_001858045.2 Oreochromis niloticus | reverse complement strand
TTCTGCACTCCCTGTATTGTAAAAACTTGCTTTTAATGATTGATATTACAGTTTTTGTTGTGGAATCCTACAGTATTGACGGTATTGTAGACACTTTAACCAACATATGATTACTTAAAAAAAAAAAAAGGAATGGAAGCTAAGCTTAAAAGAAAACTGATTTGCAACTGCTTTTATGTGGGACTTGTGTAGAATGTTTCCTGTACATTTAATACTCAACTTCATATTAAATCAGGATTGTGTGGGCTATTCATCCAAGTTGCAGCTTGCCTTTTGCTCAGTGTCACCCAACAGAAGATATAAGTCACCTAGGAAGCTCTACAGAAAGGTTATATACAAAATGTCCTGCCTTTCTGATAGAAATATCACATAAAGATGTGTTTGCATCAATAGACGGCCAATATGTAGGTCTTACAGGAAAGGCAGGAGGTCAATGCACTCCAATGTGACCATTTGCATCTCAAAATTAAAATGGCCAAAAAAGGCAATAGAACTTATTTAGAGGGAAAATAGATTAATCTTGGCCCTTATTGGTATTTCACAGTATTTCACTTTCATTTTCCCTGAGATGAGGATTATTTTGCCCCCAGTTCTATCCACATAAAATGCATAAGTGTTTATTCTGTTGTCTTTACTGCACAGAGAAAATGAAACAGGGCAACGGTGGGGGGTGGATCAGCATGACAGCATGTGATTTTGGTATGTGGGTTTCAGTGTAGTGATTATTTGCTTGTGTAAGAGTGGAGAAAGTGGATACATTGGATAAGAAGCGCAGAGAGAATGGGAAAGAGCAAACTGAAAATTAAATGCAGTCTTATCGCCAAACCACAGCATTGACTCCCAGTTCAAATTAAGAGATGCACTCTCAAAATTTCAATGTCACATAACAGAAAGTCATAATAATTAAAAATGTTCTACTGACTTGGAAACTAACTTAAAAACACATTAGAGTGTAAGAACGAATAAGCAGACATATGTGCTTGAATTTGGTAGGCCATGCTTTCAGACTCATGACTGTAGGCTTCTACTTGTGTGGCTTCTGAGGGTTTTATGGGTTTTTTGGCACAAACTTGATTTCCTAATAATAAACCTAAGCTGACTAAGAGGTAATGAAAATGGTAAAGAAAATGAATGGATGTCTTTGAATGAAGGTGAAGATTAAAGAGTTCCTCGAGTGCAAAAGTTTTGTTTTTGTGACAAAAAACAAAACAAAACTGATGTTAAAGCAGAACAGATACACATCAGTTGACTTCAGTGTGTGATTAAGATCAAGCTGCAAAGAAAAAAATGGTTAACACAAAGAGAAAACAGAAGAACAACAAGCTAAAGTTGTCTGCTGGATAATATTGTTTTCCTGCTTAAGTTTTGCCAAGGCAAAAATATAAAACAGTTATGCAGAACAATAACAAGAAGAAAACCAAAAACTACAAATAAATAAATAAATAAAAAAACACCCCCATTCATATTCTTTATGTAATGATTCCTTTTTTAGTCTCTCAGTCAGGCCTCCAGGGGTTTGATGTCCCATCACTATAAGATGTTTTATTTGGTGGGATTAAAAATTTTAGATTCATAATGTGTGCAATTTCCCTTTCTCGCTCTGTGTGTGTGTGTGTGTGTGTGTGTGTGTGAGAGAGATAAGGTATATGTCTATTACAGCCACTAGGACCAGTTGTCAGAATCAAACTGCAGGAACACCAGTGCCCCATTTGTACCAGTGGTCACTATGGCTAAAATACATAATACAAAGAGTTCTATATAATGTAGTAGCATACAGTGCAAATCCCATAAAACGCAAATTATAATCATTTCAATGCATATTCAATGATTGCCCACCGGCAATACCTGCAATTACTGTTGCGAGCTAATTTAACCTGAAGTGACCTTATATTACATTAACAATGTCATAAATTATTTCTTGCTAGTGTTAAATCTGTTTAATTATTGGCTTGTTGCTGTTAATGTGAAAGGAACTCAACTTTTATGAAGTGACCGATAGGTTCAGATTAGCCTTGTCCCTTACAGGATAGACAGTTAGCATTTACCGAGAGAGTGATGTGAATAATCGTAAAAGCCGGTTTACAGTACATAACCCCAGTTCTGCTTCACAAAGGTGTCATTCTCTAAACTCTGCAGGCAGAAGGACATTGGATTCAAAGCTCTAGAGAAATCAATATATGGGAGAGGTGAACAAAAATTCTTTGAATGGCCAAATGAAAATGAAAAACATCACCTGATTTAAATTTGGATTCCCAGTCAAGATCATTTTCATGCACTGGTGCGATTTCCAGTGGTCCCATAGTTATGATATATCCCCTTTCACTTGTGTCTTTGCAGTGAAGATGGATCTTTTCCCATATGACAAAGTGATGATCCTTCAACTTGAACTTCAACTGGACAAAGCTTCAAGGAAGCAAAATCCAGTGAATGTTCCAGGTAGTGAGCAAACACTGGGTGGACATGACTAAAAACTTCTTTGTTTTCAATGCAGTCTCGCACAAGCTGACACACACCACAGTTCAGTTCATTTCCACTTAATGTTTCCTCTCAGACGCCTCAGCATGTTACACTAAAACTAGACATTGGCAGTCTCACCCAGGGGGACCAATTCACGGTGCAGAACCCCTTGAACTGTTGAACTGAAAACTGCATCGTCATAGCTGGAGACACAGCTCGCATCAAAAGCATCGATGATCCTTCAGATATTTGAAAGATATTTGCGGTCTGTGCAAGTTTGAGGCCCATGTTAAATTTGCAAAGGCACAGTGCAAGTGGTTGAAGTGACACTTCCAGGGGACTAAACCAAAAGTAGCACCTGCATTTGAATCCATCTGGGCATGCCTGAAAAGAAACTTTTCACTGGGGGATTAGCCAAGTTAAGCTCTTGTGTAAGGTTTTTGATTTTTTATGATCTTGTTTCCCAAACTTTTTGATAACCTCTTCTATAATTGCATAGACTGAAGAGACAACTGAGAAGTGAAAATAGTATGGTTTAAAAACAAAACAAAACTTTGTTTTACACACACAAATTGCAAAACAAGTCCCAAATCTAGTTTTTCATTATGGTGCCACTTTAAATTGGTCTGGTGTGCTAATGTTGACACACTGAAAGCAAAGCAACACCTAAAATTCTGAAACAAAAAATAACTTTAGACTGCAGCTGAAAAACAGTTTCTCATGATAATGAGCCCACTGGATTTCTCTTTGATAAATCTTCTTAGGTGATAAATGAACACATGGGCAATTAGCGTTTTCAAAACAGTCTCTGTAGGAGAGAGAGTAGTCCTATAATAATCAGACACCACAATTTATTATGTGGAGGATGGTTAACAGAGGCACTACATGTGTCTGTAGGTTAGGAAGAGCATCCAGCAGGGCACTCACAGGTGATCAAATGCTGAAGGGCAAATCGGACAAAGTCTCAGCACTGAAAACAACAGAGACCTCAGGACTGCGTCCGTGAAATCTTATAACCAAATACCACGCTCAGTCCTGTGCATAGTGTTTTGGTCTGAACCATTTTCGTGTCTGTTGTCTCTCTTCTCTCCTTCCTTGTTTATAACCTCAGTTTTTCTCCAACGTTGTCAACCTGCCACACTCACGTGTTCTCGCTTCTCCAATCAGCCCCAATAAATTAAAGCACTGAAACTAGTCCTGAAGGTGCTCCTCAGGACCTAACGGTGACATAGTGTTGTCACTTTAAAATATTGATAAAAGAACAATGAAGCTAAATAAATAAATAATTATTATTAATAATAATATTTTTCTCAAGAAACGTAATGCCTTTGTTAAGCTTGTGCATGGTGGTCACAACTATCGGTTTATACCCATTAGTCATCATTATAATTGTGACTGTTTTCATTTTATTTTAAAATACATTCATTGTCAATTTAGTTTTCTTCCTTCAAGTAAAAGCACAAGTCCCAGGTTTTTAATTCTAGCCCACCTTTTATATATGCTCACAAATGTCCTTTTTTCCTTTTCCAGACTGTGTATTACTTTGCAGCATTGGGATGTTTTTTTTACCATCTCTTCCTTAATTTGTTTGCCTGTTTTGGACTCATTCTTCGTATGACCTCTATTGAAAGTAAAGGCTTTGAGTTTGAGTGCTAACTCTTCTCCTATCCTCAGGCCATCCTGGAAATGATACAGCTCTCGAATATCACAAATGTTATTTATAAGTAGCTTCTCCATGAATATGGCATTTTACCTGAGAAGACTAGAGGATGTGGTGGTTCTGAATACAAATGAGTCATAAAATAAGGCTGACCAAACACACCCGGCGTTTCGGCTTCCTGAGTGAAGAGACTGAGTGACAGATCTCAATCTGAGATTAATCCTTGCAGATTTACTTGCCTTGCAGGGACACGAAGTCTGTGCATAAGCTTCTTCATGAGGGAATTTAGATGACTGAACAGAGTTTTTACAGGAAAGTCTTTTGGAACTTGATGGCAACACGTCAACTTTCTTATTCTATTTAGTGTATAAATATTTATCTCTGAACACATCATCATGTGAGACCCCTATATCATTAAATTTGATTTTTCACAACTTTCTCACATTGTCTTCTGTTCTCGTGTTCTAGCGATATTAAAATGAAGAAACAATTTGCCATTGCTTTTGGCCTAGTTACACCCATCATATATTAAATATAAGGCCAGGGAGTATTCTCCATGGTTTGGGGATTTGGAAAAAATACTCTAGATATTTTTGCATTGAGGCTATTTTGAGTGTGACATACTTCTGTGTTATTGTCAAGAACCCAGTGAAAGGTTGAAAAGCATTATATCAAAAGCAAAGATTTGCCACAGATTTCTTGCAGTAAAACAGTGATAAAGTCAATGTTATAAACCAACCTAATGAACATGAGCAGTTAGGCCGACAGCTGAGCAAGCAGTGGTGGACTCAAGGCTCAACAGGAAACAGTATGAGAAAGTGACCATCGTGATCCAAAAGTCATTCAGATGCTGTGGTTATTAAATGCATCACTGGGTTAGAGCAGGCAATACTGAATGTTAACTGTTATTCACTTTGGTGGTGATTTTATCCAATTATGAACTGTAGTTCATTAACATCAAGTTTTCTGTCTACTTCTGCTTTTAACAGTGATGACATGTAAAGTCATGCATCATGCTCTCCATTGATGGCTGTGAAGAAGGCATGCATTGATCCTGACTGCATAGATACATTTAAAAAATACAGGCAAATAAGTTGATCTAATTGGAAGAGACTGCATGAACCATTTTTTACAATGGTGCTCTCATCTTATAATAGACGAAATCTCTGTCCACAAACTCCTCCTAGATAATCAGGAGCTGAGCAACTAAGGCCATGTCTTAAGCCCATGAAGGTTCTTATTTATATCAGATATCACAATTTCATCATTTTTCCTAGCATCAATAACTCATTTTTGGCATATAAACAACATGTGCCACCCTTTTATTTCTCCTCAATGTGACTAAATATTTGTTTGTCAAACAATAATGTAGCATGGGCATGTAATAGAAGAGCAACAAACGAGAAATTGATGGTTAATTTGAAATCCTAAACTATGACAATACAGAGTCAAGACCAGGAGTTGCAGTCTTTCTCTGTAGTTTCCCTCCAGCTGTCACCCTCACAAAAGAAGTCTAACCCTAACCTAGGAAGTTTCTGTTATAAGTTATATATAACTCAGTTAGCACTAATGCTAGCACATCTTCAAATACTTAGAACAAGTCAGACTACTTGTTCGCAATTTAGTGATTAGAACAAACATAGTAATTTCAGTGGGTGATATGTAGTTGATAGGAAGCTACATGAAATCAACACTACGTTGAATTCATAATGCATTGTATTCATTATTATTTAATTAGACATCATCATTGACTTTTCTAAAAACTCTTTGGTCTTCATTTGCAATAATGGGCAAAACACAATGTGGAGAAAAATATTAAAAAATGCTGTAGTAAAATTATGTAGGGGATTCCACTATGATATATTTCCAGAGGCAGCGACCCTATTTATTTTTAAGATTAGGCTTCAGTTTAAAAATAGCATGTGCTGCCATAGGCCCATGCTGCTAGGAGACCTCCCATGATGCTCTGCATGTCTCTCCTCTCCTCTCTTCCCTGTCACTCTTTGTGCATCTTCTCTCTCGTCCTAGCTAGCCTTTCTCTTTGTAGCTGCATCCAGCTCTACACATTTCTAATCTGCAGTAACTGGCCTTTCTAACAACTCTGTTTGTATGGTTTGTAGCTCCTCTATGACTTTTGTTGTCACTCATTGTCTTCCCTTGACCCCATATAGCTGCACTCCAGTTCTGCACTCCGGTTTCTTCTTGTTGAAAGGAAAAAAAATGTCTCCTTCTTTATGCCCCAAGTAATTGTTCCTCAAAAAGGGAATCACTCACTTGGGTTTGTCTTTACAACATTCTAAGGGCTTTACTTTACAAAAGAAAGTCTCCTAATATCATTATTAGTAGTAATTGCGAGCATATAAATAAAACTAAGGCAGCCTGCAGCTACTGAAGAAATGTGGCAAATTCTCCAAGATGCCCAAATTCTGTGAAAAGTACTTATGCAAAAAGTTGAGAATATGGATGTAATTATTTTATTTTTTCTGTTTATCAAACTTCATACAACTTATGAATCCTCAAAAGAACCAATGCAGTGCCCTATTATTCACTCCATATGGTGAATTTCACACTTCTTTATCCTTGAAAGCCCAGAGGACCTTATTTCTACCCTCTCATGTTCATTCTTGTTTTATAAATATGTTACATATTTAATATAGCGTGTCCTTTAATTATCCTCCGCACATCCCTTTATCCATATAACCCACCCTCCTCTGTATCCCTCCCTACGCCTGATCGCCAGCATCTTTGAGAGGAGAAATATTTGCTAAACGTATAGTGGCTTGTGGTTTTCTCTCATGCATGATAAAAGCCTGCACGGTGTCTTCCACAGTCATATTGCACTTGTAGTATGTGTAATGTCTCGTTCCTTTTCTTGCCTTGTCCCTGAGGGGAGCTTGTTTTAAAAATAACAAGATGAATGGGGGTTTTCCATATTGTGAGTCATTTCTTTACTAACTGTACCAATACAACCTTTTTTTTTGTGATTATGCTTTGCTGACATTCAGTGGTATTTACATAATGATTAAGCAATACTGTAAAATGAAATCTCGTGTCTTTAGTTAATGTTTTAAACGTCAATCTACACGAGGAAAAAGACTTTGCTAAGGTGTTACTCAGACATTTTTCATGTCTCACCCAACAAAACAGAGTAGCTATGGGTTGACAGCTCAATTACGTGCTCATTCTAGTTTATAAGAGGGTCACAGCTGGCTCTTTTTCATTTGTTTCAGAGGGCTCCATCACGGTGTGGTGTTGTTGCCGTAAATCAGCAATCCTCTAAATGTCAGTTTCGCCACATTGGATTCATTTCTTACCCTCTGCAGGTTAACATGAATATTGATATACAATCTTAGTTGAAAACTTTCATTATTTTTTTTCATTACTCTTACAATTTTAAAATTGATATAGAAATCAAGCACATTGCTTGTAAAACTTGAGTTATTTCAGAATTTTTCAAGATGAGTTGTGTTGTGAGTTTTTGTGCTTATTATCTGAATAAAAATAGAAAAGCAAAAAGGCTGAAAAGTATCTAAATGACACTTCTGACTTTGTGCATTTTTAGGCTGAATTAATTTCTCAAGAGTGCCCTCATCAGTGCGCACACAGACACAAACAATTCTACTTTTCTTATCACCATAACAGAAATGATTTTATTTAAATATAAGTACAGAAAGAGGAGTCTTCAGTGTGGTTTGGAGAAACAACAAACTGGAAAATTTTAGCTGCAAATTTTAGAAGTGCATAAAAGATGTTTGGTCATTTGGTGTAGTTTACCTCAGGGCTGCAGTTTGGTTGAGCATCAACCTAACCGGACAACCTTACTGCGAAAATGTCTCCTATTATTAAAACAGCAACAGTTCAGCACAAGAAACTGGTTGTACTGTGTCATATCCACGTCTATCATAACTGTCGAGTCTCCCAATCTATACTGTCCATCTACTTAAGGCCTTCCTTGTTTTTCTACCAGTTTGTTTCCTTTCCACTGGTATCAGTCAAAAACCCATCTTTCCTCAACTTTCTTGCATTTAAAGTCATCAGTGGGAATTGGGGGCTGTTTCATGTGGTGTTTGTAGGGATTATTTCTTCCCTGTGAAAGGAAAGCTCTTCAGCAAATATGTGCTTAATTACTTTGAGTAAATAAGTAAGGATCAGTTTAAATTAGACAGAACAGCACCTTCTGCTTTCAAGAAATTAACCATACTGAATGTAAAGTCAGTATTTTTTCTATGGTGTTTTCTTCTCCGCGGGCTCGCCACACTTTCGTTCTCCTGCTTAAAAATAAAATGGAAATTGAAAAAATGGATTAAATTTTGCTGTAAAGTGGCAACAGAAAGATGATTTTATTATAAATGGTGTGGGCTTTGCCTGGTTTGTTGTCTTGACTGCATTCAAATAAAATACCATTCATCACTCTCTCTGAGAACAATATAATCCTGCTCTCATTTACATAATGCTGAATATTTTCAGAGTCTACCAACAATAGCAAAGTGAGGAGACAAAGAAGCCTTTTTTGTTCTGGCTGTATCTCTGAGTTCCCATCAGATATGCTGGTTTCCTCCCACAATGTAATATATGTAGCTGAGCTGAATGGAAATTCATCCAAGTATTTGTCTCCGTGTTGTAGAGCAGTTCTTAACTGGCAGCTTGGTTTGGTAGTTTTCTGCAATGAGTTCAAAAAGAAACAGCAGCATGTATTAGAATAATGGGTGTAGTTTTGAACATAAATTTAATGAGTTAAATCCAGTAAGAAGCTCCTGAGTTTGACTCCCTCATCTAGCCGGGGCCTTTCCGTGTGGAGTTTGCATGGTTGCACCGTGTCTGTGTGGGTTCTCTCCGGGTAATCCAGCTTCCTCCCACAGTCCAAAAAGATGCAGTTAGTGGGCTTAGGTTAATTGGTGATTCTAAGTTGTCCATTGGTGTGAATGGTTGGATGTCTGTCTGTGTTAGCCCTGCATCAGACTGGTGACCTCTCCAGGGTGTACCCTGTTTTTCGCCCCAGCTACCAACTCAGTAACTTCATCATCTCTAATATTCTTAAGAGTCTGTCCGCATCCATAGTCTATGCAAGTTGTTGTGTTTGTGTGCTTTCTGAAAATGCTTGCCTATTTTTGTGATGACTATTGGATCTGGAAAGGGAAAGGGGAGGACTTGACTAGATAATGTGGCAACCTACAATTGCTGTTTCGGGCACGTTACCAAATTCTTAAAATAAAGAAATGTTTTTATAGTACTGTGTGTGTTTGTGTGTGTGTTTGTGTCTATGTCTCTTTGTGGGAGACAGACAGTGTGTTCATACACTACTATGTATATTGGTATTTGACTAAAACAGTGTTCCTGTCAATGTTAAAACCAAACCCATGCCCTTGTCAGGAAGTCCCATTTGAATAAATAATCCATGAGGCTTTTCAGATGTCAGAACACTGCAGAGCTTTAAAAGCTACAAGGTCTTCTACTTTGTGATTGTATTTGCTCAGCCAGTGTTGCCACATAATGTTGTAAATGGTTTTCTTCCATATCTGGAGATTCCCGCTGTGCAAAAACAACAATCTTCCACAGTTCTATTGTCAGTCTGAGCATTCCCTACTAACTATGTTGTAAGACTGGATGATATAAACGGATGTATGGAGAGTGTATATATACATATATATATATATATATATATATATATATATATATATATATATATATATATATACATATATATATATATATATCAGAGCATATATTCGAGAGTATATATTCAAATAATTCAATCCAAGTCCAAATAGTTTACTTGAAGAAAAAAAATTTTAAATCATTATTTGCTCTCTCTAGCCATACAAAAAGCATTATTGTACCATCAGAGAGAGTAACACGGACAAAAACAAATACTAAAATTTCCCCATACACCAAGTGCGTTTGAGTAAATGATTATAGAAAGGGATTTTAAACTTTGTCGTCCCTTTTGTAGACTGATAGCTGTGACATTAGAATCCTATTGGGCTCAATAGCAAAACTGCTTTTAGTAGTTCAAACATGGTACCGTACTCTCTCCCTTAATATCTAACAGTACCCACAGTCACCATATCTTTTGCTGCCAGTCTCTTGAGAATGAAAAGAACACTCGAGCATACTGGTAACCATGCAGCTCCTTGCTTACATGTGAAAGTAATCAGGCATTTTGGTTTCAGGACTTTCATCTTGGTGGCTACGGCCACAGCCACAGCTTTAAAATGCCCTCCAGCAAGTAAGAGTGCTGGCTAGATAGTGTCACTTTCCATTACAGCCATGCCTGCCTTCCTGAAATTAGGGAGGACGTGTCTGTAAACATTGCAGGGGACCTTGGAATGACTGCCAGCAAGAGCTTAAATATAAATCTAAGGATTGTAGGTTAGTAGTAAAAGATTATAAATTATATAAGTTTGGCTGGTTGCTTAATATTCATCTATATGACCTCACATGGCCACAGAGAGCCAGTAGGCTGAGATCTAGGACACTAATAAAATCAGCTGAACTGCAAAGATTTAAGTCTTGTTTCTGCAACGAGTTAATTCCTTTACCCTCCATCTTTCCTGATTAAGACACTGTCTTTGGAGAAGGGCAGCTAGCTACAGAGAAGATAAAGCTCAATAGAGCTCACTAACATCTTTTGTTCAGATCCACTGGTCCAAGCGTGGCTTTTAAATGCCTTCTGACAGTGCTGCTCAAACAACCTGATAGTGTGCGACTGACTGACCAACCAATATTGTATTTGCTATGCCTGCGAGTAATGGAAAGTGCAGCAAAGCGCATGGCCAGAGAGAGAAAGACAGTCACACAGAGAGATGGGGAAATAACTGTTAACTGTGCAGCCAATATCTCTGTCCCTGTCCTTTTTCTCTGCTGTATTGTGCAGCATTGTGTGCTAGTGGTAATCAATGGTTGGCACTAGTTATTTGTGGAGTCACATCCTGAGTGCCAGCATAGGGAGACTCCAAGGTCAGCCCACAGTGCACACAGGGTTACAGCACAGCTGCTCATGCACATGAGCAGATGCATACAGCATAACACGATCACTCAGGTTATAGTCTGATTGGCTGATCACCCTCCCCTGAAGTGATGCGCCGTCATAATCTCTCTCTGCTAGCCACGGCAGCACAGAATGGAAATGCACTGAATCTGGACTTTTTTTTCCTGACAGAGATGTGTGTTGACAGTTATTCGGTGGATAGGAGGAAGTCACAACAATACACACTCCAGGCGTTCGTGCCAAGTCAAAGTATGTGCTATGTGATAATTGAAGTGGGAGTACTCAGCAGTTTATGTGATATCTATTAGATGTGGGACAAGCCCACTTGAGAGCTAAACTTTTTTTTTTTTTGGAGCTAATCTAACCTCTGGAATGGCAGGCATTAGTTTAATTTAAAGTATATGTTATCATAGATATAATTATCTTTAATATATTTATCTTTCATTGGCTTTATATTACTGGTGAAATCACTATCTTTGCCTTTTTAAGTGAGTAGAACTGAAATAATAAGTCCAAGTGAGTTATTTTTAAGTCAGAGGTTTGTACTTGATGCGTTGTTTGTTTCCGCTTGGCCTCCCCTGTCACACATCAGGAGCTTGTTTGGTTCAATGGCAGTTATCTTTCGGCTTGGCAGTCATCCACCAAAACACATCAAAACCATTCAAGGGAAACGGCCCAAAGGCTTTACAACAGGGTAGTTCAACTGAGAGACTTTTGTTTTCCATGTTTTTGAAATATCGCTTTTACATACATTTTCCAGTCTCTCTCTTATTATCTGATGCTGTGTTTTTATTTGGGAATTCTTTTAACATTCCAGCAAATTTAAGCTTTCCAAATGCTCATGTGCAACATGAAATTTTCAGTGTGCCTTTAGTTCAGAATCTTATACAGTATGAACTGAATCTCATGTTCACTGTGGGTGTAACAGAAATCAGCTTCAGATTTAGAGATGCAATGAACACCACAGCTTTATATAAAAAGATCATTTTGCTGCTTTAGTGTATTCTCAAACTAATATAAGAATGCAGAATACACTTTAAACCGGAGTAGCGAACTAGCAGGATGCAACAATCAAAATAAGACTTACTAGTATTTATCTATAGTGGAAGCCTTTTTTAAGTCTGAAATATGCAGCACATGATCTTATTGATTTTTACATTTTCAACATGATCAGTTAGATTTATCTGTGTAAACACCTGGTACAAACATCTGTTTGTAAGACAAGTAAAGTGGTTTTCATTGAGTTGTTTTATTGATTAAAATATGATTTGTAGAAGCTCCTTCCAGTGCAGAAACACAAGTCCACCCTCCACTCAAATTTGTTTCATTTATCACACTATAATACTAAAAAAATAAAGATAAAAATGCATTATATTTGTCTGTGTGTATTTCATTTTGTAGCTATTATGCTTTTATCCTTTAAGGCTCAAATTTGTCTGATAAAGAAAGTAACAACCAGCTGTTCATATTTCAGACTGCATGCTGGTGGCTGTGAGTACATGTCCCTCAGATATTTTACTTAGAGGTTTCTTTTTATAACATTCAAGTTTGTTTTGTTTTTCAATATCAAACCAAAGAGAAAATACACATTGAAAGGGAAAAAAATACATACACTAGTGTTTAATCTGTGTACTGAAAATATTTTTTTCGCATCAAAATAGCCTGTCTACCTACTGTCTTATGAAACAACATGTGTACATTTAAAAAATAAATAAACAAATAGATAAATAAATATGTTTAATCTAGATGTAAATAGGTAAATGATGATGTGTAAATAAGTCATTATAGGAGATTTGCCTCAAAGATGTGTGTATCTGTACAAAACCAAGCGGCCAATTAAACTTACTATTAAAATTAAAATTAAGATTAAAAACCTAATCAATCTAATCACTAGGGGACTAAATAATATTAAATTCAAAGGTGAAAACCACAGGAACAACAAGTAAACTTAATACAGAGAAACCACATTCATTCTCACTGTTCTCCCCCATGCAGTCATAGTTCAGTTCATTTGGTAGGCTTCTGCATTTAAACCATCTGACCCAAAGCCTTCTGTTTTACTTAAACCAGGAAGGACTGCAGCAGCAGACAGGTAGCTCCAAAAAGAAGGGAAAAATGATTATTGCAAGCCAAATAACTCAGTAACAAAACAATGTAAACCAAATGTGTTATCATTTACAATACAGTGTAGTGTCATGAAGTGCAGTGAAACAAATGTACCAAGTTAACTAACAAACCAACAGACTCATTCTTTGCTATAATGACTGCCTATTAATTTAAATGTGGGAATGATGTGGGAGAGTCATGCCATCTGACTGCCTACTCCAGGTCAGTGATGAGATGCTGTCCCAAGTGGAGGAGTTCAAGTATCTTGGGATCTTATTCACGAGTAAGGGATGAGCGATCAGCATCCTTACCCTCACCTACAGTCCTGATAGGTTTTTTGATAGTGACTGAAAAAATGAGATTTCTGAATGAGCTTTCTCTGGAGGGTGGTTGAGATATGGTGAGGAGTTCAGCCCTCCAAGAGTGGCTCAGAGTACAGCCGCTGGTCCTCACATCAAAAAGGAGCCAGCTAAGGTGATTCGGTCATCTGACTTTTTTCCTCAGTAAATGAAACCATCATTAAAAACCTGCATTTTGTATTTACGTGGGATATTTTTGTGAAATATCTAAAGTGAAACATCTGTATCTCTGACTTATGTGAGTGTTGAGAGTGTTTGAATATATTCCCTTATTATTTCAATTGTGTTGTTGTGGTAGTGGCATTACAGTATGCTTGTGCTTAATAATACATGTGCATGGATGCAATGCTCATAGCAAATTCATAAATCTCCATTGGCCTGTGTCTCTGTGTGTCCATTGTGTGTATTTGGGGTTTTTTATAGAACAGAGGAGAAAGGTCTCAGGACCAGTGAGAGAGTTCATGGAGGCAGAGGGGCCTTAGGCTCTGCCACAGCAGCTCAGGCATTATCATCACACATCAGCGCTATATTTAGGATGGGTTTAAGGTTGATTTCCTCCCATAGGTCTTCGCCTTTTGCAGCCACTTTATGGTGGATTCCTTCTTTAAAATGTAATTCTTCCCTTTCCATATATTTATGCAATGAAATAATATTTTTATATCTGTTGTTTCATGTGTTTTCCTGGCACTCCCCACGCAGATTTTCTTTGAATATTGCTGCACTGCAATCTATATTTGTTTTCCTAATGGCAGTCCCTCCAGCAGCACCTCTGCTTTGCTGTCTTTAGTTTTGTTAACCATGCAAGTCCACACTTTTCTATATAAAGTACAAAACATAAAGTTTCATTGTCATGGATACTGTGATGGCAGACTCTTACATGGCTGTATCTCTGTTGTGTTCTTTTGTAATGGCTGCAGACACTATTAAAGGAGCTGCTGACAAGGTAGTAATGATGGGGACAGTTTCAGGTGCTGGTTCAGCAGTAGGTTCAGAGACCTGTGTAGATACAACAAATCAAACAGCTATTTTAAGATAGCTTCTGGAACACAGGCACAAAAATGAAAGCGGTAAGATTTCTTTAGTCATGTAACTGATGACCAAAGAAAAAGAATATACTGAAGAAAAGATGTCAGAATTAGAGTTAATTAGATTTGTCTTCATGTGATCTAGCATATACATTTTACACACACACTGCTCAGTGCTTTTAATAATAGAGAGTCAGCATCTAAGTCCATGTATTATAACATTTTTATGTATGCAGTTATACACTGAAGGATTACTTATACAATTTAATTTTTAACTATTTTTAACACAGATGTTTAGTATCATACGCTCAAGAGGTTTAAATGCTTGCACTTCGTGTCAGCCTACTATGAATTTAACATGCAGGAATCCTTACTGTGGTGGTTAACACTCGAGTGGAAGTTTAGCCTCTAGCAAGCTTCTGCATCTGCACACAAAGATGCTTTAATCTCATATGGCTTTTATAGGTTTTGTATTGAGATCATCTTTCAAGACACCTTATAGTAGGCATATAGGATAATTACACTTTCAGTTGCTATTTTTAAAACTTTGTTTTATTTGTTTGTTACTGTTGTTTACTTCACTCAGAATCAGGAATATCAGCCTTGTGATGTGGTTTAGGAGAACAACAAACTAATGAGGACTCTGCCTTTGGGGAAAATAATTGTCTGTATAATAATATGTGCTAAACCATTTAGTATATGTTAATATATTTCTTAGTGGAAGACATATTCAGCTTAATATTTCTGATTTTAGTGGGTAAGCCTATGGAGACCTTTAGAAAATGCCATAGAATCGTTTTAAACACTGCTGCCACAGTGAAAAAGTAGATCAGCAGAGTCTTTACTAAACATCCTCTGGGGATCATTAATGTCTCTATAGAATTTCATTTCAACCTCCAAATCCAGATCACCATTCTCATATTTAGTAACCTCAAAGGCAGAAACTGCCCACAGTAGAGCCAACATGGCTAAAAATATCTTCAGAGAAAATGTAAGTTCACTAAGGCTCTGTAAAAGCTGTTGTGCTGTATTCATTATTTTCAAAAAGAGCTGCTTAATGTTCGCTCTGACACAACAGCGCGGCATTTATCTCCATGGATGTTTTCTCTGCGGCCGCCCTTTTAAATGTGCTGGTGAACTGCCTAAACTGCAGAGGCATCTTGAACCAGAGACACTCTGCAAACAAACAAATCCATCAGAGATGCCTCGCTGGCTCCACAGTCTCCGCGTTTTCCTTATGTAACGTAGCCCTGTCACAGGGAGTCAGCTTCAGGGGCTGGAGCTCTCGCAGCAGCGGCGTGGGTCTTGTTAATACTGACCCAGTTTAATGGGCAGGCAGCAGAGATGATGACTGGATGGCTGGATGACGTTTGGCTGGTCGGCTGACTGGCTAGTACTGCATGACTGAATGTCTGGGTAACAAATTTCCTGCCTGACGGGTGGTTGAAAAAGGAAGTGTCTTACTTAATTCAGTGATTTTGTGGTTGATGTTGCAAAAGTACACAAGATGCAGAGGGACTATTTAAAAATGCTTGCATTTCCTTTGTTGTACACAGACTACAAATTTAAGGCAACAGTACATCATAATGAAAAAAAGAAACAAGAGTTAACACGCTGCCTTTCACACTGAAGTTGTTTTCTGCTGCTACGTGTCTCATGTGACGACACTGAGTTCATCATACATGTAGATGCAGAGAGACAGAAGTAGAGAATTAACAATTTCTTTGGGACTTTCCTGGCTACACTATAAGTTGTGGACAGGTTGAATTGGCTGATGGATTAAGAAAAATTGCTGTGCCACTTCTGGACAGAATGGCATCTAGCACAGTTAACTTGCATGTGTTTGACATTCTATTGTGCAACATATTTCCTGTGAGATTAGTGAATGAGATTTTCTGTTTGCTGGTTAACCGGCTGATGCTGACAGCAGTTAGACAGCACTATTCAGTTGGGATTTAAATTGCTGGTTGATTGGCTGATGCCAGGCTTGTAGCGCCTGGCTGACTGGGCACAGAATAAAACGTTTTCCACCATTTGTCCCAGAACCTGGATTACTCTCAGGCTAATCGATCGACAAATCGACTGGTTCTTCGTAAGGCTGAGTGGATGGCTCAGATATACGCAGGCTGGTGCTACAAACAAATGTCACTCCTCATCAGCATTAATGTCAACACGTATAAGATTTCTGACTTAGTCCACCTGGTAATTATAAAGAGTCACTTCTTTAGTGAAACGAGGTGACATGACAGCTGCCACAACAGTGGTTGGTAGAGACGAAGAGGGAGCAAGGGAAGTACTGCAGGGGGAAATTAACAGAGTGGAAACGACTTAAAGTAGGGGTGAGAAGTAGAAGAGGAGGAAGGGGAGTGATGGAGCGAGAAAGAGTGGGGTGTTAAGTATGCGTGCATTTGTGTGAGGGAGAAGTCTAGAGAGAGAGAGGGAGGGATGTTGACGATGTGGGACTGAGGTAATTCTCTCTCTCTCTCTCTCAATCAGTAGATTGTCTCCTTGCATCAAAATAGTATTATTACTCTGCTCCTGACATATCTGTCTTCATGGGATGTCCACCCACATACACATGCGCATTTATATTTTTCCAGAGGAATAGGGCTGCATGAATGGACGCAAAAAGCAGAGTCAATGTGGGATGGATTTTACAGACTTTGATTTATCATAGCTTCTCATTATCATATCTAAATTTAAAGGCAAGGACAAAAACTGAACATTTCCTTAAATACTGCTTAGCTACCCAGCTGTCTGAGATAGGAGACAGTAATGAAAATTCAGCAATGAAATTCATGAAAAATATAAATGGCTGAATAAAAAACAGAGCAAGCTTCTAGATGATTTTAACAGTCCCTTACATAGGCCAAAAATAACATCAACAAAAAAAAAAACTAATATATATTCTGATCATGCCAGGCAAATATATCTGCATCTACACGCTCTCGTGAAACGTGGCTGTGCAGCATTTGGTCCATCCCATGGAAATATCTGATTTGGTTTGGAGAGTGATGGCTCAGTCTGTTATAAATAGTTCTTCCTAAAAGCTAAAAAACACTATTTGCTATTGATTAGCTGTCAGCACATGTTAAAGTTCATTGTCGCTGGTCACACAGTCTGTGCTGGTAGGCTGAACCACAGACAGACAGAGGTGGAGAAAGCAAGCAAGACAGAGGGAGAAAGAGAGAGTGGTGCTTTATCTTCATCTGTGTTTTCTCTGACGCTATATTAGAACACATATTCCATGAATGTGCACAAACAAATACATGCCAATCCCTATTATGTAGCGAGATATTATATAGTTACTCAAATAGACAAACATTTTAAAAAGTAGATATGTGAGTATTTTAATATAATTGTGATTTTTAGCATTACTATCCCATCCATCCATCCATCCATTTTATTCAGCTTATCCAAGGGTCACAGTTGGGACTGGAGCCTATCCCAGGTGTCATGTGATAGGAAGGCTACATCCTTTATCATTATTTTAAAACTCAACTAAGCCAAAGGCATGTTTAGACATTTTTTTTTTTACACTTTAGACTTTTAACATATTCTTATTATCTCGACACATAAAGTGTGAAAATATTACCACTGCTGCTACAGCTTAAAACATCTTTTTGGCTTTGTGGAAGGTTAAGTCTATCTTTTCGCTCTCTGTGCCGTGGTAAGGGACTTTGCCGCTACTTTAGTGACAAGTAGAAACTGTACAGGTGCTTATGTAATAACGCTCCTACTCAAACAAGCTCAACCCAGTTCAGACAAATTCTCCTGTGGAGCAACGCAGTGCCTGTAAATAAAAGTGATAGTGCTGGACAGCTTCCAGGTGTTCTTGTGTGTATGTTTGTGAGACGCCATCAGTAAATGGCTGCGCTGTGGTCACAAAGGAACGAACGTGGTCAGCTACAATACCTGGGTAGGCCATAGTATTTAAGCAATGCTTATTTGATATTAATAGGCCAAATTGTGACCAGAAAATATATCCAAACCATTATACCAACATCAGCTGGAGCTGTTGATGCAAAGCAGGATAGAGCCATCCTTTCATTTTATTTTCCGTATTTTTCATAAGGCGCTCCGGATTATAAGGCGCACTGTCTATGAATGGGTCTGTTTTCATACATAAGGTGCATTAAGCTAAACAAAACAGTCAGATAAGTCAACTTTACTCAGCTCATTCTTCTTGCTTCCTCCACTTCCGTATCATTGATTCATTAATGCTGAATTCTCTTGCAGCTGCTCTATTCCATGTTGTTGCAGTAAATTAATGACTAACCTCGTATTGTGGATGGATTATCTCAGTTGTTCTCCTGAAGTTTGGCCCATTTACAGCATCCTGCCATGTGATTGCATTTGTCCGTAACCATCAGGGGAACCCTCGTGTTAACTTTTATCGAGTGGAAAAAAGTTAGGGTTCATCCTCCAGCTTCACTGTCTTTATGTTATGCTAACATAGCTGTGCCGCTAGCGATCACGTAGCACAAGTCACTGCTGTTTAGTTTTCTGTCTTCATTTATGTTGGAAGTGATAGCAGAGCTGTACGTTTTAATTTTTTCATAAATCTGTTAGTCAAAACATGGTATATCATGTTTAGGTGGAAACTAGCGAGCTAACTTCCTGCTAACTTCTAACTCGGTTAAATTTAATGAATTAAGTTTTCATGGATGCCTGATGTTAAACTTAATTGTTGCACCTGGTAAAGCAGCAACGCTGATAATTTTATTAAAGATGAAAGAATTTAGACAGCTTTTAGCTCTCAGTGATGCCGCAGTGTTCGTTTGACTTTGGGACCTGAAATGGATGGAATTTAGGACCCAGATTACTCTGCGAGGCTCCTGACTACGGTAGCCGTAATGCGAGAATCCATCAAGCGGAGCGGCTTCGTAGCTTACTGTTACGCCCCCCCGAAGGGGTCTAGGCGTGCGAGTGAGGGGACCAGTAACAAATGGGTCCAGAACAGAATGAAAGGAAAACAGACAGGTGTTTTTAGTAAATAAAATAGTCTTTATTATAAATAACCTTAACATAAAGAGCCGGCAACGCCGTTCTACCAATAACCCTTGGAAAAAGGAAAACAAAGGTTACAACAACAAAGAACACTCAATCAAACAAAAACTCCACACCACGAGGAGGCACTTCCAGGGGCCCACAAGCTCGCCCTGTCACTAGCAGCAGCTAGCTTACTGCTGCCGAGGCCCACAAGCCCACACTACTCACGTAAGCAGCTATACTGCTTCCACCACTCCACACTTCAGGCAGGATAACCACACACCAAGAACACAAAGCAGAGACACCAGAGAAAGCCACCCTGCTCACAGCTCATCCGCAGCTTAAATAGCCTCAGAGGTGATTGCTGACTGGTTTCAGGTGGCAAACGAGGCTAACCAAGAGCAGCTGTGTCCTGGGGAGAGAGGAGAGTGAGAGAAACAGGAGGTGGGAGTGGCAAGAGAGGAGGAGGCGGAGAAAAACACCATGCCCACACAAGGGCAGTTTCAGGAGGCCCAGCTAGGGCCGTAACACTTACCAAAGTCGTACTAAAACATTTTTTGACAGATTTTTGAGCGCTGTGTACCACATAAAATCCGTTCAAGGTCAGTAAGCACATCCAGAATTCATACATAAGGCACGCTGTTGATTTTTGAGAAAATTAAAGGATTTTAAGTACATGTTATAGTCCGAAAAATATGGTACACCAAATTCTGGCCCAGCAATTTGAACGTAACATCAGATATCAAGAATTATCAGGCCAGGAAACGTCTTTTTCCAATCTTCTGTTGTCCTTCTCCTGCCTCCCTATGTTGTACCTTTTTTTTTTTTTTCCTCTTTCCCTTAACTCCCCAGCTGGTTGCAGCAGATGATTCCTTTGTCTGAGCTTGGTTCTGCTAGTGTTATCCTGCTGTTAAAAAGGACTTTTTCCTTCTCACTTTTGCCTTTTTCTTGGGGATAATATTGTAGGGTCTTTGTCTTCAATTAAAGACTGCCTTAACTTAGCTATTGTTGTGAATTGGTGCTATATGAATAAATTTGAATTGAATTGAATGTAGCTCATCTGCTACAAGGTTTAATGAGCTGTATGTTCGGAGATGCTCTTTTGCAATCTGTGGTTGCATACTGTTGGTCTCCTTTCTGCTCAAAGTAGTTTGGCCATTCTCAACTAACCTCTGACATGAAAAAACATTTTCTCCCAGAAAACTCTTTATATAATGTGTGTGTAATGTTAATATAAAGTAAACGGTCTCTGTGAGTCTGCCTATTATTTTCTTATTTTCAACATTGCTTACAGGACATCTGGTGCCCAGCTAAGTACAACAGTTTACATGGGTCACAGGTGGCTTAAGAGCTGGGTGGTCAGAGAGAATCAGGAGCATTTAACACACACGTATTTTTAGCTGAAGGTCAACCATTGGAGACCATGCCTTGAGCAAAGGTTTTTGCAGTTCTCTTAGAGACACCAGATGGTTTGTATTCCTCACACTGACCACCACTGGGTTTGCCTAAAATACATTTATAATAATTTATAATAAATGCCGCTTCACAAAAAGGTCAATCAGTGACACATACCATTTTCATTATTATTTTGTTTGTATAAAGAGCTATCACATATAAAAACAACAACAACAAAACTAATTAGGGACTTAAAGTACGAGGCAGGCAGCATTGGAGTTGAAAAAAAAAAGTTTTGCGTTATATATTACTTGTTACTTTTCTTAAAAGTAGTGGATTACGCTTCTTAATTACTCACTTGAGAAAGTAATTAGTTGCACTACTCATTACATTACTTTCACATTATTCCATAAAATGACTTGAAATGCATTGTCCCATAATTACAAGTTAAGGATAGCATGCTAGGGTTTGCTGGTGGGACAGGGTTGGCATACACTCAGCTTTAAAATCAGTCTGGGTTTTTCACTTGCCTACATGCCATGCAAATAACCGAAGAACCTTTGTAATGTGAGTAAGAACATAATTTTAACTGTAATGCGTTACGTTACTGTGAAGGTCCTTAACACGTATGCCCACAATCAAAGATGAGCAGCTCTGCCAATGTTTTGTTGCCGCGAAAAAGAAATATTGCCAGAGAACATAACCCAGGCAGCAATTACATTTCTAACAAAAAGCAGAAGACAAAACAAGTTAAGAAGCCAGAAATGTGAATGTGAAGTCAGACAGGGTTTAACGAGACAGCTCTTATCAACTCTAACTCCCAGTCTATGCATTTTACCCTTTGTAAATTACTGACTGACTTCACAGCTAAAAATTCATTATTGTTTAGAATTTTTGGCTGTGAAGTCAGTGAATCCACAAGAAACAACTGCTTGGAGTGGGGCCAGCATTGTGCAACATTTGCATTTTTACTGAAAAATCCCTCTCCACAAAATAGTTGATAATTTCGACCACCGCTGTACCGTCTATCACCATGTCATTAATTGAAAATATTACCCACAGATATGCGTAAAATCTCAAGGGACTGTAATTTTCCGTCTGGCAAGACGTGGTCAAATGGGATTCATATTTTTTAAAGAGTCTCTTCCATGATTTTCAGACATAGTTTGCAAATAGGACTATATTTACAGCAATCCTGGCTGCTCCATCAGGCTGTAATTAAGCCCAGCAGGGCTTTGAACTGCTGGGCTTAATTACCCAGCGGTTTTTGAGATGATAACATTTTGAGATGATAATTTTAACTTGCCAAAATACAGACATTGACAACAGTCTTATTTTTTAGCAACTATATGTAGAAAGTGTATTAGCTAATTATAACACATGCTACAATAGCTCACATGGTCAGAAACATCCTCTGGGCAAAATGGTGTATGTATGCATGTGCCAAAGTAATTATGTTTTAAGCATTTATTGCAATCCATACATAGTTACACTCTGATAAAAGATGTAGCCTATTACTCACTGGCAGTTCTTTTATCAGTGTATCTTATATCCAGTATTTTATATTCAAGAGCACCATCATGCATATCCACACTTGCTTTGAGTTTAACCACAATCACCCTGATTTGCACCGACACATATTGGGAAGTTTGGCAACAAGAGACATTTTATCTGGGAGGATAGATAAGACGCTCAGTTTGGTAAAAACAGGAAGTACAGTCAAGAATATGTTTTTAAGAGGCTGGGAAATTCATGGATAAACCAACCATTATTGTACATGCTTGAATGCAGTAGACTTATGTGCATGTGTAGGGAGTCATACTTGTGAAATATGGGTGTGAATGTGCAGGCATGCATGAATATTTATGCTCACAATTGGCCTTTAGTAGAAGCCATGAGTCACGTGAGTCTGCAAGTCATTATAACGGACCATCTGCATATTCACGGTTTTTCATTCTATAATAGGACACAGCATTTACTGACATGTTGTGAAAACATAGCAGAAACTGATTTACTGAATATAGTTATATCATGTAAACACAATTTGAGAATGAGATTATACTTCTTAGTCTGTGATAGATGAAGTCACAATGCTGACTTGTAGGGTGCAAATGTAAGCCAACTCTCAACATGTGACTCTTAGAAGATCTGATATTTGTTCATCAGTCTCAGTCAGTGAAAACTTTTTACTTACTGAACAGAGACATTGTATTCTGCAAAAAAGTTAGAGGACTAATAGTTAATTTTGTCACCGCTATTTGTCTTGGCAGTCAATTAGATTTCTCGTATGTTTCGCTGCTATTGTAAAGTATTACAATAAAATAAGATACTGCACTTATGACTTTGATAAGGACTCTAAAACTAAACAGCAAAACTATTTCTGCTCCTGTGTCATAAAGAGCAGCAGATAGATAATGAATCCTTATCACTGTTGTTCTCTAATGACTATATATTAATTGAACACATGAAGATAGAAGATGTGACTATCAATAATTACTCCAATATGTCTAATCTAAATTAACCTCCTAAGACCCGAACTCTTCCACGACATGCATTTTTAATTTCTCTTGGATATTTGGGCATATTGGGGCCCAATGAATGTAAAAACAAAGAATTTCCAGATTTTTTTTTTTTTACCTTATTTTTGTTTTTAAGAAAAATGAGAGCCACAAATGAGGATATTCATTTAAAAATTTGATAGAACAGTAGCAGTATAATGTCCTCGTAAGTGGATATCAGGCCCATGTAGAGCAAAATTGAGTATTTTGGTCTAAATAACGCAAAATGTGATGTCCACATATGTGGACGGCAGGTCCTAGGAGGTTAAATGCACTTAACTAAAATTCAGCTGTCTTCAGTCCTGCAGTGAAATAGGCACTCAGTATATCATCATTGTATTTCCCTGACTTCATCTGTGGTAAATGCACTCTGTGCAAAAGGCCACTGAGATAATAAAAAAAAAATGGCTACATACATTTTGCTTTCTTTTTTTGGATAAGTAAACTGACAGAAATTATGAAAAACAGAAAAATTACAAACATTGCTCACATTATCGCCTCTGAACAGGTGGCTAATTGCAAAATGAATTGGCTTGAAAATCCTCACCCTGGCAGGTACCTGGTTTATTGATGATAGAGACATTGCAGTTTGACTATATAAGACAAATGTGATGTATTACTTTTATTATTTACTTATGAATATCTTTGACTGATTATGTTTTGTGCATATGTCAGGTGAGATATTAGTTTGCAGGGGGCTTGCAGCAGCCCCTGCCTAACTGCTGGGCGGTGGTAATGTTTAAACAGTGCTGACTAATCTGGCATCCCTGAAGGTACGAGGAAAAAGCTCAGCTGCAGTAATCAGCTGATTTGGTGCACACCAGGAAGGTAAAAGCCAGTCCAGCGTAGCTGTTTCTGCTTTCTTTCATTCTGGCTCATGCCTGTTGGTGTCTACATGCTATTTTGTTGGTTTCATTTAGTTTATGCTCCGCAACACGCTGCATCTTGCCATGCCCAGACACCCACACTTCCAACACGGATCCCTCTAATGACACTGGTAAACACATGGCATTTTTACATTTGTCTGACTTGTGCTGTGCTATACTCCAGTATTTTTTGGATGCCATCCTAAACTTTGAAAGCTGCATCATTTATTTTAAAGCTTTAGTGACCTTTTTTTCTATTTTGCAGATTCAAAAATATATATTTACTATTACATTATTATTATACAGGTACCAACCAGTGTATAGGTAATTAAATCATCTCCTGGTGCAACATCAGAATAATGTACACATAATACATGATTCTGAAAAGGTCCATTCTGCTTATTTTTTAGTTCAGGTACATTAAGTTTAATATACTTTTCACATGTTGATGAACCAGGAACCATAGTGATAGATTTAGCTATACCAAGTGAAACAACATCAGGAAGAAGGAACAGAAGAAGCTTGAGAGGGCTGAGAGAGGAGCTCAAACTGGGCAAACAGCTGCAGCAGATCCCAAGAACGACATCAAGGATCTCTGCCCGGAACATTGAACCCTCAAGCTCCCAGGCCTGTGGGAGAAGACCTGAGCTTGGAGGTTAAAGACTGAGGTTTTATATAGACATTCAGAAAGCCTGGAGAACTATTGCTAAAGACCACTTTTATAGCCCTTTTTTACTCGTACCTACTCGACTGGACTTGGTTTCGATTGTTTTCCATTGCAATCAAGTATCACATAATGTGTGTGGTGTTGTTATAGCAATGTTGTCGAACGTCCTGTGATGTCATTTGTATGCAACACTAACGTCACAACAATGGAGGACGTCGAGGCGATGGTATACCTGCTGCTTGGTGTATGGCTTTTTGTCAGACTCAGGGACCACGGTGTTGGGTTTTTTTGTGTAGCCATTTCCTTTGTTGCCAGGTTTCAAAAATTGCATTTTTTAAAATTTTTTGTAAAGGAGACGCTCTCATGACCCATTGAGTGACGCCACTGACTAACCAGTTGGTGACAGTCTGTTGACGTTACATTTTAGTGTCAGATCACTTGAAACCCCGGCAGAGTAGGTACTAAAAAGGTACCTGGTACTAGGTACTACCACCTAATGGAAAACTATAAAAACAGAGATGAGCTGTTCTGAGCCGACCTGAGTAGGCACTAATAGAAAAGGGGTAGAAGTGTTGCAAAAAAGTCTGGCCCCTTGGAAGCACAATATGCATAAATGAGGAGTGGCACAAGACTTTTGAACAGTACTATATAACCTTTAATATTTGCATCTATGATGCTTAGCATTTGTTTTTTCCCAAACAAGCAGATTGTTTTTTTCTTTTGATTTTGTTATTGTTTGCTGGACTGAAATAATTAAAGGTAGGAGAGTGCCCACCAGAAGTGCTCTTATGCAAGGCTAATAAATTTTACTTCTCCACTTAGTCTGCTCTATATTTTATTCAGTGGGCCAAAAGTAATCAAATCAGGCAAATGTTCTGTAAATTCAGTGTCAATGCAGTCACTATGTGTCATTCTCTGCCACAACGTTGCTCTCTTACAGGCATGTTTTATTTATGTATACAAATTTAGCTGCTGACTGTAAATACAAAAAAATCTGCATTCAAATTGTGTCATGTGTAGATAGCAACAGATTTATTTTAAAAAAGAGTAAAAAGATTGATATTTGGTGGGAAGTTCCCACTCAGCAAACAGTAAGCTAAGCATAACATGCAGAAAAGAAATCCGAGGGTGATAAACTAAAGGTCAGAAAGTGAATGAATACCAAACAATTAGTCTCATATGTAAAGGCCTTTATGCAAAGTAAGACTCCTTCAAAAAGCCATTTGCCTCAGCTTCATACACCACTGATTCTCAGGTTTTGTAAAAGGAAAGCTCCACAAATACATTTCCATTAATGTAAATGTTTATCTATAGCTCATCTGATAATGAGTGGAAAAATGTGGATGTGAATACCACTGCAAAATGTTTTAAAGTCAGCTTGAGTTTCCGGCGAGGCTGCTTTTAGTGAGGTAAAAAATATTAAATTTTAGTTTTTGGCAGGAACAAAAATGAGAGTAATGAACATTAGAAGTTGTGGGACTGACTCAGCAAAAACTGTTTTGTTGTTGTCCAAGACAGAGAGATAAATAATGATTTACAGTCTGAGCATTCAGAGAACAACACAAGTTAGTAAAACATTTTTCATATGAAAGGGAAAAGAAACTGGAAAAGAAAAAAAAAAACAGCATGAGCAGCAAGAACCTACTTTGTTTTTAAATCGATATGACAAGGCTGGTTTAAAGAAAAGCTTCTAAAACAATGCAGGGAAAAGAAAATATATGGAAATTCTCTGCAGAATTAAATCAGAAAGATTCATTATGCATATACTAAACATTAACCAAGAGGGTACAGCAACAAAACTGCAATTTACACCAACAGTATCTAATGCAGATAAATCGGCAGCATAACCAGAAGTTAGCTCCTGTTTGAGAGTCTTCACACACTGAAGCAGTGGCCTGTCTTTCTTTAATAATCAAAATTTGTTCTCTACTCTAAGAGCCAAAAACATATCAAACAGTATTTTTCATAAAGGCTTGTGTCTGCATAATATTCTGAGACAGTAAAAAGATAACAGAGAGCAGCTAACCAGAAATTCTTCATGTATATAAACTCAAAGTCTTGCTTCAACTAAAAAGGAATAATAGGTTTTTATTTTCATGTAGAAAAACACCAAAAGTTCAAAAGAAATGCATTTGTTAACCAAGCATGATTTGTTTGGAAGGATTGCCAGAAGAAAGACTCTTCTCTATAAAAGGAACATGGCAGCACGACTTAATTTTGTAATGTTGCATCTGTACAAATCACAAGACTTCTGGATCAATGACCATAACGCACAGCACCATGTTTGGTGAAACAAACGGTCAAGTTTTGTACCTTGTAGCCACAAAAACTGGGCACCTAGCAGTCAGAGACAAGCTTGAACTCCTTTGTATACCAAAGTAGTGGGTAATCTGTCCAACAGCTAAAGCTTGGCCGAAATTGGGTTCATGCAATTAGACAATAAACAGAAGCACGCCAGCAAATTTCCAGCAGAATGACTAAAAAAGAAAAAAAATCAATCGCAAAATCCAGACCTCAACCCAACTGAAATGCCATAGGACCTTGAGAAAACTGAGCATAAATGAATGCCTGCAAACTTCAATGAACTGAAGCAATATATTAAAGACGAGTGAGCCAAAATTCCTCCATAGCAATGTGAGAGACTGATAAAGGTTGTACAGAAAAAAGATTATTTCAAGATATAACTGCTAAAAATTGTTCATTCAGTACAAGATATTGAATCATATCCTGCACTTAGTTTTTCGCAAGACTGTATAAATCTCCTCCATTTGTCAATTTCTATTACAAAAGAGCCAAAACCTCCAAGCAAACAATATAAAAAAAATAACAATTTTTTTTATTGCAAGTCCAAATTTCTGCACACTCAGTACTGTATTCTGTGTCTGTTGAGTTATATTCATAGCAACGTCCCTTCCCCCCTTCGTCATCTCACCACATGCTGGCATCTCCTTTTACTCACTTTGCTCACTTGGCTTCTGCCTGGCAGCCTCTCCTCTCTCCGACGGCACAGAAACTGACATAACGGAGACCAAAAATTATTTTATTTACTCTGAGGTTTCTTTGTATTCAATTAAAAGATGCAAATTACATGTGATATTATTACATCTGGAGTCTTGAAAAAGTATCAGGTAATACTGTGACCCTCACTGAGTAATTTAAGACATCTGCATGTACACACCTTATATCACAGTCCCATTTTTCGGCTGTCATGTGCAATAAAACCTACTGACATTGTTCAACGCCACAACAAGTCATGAGTACTCAGACAATCCATGCACCACAGTGCGGATCTGCTGTCAACATTATAACATAAAAGAAAATGTCAGATATGAACAGGCATTGCCACACATTTCTTTTTCTGTAGACACCGAGAGGAAAGCGACCAGCAGAGAGTAATATGCTGTAAATCAGATACACATTTTATTACATTTGCTTATTAGTGAGAAAGTCACCGGGATCTGACTCAGCTTTTCTTGTGATGGATTTTTAAATTAACCAACTTTAAAAAAGCTCAAAATGTCAAAAAATGTTCAATTAAACAAATATTGCATCTGTTTGATTTAACATTTGACGTAACTGTATTTAGTTTGTCACACTGTATATGGCAAATAGAAAGTCCTGATAGCACCACACCTCAGTATTGCAGTGCTAGATGCTCACAATGACACACTGTACATTGCTGGAGGCATCTTGCAGACTTTTTAGCAGCTCACCTTTCTTTTGCAGCATCTACAGTAATGATGTTTTTGCTGTGTTGCTAAATGATTTAATGCTGGGTTTTTGGACCCAGTTAGCTTCATCTTCTGAGTTATATTCATTCATATTCCCTTCTCTTTGCAGAGGGAGTAATGAGTATATGTGGTGACAACTTTAGTCATTCCCATGGCTAAGCTCTCAGTGTTTGCAGCTTACTGGTGCTTATAGATTTCTTTCACTGAGGTTAACACAGATATTTCTGATCATCGTGTTTTTGCAGTAGAACTGTGTTGTCAGTGATTGTCTGACTTTGGCATGCATTGGGGTGGACTGTGGGCTACCCACACTAAGTAGAGAGCGGACCCACGATAGGTGACCCACTGCCCACTGTGCAGGGGCCTCGGGTATCCCACATTAGGGGTGTTGGCACATTAACACTACCAAATGGTACTGTAAAGACCATGGACCAGAATTTTGTTTAAACAAAAATAAGAAAAAAAACCCCCTTTCAGCTACTCTCTTATTCACAAAGGGCTGCCACAGCTAGTAGTGCCACATATTTAATATTTAAATATATTTAAAACAGAAAAACAAAACTCAGATCCTATCAAACAAGTTAATCTAAGTTAGAAAATGGAATATGGCCTAAAAACATTCACTTCTTGAGTTCTTTTGCAATATGTCAACAGGATCCAGATTAACTTCCACTTCCATAACAAATTCCAAATTCCTTGTTATGTGTGCCTACACAGACCCATAGCAGTTTTGCCCATTGTGGCCCGTGTATGTGTTTTCTATGTGGGTTGCCCACAGAAAATTGTGATGTTGGTCCTGAGAGGTAAAGCTACTGTAGGTTCTGGGGCAACTCTCAAAAGGGCGAAACTGTGATCATTCCCATTGACATATTGGCCAGCCTACATGGGCCCCCCCTGGGTTTCAGTAGGCAAACCCAAAGGGCCCCCAAAGGGCAATAACTGTTGTTGTTCCTTTGTTGGCACATCCACTTGGAGCCTGTGTGGGGTAATTGTTCAAAAAGTCCCACAATTCACCCACAGCTACCCACTTTGGGTCCACCAAGGCATGTTTGCTGGGATATGGCCATTGTTGCTCAACTGCAAAAAAGACTCTAAAGATGAAGATCATTAGAACTAAGTTTTGTGTTTTTGGTTAATGCCACTTCCTTTTGATGTTTGACTTTCACTTTGCATAATGATTTAAGGCAGCATAAAAAATACATTTGGTTTTATTTTTTTATTGGTTTATTTATTTTTTCCTATTTGGCTTTACTTGAAGGGAGAAGACGGGCCCACAAAGCAGGAATAGAAAAAAGCTGATCTTGGTATAGAAAACTTACACAGGTGAATATTTCAAGTTTCATTTTGCAAAAACAATTAGAATAATATTTTAATGTAGAAATGAGGCATAAATCCACAAATGTATTCATGAATTCTATCCTTGAGGGACACCTGGAAGATATTTTAAGATTTCAAACCACCAGCTATCAGATACAAATCTCTGACACATATTGTTGAGTGCAATTTAGGAATCTTTAACATGCTTTAAATTCTACTTAGAGCAGAAATTTTCAGTATTAGTTACTTTAACCTATTTAAAATATTGTTTACATACAAAAAATGTAATAAACATGTACCTAATTAATTGGAGTCTGGCAGTATCATGTCTTGTGTCTATTCTTGTTCCACTCCAGCAAGCCTTCTGTTGCTAATATCATGATCTCTAGTTGAAATAGTCTTGGTTTTTGGCATGTAGCGATTCTATGCAAAGCAACAAATTTGTTATCTGGAATTTTAAATACGCTGCAGGTTTAAAAATATGGCTGCACAGCGTGAATTGTGAAGATGGACGCTCTGCTGGTGTAGTGCAACGTTTAGGAGGTAAACACCCTGAGGCAGGAAGCAGAGGGAAACAGATATTTGTTTCATGGCCCTCACTTATGCCATGACTTACGCACACAAGCAACATTTCTAAAGCACCCCTGACTGATAAAATAAACTTACAACTAGAGAATGTGCCCGCTATCTCACTGATAGAGTCACATGGACTTGTTCACATAAGATTCAAGAAAGATGAGTCACTGTTTACCCTTCTTCCAGTAAGGATAAAGTTTAAAAAAAAATTGATTTATGGTGACAGCAAAGGGAAGAAGTAGAAAGAGATCAAGGTCCAGAGAAGAAGGTCTAACAGCTTGTTGAAAATGGGTGAACTGTGCGTTGTATCAAAGCCTAAAGAGTCGATTTACATGGCCTTAGGTTCTATAAGCCTTTCCACCATCCATGCAGTGGGGTGACCACGAAATCATGTATTATGAAGGTAATATGAAGGACAAAAGAAGGAATTTATAACATGCTAAAACAAGTACTAATACATAGAACATACAGAACAAATACAATTTAAATTAAATGTGTTCCTACTGAACTTATTGAAAGGATATTTTGAAAAAGTTAAATTAATTCTATCATTTAAAATATAGATTTATTTAATAAAATCTATGCTTATTAATTAAGGAAAAAAACTTCATAGGCTTTTTCCTGAGTGTTTTTTATTCATGCATGAACACACTTTTAAAATTACAATAAATTTTCACTTGAAGCTGGAAAAGAGTGTGGTGGTTTTTGTTTATAAAATTTACCTGTGATACGGTCAGTAGCTTAGCCCTGCTTAGTAGCTAGCTGCTATTGTGTCTGTGTGCATGAGTAAGCAGGAAGGGAATAATACTGAATACAATTTGCAAAGGAACACATGCCTCCACATGAGCGCAATTAAATGACTAACATTGAATTATGCTTTTGTAGCAAAAGTATTAGCAGGACTATTAGCCAGAAGAAGAAGTCTACATGGCTTTAAATTAGGGTTCATTGTTGGGGCAGTGATTGAAAGAGCTTCAAAGAACAGTAACTGAAACATTTAGATCTACGGGAATGGGTAAATTGTCTTCTGGTAAATGACAGTGTCTCTAGAGGACATGCTCAGATTGTGTCTACTGCAACATTAGCTGTTGATCACATGAGGAATCATCGTTTGGTTACCAACTCATACATAACCTGTAACCTTTTACTTAAGTTAGATTTACTTTGAGCATTCCTGTTAAAAAGGACTTTTTACTGGTGCTGTAGATACACTAAAGTGTATCAAAGTGTTCCTACTGCATCAAATCAATAATCGGAACAAATCTGATCTTTTTAAATACACTAGCCAAGTACAGCAGGATTGTATTCTTTCTAACTAGGCTATACCACAGTACATTTGCAAGTCTCATAAATCTCCCTGAGAGACTCTATGTTAGTCAAAGTTGGTAAATGCAGACAATATCTGACCCCATAAAGAAACACTGGGATGATCCACATACGTAAAGTGTCAAGAGCTGAGGGAGGTTTAAGAGCTCGATAAAATATAATTTTTTTCCCAGTCTTTTCTCCGTGATGTCTGCTGTAGTAGAAGATGAACAAAATACTTTTGGCAGGAAACACTGTAAAACTGATAAAAGCAGAATCTTAAAGCCTACCTCTCCCAATTCAGCATCCCCAGAAAGATAAATAAAGTACAAGTTTAATCTTTCGGTGTAGAGATGTATGACTGAAAAGATCAAATTTTCTATACTTTAAGATGCACTAGAGCATCTATGACCAAAAAAAGAAACTAAAATTGAAACCACACACCAGTCCCAACTTCAAGCCCTTTGACATGTTCTAAAGCTCTCCACTACAGAAACCCAGACTGATCCGGACTGTGGTCCTGTCCTTCTCTTTGTTTGAATCTCTTTTAGCTGAAGTCTCTCGTTTCTTTGGCGAAGGAAAACTGCCTCCGGCTGAATGCTCCTGACTGCACTTTGCAATCTCACGTTAACAATGCAGTGTGGGAGGTCACTCTCTCATCTTCCTGTAACATACACTAAGATGCACATAAAACCACAGCAACAACTAAAACATAGAACAGCACAGCTCAGGTTACAACACATAAAGAAGGACTTTGACCTCATTCTCAAAGATGAATTGTGAAGAATGTTCGCCATACGATACAAAACTTAAGCTGCATCCTTTCCAAAAACATTTGAAGAAGTTTCTCTTTCTTACTATATATATCCGAGTTGTACTAAATAACAGCAAATACAAGACACATGCACAGCAAATAACAAGCATAAAACACACATATAAAAACAAATATTGATTACAAATACTGATTATTAGCAAATGTCATCTGCAGTCTCTACCAAACTAAAATTCTCATACCAAGTGACAACAAGTCAAATGTTTCCCTGCAGCTCTTCCAGAAAGTAAATAAAGCAATGCCCCAGGGGGAATAAAGGTTTTCAGCTTACTGCAAACCTCCTACTCTCAGGCTGAAATAGAAACATAGTAATCTCATTTTACCAAAAATATGCTGCAGGCTAAAGAAGCTAAAAAGCACCTTTTGCTTTTCTTTGTAAATGATAAAAAAAACAAAAAAAAAACAGCAGAGACTGACCAGATTGAGTTTTCCTAGATATAGAGAGATAAGGGGGAAAGGCTTAAGTGCAGTAAGGTCAAGGTCATGAGTTCTTCTCTGAATAACAAAATGAAATTCATCACTGATAGAGACATTCATCTACATGACCAGAGAGGCAAAAGTTACAACCGCCCTTATAAGTTAACACAAAAGCTTGTTTAACAGTGATTTTCTGAAAATTCTGCACATACTGGCAGTGAAAATTATTCTTTGATCTAATCAGTTGCCCTGGTCCCTGCTGTGACGGGTTGAAACAAATCCAGAACACACAGCCCTGCTTTCATTTTGAAATATTGTCGCAGAACAAGCACCTAAGCTTTATGAAGCACTAAGATGGATTTGAAGCACATTTGTAGATTGAAGAGAAGGACTATAGAGAATAACACTGGATAATCAGTTTGCTACACACTCACACACACAGAGCCCCAGGCTTACATAAAATAAAAAAAATTAAAAAAAATACAACAAACCCGGCCAACTTCACTTTTCTTCCATGACTCAGCCTAGTCTGAAATGGACAGACAATTCTCACATGTAAAAATTGGGGCTTTTAGACAACCACCGCAGCACCACCCCGGTGGACTGTTGTAATGGGCTTCCTCATTACACTGAGGTGACTCTGACTGCGTTTGAGCAGTAATCATCGCTCTACAGCAATCGCTTCTGCCCAACTGCCTCAGGTTCATTAAAGCTGGTGTCCGCTTAGAGGATTGAGACACCTTGATCAATCAACAGGAAAAGGTGCCACACATTCTCGCGTACTTCCACACTGTCTTTCTGCCTCATTTCTTATCCCCTAGTTCATGATTGTAGTATTCATTACCATGCACCAAGCCACTCTTTTTGAATCCAATGACACTTACGGGGCTCCATAACAAAAAGCATATCATGATTCTTTTGGGATCTCATTAAAATTTTAAACTTTGTTTGGCCATCTCTAACTAGATAAATACTGTCATTCTGCTGCCGCTGTTATAAAACTGTGTCCTTTAACATCAGTAGCCTATCAGTGTCGTCAGTATTAACCATATAGAGACACCGGTACTCTTTTAGTGTGCATTGGGAGGTTGGAAAGATGCTATATTATGTTTGTAAGAACATGTTTTTAGTCACTGGTTAACTTTAGACACCAAAAGCTACTTGGTGAGGTAGAGGAAAAACCTTTATTAACAATGACTGAATATAGTGACACTGTTCTTTTAGTTGTATATAACATGTGCAGACCTTTAGCTTTTTTCTTCATTTTGCTTTAGTGTACAGTGTCTAAATTGGGAAAAACATCTCACTGTTCCACAATTTCCGAACAATACAAGCATACGTGTTTGTTTTTGTCACTGTTGTTGGATTTTTACTCTATTTCACTTGTTTTCCCCTGACCCTGCCCATGGACTGCAGGTAGATGTTAGCTTGTAGCTAAATATTGGTTTGTATTCACTGTGAGAAATTAACACAAACAGAAAAGAAAAGAAGAATGTGATTTTGTGTTTTGGGGAGTGCTCTTCAGCCTCAAATGATGCATTTTGGGGTTATTAACTGCAGTTTATGACTGACTTAATGCCACCTAATCCTGTGGAGTTTGGGATTTTTGTAAACACCACAAATTAACATTACACTGCAAGTATGAACTGCTATATGTCAACTTGCACATGGTGGCTATAAGCAAGATATTGGCTTTTTCAGTGACACCTTGGTAATTCTTCTCTTCTGTATCCCAACCTTTACTTTGTGTTATTGCTTTGCACCTTCCTAGCGTTTTTTAAGTGAACATTTTCTTATCAGTCGCCAGTCTTGTCCCCTGTCATTTCAGTCTTGCTCGTGCTTAATGCTGGGCCCTCTGCAAAGAAGTTTCTCCTTTGACAGTCAGTTATCAGACTGTGGCAGAGAGTTGTTACACAAACAAGCTGTGTAACAGAAAGTACTGTATAGTTTCTCTTCTGATAGGAGGACAAAGCTCTAGAGAAGGCATTTGCCGTATTACTCTACAGCAGAAAGTGAAGAAGAGCTCAACTGTCTAATAGCACGCTATATTGCTTCACAGGAAGCCCAAGAATGCAGTCTGAATCTCTGTATGTCTCAGACTATATCTCAGATTGTACATATCAGACATGCAATCTGTAACATATGTTACATGTCATGTTACAATAAAAAAATAAAGCCTTCTAAATGCCTTGGTACAGCTTTGCATAAAATACAGAGAATGGAAAATGGAACAATAAGCTTGAAATGCAGATTAGCAACGCAGTAGTATACATTTATCCCAGATAAACAATACACTGAAGAAAATCTTTTTAGTTCTGTTTTATCGATTTACCAATAACATATTTGCATACAGTGCAAATGCTATTTTATGCACTGATGGTTAAATGCTTGCTAAGATAGTATTTTAATTCTGATTTTTTTGAGGGGGGAAACAGGCTTTTTCTATTTCAATGATACACTGCCACTGGCATTATAGTGATATAAAGAATGCCAAATAAAAAGATTTAAAGGAGTGTCAGTTGTTGGTGTCACAATTTTTTGAGGATCGAGGTTCTTGGTTCAGAAATATCTTTGATTCATAAACAAGAAAAGTGGAACCAGATTCACAGCTCAATTTGTATGTGAATCAGTAAATATGGAAACCTTGTGACTTACGACTGTCAAATTTAACACATAGCAACAGCCAACAGCACCCCTTTAACGGCTAGTGTGTCATGTTTGATACATGAGTTTATTCCCCCTGAATAGACTCAATAAATTGAAAAATACATTTTTAAGCAATAAATTACAGGAAATGAAGAATGTAGCAAATATGATGCATTACATGATAAATTAAATAAATAAAAACTCAATAAATTATGAGAAATTACAACTCATATATACAAAATAATGTTTAATATATCTTTTTTAATTCGACAGAAGGTTCAATAAATCTTCCATAAAAAAAAACACCTGAATTTTCTGGCAAATGCAAAATGGCAAAGCTATTTGTCATTAAATTAAACATTATGCAGTTACATTTAAATATGAGCTGTTCCCACACATCACTAAAATCAGGTCCAGGCATTGTCCCTTTCTTCCATGCAGCACTCAGCAGGTCATAGTCTGCATCAAATGTACTTGCAGCATTGAAAATATTCATTTTTGTATATGCATGAGCTGTTGCACTGGTAGGGTGCACCACTTGCTCTCTGTAAATTTTCCAGACAATTACCTGTGCTATTCTCATATGGGCTCAACTGGTCATTACACAGAGCGTCTATTAGGGAGTTGTTAAGGCAAAATCAGTGCTCTCTCATGACTCCACCTGCTAGTATCTACTAAAATCCAGCAATGCAGTGCGAATCTGAAAGCAGCTTCTCTTTCAAAGATTTTGTAGATTAGTTTGATATAAACAAAATTTCTAGGAGAAAAGGAATTTCTTAACTGGAAAAGAGCAGTACTGTCATTTCACTCTAAAAATATATCCTGGCCTCAAAGACCTGGATTAGCTTCTTTATCTCTCTGAGAGACTATTGTGATTGCAAGCTAAAGAACATACAATTGATGCTTTAAAGAAAAAAAAGAAAAACAGATGGAACAGGGGGGAACCCACTTACCCGTGGAGATGGTGGGAACAATTGTAATTAAGGGAATGCAGAGGTGTCTTTTGTTTTGCCTTTTTTTTTAAACTCCTTGACAGTCGATCTCTCATGGCGGCATGCATAATTGCTATGAGTGATTGCGTGAGGGCAGGGAATTGATCTAGAGAGTGATTTGCGATCCCATTATTCTGCTCTGCTTCTTTTTGTCCCTTCTGTGTCTTTCCCTCTCACTCTATTTTTATATCTTTTGCCTATCCCTGAATATCTTTGGTTGCTTGTCCCCATGGTACAATATTTGCATCCTTTTCTTTATTACCATAGAAATCACACAAGAATATATTAACTGTGGTGTTACATGAAGCCAAAAATATAGCAGCCAAATATGGCACATATAACAAATGGATAGAGATTTACATCTACTAATTTTCCTATTGGTGTGTACAAATAGCCAACAGCCTCATTTACATTTGTTTCAAAATACATACAATGCATGCAAATAAAATTTATCAGAGCATATTGAAAAAAATAGTGTAGCTAATACATATATGTGTATTCAAACAATTCAAACAGTTCATCCAAAATTGATCAAAAAACAGAAATAAAATGATTGAAATTGTGTGTAGTTAACTAATTCAACATATCTCAACAGCCTTTAGTCAGAATAGTAGATTTTATTTGTGTTCATTAATTTATTAGTGGAAGGCAAAAAAAAAGACAATGGGATGAAAATAGAAGAGAACTGAGAAAGAAAGGGCATGAAGAACCGTCAAAACACTCACACTGTAATAATACTATAAGAACAAGGTCTGTTTTTTTTTTTAGTTTCTGTCTAATTTTTACACTTTTATATCTAAACTGGGTTAAGTTAGATCAAATATCCATCTAGCCATCCATCCATCCATCTTCTTGAGGTTGTAAGTAGTTGGGACTGACAGTTGTTGGGTGAGAGACATGTTACACCCTGACAGTTTGCCAGTCTACATTAAACAGATCATTGTATTATCTGAGTTCAGGATCTGACATGAAATTAGTTTTGTGGCATACAAGGCCCATAAAAGTCGCTCAATGTTTTTACGAAATTCAACGACCAGGCAAGGCCATCTACTGTATTTAATTTCCCCAGGCAATGTCAAGGAATATTAAAGGAAGAGCAAAAAAATTGGTAATGAAAAACACCAAAGTGAGTGTGATACTTTCAAAACAAGGTAAATGAGAAACGCTAAATACATACTCTAACACAGATAGTAACAACTTGAAGACTTAAGCACAGAAAATACATGAGTTTTGGGGAAAGTCGTAACATTTGAGGAAGTGAATCAAACAAATGTTTCTTTGGAGACCTTCGAATAACGTGTCCCAGAAGTCTGATCTGCTCAAATCCGCCTTTCCAGGTCTTTTCTAGATAACACGTCTCAGAGTCTATTTACATTCTAAATAACATAAGGCTGTTTATTAAAATCACTTGAAAGCTGAGGTTTGCATGTTTAATAATGCACAGAATTATCACACTGATACTGACATTACAAGTTTAAGACCTCAAGGGGACAGCCACAGTTTGTATTTTACATTTGAAAGGGGGAAAATTTACTCTGATCTAAGAATTGAAAAAGTTCCAACTTTCAGTCAGCTCACAATATGTGCAAAAGAGAAAACTAGAACATTTCCCATCTCGCATTATTTAACCCAAAGTCAAATTAGATTCATTTCTCTTTCCACTTGACTGCCTTTTGTCCTTCCAGTACCTTGATCAAAGACATATTTTACATGCTCGGTCCAATATCCTTTTTCAAGACCTGACCACCTCCTCCATGCATTAATCTGTCCTCTCTCTTTTTACCCTTTTCTTCTCTTTGTTTTGACCATGTACATAATGTCTGTCCTGTTGGTGGTCTTTCAGGCTCTCTCTTAATCCTTTGACCTTCTGTGCCTCCTGCAGGCCAGCTTGCACATGCCTGCCTGCTCTTTGGCTGCAGGATTAGACTCCATGCTGAGTTAAGCAGATGAAGGAGAACTGGACATATGTCTGGTCGGACTTACTTTGAAGACACACATTCATTGAACTGATATTATTCTTTTGGAAAGTCAAAAATAGAGTTTGGTCATGACCATATTTATCTTCAACACACTCTGAACTAAATTGGAACTGGAGTAGTCATCCAGGCTTCTTGAAGGACATTCAAAGCTCATCTTTGGATGATGGCTGCCTTTTGTTCTGTTCTCTGTCAAGATGATGCCACGCTTCTTCATTAATATTGAGGTCTGGCCTGTGGGGAGACTAATCCATCACCAATAATGTGCCATTGTTTGTTTTTCTATCTGCAATCATTAATATCCTGAAAAGTGAAGTCCTTACCACTTTTCCCAGATGGTATTGCATGATGGATGAAAATCTGATTATGCTTTTCTATTCCATCAAAATTCCATTAATTTTGATAAGATCCCGAGTTCCTCTGACTGAAATACAACCATTTATCCATAGTTAGTTGTCTTTTTATTCTTGAATGATTCATAGGTCTGTGGTAACTGGTTTTAAAAAATCAATTTCCTCTGAAAATGGTCAGGTACAAGGACTGAGCTGACAGTGAGCAAAAAAGCATCCAATGACCAAAGAAAACCTTTAAAAGACCTTCAGAAAGCCCAGTGAACAAGACCATGTTAAAATTCCAAGTCTTGCTCCAGGGAAGGAAAATATAAAGAAATGAGGGGTAGCTCAAGATGTTTGCACAGTGATGTATATAAAGAATGTTTGAGGTTTTATTATTTTAATTGTTTATAATGAAACTATTGAAAACATTTAATTTAACCATGGGAGTAGGGATTTCATTATTGATTAAGCTGTAGATTAGTTCCACCAAATGCAGACAAAAGAAGAAGAAAAAAGTATATTACTATAGAACACTAAAGAAAAACGGAACATGCAGATATACAATTTTTTTGTTCTTGAGTCAAAACAACTGATAACAACAGCTACCTTTTAATTTTCTGGTTAATTTCCTAGTAACAGTACAGAAAGTACAGTAGAGAAAAAAATGTAACAGATAGTAGTATTTGTTAGATTACTGGCTGTGAAATTGTATTTGACATCTGAACCATACAGACTTATTGTCCTGGAATTATTGATGATCTCATAAAATTGCCTCTTGCTGTTATTTTGCTGTAAACCGGGGAGATTGGGGTCTTTTTCCAGCTCCAGCCCTGCTAGCCTATTGATTCATTTGACTGTTTTGATGCATCAGTAATTTATAGATGTCAGGAAAATGCTTCAATATCTGTGCAGTCAGTGAAACCTATCAGGAAGGGGTGTAGTGGTGCGTTTTTCCCCCCCCCAAACTGACAATTTTAGGATTGTTTTTTTTTTTTTTTTTTTTAGGAAGAATTCATCAACTTTAAAGATGAGAGAATATATTTGATGCCTTGCAACGTGTACTCCAGATTATTTGGACACCTGCTAAGAAAGCAAAAATACAAATTTAGAAGCTGATGTATGCACAGTCAAAAATCACTGTAGACCCAAAGGACCCTACACAACACGATTGCCTGTGTTCTCGTTTTATTTTATTCATACTGTTTGCTTTGGTTGCATTGTTGTCCACTTTGCAGTGTACAATGCTCTGCTCCAGCAGCTGTCTCCTCCTCTCCGGTCCGGCCGCTGCTAAAATAGGGAACGCATGATTAGATGATGCTCACCGGCTGCAGAAACCAGCCTTCCCTGACACCACTGCTCTACTCCACCCCTACAGCCGAGCCACCAATCAGACCCCGCCCCAATCACCTTCTGCCTTCACCTTCTAGATTCCATGAATAAGAGTTATACCTAAATAAATTGGTTACACCAGAAATCTGAAATTACAAAAACATTCACTTCCTTTTTTTCCATGTTCACTTATTTACTACTGCTATATTCCACATTTTTTATTTTTACACAATTTTGTATTCACTAGATCATGATTGGAATTTGTGTTGATGTGTGGGGCTGTAGCCTCAGGTTTATATTTTTGAATGGTAATTATGAGATAGTAAGGCTGTGATATATGACAAAATATATCAGATGATGATATTAAAACATCTCTCATTTCATGTCATTTATTCATGTTTCATATTAAGCACTTGTGTGACTGCCTGGAATAGTACAGTGTCTGTCACTATGTGCCACGTAAAGCCCATATTTATTTCAGTTAAATGTAAAAAAGAAATAGTGCTTTGACGTGGTGAATAACCCACAAACAAAGATTTGACCCCCAGCATGCAATTAAACTACATGAATGCAATGTCATTAAAATGCTGCTTATTGCCTCTCAAAGCTGATAATGAAATTGGAATTGCTGAATTCCTATCAGTTTCCATCCCTAGTCAATATGTCTTATGTGGCAATTAATCTAAATCCAGTGTACCACCATTGACCAAAATTCACATTGTGCGTCATTTAATGTGAAACAGCAAAGTGATAATGTGATGATGTCTAAAATCTCATTCTCTTGTCTAAAAAGCAGAATGCATATCTGACTTCTTTCAAATGTGTTCATCTTTATTAATGATGTAGTTATTCAAGTGCTTCAGTGGAGACTCCAGAGATTTTGCAGGAAGGAAGTTGTAACTGTATGTGGGGCGAGTTTGGGGGTCGCAGCGAGGACAAATGAATCTCAACCAGTGTTGCAGCATCTGAGAATCACTCCATGATTGCAAACACACACATAAAAATGAATGTTAGAGCACATGCTCACAAATCTTTGCACACAATCCCATGACTGCTTGCATGCAGATTTCCAGGCTAAAATATATACCCTTGTATTCTCATCCACAAATGCTGGTTTTATCTGGTGCTTCTGCTTGTTGATGCTGCCACTAATGCTTATTTAATGAGTTGTGTATTTTTGGAAGTTGTTCAGCAGTTACCCTTACGAGGACCTTTTGACGAATCCAAGTGGAAATGTCAGTTACATCATTGATTTATTGGAGGCTACAAAATAAACAGGGAAACCTGCACACACATGCACACGCAAGCTATTTGTGGCAATCTTGACAGATATACACCTATTTCCAGAGTTTAATTACCATCGACTCAGATGGAGAAAAACATCTTGTAACACGGGGTTAGACAGAAATGGGCTTTCTTAGTTGAGGGAAAACGGCCAACATATAAGCGACAACTTAAGCATCTACTGCTATTATCAATATTTTATTTCAAATTAGTTTGAGCGAAAGAAACATTAACTTTAAATTCATATTTTCTTTTTAGTTTAAATGCATCACTGCCTAAAAGAAATAGCATTGACTTTAAAAATAACGCTGTCACTTAGTATCAGCTTCAACCCAGCAACCAGGCGACTTTAAAGTAATCTGTACATTATGAAAGAGCCGCTGTGGAGTGAAGGAGCAGACAGACTAAATTCTGCATGGTGTAAGTCAGATCTCTGACATGAGCATGTATTTCTTGCAAAAAGATAAACATGTGTTTTTCACTTGTAGGTCACCAGTTTAGGATTTTGTTCACCATCTAAATTTGGACAGAGCAATATTTTATACACCTCATTTAAGCAAAGATTTATTGATTATTGAAGTAACATCCTTTATTTTGCTTTATCGGATGACACAACTAAGCAATCATGACTTAAATAGGATTAATAAAACCCACTGATTTTCTGGTGCCTCAAATAATGAAAGCAGTAATATAGATAAACCAATCAAATTATACAGTCAGCTTTTCTTTGTCCATGTTCTTCATTGTTCATCTGATGGCGACAACGGCCATTTGCAGTGTTGCAAATTGCAGTGTTCACAGCATCTTTCTATCAGTGGCAAAAAAAAAAAAAATCTGTTTTTGCAATTCAAACCGACAAAAGTTTATTTTTTTAAGTTATAATACAAGCGTTTTATAATTTTGCCACCCAGGTTGGACATTGTGTATTTGGTTATATAGCCTACACTGTTAGATGTTGATTTATTAAGTTGAAAACTCCTTAATTAAAATAAGGTCACACCAGTGGCTACATAGTTGTTAATTTAGACAGTAGCTCTGGATGGCCTTCAGAGTTGAAACGCCTCACACGATCTTTCAGCAAATCTGTGAAGCGGAGAGATGCGGGCATGACCATTGTTATAATTGCGCATTTATTTATTTATTTATTGGCTGCATGGCATTCAAAAAATGTGTAGGAGTTCATCTCCAGTGACTTTTGTTAGGGTATGACCTCGGTCAATTTTAGTCAGCTATAAGACCCTGATGACAATATTCCATTCACTCTGTGGAAAAGGTTACTGCACTGTTGACCCTGCATTAATGAAGACTTGTGTGTGCAGAGGCTCTGCACAGCTGCTCTGCAGGATGACCTAGTTGTGAATCCTTCATGCTCAATGGGAAACCTCATGTTCAGTTCAATGTCACAGATATGAATATATCTGTTTTGATTTTTATTTCATTGTTGGAAAAAAATGTGTCTATTTCATAAAATGCTCTTATTTCCACAGCATTTTGTCCTTACCCCTTTAATATTTGTGGCAAGATTTAACAGGCGAGTAACACATTATATTATTATGTTTTTTAGCCTTCACTTCATGAAATTATAGAAATTTGGCATTTCCTAACTTTAATAACATTTCATTTCAGCCTATAAAGGAAGAGAGTCATGTATGAGAGGGCTGTGGTTACTAGGTGAAACAGGAATTCACAGATAGCACTGTCAACTTATGGATTTAAAGTAAACCATGTTCACACTGGTTGGTCCTGTTAATATTTGCACAGGTACACTGGAGATTTATGACACACCATACAACAATGGTGAAAGATGTGAGTATTTTATGCCCTTTTATAAAAAAAAATAACTGATTTATTTTTTCTGATATAACAGCCTACGAGAAGTGCAGACATTCCCTTTGTAATTTATCCTGGTTTGAGAAATGCATGTCAAAGTTAGCAAGCTGTGTATCTGGACTTTCTGCTAGACTGGAATTGGCTGATATCAGTCAGTGTCAAAAAATGGAAAAGCATAAATGAACTAGCCATGGTAAAGTCACAAAGGTAAAATCACAGTGGGGAATCTCTAAAGTTTTCACACAAACTTTTACACATGTTTTAAACTGATTTAAAACTTTTCAAAATTTATAGATGTAGTCCAGACTCCAATCTGACCTCATTAGTTAATCATCAAAGGGGATCACTGAATTTACTTTAGTGATTCTGCATGTTTTTACACAGGGGGATGACTTAATATCTCTTCCTGGGAATACTAACCAAATATAATGTGCAACTATATGTTGTTGAAATGCTGGAAAATGCATATGAAGAAAATAGTTCCTGTAATTTTCTTGTGTCTGAGGAAAATAACAAGACCCAGATGCACGATACACCTGCGGAAAGGTGCTGTGACTGTGCTATTCATAGCCTGTGCTCATTGTACATTTGATGAAGGCCTAGATTGTTTGAATTAATGTGCACAGGTGTAGGTGTTTGTGAGATCAGCATTATTTCTTCATCCCTGACGAAAATTGAGTTACCCATGATATTATGTCTCATAAGAAAGTTCAGGAGAGCTTAAAGGAATACTAAAGATCAACCAGTCTACATTTGAATAGCTTTGGAAGCGTACTTGAACCCTGAAAGCTTGAGGCTTTTTTACAAACCAGCGTTATTCGTTATCAAGCTGTTATTAAACATTTTGAAAATAAAGCAGAAATATTGAGATTTAAGTCAAAATGCTATTTTATACTAATAACATTTTGAGAATAAAGTTGCATATGACTTGCAAGAAACAAAGTATCAGACGCAGTATGGACAATACCAATAAAGTAAAACTCCTTGATGTTTTTTTTTGTTTTTTTTTTTTCTAATTGTATCGCTTCTTCACTGTCAACTGAGTGTGAAACAATCTAACAATCTGTAATTCAAACGTACCCTTTATTTGCACTCTGACCTTTTCAAAGGTCAGTCTGGTTTATTGTGTTTGCACTCTCTCCTACCGAGGGTCCTGACTAAATGCTGCATGTAATTACTTGTTAAATGCATTTAAGTATGCGTGCCCTTCGCTATAGTGCCTTGTAAAAATGACTAATGGTAACATGAGGCGTTGTGTATTGTACTTGCATGTTTTTCTTTTAATGTGTGTGCCTCAATGAGTGTAATTCATCTCTTGTGCTTACACAGCCCCGTTAGCTGATAGCAGCATTCAGCATTATAAAGCAAATGCGAGCTCACTTTTCAGCTGACCTGGCGTAACATTGTGTCCTGCCTGTTTTGCTGCTCTGTCCTCGTCTCTGAAAAGACAGTAACACCATCTACTAACTGTGTGTGCATCATTTCCCTCCATGGGCACCTGTTAGCTGACCAAGTTATTACTGACCAGAGATCCAAACAGCCAAAGCTACACCAGCTAATAGTATACCTTCATCATTTAAAACATAATAAATCTGGTGTACGTTCAATGTGTTCAATGTGCAGTGACTTTTTTTTATACCAAACTCTATCAATTATCTTTAAGTGTGCTTGTACCTTGACAGTATAATTAAATTATAACTGTTTATTGCATCATTATAAAACCAGTCTTCCCTCCCTATAAAATTTCCAGTGCATGTCAACGTACTTGAAGGCACAGCTGCTCCGGATGCAAATATCTATTAAATATTTCGATTTTTGATCAGCAGCAGAGGGACCTGTTGGTTTGCCAAAATATTTGCATTCAGCCAGCTGTCCTTGAGGATCTCCAAAATGCTTCCAGCCAAATGACCCATAATACAGTAGGTTTGTGTGAGATATGTTGTCAAATTGTTACATTTTGTATCATTAAGAGTGTCTAACTGCTCATAAAGTGAATAATTCTGAATAAATGTGGCTTTATATTGCATTCTTTATCTTTTTTAAGAATTTCAAAGCAGTTCATTTTGATCCCTTTCCTCTTTGAAGTTATTTATATCACTGTGCCCCTTCACAGGGGGCCAGAGATTTGGTCACTTTCCCCCAGCAGTACCTTTAGACACACTGGCAAGTCAATGTCTTGCTCAAGGACACTAAGTGTAAGCTGATATATGGCAGAGGGGCAGGTTTCAGTGGTGCTCCATGTCCTCTATTGTAAGGACACTATAAACTTTCCACAGACAACAATTTCCTAATATGCTTGGATTAAGCAGCTGAGTCAGATAAAATATGGTTATACCCTCCCCCACTTGTACATATAAAAAAATATAAGTAGGACAGGCAACAAGTATAATGCATTAGAAATAACAGCAGATGAAGGTTGTGCTGAAATAGACGGCCATCTGAAGAACCCTCTGGCCATGGGAAACAGACTTTCTGCCTGGTTAAAGTAAATCCTCTGAGTTTGGGCCAATCTGTCGTCTTGCATAGTGCCTCCTGTTTTGGCTCGGTATCAATCTTTCTCTCTTTTTGCCCACTTACTCCCCATTTTTTTTTTTGCTACTGTCTCCAGGGTCTGTCTGTTTAGAATATATATCTCTTCATTGCGGCTATTTTTTAATGTGAAGATACAGCATATTGCTGGTATCCACGAGTTTTCAAATTTACTGTTTCACAAAAGAAAGAAAAATAAAGTAAATCGCATTATTATTTTTTGATTTAATGTCATATTACAGTTATTGACTTGCATACCTGAACAGAATAAGAGTTCAGAAATTCAGTGTGTTCTTGAGTTTGCGTATAAAAATGTGATCTTAGTTTGTTGCTTAATATTGTCTAACAACACAATTTTTAGTTATAAGCTAAGCTGTAAGTTATTGACAGACATCTAAAATATTTTTTTCAAAGGTAATAAATCCATCAAGTTAGTATTTTATATAAAATAGTACACCAAGTTGTATACAAAATAGTAAAACCTTTTTCCCCTCCACATTTTGAGCATTTTCTACTTGTCGGGAAAACAAAACGGCTTGTGTGAAGAAACAGAAATAGAGTCGATTTCCAAGATATACTGTCTAAATTTGGACTCTACTCTCCAAGGCAGAAGGGAGTGAATGTGAATTGGCGGGTCCCATGAGTAAGAAAACATCTGCCAGCCAAAACACAGGGTGGGGGGTGAGTTTCTCCTCTGGCCATGGAAATACAGTACTCAGGCTACAGGTCTGACACAGAGCTATACTGCTGCAGGCTCATCCCTGATGTTTCAAAGTCATAGCCATTTCTGATCTTGGTAGGTTTATCTTACTTCTGCAAGGTTGACTATCCTCATTAAATTTTGTTATTTAGCTAAAAAATTGTGTGTGGTTAAGCAAAGTTGGTTGCTGACAAATAGATACAAACTATCATGAGCATCATATGACATTATACATGACTGGAAAGAAAAGAGTGGAAACAGGTATGAATATTTTTCAGTATTCACAATAGCTTTACACTAACATATCAAGTGGTTCCTCTCTGTGCTACATGAAGCATCTTACCTAAAAATTCTGCCAAGCTTTTATTTCCTGTTTTGCTTACATGTGGATTTGTGGCATGATTAAAAACCCTGAGAGAACTGCACTCAGCATGGCCTACGGATGTCCTCGTTTCCCTCTGTCCTAACATATTTGGGACAGAGATTTCAATCTTGGAATAAATGTTTTGATTTAGTGTGTGTGAATTGAACCATTCTTAGAAAAAGGCATAAAATTAGCTAAGCAATCATATATGTATATATGCACAGTTTAATTTTTATGCCAACAATGTCTTGTGTGTTTGTATCTTTTCTGTGTCATGGACTATTTTTGTAAATAACGCTTTAAAAAAAGACATATATGGATGCTGAGGCATATTTAAGCCACAGAGAGCTTCGGTATCTGTTTGCATACATCCTGCATATTCATCCTGTTGCTTCCTAATTAACATCCATTTCCAGTTAAACTCCCGGCCTCCCACATGCACAAGCCATAATAGGACTACCTGCTCTAAACTCTCCTGGTAGACATTTTTACTGACTTTGGACTTGATAAAAAACAGTGTTCAAACCAACACTGGCAGATGACCTGGCATCCCAAAATCACCACAGACTGTGGAAACTTCAAGTCAGAATGGAATATCCAAACAATGAGAATTATTCAACTTTTGATTTTTATGGGCTATAAGCCATCATGAATATGATTTTTTTTCTTTTTTAAACTAAAGTATTTTACTTTGGATGGTCATCAAGGAAGCATTTCCACCTATATCTAGGAGAGCAATCCTTGCTTTGTGTCCTTACTTTGTGACTGGTTTATTTAAATCTTTTCGAGGTCAGTCCAAAAAACAAAAAGACAGATGGCCACAAAACACTTAGCATCCATTGACATTTAGATGTAATCATTTAAAATCAAATGTGCAGATCCACAGAGCTTAAATAACAAAAGAAAATAAGTGAAACTGACCAAATCCTTGTAGTCTGATCGGTGTATTTGAGCAGAGATGCGTTTTGCAGATGGGGAAAAACACTTTGTATCATATTGTACAAGCTATGCTGCATTTGCATAATCAATGTTTGCAGGAGGGGGGAAATGGCGAGAAGGGGATTTTGTCTCTTATCCCTTCATCTTCACAATCTGTGATTTAATTAGCAACATAAAGTTAAATGTAAAAAGTGGGTTATTTGACCTAATTTAATGTGTTAAGCACAAATAGGGTGAAAAACATCACCCTGTAAATAATTATCTTGTTCTTTCTAGAGAGACTCAGAAAAAAAGACAGCAAGTGTATTTCCCCCTTCAAGGGTCCATCCAGCTGTGTTTTTATTGTTGTAAAAGCATGTTTTGACAAAATGAATCCCTATTTATGAAACTAACAATGCCTCTGTTATAGTGTTCATTCTCCAGTTTGCCACAGAAAGAATCAGTTTATTATGACAAAATGAGCGATTTTAGTTTTTAATTTCTTTCTCTGCATCCTAAAATTTGGCCTTTGTTCAACACACAGCCAGTTTCTCTTTTGGATTTTGGATCACAGCTTTGGAATTAAGCTTTTATAAAGATTTCAAGTCAGTGAGACCAACAAAATCATTAAGTGCATTTTATTTCTATTGCACATTGAAACATCTTTCCAGATCAGAAGGTTTTTATAAAAGCTTTGAAATGGTAACAATGGGCGAAAAAATGACTGAAGTCACAAAGAAAAATGTTTCACCTCCTGGTTTTGTTGTTGTTGTTTAGTTTTTTTGATAATGGGCATGATTTGATATAAATGAGCCAAACAGTGGAATGTTTAATATTAGTGTTAGTCTAGGTGTTCCACTCCACACTCTAAACCTTCTCCTCTTAAAAATTGGGGCAAACAATGATCCTTTAGATATTGTAAGATCTAGCCAGGCTGACAGAAGCGTACTCCTCCACCCATTAAGCTGCATCTGCCATCGAGGAACATCTGTATGTGAAATTAATGGGGACAGGCTGAGATCGCATAGATACCTCCCAGCATAAAATGCCACATTCATGTAAAGCATTTTCATCAACAGCAGCTATTTTTAGTGAGAATAATCCATCACCCCTGGTTGTGTTGGTGCTGAAAAAGGGGAATGACATCTGGGATTTCTCTATCAGTGTGAATCTATATCTAATATGGGTGTCACAATTTGAAAGTTTTGACAACAACTGTGATATTTGAAGATTGCAAAAATGATATGATATTAAAGATATGCATATGCAATCCCACACCAGTACTCTTATACTACTCAGTGCTTCTCAGTGCTACATCCTTTCAGTAACTACTTTACTTAATGGCAGACTAAAGTATGGTGACTACTGCTAACAACATTCCTTTTTTTGTTTCTGCACAATGACTCCTATCCACATCCATAGACTGAGTCACAGAAGGAATTGCAGCTGGGCTTATTCATCAGTTGCCTTATTAAGGTCAAAAATGACTTAAAGTCTTTTTAAAGTCTAGTCCTTTTGGATGTTTTAACATACGTTAAACACTGTGAATGAGCTCACTTGATATACCAGCTGTAACCACCACAAACATGCTCGTAATGATCCCACAAAAGTCCCTTTGATAAAAAACACAAAAGCACTAAATAAACTAAAATTAAGAATGAATTTCACTAATAATTTTCCCCCCAGGTTTTTTAAATAGATATTACCTCATTACTGGCTATGATAAGTGTTATCGGATGGTCTAGTATGTAAACGAGCATGACTGGTACATAAGATAAATACTGCTGTATACTAATGTGTTAAACATATTGGATGCATGAATTTTAAATGTTTTAATTAGTGCCAGTGTGAAATCTGCAACGATATAAAAATTATGGTTGCTCTTTTAAATAAGTGCACAAGATCAATAAATTAGCAACTGTGAAGATAAAAATCTAAAAAGTACTGATATCAAAGTTGATATACAGGGTGGGCCATTTATATGGATACAGCGTAATAAAACGGGAATGGTTGGTGATATTAAAGTCCTGTTTGTGGCACATTAGTATATGTGAGGGAGCAAACTCCTCAAGATGGGTGGTGACCATGGTGGCCATTTAGAAGTCGGCCATCTTGGATACAACTTTTGTTTTTTCAATAGGAAGAGGGCCATGTGACACATCAAACTTATTGGTAATGTCACAAGAAAAACAATGGTGTGCTTGGTTTCAACGTAACTTTATTCTTTCATGAGTTATTTACAAGTTTCTGACCACTTATAAAATGTGTTCAATGTGCTGCCCATTGTGTTGGATTGTCAATGCAACCCTCTTCTCCCACTCTTCACACACTGATAGCAACACCGCAGGAGAAATGCCAGCACAGGCATCCAGTATCAGTAGTTTCAGGTGCTGCACATCTCGTATCTTCACACCATAGACAATTGCCTTCAGATGACCCCAAAGATAAAAGTCTAAGGGGGTCAGATCGGGAGACCTTGGGGGCCATTCAACTGGCCCACAACGACCAATCCACTTTCCAGGAAACTGTTCATCTAGGAATGCTCGGACCTGGCACCCATAATGTGGTGGTGCACCATCTTGCTGGAAAAACTCAGGGAACGTGCCAGCTTCAGTGCATAAAGAGGGAAACACATCATCATGTAGCAATTTCAAATATCCAGTGGCCTTGAGGTTTCCATTGATGAAGAATGGACCCACTATCGTTGTAGCCCATATACCACACCAAACCATCACTTTTGTTGTTCCAACAGTCTTGGAGGGATCCATCCAGTGTGGGTTAGGGTCAGACCAATAGCGGTGGTTTTGTTTGTTAACTTCACCATTCACATAAAAGTTTGCCTCATCACTGAACAAAATCTTCTGCGTGAACTGAGGGTCCTGTTCCAATTTTGGTTTTGCCCATTCTGCAAATTCTGTGCGCCGATCTGGGTCATCCTCGTTGAGATGCTGCAGTAGCTGGAGTTTGTAAGGGTGCCATTTGTGAGTAGCTAATATCCGCTGAAGGGATGTTCGACTAATGCCACTCTCCAGTGATATGCGGTGAGTGCTACGCTGTGGGCTCTTGCTGAATGAAGCTAGGACAGCCACTGTTGTTGCTTCATTAGTGACAGTTTTCTTGCGTCCACATTTTGGCAAATCCAACACTGAACCAGTTTCACGAAACTTAGCAAGCAGTTGAAATCTGCTGCAATGACCCGGTTACTGCGTTCACCAGATATCAACACAATTTCGATCCGCTCCTCACGTGTTAACCTCTTCGACATGTCAATGGCTGTGAACAAAGAGAAACTTGTAAATAACTCATGAAAGAATAAAGTTACGTTGAAACCAAGCACACCATTGTTTTTCTTGTGACATTACCAATAAGTTTGATGTGTCACATGGCCCTCTTCCTATTGAAAAAACAAAAGTTGTATCCAAGATGGCCGACTTCTAAATGGCCACCATGGTCACCATCCATCTTGAGGAGTTTGCCCCCTCACATATACTAATGTGCCACAAACAGGACTTTAATATCACCAACCATTCCCATGTTATTACGGTGTATCCATATAAATGGCCCACCCTGTATTTTATATATATGCTGTATGCAGGATGAACATATTCTCAGAGAATATTCAGGTTATAAACTGAAACAGCAGAGACCAGGGTATCCCCATGTGTTTTTATAATTGTGCCTCCAGCCGTCAGTACAGAAAACGTCAGGGTTCAAGCTCCGGCCCTGTCAGCAGGGCACCATAATCTTCACGGTGTGTCTGTGAAGCCTGGGGCTTTATCAGAGGAGATATTAAACACCAACAGCTGGGAATAGGTATCTCAAACTGAAGAGCCAAGTGGAATATTATTCAGCATTAGGTGTCACATATCGATTGGTGTATGAGTTCACACACTGTAAGATGATGTGTTTCTGAAAATGCTTTGTGGCTCCCTAATGTTAGACTTTAAAAGGCCAGTCAGGATTTCTGAATCTCTTACTGACTGCTCTTGAGAAAGACTGTGGTTTGGTTTATGAATGCAGCTCTGGTATGACATGACTCTCACAGCGTGTGTGGTGCTAGATGGGCTTTGGTTGTTCCACTAAACTGAAACTGTTGCACAAATTTAAGCTAGCTGAGATTTGTATTGATGATGAATTTCTGAGATCTGTGGTATGCACTTTTGTCACATTAGCACTACAGGTTCAAATAGCACCACATGGATAAATGGTCAGGTGAAAAAGAATCATTATAAAGTATAGTGCAGGAAAGGACTTTATTCATTCATGCAAAAGCAAATATTCACCCCAAGGTCATACTGCTCTATAATCTAATGCAGGGTTTGGGGTCATGGTCCTGGATTTTGTTCCAAGAGATTTCAGTTTATGGACGTTGAATTCTTGTTTTTTAAATATTCTCTACTAGGCTCTTAATTTGTTGTTTACATTCTCATGTTGTATCTCCTTAGCATTTCTTTTTGATTTATTCTCAGTCAAATTTTAATTCCTTTGGTGTGTGGATTTTTTCTCAGTATTTTTATGTATTAGTCATTTTTTAATATACTCTTGGTTTAGTTTAGTTTTCTGTTTTCCTCATGTTTCTTTGTATCTTGTCTTCATGTGTTTTCCATTTAGGTTATTTTCTGTTTTATTTCAGCAGTCTTGTGCCTTGGTTTCAATTTTACTTGTGTAATTCTTGCTAACTGAATTAGTTTCAGTTGTTTCCCAGGTGTCCCGCCTTCGCTTGTTACCTTTTGACTTTAAAACTTCAATTGGTTAGTGTTCTTTGCTAGAGTGTCTGCATTCTTTGCCTGTGTTCCTGCTGCATGTTTCCTCTATTTGGCCCTAGTTTTGCATTTTCTTATTTGCCCTCTGAGGAACTTTTGCAATTCACCTGAATAAAGGTTAGTTTTTGTTATTTTCTGTCTCCCATGAGAGTCCTGGATATGGGTGTTTTGTCCTGCTCACCATGACAGTCTTCATACACTGCAGACTGTGACACAGATAAATTGCAAAAAACCCAACAACTACGGACTCAGACTTTACAGGCCTCAGTTAGCATGTTAAAGTTCATTACAGTACAATTAGAAAGAGTAAAGCTTGTTTAGAAAAGTTGCCAAGAGAAAGCCTTTTCTGTAGGTTTGCAAAGTTGCAGATTTTGGAACAATATCCTTTGGAGAGATGAGATAAAGTAGAGATGTTTGACTATAATCATCTCTACTTTATAACATAGTCAAACATCTCTACTTTGTCTCAACACTAACGCCACACACCAACTGTCAGACTCGTGGTGCAGGGATGATGATTTGAGCCTCTTTTACAGTCACAGGATCTGGGCACCTTGCAGTCATGGAGTTGACCTCCTCTGTATACCAAAGTATTCTAGGATCATACGTGAGGCAAATCAGGTGGACACTATTGCAAAGGAACACAAATGCATTGCAAAGAAACTGAAAATTTATTATGAGCTAATGCTGTGATCATTCAGGGGATCTTTACAACATCAATAAAAGTGTCAGACTGTTTATTCAATTCGGGTACATTAGCAATTCCCATATACGACATGTCTTTAACACAAGCTCATATTTTGATCTTTACTTCCGAAATATATAATTTAATATTAAGTGCATATTTTAGTGAAAATGCTTCAGTACTGTAACATAACTAACCATCAGATTATAAAGATTCTCAATATAAAAGGAAAGTTCTGTGTGACTCTAAACTATTTGGGAATAATTGGAGAAACAATGATGCTTTGCAGCTTTTCCACATGTTCTTACAACTTACTTACAATCAAGTAAGCTGTGCAAACTTTAATGAGAGCAGAATCTTCAATGGAGAGCTCTTCCTTGCAATCTAAACTGTGGGTGATTGAGCACTTCTCGTCTCCTGTGGCTTCCTCCTCTCTACTGTTTCACTTATTGAATTTCTCCAGCTGGGCTTGCGGTGTAGCTAGCAGGAGACTGGCTGGAAAGTGTTTTGCTCTATTGCTGACGTGGCTTTTATATTCCTGTTACTGGGAATGCACAGTGTCTCTTGGACAGTTAATTACTAGAAAACTTCCATAAAGTTCTTACAGTTGTTTCAGGAACTGTTAAATGCACTGATATTTGACCCACAGAAAAAGATATTTGGCACAGCTCTAGACAACTGTGCCAATGATGGTTTTAGCTGAGAACAGATGATGGACATGAAGTATGTAAATTCAGTTTGGAGACCATTAAAAACACAATCAGTGAACCACAGGAAGCAGAAAATATACATAAGTTCAGAGAATAAGAGACATGCACAGGAAGGCAGCTGTTTGGAGACTGGCTTTTTTTTTTAAAAATACTAAGGGTGCAATACAGCCTAGAGGTGGGAAATGTGTTTACAGACTCTATTTACTTGTTTATTTTGTTCACAGCATTGCAGGTGAGGCATTTATTAGTGGAACTGTTAGCATCACAATACCCAATGAATCTGGATACAATGTGAAATCAGCTAAAAAGAAAGTGGATCTTTAAACAGGATGATAATGATTCAAAGTATATTATTCATATGTTAAATAAACATAATAGATGTAAAAAATAAAAAAATAAAAATCATGCAGACTTTACTTAAATCCAGAGAGGAGAAGACTGCGTTTGATCCAGACATCCTCTAGAGTCCTTTCCCATGACAGCTGGGGAGACAATGGGGCTGCTGACCAGGGTATCCTTACCCCATACTTCAATTTAGGACCCATGGCAAACATTGACCAAATCATTAGTTCTATATTACTTAATAAAACTTCTTATGTGGAATCGGGTGATTTTGAATGGAGTCCCCAGGAACCACAAAACATTTGTATTTTTAAAAAGCACTAATCATATAGAAATAAAAAAACAATAATGCAACATCGTTAGCGGAAAAACTGATAATGTCAAAAAGTGAACCTCTGAGATACGACTGCATGGATCCCAATTAGTGTGATGAGAGTTAAATGCAATATAGACTCACTGCTGTGGAATAGGTTTTATATATGCAACTTGTTAACTCTTACCGTACTAATTAACAGAGAATGTATACTTCTGAAATTGTAGCTACACACAGAACACACCAAGAATATCTGTTCAATCAACAAAATTAGCTACACTTTGTGATTTGCACGTCTCCCTTATTAGGCTGTGGCACTGTAACCTTTAGTGTTTAAATCGATTCAGCTTAAAGTTTCAGAGCTAATGTGTGGTTGTCACATTAGAAATAAACAACAGCACCAAGAGTGCAGTCAGCATTAATTAACTTGAATTACTGCACTGCGCACTAAATGCCAAGGTTAACAGTTTTCTGCAGCATTAATCTCTTGTTTTATTTACAACAGTGTTGCAATTAACTTTTTTTTAATGTTCATAATAGATTAAATGTGTGAAATGGCCTTTTTTATGTAAAAACACTATAGAGGCTGGCTGTGTTAAACCTTCTTCACAGCATAGCCCTCAAGGGAGGTTAGAGTAACACAAAACAAAGAACTTAAAACAGAAATCAAACCATGGGGAAACAAACAGAAACTCCACACTACAACACAGAAACCAACGATTCAAAAATGGATTCGCCATGGAATAAAAGGAGATCAGGAGCTCAGGAATATACGAACAAAAAATCCAAGCAATAATCAGAAGAAGAACAAAACCCAGGGATCATGGCATAAAGAGTGGTAGTTCGGAGTGGTCCCTAAGAACCCATTTTAATACATACCTCTGTGAAGGATAAAGCCTTTCTTATCTTGAGAAAGGAATGGGCCTTTAGGGACTTTCCATGTGCTTTTTTCTTTCTGTAATAATAGGGATCACTATTATCTCTTGTAAAGAGAAGGCAGGTGTGACTTTAGAGTATTCTTGCAACAGCAATGCAACTATGTTGTTGAAACAAAGAAATTACAGTTTATTGCTGATGTGTTGTCAGTTTAAAACATTATCTTTTACACTTCTTTATAATGGTTAAAGGTGCACTGAGGGGGTCGTACAGCTTGCCTGAACTGCACCGCAGGGGGAGATCTCACAGCTTGCAGACAATGATGCTGCATCTGACAATGGATCTCATCAGAGGATAGTCGGGCATAAGTGGCATTCAAATCTCATTTAGTGGAATATGAAACTGTGCGAAGATGAATAAAAATATAACTGGAAAAATATACATTTCCAGATTCCCAAACATAGTGTCTATAGTCTGCTCTATATAAAGGTCCATCACTACTTAGAAATAAATGGAAGCCTCTCATGGACACAGAAATCATCCTTATGTGTAATGTTTTGAAATGCATAGATTACAAATATGCCCAGAAGATCCTTTGAGAAAAATAAATGCCAATTTTTTTATCCTTTTTTTCTGTACTTTTCTATTTCTTATAAATCAAGGAGTTAAAGTGCATTTCCTTCTGTTAAATTGCTTGTGACCTCTGCTCATGCTGCTCAGTAAAGCTGAAAGTCTCTTTCACTCGCTGCACAGGAATGCCCTTATTGATATGACAACTGTTATATAGCGCTAACCAGCTCTTTAATTAAACGCAACCTTTTTCTTTCCAGGTCTTTGAGCATCCCCACAGACTGGTAATCACAAAATCCCCTTTATTCCTTTCTCCTTCTTATTCTTTCTTTCTTTTGAAAAGATGACAAATCAGTCGGAGACATAAGTATGAAAGGTAGCAGGCAGACACGTTATCAAAATGTAATATGGTGATATTATTAATAAGAAAATAATCAGATCAATGTCCTTTAATTTTATAGAGCACCTCTGTCATTTTGCATTAGCATCTCAGTGATTACAAAATTCAAAGGCTTTCTCGTGTATTTGTCAGTGGTTGTTGTGAAAAAGACATTCTGTTAGCTTGTTCGATTTTTTTAAAAAGGTTCACAGACACACAGTGAATTCGTTCTCTTATCTATCAAATCCTTGTGATTTTCTGTTATTCCCCCATGACAGGCTGGGAAGAAGAGAGAGGCTCGTCACATTTGTAGTTGCAATAGGATATCAAAGCACCAGGCGCTGACATATTTTGTTTGAAGGGGGAGAGTAATTATAGTTAATTGCTGGTGTGAGGGCAGCCTGTGATGGTAAATTGTTGAAAGGAGAATCAGCTGGTAATAAACAAGTCATTATTTATTAGATCCCAGAGAAGCTAACACGAAGGCCGTGAGATAATGAATATTGATACACAAATATATGTACATTCTACGTTATTTGATTTTATTTATTTATTCATGTTTTTTATGTCACTCTGTTTTTCCAGCACGCCTCTTATCTGTTTCCAGTTGGCACAAAAAAGAGGCACAAGCCAGCATGGCTGCTACTTTATTTTATTTTTTTAAAGACCTGTAAATATATTACAGTTAGTCTTACGAGGTTTTTAGACTAGAAATAAAATAACTGTAAATCAGGGCAGCGCAGGCAGGAGCAGTCAAATGTATTCCCCTCAAGGAGTTAAAACAATTATAGAAATAAAACCATTGTTTACATATACAGTTGGCTTACTGGGTAATTATGGTTAACGTGTCAACAAGCATTTGCCACCTTAAAGGTTCACGGCTGTTCGTATGTTAGCCGAACAAGTTAATGCTGGTTCTGATAAAAACATTTCAGAAAACAAAGTACATCACAGTTTGTTGAAAAATGCTCCAGATCTCAGTCCAAGCATCAAGCATCTATGGGATGTGCTGGACAAACATGTCTAGTCCACGGAGACCAAACTTCGCTGCTTCCAGGACTTAAAGGATCTGTTGTTAAGGTCTTGGTGGCAGATACCACAGCACGCCTTCAGGGGTCCAGTGGAGTTCATGCCTCCATGAATCATGGGTAATTCATCAGCAAAAGAGGGACTAACACAATATTAGGTAGGTGGTTATAATGTTATACCTGATGGTGTATATAAAAGGTGAAATAACTTCAAATAGCAGGTGTGTCTGTGGCTATTAAGTAAATTATGTTGCTTTTATTCCCAGTGATCCATTAAGTTAATCTGTGATTTTTTTTTTCCACCTTACCAGTTGCCTTGGAAACTTACACACCACACATTGTACCTCTATTTTCAACACTTTTTATATCCCCCATTTTCACCAGCATAAATGAATGTCTAACAGTCGCAACAGAATGAAACAACAACAACAAGATAAGCATTAAGAGTCAGAATATGCAGTCAGTATGACAGATAAGTAAATCTTAGGATGTTATCAGTCAAGATATTCAGATAAAATTAGCAGTAGCACTTTTCTCCCTATTTCTGGTCTTGATGACCACCCTTCTATTGAGACCATGTCTGAGGAGGGTTCAGTGAACAGTAGATGGTTCGACTAAAGGGCCAGATGCATCTCTCAGGTTCTATGTTAGGTCTATGCTGACTCCCCCCCCCCACCCCCCCCCTACTTCTTAAGGACATGGCTTTCAGATACTATTGCAGATAGTGTTTTAGACCTGCCATTTCTTTTTCTCCTCCACTTGTACAAGTGCAAAATGAATGAAGCACATAGTGCTATGATAACTTTTTAGTTAGCTCATTGAAATCACCTTGTTGGTGCAAGAAATTTTATCAAACTGTGTTAGTTTTGGCTGTTTTCATAGAGTCAGGTAAAGAAATGATATGTAAGTATGTAAGTGCCTATAATGCAATTTAATACTGACTGTGTCGGTTAGTAGTTAAATGGTTAAATTGGTTAAATACACGTCAGAATAACTACTAGTGCTGACTTTAAAAGTCATTATCCAGTGTGTTCTTAGGATTCGACTATGGTGTCAGAGTAAGTATATATAAGTATATAAAATTGCCAAACTAAAGTCCTAATAACTTAATGTATATTTATAATAATAGACTAATATTGTTCACCCACGTCTGTAAATTCTAATTCCATTTCACAAACCCTCATGTTGTCCTCCGGTGTGTCAATGTCCTTGCTGTAAACCATCCACAATGAGCTGAGATAAAAAATAAAATAAAAATAAATAATAAATAATAAAAAACTTCTTCTTCACACATCACTTGTATTCCTTTAGGTCTGGCCTAATCTGTAAGCCACAGCAGGGAGGGGGGATGCTGTGTCAGCAGCCTCTGTCATGTACCTGCCACAACCACTGAGAAATCCTGGAAGTGTGCATAACTACGCGTCTCAGAATCCCACACATTCAGCCTCACACAGACCTTTCATCTGCAGCAATCCAGATTATGCTGCATATTCTGTCATTTTGAGAGGGTTTTTATGAGAGGGAAGAGAGAGAGGGAGAAAAATACAAGACTGTGTGTTTACAGTCTGATGGTGTAATATGCAAATTAAATTGAGATAGGCATATGGCTTATTCTTGAGATATTTATGAGAATACAGCAGATTATTTTTCTCTTCACCGGACTGGGTCGATCTAATTTGCTCTGTAAACCCGTGTGTGTGTGTGTGTGTGTGTGTGTGTGTGTGTGTGTGTGTGTGTGTGTGTGTGTGCATTCCTTTCTATACACATGATTGGTATATTTCTAAATCCTTGCAGTGCTTCCCATAATTATCTTATGAATAAAACTTAATGTTGGTTGAAATTATTCCACAATAGCATACATCACACAAATACTCAATATATTAATGTATGCAGCTCTTAAAAACTTTTTTGTTTGGTTTGTGGAGCTTACTTAAATAGCATTCATTCAAGTTTTGTTTCGCATGGCAGTCGTTTCTAATTCTTGATTAGTTTGTGTGTTAGATGTTTCCGCTCCACGAATTGACTCCAGAAGGATGCAAGAGTTGGGGGAGAAAACAGATGGCAGAGAATAAAGAATAGATGATAAAAGTAATCATCCTTTTTATTTAAATAAACATGGTCTCTGCTACTTTATATTGCCAAGTGCAATAACACAGCAGTGTGATTCAGCATTCAGTAAACCAATTAAATAAAAGCCTTTATATGAGTCGCTCTAAGCATGGAATGTCAAGCAGAAAGAGCAAGTGATGCGTTTTATCTTTCTCGCAGTTTTTAAAACACTTAAGATGAAATAAAGAAGTGTTTATGAGCAGCAAAGTCATACAGCACCACCTAGAGTAACTCATAATTCACGATCAGTAACCCCAAGGAAACACACATCACTGTACTCTTGCTGTTTGGTGGCAAAGATGACGTTGAAACAAACACTGAATAAACCAAAGTTCTAAAAGTTAATCAGCCGTGAAAATTATTAATCATTTTCGTAAAATACATCAATACCGGAAGCTCACTGTCTCCTGTGCGGCAAAGAATGTGAAATTTGATTTTAACCAGGGGGGGTTAATGACATGGTACCCACCCAATACCACATACTGTGTGTGTCAAAGTCAGAACAGCTGTGTGTTGTAGACCTCGGTGCACCTACTGTTGCTTCAGACTTCAGACATACTGTTGCTGGTGTAAACCACGATAGTTAAAGAACTTAGTTAAAGAATGTAATTTGACCAATATCAGCAATATTTTCTTTCTGTTGGTTGTTTGTATGTTTTATGTGTTTGGTTACAGTCCTGTGAAAACTAAGTTTACCTCGTGATTCAGCTTGTAGAACCACCTTTAGCAGCAATAACTTGAAGTAATGATTTTTTTGTGGCTTTATCGAGCTCTCGCATTGCTGTGGAGGACTTTTGGCCCATTCATATTTACAGTGTTGCTTCAATTCATGAGGTTTGACTTTATTCATTCATGCACAGCTCTCTTAAAGAGCATTTCAATCAATTTAAGGTCTGAACTTTGACTCAGTCATTGCAAAACCTTCGTTCATTTCTTTTTCAGCCATTCTGATTCGATTTGTTGCAGTGCTTAGGATCATTGTGCTGTTGCATGACTGAATTTCAGCCAAGCTTTAGCTGCTGGATAGACAGCGTCACAGTTGAGTCTAAGATACTTTGGCATGTTGAGGAGTTCATGGTCAACTCAATAAACGCAAAGTGCCGAGATCACCTGGCTGCAAAACAAGCCTAAATGATCTCTCACTGTTGTGCTTGGTGTGAGATAGTTGTGTTGAAATTCTGTGCTCCTCCAAATGTGGTGCTGTCCAAACGACATTGTTCCAGAAGTCATTTGGTTTGTTCAGATACAACTTTCGAAACCAGTTATTACATTTTTTTTTTTTGTAAACGTACACTTATTTTACAGTCATTTTCTAATTGTGTTGTCATGAACGTTACTTTTATCATGCTGAGGAATGTAGAGTCTGCCATGTACCTCTTTCATTTTTTGCTGCTTCTGTGAGCATCGCATGGCCTGACCTTGGGATGTCCACTCCTGGGAAGATTGCGTTATTTTGTTAACACACACCCAAATGTTTCCTTCTGCCAACAACAAACTGCCAACATTTCTGCTTTTATGGAGGTGCTCACACTCGCTGCCAATCAGTTAATCAAGTCCATTTGATGAGCAGCCCTGCACACAGTCCTGTAAAAAGTCTTTTTTCCATGACTCTACATTCATAAGCTCACTTGTGTCTAAAAATACAATATACAGATGGTAAGATGGCAGCACTTGCAAGCACACATACACACAAATACATAACCTGAAATCCTGACACAAAATATGAATACCTATTTCTTATATATAGGCCCCTGTGCAGGCCTTTTTTACCTCATCAAGGTAAGACTTGTTCCCTTCAGCCACTCTGCCTCCTGTTTCACACCTCTAGTCTTGTCACCTTCTATTAGCATTGTCTGATCAGGGTGCCGTATGAAAGTGAGGCCCACACCTGTCACAGTCAAAGTCTGAAGCCTGTCGTCTTTCAACATCTCAGTTCAGTTTGTCTCTAGCAGGCTGTATAGGTGTTTACTGGGCCAGTTTCCTTTTTAGACTGATGGATAACTAACCGGCTGGCTGATTGACTGCCCAGCTAGCCAGTTGGTTATGTAACTGTGTGGCTTTCTGGCTGAATAAATACCTTCAGGGTAAATTTCTCCTGTCAGCCTTTTTCGTCCTTTGTCTCTCTCATCCTTTCTCTCTTTCGCTCCCTCCTGCCCTCCAAGGCCAGAACTAAACAGCAGCTGCACCAGAGGTAGGAGTGTCAGAAAGTGCCACAACTGTGTTCCTCTCTGTTTTTAGGCAAGTTCCTAGAATAGAACAACGTTCGCAGCGTGTAGAGTGGAAGCTAAACCCCAGAGGCTACCCGTTTCACTGACATCCTCTATTCAGGAGCAGCGATACTAAAGCTGATGCCACACACATGCACACGCAAACATACGTGCTAGATCTCCAAACAAAATGGATTGAAAGTGGGCGCCCTCGTATTCATGACTGAAGACAGAGAAGCATGCATTTATAGATAGAACATCAGTATTAACACACACACACACTCACCAACACTTGTACACAAAGAGCAACAGATTGTGCCAGATAAGATTTCACTCTTCTTTAATATTGAACGTATAATTACTTATTGATAGCAGCTATTTTCAACTGGGTTTTCTCCTACTGTCTATCTGATGGAAAAAATGTAGCAAAAGGATAGCTTTATGCTTTCTTTACTTCTGTGCATCTACCTTATATGGTAATATTTTCTCTATCCCAATGGTAACAAGAGACATTTTTAATGGTCTTGGCTAGCACTATAACAATGTTTTGCAATTAAGGTAAATTTGAAAATCATCTGGGTCCATCCTCTATTACAGCATTTGGTTTTTCCACATTTAGAAAGCAAGATACACAATAAAGCACAAAACCTTGACAGGTTATCAGTGTGGCTCAAGATCCGTGGATATATGCAGCATTTATATGTCAGAGAGTCCAGATATCCATCCATAGTTTACAGATAACTGGTAATGTGTCATTTTAACTATTGGAAGGTGTATAATATGCACACACACCCTGGCATGTGACACCGCAGGCAAATGAACTAGCACAACACAGTCCTGTTTAACTGTGTCAAATGGTCTTACAGCCAAACTTAAGAATTTCCAGAAGAGCAACTATCTTTAATTTCTTTTCTAAGAAATGAGACTCAGTCCCATCCAATAGTGCTGTGCCAGCAAGTGTCATTGTTTCATCTGTGTGAAAATGCAAATGCAGATGGGGATGGGAGCGATGCATTTGTAACACATTACTGTAATCACATAACATGTGACTGAAGTCTTTGCACTGCTATGACTCATTAATGTCACTAAACATAATCACTTCACAGGTGCTTTGTAAATTATTGTGCGTGTCTTCTGTAGAGTCTAAAATTATACTGTTTCTTGGCAGTTACATGGAAGTGAATGTAGTAATGCAAACATAGCCTTACCACACCCCGATCACTAATACATGTGTTGAAATGTTTATACCTTGCACACTAAATAAGTGGGATTTTTACCACTGGGTTCATAACTGATCAAAATCAGTCTAAGTTAATAGGGTTACGCTCGCTATCTGTAATTTACACGCTACTATCTTGCCACATTTTCTCCTTATAAGGAAACAGGTGTAATGTGAAGTGTAGATGAGGACGTGGTGGAGGACTGGATGCCAAATCAAAAAGCTCTGGAGAATTTTGGGACCGAAGAAACAAAACTTGGGTTTCACTTTTGTGAATTATGCAGGAGTTTGAGTCAGGCTAAATTTAGACATCAAAGTTGAGATGAAAGGAATAATAACAGAGCAAAAGAGGAAGAAAAAGGTGAGTGAAAGACAAGGAACCTGATGTGTCAGTCCAAGAGAAAAAAAAAAAGAAAAATTGTTGCAGTTATTGAAAAATCATCTATTAGTGATACCAGCAAGAAATGAGAATTTAAGTGATGACATTCAGAAAGAATGCAAGTCATTTTTCTTGAATAAAGTTTCGATTTACTTTTATAAAAGAGACCTCGATCTCAGTGAGACGACTTATTTATAAAAAGGGATTAGCATAAAGGTATAACTGAGGTATTATCATTTCATATGATTCTGTATGTAAAGTATTTGCACTGAAATCTCTCTAATGTCTGTTAGAATATGTTGTGTTCAAAGTTTCAGCTATGAATTCTTTCTGAAAGTCAGAATTTATACATTTGTGTGTTTATTGTCTGTATGCACAGTTTAAGCATTTGTTTGTTTGTTTCAGCTTGCACCGCGTGGCTTGTGTAGGTGAAGATTCGCCGCTATATCAGGTATAAAGGCCGGGTCCCACCTCAAGATTTGTACTGACAGTTTTCTTTGGTATCATCCTGCCTCCAATTCTTCTGAAAGTGAAACCATGAAATTACACCATTTGTTCAGGAAAGGAGAGATTGGCTGGCCCGCATAAAACTTCTTGGCACACGAAAAGCACAGAAAACAAAGGGGAAGTCCATTTTACAGATGACAAATGAATAAACTCTAAAACTGTAAGAATGGCCCATATCTTCAGAAACCCCCTAGGTGCTTTTCCGATGTTAACAGCTCTTGTCATGTTACATTGCCCTTTGAAAGGTCACACACAGCAAATTGCCCTTGCAACGGTATGAAAAGGGCCAAACGAGCTTTGTCAGACTGACAAAGCAGGCAGCCACCACCCTCAGGTCATCATGCCTTTAATGTGACGCAGCAGTGGCGAGTTCTGCTGACTCTTAGAGATGAACGTGTGGGATGATGACTGACAGCTCGACCCTCCCGCTGCAGACTGCAATGTGGGAGGTCTTCCCTACTTCCTATGAGTCATATACATGCATCCATAGAAGGGGCAGCTGACCCCACGAGCTGAAATGGGGATAATGAAATCCCACAAGTGATTTTACACACAGCTGGACATAAAATCTGATCCACACACTATGTACTGTGTGGTCTGACTGTGTTTTTTCTGTCTGCATGTATAGTCCTGATATTACAGTACATTATGCGCCATATATCTCCACTAATGGACTACATATTGATCTAATGACTACTCAAGGTTGCTGCTCAAGATTTTAGCCAAATATGCTGATTCCTCAGCTCTCCAGAGCCTTTTAGCTTCTTTTAAGAGATTGCCGCAGTTGCAGAAGGTTTCTTATTATCAATATTTTTTATGTTTTAGCAGCAACAGCAACAAAAAGTTCTGATATACACCTGTTCACGATCTCTGTCACCCAGATGGGCAATAAACAAAGAAAGGAACTAGCTGGTGAGGAAAGTAGAACACCTAACATTAGTACCTTAAGCCCTAGAAACATATATTCTCATGAACAGGTGGAAACCGAAAGAGGAGAGTGATTTATTGGTACAAAAGAACATTAATAAATTAGATGTTGAATGGCAAACAGCAAAAAAGGCCAACTTTGATTCATGTATCCACACGAGATGTCGTCAAATACTTTTGCACTTGATCATTGAGAGCATGAAGGTGTTCTGAGCTCATTGAAAGTATTTCCATTTTCTCTGTATCATCAAATATCATGCTTTTCTTTGCTCCACGTGCTCTGTGTACTCTTTGATTTGTCCTTCATTCCTTTTAAGCCTTCATACAAGACCCAGGGATAAAAATAATAATAATAATACATTTATCATAGACCATCACCTCTTTACATGTGAGGCTGTGTGGCAAAGACTCAGCATGTGTGTGTGTGTTTTAAGTAATTAACAGTAATTATTTTTGTTTTGACGAGATAATGTACATCAGAAGGAAAATTAGTGTGTTGCTACCAGTCTGCTAGATCTGCTGTTACACTCCTGTAATTAGCATTTGTGTATGTTTTTGCCAGTATAATGGTTCCCCAGGTAACTGTTCTTTCAATACATTTCTGATAAAAATGTGTGAGAATGTCCACATCTGCCCCGGGGATCATTTGGTGATTAGTTATGAGGGTAAATCAGTGCTTCGGAGAGTGCAGACAAGGTTGCTGGCTTTATAAAATGAAAACCTCCCTCGTTTTGGTTTTGTCTTGATGCTGTGCACTCTGTTTGTGTTACCACAGCAATCCTTGAGACATGCATTAAATTGCAGCACTGGCATTTCCAGTTAACAAATCTGTATTTTCTTTTGCAGTATAATTCCTCCTCCCAGGTGTAAGAGAGATAAAACACTTTGTTGCTTTGGAGACGGGTGCACGTAGTCAGATACATGCAGGCACAGTCATTCACAGCCTTCCTGGCACACACAAATGCAACAAATTTGCACAACAGTGACATCATGGAAAGAAGGTCAGACTTTATAGCTACTCTCTGTTCGATTTGAAGCAGTGGTCAACAACAAAAAACTGTGTATTGCTTGTTTTCTGCATAGCTCACAGCAGTACAGAAAACATGTAATAGAAACAGGAGTAATATTCATCATAAACAATTGTAATACTTATATTGGCAAAGAGCAGTATGGTGTTGTGGTGGTTGCTACTGTTGGCTTCAGGGTTCCTGGGTTTGAAACCCTCAGCTGGCATGTTCTATGTTCTCCTTCATTTCAACTTCCTTCCACAGTTCATGGTCGTCAGGTTAACTGGTGATTCTAAATCGTAAATATGAGCATAAATGGCTGGATGTATTTCTTTGTGTAAGCTCTGTAATAGACTGCTGACCTGTCCAGAGTGTACCCCACCTCTTGCTCTATGACAGCTGCGATAGTCTCCAGCCCCACCATGACCTTGAATTGGATAAGCAGACGAAAATGGATAGTATTGTACACTCTGGACACCCAGTTCAATTTGTTACATCACTCAGACACCATATATACTGGTAAAATAAATAAATAAATAATTTTAAAAGCAAAACAAAAAACAGAGAAAAAAGTCCTGCAGCACTATGCAAGTTCAAAAAACAGCTGTGACTTAAAACATGATGGTCACCTGAATGTTACACAAATAAAGGCTAATTTTACATCATGGAGCCCTGCTGTTAAAAATAAAAAATAAAGAGAAAAGGTAATAGATTTAATTCTGTCTATGTGGATTTAGGAAGCAAGTTTAGCGCCATGTTGTGTCAGTACACAGCGTGACGTCACTGAGTTGGTAGTTTGGTTGCTGCTAATAGACTTTCTTCTTTTTTCTTAGTTAACTAGTAATAAAACCAATAACTCAAAGGAAAACATGAAAAGAAATTAAATTGTCTCTTAAGTAGTTAGGTTTCTCACTGTGGGCCACCTGAACTCAAATGGGAAAATCCACCTTTTATGCGTAATATGAGGGTTTGACCTGTTTGATACAGGTGCATTGGTGTTTCACTGGACTGACAAGCTGGAGTCCGACATGAGGAAAACCAATCAACTGATGAGAAAACTGAGAATTTAGGTTCATTTCACCCCGTACAGCTCTTTAGACATCTATAGTATTTTCCCACATTGAAAATACAAAGCACACGTTGCAACGGGAAGTTTTTTTTTTTAGCTCAAATATGTAATGTAACGTACACCTGGTAGTTGGAATCGTACCAAAATCGCCTTCTCCGAATGGTCTCAATGCAGTTGTTTTGGTCCACACCCGAGTGAGATTACTGTGTCCACACCTGTACTAACGAACCACACTGTGAGGGACCAAGCAGCCAAGGCATAGAGGACACAGGAAAAAATGTCTTCAAAATGGGTTTTCTTTATTTTAACCCTCAAAAAAGTTCAAAAGGCAACATTCAAAAATATCATTCGCGGGACCATAAAACAGGTCAATTAAATATAACTCTAGAAAAGTAATTACCAGAAACTTAAACAAACAAAGTGGACACAACTTAACTCAGAAACTGATCTAATTACAAAGACAAGAGGGTAGCTTTTATAGTGGTTTGGCCAAACCATTTACACACAATAGGGGGAAACAAAAACACACACTAATACTAAATAAGCACAGAATAACATAAGTAAACCTAAAACACCCCTGTTTCTGATAAGCACATGGTTGGTCCTGCTGAGCAGGCGTTTTGTTCTCACAGTCCTTAGCCACGCCTTTTGCCCAGACAGGAAACAGCCACCGCCCCAAACCAGGTAACTCAAAGAAAGAGAAACATAATTAATATAAACAGAAAACATTTTTAGGAAAACCACACAATCATATTATGTGCGCGCCTCATAATATCAGTGTTAGGTATAAATTAAATGGTTAATGAATTATATTAATGAAGAAAACTGCAAACCAAACTAATAAAGTGAACAAATGGACTTGATTTAACCATGTGTGGCTGATGTCATCACACACACCAAGGGGGAAAACAAACCAAAGTTGGATTTAAACGGACTAAACACCACAAATGTTAAACATTTTCATACCAAAGCATGAGCAGGAATCCTGACATCAGCATTTCACTGGAAAAAAAAGTCTCTGTTTCGGTCTCCTTCACTTACATCTTGGGCTTTTCCTCACTTCTAGTATTAATCCAAACAGTTTTGCAATGTGACATCAGCATTTCTAAACCAAAACAAGGAAAAATTCCCTCTAAAACAGGGGTCACTAACAGGCGGACCGGAGTCCGAGTCCGGACCCAGACGCCATCCTTTACTGACCCGAAACCATAGTTAACAAAATATTAAATTACTTTTAATTGTGACAGGCGATTCAATTTTAAGCGGTAACGTTACCTTGTATTAATAGACCAGGGAATAAACAAACCAATCGTGTGCGAGTTAAGCCACCCACGTGACGCTACTTAGCCAATCAAATCTGTGCATTCAAGGCGATCGCAACGCTGAATGCGCTGAATGGCTGCATCTTCCTGAGGCCGCATTTGTAGACCGATTATGTCACAGCGTCGGACGAAGGCTGTCCCAATTCGTAGACTCCTCCGAATCCGGCTGACAAATGCGTCCTCCTTTTCCCCAGATTTGAAGGATGGGTCGGGTGTATTCTTCGTGGCCCACCATATCCCAGAATTCATACCACGGCCCAGCCAATTCCAGTTTCCAACAATGGCGGCCACTACTAAGTTTTAATATTACTCTTATTAATCTTTGTGGGTCACTAAATAAACTTTAACATTTTCAGGCGAGAAAGTAGCTGTTTAAACTTCAAATATCTGCTTGGTTTATCAAGACATCGCATATTTGCAAAAGTGCTCCGACGTTTTTGGAGATTTTGGTCCATCAGAAGTGAAGTAGCAGCTTTCTTGGAAGAGCTGGAAAGACAGAAAGCAACAAACTTTTCTCTCTTTTTGAATGATGAGAAAAACATGGATATTGTGGCCTTTTGTGTTGATATCACTTTACACCTGAATGAACTGAATTTGAAGCTGCAGAGGAAGGACAATGTGTGAATTGATGACAGCTGTCGCTCCTTTCAGAGGAAACTTGAAGTGTTCAAAGAAGATCTGCGAGGAGACTATGTACACTTCTCAACAGTGAATGAACAGGTTCAGGGACAGAGAGATGTGTCTCTTTTGTTGACTTTGTTGGTAAGCTGATTGAAAACTTCAGCAAAGGTTTTGATAGCGTCAGCTTTGGACAGCAGCTCACCATGTTCATAAAGAACACATTTCTCACCACTGATGTCAGAGGGTTCTTAAAGGAAGTCACACAGCACTTCAAGTGGGCAAATGCTGGGCCTCTCCAGATGCAACTGGTTGATCTCCAAGCAGATGTGGTCCTGAAAGAGCAGTTTGAAAGAACTGAACCTGACACTTTCTAGCTCCAAATGGTCTCTGAGACAGCTTTCCCAAATCTGAGGAAAGTAGCCCTTTACATCTTGACCATGTTTGGCTCCACATACAGCTGTGAGGCAGCTTTCTCCACAATGAACATAATAAAAACTAAAGCTCGTTCCAGGCTCACCAATGAGCACCTACACATGTGTATGAGAATGGCCCTGACACCATTCCAGCCCAGATTTAAAATCCTGGTAGGTCAAACTAAAGCTCAATTCTCTCATTGAACAACAGAAAGTGGGGGAGTGGAATATAAGGGGGAAAGAAAGAGAAACTGTAAAATTGTTAAGATGTTTTGATGTTATCTGTTGAAAAATGTATTGAGACTGTTAAGTAGAGATGTGAAAGGTAAAGAAAAAGGGAAACTCAAGCTGCTGCTATTTTTTCTGAAATTAAGCACTTTGTTTTAAGATGCACAATTTAGCCATTTTATTTATTTTCTCGAATTCATTTTAAACTGCAGCGCTATATCGAATGTAGGCCCACTGTGTGTTTTAGTGTTAACAATACATTTTGTTGAAATTTTTTAAACTTATATTTTTACTTAAACTTAAACTTATATATCGATAAAAAAAAATAGGCTGCGTCTGTATCACAGTCATAACACAAGTTAGAAATTATGATGTCCCAGACCTCTGCTTGAGAAGATTTTCTCCAGCTGGACCTCCTCAAATTTCAGTTGAATACCCCTGCTCTAAAAAGTGTGGCGTCTCTGCCTCTGAGGCAGTTTTGAGCAGGTTTTTTTGGTTTGTTTTTTCCATGGCACAAATTGATGTATTTTTCCTCCAGACATGCTGATTGATAGTAGGATTTCCAGTTGCGCTTTGGTAAGAAACTAAGTTGTGTTTGTGGTGTGATGCTCATGTAGTAAACTGTTTGACTCTGTGTCTGTCTGGGGCCTGAATCTCCTCCATACCTGCTTCATGTCCTCAGGGGCAAATAAATCAGTTGGGCATTTTTCTTGGCTTGCTTGGATTGCTACAGTACTGGACAGGACAGGTAAAAAACAAAACAAAAACAAAAAACTGTTTGGGTGTTTTGGGGAAAAGAAAGACTGTATTACTGCATATAATAGTGCTGATTACATCTTGCTAACATTGGCTGATTGAGCTGCTTGGTGCATCCAGTTGGATGAGGAAAAACCAGAGTGTCTGACTCCAGCTTGTCAGTCCGGTGAACCACAGCTGCACCTGACTCAAACAGGCTCTCCTGCACACAGTCCTCGTTGATGAAGTGCTCAATAAATCCTAACATTAAGGCTTATAAGGGGATTTTCCCGTTTCCGTTTAGCTAGCCAACAAACCACTTACTGTGCTACTTAAGAGACAGAGTGAAAGTGGACAGCATATTCTTGGTTTTTAACATTGCTGCAGCCACAGGTGCTACACAAGCACTTATTTTTATTTGTTTTCTTTTAATTTCCCTTTGCTCCACTGAGTTACCGTTTTTATCTCTAGTTAGCTACTATAAACTAGTCTATTAGCAGCAACCAACCAATCAATCTGGTGGTGTCTGTTCTGGCACAAGTACAAAACATGTTCTATGAACTTAAAATATGTTTTATCTTAAATCCAGCTTCATCGTCATAGTGTTACATCTATGACAGTTTTTCAGTATAGGACTCCATGGTGTAAATTAGCCTTTATACGTATAGTGTTTTATGTCTACTTTAAAGGGAAGGGTGATGATAAATCAATTCAAAAGTGTGGTCACTTCCAGGATGAATGGTTTTAAACTGAATCATATTCTGTGGCCTTTGCGGTGGACATAACTCAACCTAGCAGAACACCAGTAGAATATGAGAGAGTGGTAGAATCACTGCCAATGGGCACTAAAGCTATTCTAATGGCCAATCAGTTTACTAAATGAATTGGTTACTAAAGGATTTATCCTTTAATCTTTAAAACATCTGCTACACGTTAGACCAACATGTGTAGATCATCACATCCATCCACATCTCACACATATGATGTACAGCCAATCATCTGTGATCGCTTGTGTGCTCCTAACACTCAAATTCATACAGATAGTAGTCATCCATGCCCCCTCTTCCCTACTACCAGACACACACACACACACACACACACACACACACTGATCCCATCCCATCCGTTATAACTGGTGCAGATACATGTGCATAATTCTTCCTAATGAGCAAACAAGCAATAAAAAAAGCACATGAAGTTATACATGAGAATCTATAAATAGCTTTTTTCCCAAAGCAATGTCCTCACACATCATATGGCTTCGACAGCCTGCAAATCACATGGCTGCAAACTTGATTCAAAGCTGGCCACATGGAATGTGTTTAATTGACTATTAAAAGGTCATACAACATCACAGCTGGAGTCAAATCTATGAGGGGTTTTTATTTATTTATGTATTTATTTATTTTTAAAAGAAGGTTTGATAGAGGAAATTTTCTATTGTGAGGATGCAATATTTGTAAAGTGGTTTAAGCAATCTTAAAACTTTTTGTTTTGTATTGTTCATTTTGTTAGAGCATTGAATATTACAACACTGCCCTAGCATATGTTTTGGGGGGTTTTTTGTGTTGTTTTGGTTTTGTTTTGGGCGTTTTGTACCCCCAGTTTTTCTGCCACAATCTAAAAAATAAAAATGGAAAGACCCCTGTAATACATAAGAGGTGTCATATATCAGAGTAGAATTGTGATGGGGTTTTTTTTGTTTGTTTGTTTAAATGATAATTGTCACGACATTCATAATTAAAGTGCATTTTGTAATGAGCAGGTTTTGGTTATGAAATCTTAAACACACATAAAGGCAAAGTCAGTGATGGACTAATTTAGGATAAATTAACAGCATTTGAAATTGTATCCATACATTTTCAGTAGTCTTTTTTTTACTTATTATAGTGTACATTAGTGGTATTGTATTAGGGCAAGCAGGGCAAGCACTGCTTTTATTGTGAAAAAATAGACATAATAAATAAATCTGGGTAAATTCCCAGATGATTGAACATGCAACTATTTTGCTGGTAATAACTGAAATGAGTAAAGACAATCAACAGCCTATTTACACAAGACAATTCATAATTTTATTTAGATGGACACATCTGTAGTGTCTGTCATTAACTATGGCTGTGTCCATGTCTTGGTAACAATGGCTTGAGCTTATCAAGCTTTTTCATGTTGTTGCACATCATGGATAAACTGATGGGAGATGCCGCTGGCTCTGCTTTTAGTGCTTTGAGATCATTCAACATCTGTTTGTTGTGTGGGTCCTACTTTCTTCAGCAGCCTAAGGGCATGCACTGGATTAGTTTAATTGATTAGTCTAAGTTGGCTGTAGGTGTTAATGTGATCATAAATTATGTGTCTCTATGTGTTAGCCCTTGTACCATGCCTTTTTCCCTATGTCAGCTCCAGTCCCTCCATGACCCTGAATTAAATAAGTGAAAGAAGATGAATAGGTGGATAGTTTTTTAATCAAGATGTAGGTCTGTTCTTATGGGCCCATTAAAATCTATTTTTAGAGATATGTAAATAGAGATCAAGTCACCACACTATACAGCCACCATTACGTGTTATAGTAGCATATAAACAAACCAAAGTCACTGAGCATGTATGCAAGCATTTAGTGAATTAGAAAAACCCATGGTGACCCATATTATATTTGTGGCATTTACTTGTATGAGTGAACACAAGCCTAGGAAAGCCTTTGGACCACATGTTATCACTGACAGACGATATCTTATAGATAAAGCGTATGGATACAGAAAATCCAGACTTTGTTCCCCCCTTGTTTACTTTCAAAGCAGTCAGTAAATGGTAATTTATGGTAACTTATAGCAGCACATTGTTTATCATTGTAATTAAAAATTTGTTTAAATTAAACAAACCATTATATATTTTTCTTTGCCTGGACTATTAACATTATTCTGTGTCTGTGTTCTGGAGAATACAGATACCGCATGAAACATGTCTGCCAAAAGCTTATCACCTTGTGTTCGTATCGAGTCTGTGACAGGGAGCGAGGCAAGAGAAGAGAAGATGAGGCAACAGGAGCAATAACAACTATGTGTGTGACTCTATGTGAGACAGGGAGAGTGTGTGTGTTGTATGTGTGTTTGGTTAGTGTGCATAAGGTGGAAGAAAAAATGAGAGAGGCCAGTGCAGGGCTGTGTGCAGCTAGCACTTTATTTGAACTATAATGTCAGGCTTTATCACTGTGACATTAATTTGTAAGCTGGAAAGGTGCTACAGTGATGCCAGGCTTGGGTGCATGGGCATGTGTCTCTGAGTAATTGTGGAAGCACATAAAGCAAAACGTCCGTGACAACTCGGCTAGTTATAATTAATTGAATGGACATGGCACAGGTAGAGTGCTCAGACTCTGTCTCTTTGTCCACATACACTTAAGCTCAAGGCTTCCCTCTGCCGTAAACATACACACACCCAGCACTTAGATGCAAACAGGTGGTGAAGCAATACCGGAAATATAGTGTGCTTTCTTCTCGTTGTGCAGCATCATTTGCATTTTCAAAAAAACATTCACACTCAACTCCCCCCCCCTTTTTTTAAAATAAAAGTTCCTTTCAGACACATTCTCCTCTACCTAAAAGACTCCAAATTATCAGAAGCTTATCTCATATAAAAGAATACCACCCTTTCTTTGACCATTGACAAATACATTTTAATTGCTACTGTTTTAAGACCAATTTAAAGCAGCATGTTTTTGGAAAGGCTTTGGAGGATTTTATTTTATTTTATTAGTGGGGCTACTTCTGATGAAAATTATTGCTGTAGTGACACCTGCTGGATAAAAGGTGGAACAGGTTCAGCACCATCCATGAAAGTCTCATCTACTTCTCCTCCATTCTGCTCGTCTCTGCTTTTGCTAATGAGGTGAATAAGCGACATTTGTGTGGGCTGTAGAACTGAAATTTGAGGCCTTCCTTCTCTTGTTGTACTAAAATGATTTAGTCGTGGCAAAAGTTTTCAGGCTTACATCCATCTAAATTAACAGACAATCTCTTACCATCTTTTTGATTTCATTCATAAAATCAGGAGTATCTTTAGTTGCAGCACTACACTGTTATTGCTTTATTGCATATCTAGTAATACTTTCAACCCAGCCCAGTTTAGATCCTGCAGTCTGATTACGGCATCAAAATACAATTTTATTAAAATAGCATCACAACTGTTATCAAAGAATCCCTGGAACACATTCTGTAAACATGCTCAGTGTGTTTATTTGTGAATTTCAGAAGTAATACCACTAATCAGCAAAGCTTTACTCAGCTTGAGTAAATCCGAACCACTTTACCACAGCTGCTCAGCATTTGCATGAGGATCTCCATTTCCCGGCAATCAAACCTAAATCAGCATCGGTCTCTCGTATTCTTTTCCAAGTGCTGCATCGAAAGCACCAGTGAAAACTTAAGATGCCGTTGTTGTTTCAGATAAGCAAGTATAACATTTGCATTAGCAGGTTATTCATGACATGAAAGACACAGTGCAAGCGGTATAAATCGCCTTTTAGCCGTGCTTTCAGAAGCCTCTTTGAGGCTTGATTTTACAGTAGCAGAGAGATGCATTTAAGCATGACTATGACTGAGAAGCATAAAATACACTGTGGAGCTGCAGATCCTTTTAGTTTATAAGACTCATTAGAGTCTCACTCTTATTGCTGTATGTGTGAACAATGTTGCCTAAGTTATTTCATAAAATTTCCATAGTGACTACTCATCGCGAAAATGGCAACTGTGCATGTGTGTGAAATGGGACGCGAACAGAGAAAAACAAGCTGCCTGATGAGTGCAAGTGTTTCATTTCATGTAAAGTTCCTACCGCAATTGAAGTCGTCACGCTGTATATGGAACAGCTTCAAGAGTCAAACAGCATTAAGCCCATTCATTTAGGGTTGAGCCAATTTGGGAATGCTGCAACACTACAGAAATGCTACAGGCCTAAAACTTGTAGGCTTCCACAGCTGGTTTCATAATGACACAAACACATCGGTTTAAGCCAATTAATGCCAGCATGCACAAATAAATCCATGATTCATGGAGTGATGCATGTTACAGTAAAGTTCCCAGTGATTATTGTATTTTCTGTTCAAATATAACTGTTTGTTTTCCACTGTGTGTGTTTGCACTTATGTGATGGTTAAACAAAGACTTAAAATATGGGATCCCGTGGAACAGAAAAAGGCCGCGTGAGTGCATGTGTGTGCCTGTCCAGTGTGATCTTTAGAAGCCTTGGCCGCCCTCCTCTTCTGCTAGACTGCTGCAGGGACTATCCCTGCATCTGCTTTTGCGTTGCTCTCGAGGGATACCTCCAAACACCGCTCACACGTGGACACACACTAACAACAGAATTCTCGTGCATGTGTCCTTGTCTCTACATGGAAGCTCGCCGAGCCTTTCTCGTTGTTTGTGGACGTCACTGCCTACGGCTTTAATAGTATTTGCACAAAAGAGAATACACCATCGCTAAGTGAGAATCTTCAATGCTGTTTTTTTTTTTTATATTATAGTGCTTTGCAATGATTATGAATACTGTGAAAAACACATTTACATTTCTCAAACATGCAGGGCAGTTTGTCCAGCTGCTGGTTCCAGTCTTTCTGGCTTATTCTTAGAAAACAATTTTTCTACCCCGCCAAGGTTTATGTGTTCATTTTGTCCTGATACATTAACTGTTTGTGTCCAAAAGCTTTGGACCACCACAAAAGTTTTACTGGTCCTTGATTCATTAAAAAAGCAATCACCTGTAAGTGTGTATATTTATGCAGTTATTTTATAAGTGAATTAGATATTCCAAAACCTCGTTTTCAGAGAAGTACTGCAAATGATTCTCCATGAACATTCAATGCTTGTTCAGTATTATCTCTAAACATGTCACTGGTAATACTTTCCAACTTGGTGACTGTATTTTCATGTGGAGTTGCAGTTGTATAAAACTGTACTTTATGCATATTTAGGTTGGAATGTGACCTTCTTATACTTAGTTTTTTCCCCATGCTGCTGTATTACAAACAGCCACCAGAGGAGGCAGGAGACACGCACAAGACCTGGAACCAGAGACTCTCTTAATCACATGTTGTCTTTAAGTAACAAACAAAACCGCAAATATGCCCAATCATTGTCAGATGAACAGCAACTAAAACAGATGAAAAGCAATTGCTAGTCCTAATGACAACCTTCCAAACTAAAGGACCGGCAATTATGAATTCTCCGCCACTAAAATGCAACACTCCTCCAGCAATTAGTACAATGATGTTTCACAAGTGATTCTGAGTCTCTCCTGACAATCTGCTCTTCATTAAGCTGATTGCTTGCCTGTGTAAACTACTTCTTTGGTTGCCACTTCCCCTTAGACTGTCTGCCTGGCCTCACAGCCTTGTTCTGATTAAAGAGGAACCTCATAAAAACACCGCTGCCTATAAATGATTTCCTCATTACATCAAAGTCACACGGAAGTTGTAAGCTGCTTTTACAATTGCAACAACGCACAGGACCCACACACCATCACAGTCACTCTATAAAAACTGGCACTAAGCTGGATGGGTCTGGTAAAAAGTGGCTAATTCAAGCCTAACTCAACAGTGATCGGTCACATTATGTTTATTAAGGCACCGGGTAGGATAAGAGCCGTAACATATAAGGGAGCTGCTCAGCTAGATAAGTCATAAATGAGTGATCAAGCTAATATAATTTTGACATTCAACACCTCTTCCATAACGACACAGAAAGTTTACCATTGATTGTTTCAACAAAAATATTGCAGCTACTTTCTGGTGAGCTTCAGAAGTATAAAATCAATATGACATAAAGGAAAATGAAAGGCAACAACCACAGATCCTTAACTTGCAACTCCCAAAACTTGAGTTTTTATGCTACTGTTGTGAAACTTAAAAGCCTCATTATCGGTCGTCAGTGCACCGTCATGGTCAAAACAACACATAATTCTTGAAAATCCATCTGAGCTTTATAACGGGAAAGAAAAGTTTGACAAGTGCGGTAAGAGACAGCTCAGTCATAACGGGAACTCTCTGTGAAGTTGGATAATTTATGGGTGTCATTTATGGTTTGTCAAACATTGCCTTGAACTGACCACTGTCTGATGGGAAACACAGACATGGGATTAAACCACACAAACACACACACACACAGAAAGCAGCTGTATCTGAAAAGTGCTGAAGAAGAAGAACAAAACAGCTATTTGGTTTCACTTACATACCGCTTGATTTTTTTGAGATATGTCAAGTGAACGCTGCACATATTTAAATTTTGCTACTTTTTTTAAGACATAAAATTGAATGTCATTTAAAGAAAACAGTCTGTGAGCCTTTAATAGTTTGGTTCATATGAATGAAAAAAATGAAAAATATATATATATATAAACTGCATAGCACATTGCAGGCCCTTTCAAAGGGAGAAGAACAATATAAATACATACTCGGTTAGAAATTTTGTACCATGTTCTCATAATCATAAATACACAATTCATACATTTCCAGCATTGCATTTTAAAGAGAATAAATATGTCTATGCTCTGCAAATGTCTCGTAAAGAAATTAGGGTGTAATGAAAATACTTTTATTGCTAAAAGAGAAAACATCAACAAAACTGTAATTACAATAGCATACAGTTAGAGGGATAAATCTTACTGCTGAAAAGACACAAATAACCTGAATTTGAATTTCAAAATTATTGAAAAAATTCTTTTAAAAAGACAAGAAGTTGCCTGAGTTGCTGAAAGACCCACTCATCCATGCAAAGTGTCTTGACTTTAAGGCCCCAGGTGCTTTATTTGATAAGTAGTAAGACTTAATAGGAAAGTCTGTGTTATGGTTCCCAGTGCAAGTCCTCGCCCTGCTCAATTATTGCAGAAGTAAACAACTGGAGGTTATAAAGAGCTGGACAGTAACACCCCTCCTCATATAGACAAGTCGTGTAAACAGGCAGTCCAAAAGGGGCAAGAGAGGAAGTTTCTCTTATCCTCACTGTTGGGAAAATAGATCTTTAAACAGATTCTGAAGTGCTCAGAAAGTTATTACAAACACTTCTCGTGCGGTAGAAACTGTATATTATACATAGAGATTTTTGAGCACATTTCCTCCGTGTCCATTTTTTGGAATCCTTTAGTTGCTGATATTTCCATTTTTATAAGTGGTACATGCTGTAGCCCAGAGGAGCAGCGTACACTCCTAAAGGGGAAATGGGCAGGATGGGTCTGTGGTGGTGATAGGCAGAGGAGTATGACTGTCCATATAGTGACATGGCACCCAGTGACAGTGGTAACCTAAAGCCAGGGTGTAAAGCTCCAGCAGCAACGGCTGCCACTGCGGCCGTCTTGGCGTCAGCGGCCATCTTGAGTTTCTCCAGCTCGGCCTCCTGGAGCCTCTTGGCTTTGGCTCGGCGATTCTGGAACCAGATCTTCACCTGAGTCTCTGTGAGAGTTAAGGAGGAGGAGAACTCGGCTCGCTCGGCGATGGACAGGTATTGCTTCTGCCTGAATTTCCTCTCCAGAGCGAGGAGCTGGGATGTGGTGAAGGGTGTGCGGGGCTTCCTGTTGGTCTTGTGTTTCCTCAGCTGGCAGGCAGGACTGAGGTGACCTGGGAGAAGAAACAATTAGGATTTAAGAGGGTCATTAATTCATTTGATTATCTCAAAATTTGATTTGAATGTAAAAACTGAGTAGTTGGCTACAGCCTACCAACCCCAGCCAGATAAATAATACTATTTACACTCTAGCCTTACTTTTCAGTAAACAACCAATAAACAGAATGCATCTTTGCAGCACAGCTTACAGAGAATTACTTTCCAGTATTTAGGAAAAAAACTGAAAACATCTGCAGGATACTGAATAATGAAATTAGCTATGAATAAGTGTTTCATGGCGTCTAATATGAGAGGAGAAACTTACGAGGTTGTGTGGAAAAGGCGCTGGTAGTAACCCACGGTGCGCAGTCCTCTGACTCTGATGTTTCAGACTTCACTGGCGACGAAGGGGCAGCAGTTAAACTCTTTTGGCTTCCCCCGGGAGGGCTGCACGTCTCCCGGCTCACATACAAGGAGTTTAACCCCGTCGGGGACAACGCCACCGAACTTTCCTTCGGTGTAAAGCAGGCGGACTCTCCGCTCCGGCTGTGCGTCTTTCTCCCGGACATGAGCGCCTCCACGCTGAAGGGGTGATGCCGACGCACCACGGGAGATGCCTTCTCTTCCCCCGACTCCTCTGTGAAGTCCGCACGGCTGCTGTCCTCCTCGGAAGAACTGCATCCCAAGTCGTTAAAACTCTCCTTGGAGGCCATCTCTCTCCTCCGGGTCTCCTCCGTAAAACAGGTGAACTCCACGGAGACGAAGCAGTAAGTTTACCCAGGTGTAACTCACTCATACGAGCGCACTGTTCAGCTGTCAAGTTGCCGTGTGAGAGAGAGTATGTAGACTCAGCACGTTGACACGGCTCAACTTGGACCAATCACAGCAGCCCAAAATGTTTATGGGCGACCACGTGCTGCTTTCAGAGACAACATACAAAAACTCATATTACTTGGTTATATTTGCGCAAATAACGATTATGATTATTAGTAGGAGGCGGTAGTTAGTCCTCTGAAAGGGGCAAATTCCCAAATGAATTTAAAACACGTTTTTCTTCTTTTTTCAGGTTTTATTTCATTTCGAAGAATCAGACGCTTGAATTTTCTCTTATCTGTTGCTTGTTAACCGCCGTTTATTTGTTAAAGTGAATTTTTCCACATTGCCTGCAAAAACAATAGCTCTGCAGCATTATCACATGTTAAGCTTCAGTAATGGATTAGCTCTAACTCTAACCTCATGAGAGTGCATGTGTAAACACGGGCCCCATGCAGATAATTATGGAGAGTTATACCCGGAGATGAAACACTGATCCCTTTCTTCTTCATCTCTCTCGCTCTCTGCTTTGTTTGATGTTCCTTATATTGGGACTTTCCGCTGTATCCGACATTTCTCTTGTGCGGTATGTAAGTCCGGCATTTATAGAAACGTGTCACATTGAGATTTCTGAGGATGTTACTTAACTGCATGGCCGATTTACTGATGCTAAAAACTCAGCAAAGTCCAGCTTGGGTGTGAGGCGCGACTGGACACAAATTAGATTAGACTTTCACGTGTTTCTCTCCGTGGCTGTGACCGACACATTCGTCTTCTTGGCCTAAGATTTGATCAAATTCATTCTGCAAATTAGACATGAAGTAACTCATTGTTAAAGTCTGTGAAGAAACTGTGGGATTTTTCTATTGAGAATTTGTTTACCAGTCCATGAGTCCCAATGGAGAACTTTACACTTGTTCCAGATATTTATCTGAAGACTGTCTGACAGTCCTGATGGCGGTTAGCTTAAAGGATGGCCCACTTATCTTATGATCATTTTTCCCACAGACATGCCTGCATCAGTTATTTATTATTTGTCAACTACTTGCACATATTTAACACTCAACAGTCCTACCACTAACTGATATAGGCTATGCAATCACTATTTTGTATCACATTGATTCAGCATACTCTGCTATATCTAGGCTTTGGAAGCAGTGCCATAAAGGCCAGTGGAGAACTGTTAAAACCTCTTTGTCCTGTGGGAATAAGTTACATTTTACATTATTTTTTATCATACTCGCTCTTGCATCTTTAAGTGTTCTTGCCCAAAAAGCCCTGTCTGCCCAGACCGGTCAGATAATTCAGCAACAAAAAAAAGAAGTTATAACAGATAGCATACAGATTTTTGAGCTGTTTTGTTTCAGGGTTTGGACTCACAAATCATGTGCAGCGTCATCATTACTGCTTTCAAGTTTACTTGAACTGTGACCACATCTTCCTCCACTGGGGCAAGAGCTGAAATGCCTTTTCGGTGCCATTTGTCTATCTGTCAGCAAGATTTCACAAAACCTACCAAACCCAGTTTCATGAAACTTCACAAACACACCGGGCCCGTGGGAAGGCGATCAAACCCAAGAGTAACGTTAAGCCATTGCTGGAGAATTATCATCAAAAAAGGTAGTTCACTGAGTGTTCAGTTCTTTAGGAGCTAGTAGCGGTAAATAAAAACACTTGTGTTCAGTCTTGCAGGCAACAACAGAACAGTTATTGTTTTTCTCTCATGGATGAGGCACAAAAAGCAGCTCTGCAGAGTAAATACAAATGGCAGACTGTAGGGCAGCTGCTCATTCTTTCTTTAGAGGGGTCTCAAACTAGCTTCTGATGGGCGTGATGCCAGTGTGTTGCTGACACATTCACGGAAGAAAAGCCTAGACTACAAACCAGGGTGTTTTAAGCAGTTCAGCGGCGCTGTTTTCTGTGGGAGAGAATAATTGCGTTTGGCATAGCCTTTGGGCTTTGTAACTTTCAAGATTGTTAAAGATAAAGATAAGATAAAGATGAGGAGTTACAGAGTTGGGGAGTTACAGCAAAAAAAAAAACAACAACTATATAATACATTAAAATAAAGTGGGAAACCCCCAGAAAGCTTATAGGCACTTTCCAGTACAGACAGTGCTTTAAAAGAAAAAGGCACTTCTTTTTCAAACATCCCTGGGGAGAGATTAATAAACAGCAAATAACATAATTTATTTCAACACTTTTACGCGTAGCTAGCAGGCTTGACTAGCTTGTATGTCAGCCTTGTGGAACAGGACTCAGTTCCCAGGAGGTTGCCACTGCTGTCTTATTAAAGTGGGGTTATTTCACAGACAATCAGAGGTTTGTGAAGGCGCCAGTGAGCGGCCAGATGAAAGGGCTGACTCCTCAGGGGAGAAACTGTTGCCTTTTTTGCAGCTCTGTTCAGAATCCACCTCCTTCCTCCTCCACCTCTCTCTCTCTCTCTCTCTCTTTGCCCTGCAGGCACCTTGTCATTCAGTCATATAACTCATTCTTGGCTCACTGTCGTTGGCGTGTTACCTCCTTTTGCATCTCAAATCTTCTCTCTAAATCTCTTTAATGCTTCATAATGTGTCATTGCATCTATTTCTTTGTTTCTTTCTTCTCACATTCTGCCCATTGTGCATTTCTTCACTTCCTTCTTGCTATATTTGGTCTCACTTTCAGTATAAAAACCTCAGATGTAAAGACCGCACCTCCATGCAACACATGAGAAATTGCTGAAAGAGGCAGTATTCTGGCTGCATGAGTTGGGCACACCACGTAGTTAAATCCTTGTTGGTGTGTGTGTCAATCTATCTTTCAACCTGGCTTAAAGAAGTAATTGATTTGTAATAAAGGAACCATTGGCACTAATTAAATCAATTATTTAATTACAAGTACTGGGAAAATATGACCCATGTGACAGCAGTACAAGCTGCATCCTGTCACACTCCATCCAGACAAAGTAATATCAGCTGTTAAGTAATAATCTCTTATATGTGCTTTGCATTAGCAAATTTATGGGCCATATATATATCTATATGTGTGTGTGTGTGTGTGTGTGTGTGTGTATTACATGTATTTATGGTTTAGACATGCAAATTGCTGTGTTACCACAGATCTAAAGCAGATTTCGCAAGAAAAGTAGAAGGAGGAATAAAGGAAGGAAGGAAGGAAGGAAGGAAGAAAAGGAGGGGTAAAAATAAGAGGGGTGCTCTTCTGGGTGTAGCAAAATTACCCACACGTCCCACTTCCTTCTTTCCATAATATCATTTAAGCTTGATAATAGCGAAAGCAATTTGTCTGAGCATGTTTGTGCGTGTGTGTGTGTGTGTGTTTACTGTGTGGAGTGCTGTACTGTATGTGTGTGTGTGTATCTGTCAGAGAAGCTTGAGAGGCCTGTGGTTGTGCGAGTCGGGCACACCTCAGAGCATTGTAATTACAGCAGAAGCTTTGAAGTGGTGGAATGTTTGGTTGGGATAATCAGCAGGCTGGGCTGCACTCACACACTATTTACATTCCCAATAAATCACTCATTCACGTTATAACGCTAGTAAATTTTATTATCTGTGCTGATACAGAGTTGGTAAATTAACATGTTAGAGGGTAAAATGGGATCACTGTTTTTATAGTACTGTTTATGCAAAAAGGGCCCAGTTAGGATCCAAGCACTGCACGATATGCTACTCACAATATTTCTTTAATTTTATTTGAGCTCTTTAGCATCCTCTTTTTAAGCCAGTTGTCTTCCAATTGGCTGCTTTTTACACACAGAAACTTGAACAGCAGATGGGCGGGGCCAAGATGCCCATGTTAAGGTTGCCCACTCTCATGACATCATCCAGCTTTAAAAACTGGTCTCTAACCAAGGGTATAAAGCAGTTTGAAGCTTTTGGCTCATTTGGGTTACTTGTACATACTTTTTACATTTAGTAATTAAACACAATAAATAATCAGATTTTATGAACCAGAGATTTTCTGTAATATTTCATAATTATGTGCCTAGCTGAGGAAAACTAAAAGCAGAAACTTATCCGTTTATTTATGCTGCTATGTAACATTAAAATTTTATATATGAATCTCCAAGTAGTAATCATTATATTGACTATCTGGTGCATTTCTGGGGTTTATCATGGATTCTCTAAAGCTAAATTGTGTTCCACAGTTATGCAACATGTCAGTCTTTAAACTTTAATTAAAGCTCTGTTTTGTTTGAAAAGATTTAATGCTATCCAGCCATCCATTTTCTTAACTGCTTATCCACTTCAAGGTTGTGGTGAGGTGCTGGAACCTCTCCCAGCTGCCATAGGGTGACAGGCAGGGTACAGCCTAAATGGGTCACCAGCCTATCACAGGGCTAACAGAGCGACAGACAAGAATGGTAAGTTTAGAATCACCAATTAACCAATCCACAGGCACAGCGCTAACATGGAAACTCCAGCAGATTCAAACAAGCTCTTGGTGTGAGGTGACCGTGCTAACTACTGAACCTCAATGCCAACCATTTACAGCGTAAAATTCTAATAAAATAAAATAATATATTATCAAATAATTTAAGTGACGTTTAAAGTTGACGACAATCCCTCGGCTTCACAAATTCAGACACATGCATACGCATGCATACACAAAAACAGACACAGTCCTGTACACACAGTTAAGTGACACTCTTCTCAGTAACGCCAGTAACTTGTCAAACCAGTGGGACATGTAATAAACTGAGTCATGCACGCTTGAGCTAATCACATTGTTTTTATTGTCTTGTTATCTTAGTACTGTCACTCATCTCATCTCTGTATCACTCATCCACTCCTCCTCTCTTTGCTCTCTCTCTCTCTCTCTCACTGTGCCCTCAGAGCCGCCGCCTGTAATGTGCCTAAATGACTACCTTCAATGCTACAATGGCGCCAGAGCCAATTAGCTGTTAACACGGGAGACAGATCTATTCAGAAGCCAGAAAATGAGGCCTCCTGTAACGTGAAAGATTGATGCCCACTTTGCTAATGACAAGAGAAGGAGGTAATACGTTGCTTGGCTCAATTCTGTGCTATGTTACAGGATAGTCAGCTGATGACTGCGAGCATGCAGGGGAGGGCTCAAGAAAGTGGCAGTGGACTATAGGTCACTGTAGGGGTTGAATAAAATATTGCAACACAATATATTGTTATTTGATATTTTACATTATTACACATACACACATGAAATCAGAGGAATTTGTCAACTACAAGAGATCAAACAAGCTACTGTTTTATTCACTTGTCTTCTAATGTAGGTTGTATTGGGACATTGGTGGAAATATTGAAAAATTTGCCTCATAACAAAAGGAATGTGTCGGTGCAATGCAGTTAGCAAACCGTCCTTTGAAGGTGATAATTGCTTGGGAAGCAGCCAAATGCAATTATATTTTTGGAACTCTTCTTTGCTCTTTGATGAACACTACCTGTGCACTAATGTGAGTTCATAGTTTCACCCTAACCCATCATTATCAGGCCTTATTTTCATTTTATGACTATTTCGTTGGCTGCATTTAAGCCTGACCTTCTCCTAACCTTTCCTTGTACCCAACTGAAAATGTGCAAAAAGGCTGGCATTCTTTTCACCATGCATGTAAGCTCATTTAATGCACTTTTGTTGTGCATTTCTTAAGCCACTGAGCTCACTGTTGTATTTTCAGTTAGAATAACTAGCATAAACATAAATACAAAGACGATTAGCTTCATATTAATCGAGTAAAATGTAACTTTTCATTCAGGCTTTGGAAACTCAGGAGCAGAAATAAGGGGCATCATCAGACTTTTATTGTATGACTCAGTGTGCATCACGGGCCTCATGACTTTATTTTCCGTGTCAAACTCTTAACCTCCGTAGAGAGGGAAAGAAACTAGCCAGGGGCCGTTTGTTCCCCGTACAACTGTGTAGATTCCCAGTGACACCCTATATCTTAATCAGTTCTGACAGGTAGAATTTATGATGAGGCCATCGTGTAAATCACAAGGAGGCTTGTTATTATGGAAAGGCACTGAAATGGTATAATTGTTTTTAAGTGGCGCTCAAAGGGCAAGTGTGCCTGTATTGCTCTGTGTGTGTTGCATGTGATCGTGTGAACATGCACAGTATTCTGGGAAGTTTTCCAGAGATTGGGGAAATCCACCTTCCACACAACAAACAATTCGAACCACAAAAACAAATCCCCTTAAAAGAATTTTTTGTCTCATTACAACAAATAACATTTCATGGTAGAAAAGCCACAACTTTCCCAGCTGTTACGACTGAGTTACACGCACTCTTTTGGATTATATGAGAATGAAATGTGCTTACACACAAGACAAACTTAGTGGTACAAACTTAATTTATCTGTGCAGCAAAAAAAGTAAAGGGGGAGAGTGTTTTGGTTATTGTGACTGGACAAAATACCCAAAATGTGATCCGAATTATACTTCTGCACCTAAAGACGTGGGAAATATTTTGGAGTTAGGGTCATGTGCATTGACCCTAAAACTTGCAAAGCATGTCACAAGCTTAGTGTTTAATTGCCATTTAACGTCTTTGGTTTCACTTAAATAGACTACAGTTGTGGTAAAAAAGAAAGCGCGCCTTCTTTTTATTCTAAAGTTTTACGTACATAATAAAACTCATCTGGTCTTAAAATTAGTCAAATACAGCCTCAAATAAACAACAAGACATAACATATTACAGCATGTCATTATACATTTAGCAAAAGTTAAACCAAAATCTTTCAGTAACAATTAACTATAAGTACTATAGCAGCCAGGTGCCGCTAATCAAATGCACTTGATTAAGTGGTCATCAGCACCTCTGAGCACCTCTATAAAACAGAAGTTCTGCAGTTTGCTGCTCTGGAGCACACAGGGTTATTAGATTATTTTTCAATTGGAAGTCCATCACAGTGAGAAAGATTATTCACAAGTGGAAAACATTCAAGTCTTCCCAGCAATTCACCCTGACATCAGACCGTACAATACAATACAACGAAGACATTAAGAGCTTTATCTCAGAATCTACAGGCCTCGGTTAGCATGTTAAATGTTAAAGTTCATGGCAAAATCTCTTAACCTTGCAGTCATGCATTCAACTGTCAGACATATATAAGGCCAGCTATCAGATAAGTAAAGCATGGGCCAATTTGGGTCTTGTAACATGATAATAATCCCAAGCAGAGAAGCAAATCTATAACAGAATGAATGAAAAAAGTAAACAATCAAGGTGTAGCAATAGCCCAAAGTAAAGGCCTCATGCAGACTGAAATGCTGTAAGATCTGGGTATAAACCCCAAACCTCAATGAGCTAAAGCAATGTTGCCAAGAAGAGTGAGAGATGTGAGAGATTAGCAAAGTCAATGATCACTTCAAGTTAAGAAGCTACTGAATCATGGGGTGTGCTTATTTTTTACACTGCTTCTGCATTTTTGCATTCATTTTTATTAAATAAATAATGAAATGCTACAATATGACATGTGGGGTTGATCAGCTGAGGCTGCATTTACCTTATTTTAAGACTTACTAAGGACTGTATAATGATTTTTTATTATGTCCTCATATGCAAAGCTGTATAATTGAAAGAGGGTGTACCTTCTTTTTACCACGACTGTATATTATTTTATAAAACTAAGAAACATTATGCAAATCTACTCTAAAAATGTATTTTACAGACTATAGCAGCGTCTTTGTTCCTCATTATATGTCACTAGTATTTCAAGATTAAGACTGTAACATTAGAAGTCCCCTCGTCTTCGAAACCAGTTATGCATTCAAATTTCTGTGTTTGTCTTTGTTTAACAACCTTGGGGTAAAATGATTATGTGCCGCTTTGTCATTGGTCTCTACTGAAAGCTTCTTTTATAGAGTCATAAAGAACAAAGCACTTAACCGGATAAACAAATGACCCTCTATACTAAAACAAGGAAAAGGGAACATCAAAGATAGCTGTAACCCTTTTAAAGGTCAGGAGTTTGGAATTGACTGGCTGGCCTACTGACTCATAGGTTAGCTGGCCACTGTGTTAGATGGAACATTGGCTGGTTAAATAAATGACTAAAGAATCTCTGGGCTGACTGACTAATTCAGCAGCTGTTTAACTGAATCATGAGATTAGCTGGCTGACAGACTCAGTGTTCTGCAAGCTAAGTATGTGGGGAAAGCTAACAAGAGGTGCAAACATACATGGATGCACAGTTGCAAAAGATAGACTTTATTTATGAAATACTTCCTGTGTTTGTGTGTGTGTGTGTGTGTGTGTGTGTGTGTGTGTGTGTGTGTGTGTGTGTGTGTGTGTGTGTGTGTGTGTGTGCCAAGTAGACTCTAGACTCAGACTCACTGCTGTTTAACGAGCTAAAGACGCCAGTCACAGTAGGACCAAGGACAGACCAGGGCTATAACTGAGAGTGTGGCGCTTACAAACCATCGACTAAACTGATCTTTGCTCTGACCCAAAAGTGAGAAGTGCACTGGAGCCATTTGTGGTGACCCTTTCTTCACCTACAGGATCAAAGGTTATAAACCTCTGCCTGTGCCCTTTGAAATGGAGCAACAGGAGCTTGTTGTTAGACTGATTAGCAGAATGGCAGTTACCATAATACTGTCTTTTACATCCATGGTGCAGGAAAAGGAGAGAAAAGCAGAGTGAGATGCTGAGAGGAAACACACAAGTGGTTTACAGAAGACTTTACAAATGACGATTTCATTTTCACGAGGGAAGGAAAGCTATCCAAACCTACCTATGAAGTAATTGCCACCTCTTGTTAAAGCATGAGCTAACCACTTTTTTTTGGAGGGAGGTGGGGCTGTGATAGACCTGGTGAACCTAGAAATCCCTTAACTAGAACCTGTCTGACAAAGTAGGCTAAAACATCTCAAAAAAGCAACACATCACACCACAACCTAAAGAACAGAAGAAGTCAAGAACAGATGAAAATAAAAGTTATTGACATGTATCAGTATGGAAAGGGTTACAAAGGCATTTACGTTTTCTGCTGCTTATCAGGATGTGGGTCACAAGGACAGCAGTCTAAGCAGAGATGCTCAGGCCTCCCACTCCACTGTCACCACCTCTAGCTTCTCTGGCACCACACCAAAGTATTTTCAGAGAGAACGATTATGGCTCAGAGAGACATAATATCTGGGTGTTCTGGATTTGCCCTGAGATCTAATCTACTGGACATGCATGAAACACCTCACCTGTGAGCCACCTCACCAGAAGGCATCTTGGTCAGGTGTTCAAATCACCTCAACTGACTCCTTTCAATATGGAGAAATAGTGGCAATACTCAGACCTCTTCTGAATGACTGGGCTCCTCACCATATCTCTAACATAGAGTCCAGACCCAAACCCTTGTATCGAAAGTGTTATTCTTTCAGTCACTATCGACAATTCAGAGCAGGTACCCCACCCTTTTCTGGTTACAGACCTTCGGATTTCTAGTTGCTAATTCTCACTCTTGCAGCTTCACAAACCTTTCCAGTGCAAGTTTAATGAAGTCAGCAGAATCACATCATCCCCCAAAAACAGAGGTGAGAACTTAAGAGGACCACAACGCTCTTTGAGAACCCTCCAGGTGAACCTAGAAATCCTGTCCATAAAATTGATGAACAGAATCAATCAAGAACTCTGTGGTTGTATAGGGACCAAATACCCCTCAACAATGAGCCTGATACCCTTTACCCTCTTCAGGCCTTTTCCATGTCGACACAACAAAATGTCTATGCCTTTACCAAACTTAGTAGCACCAGCTGCTGGTGCATGGACAATTCTTGACTTTGAGGACAAACAAGGAATTATCAACTCCACATGACAAGAGAGAGGGAAGAACAATACAGAGACTCACTGATAAAATGGAGAGAGTTATGGGACTATAGCTAAAGAGGAAATGGGGCATTTTAAGCAGTAAATGTGCTGATTTTAGTCAGTTTTTGTTGCTAAAGTGTAATTTCAGCTCGTAAACATTCATTATGAATACACATTGTGTTTTGATTAATGTTAGTCAAGAAATAAGTGTTGCCAAGCTAACATTTAGGTGTTTTTGTTGCACTTCATTTTATTTCAGTGTGATCGAAGAGCAATTACTCATGATTCACTTGACTACTTGAGTACCACTTAAATCCTATTTGCTTGTAATTTCCTTGTGGCTGTGTTTCAGCACAATGACTGCATCTGCCAGCTTGACCCAGAGTCTGGAGAAGTGAGTGACATTGTTTGCCTTTGGAGTAATGGCTCTCATTATAGTGAATTACTACTCTACCCAAACACAACTGATTTCCTAAAAACCACCCCGCAGTGCTCTGTCTCCATTTTGCTCTTGGGTCCTGGTGCCTTGTTACAATCAATTAAGCTGATTACAAGCACTATCTTCACCACTTCAAAGGAGGCCCATTAAAGTGGGTGAGACTAACTGTCTCTTTATTCCACAGCCCTGTTGTTTGTCTCTGAGTAAGAAGCCTTGTATTGTTTTTTAACATGTGTGGGGCTGAAATTTGTTGACAATTTAACCAAAAGATAACATGGTGGAAATAAAAACTATTTTTTCATGGTAAGATTAAAGGATAAATGGCGAGTAATGAGCTGGAGACAGTCGTGGACTGGGTCCTCTTTAAAGTTTAAGGTTGACTCGTCGTCAGGTCAGACGACAGGTCGCACACAATAAATGGAGTGACACAGAGAGAAGGAGCGAGACACTAAGTCTAGACAGCGTATTTAGAGACCCTCCCTCTTTGCTTTGTTCTGCACCATGTCTACAGGTAATTACCTCAGCAAACTACCGGGAACTCTTTCAAATCTGAGACAAGTGATGGGTGAAATGGTTGAAAAGTAAAAGAATTAATTTCTTAAGCATCCATACTTACATTGATATATATTTATAAAAAAAATCTGTGATGATAAACCAACAGTGAAAGCAGAAGGACAAGTTGACAGTTAGCTGGTTAAGGAAAAGAAGGTTGTGAGAAACATTTATTTCTCCAAATGCATATTAAGTGGAAGTGCAACTGTTTGCAGCAGATTTGGCATTATAGCATGCCAACTGAATCTACCAGGTCAGGCCATTTGGGGATTTTTTGGTTTTTGGTTTTGCCATTTTGAGGAAAGTTTCAGTCACCATGTGAGTTTCCATTTCTAACACCAGACGATAAAACTACAATTCTTAATCTAGCCTTCTAAGCAGTGATAAAAAGTATTTATGTTTTTGTGGCTGTCAATAAGAATCATAGCAGTATAGACGGCTTCTAATAATTATTTGAATGCTTCCCATTTCTGATGTGATCATTACTGCGCTAGTATTGCTACAATACTTTATTGTTTGCAAAACCTCCAGCTTACCAGCGCTGCCAAGTTGCTTGTGTTGTGACCGGATGATCAGTGTATATTACTTTTGTCAGTCTGTCCTTGCACTTGCAAGAAGTGCGGTTTCAGATATGACTCGTGGTTTCCGTGGTGTGGGTGCGTGAACATAGCAAAAACAGAAACCATGTGAAAGGAAAACACGATGTCATTAACTTGAGGGACGTCCAATAACTGAGCTGGCCTTGCTTTTAGCTTCCTGGATCCTTGACCTACTTGCGCCAAATCAATCGACCGCTTCTGTTTAGTTTTCAGGTACAGTTAACAAGACAGAGCACTTATCCACCCATCACCAATGGTTAGACGGAGGCTATCATAAACGTGAGTGTAGTAAAAATTTCCTGCATTCACTGATTCATGCATGTGAAACCAATGGCCTGTGCAAGTTGCCTGTTATTACCGGATTATCAGTGTCTCCTCATTGCGTGAATGCACATCTGGAAGCAACCTTCAATAAAATGTTAGGCGCCAGATGAAGCTTTAATCGTATGGCATGCACCGCCTCCTCCTATAAACATGGACTGAGAATAATGAGATGTGCTTTAAATGCTACTTAATTTTAGACAAGCCGTGAAACTATGACTATGAGTTGGATTTCTTGCACAGGTCATATCAATATTTTTATGTAGCACTTATTTATTTTGTTTTGCATATATCAGCACTTTTAGAAAAGGGTATGAAAATTATGAGCAGTCACACCTGGAAAAAGCTGTCTTCACCCTACTTTTTAAAGGCTGACTAATTATATGTGTGCCATACATGAACCTATGTTATGGTCCTATTTGGTAAATAATATACAAGCAAAAACATTAGCTGAACACAGAGTGATGCTTCTCTATAAAGACTATTGCTTTTCCAATTATAGAGGGTTTGCACATAAACCGGCATTTTCCTTTGGCAGCTATGAGGTCCTCTCTTGGGCATTAAAAATATATTGGCGCCACGAAGACTTCAAACTTCACATAACCCACCAAAGAATCCTGTATCTGTAATGTAGACCGCTTCGAACTATACTTAACACAAAAGGCATTCATTATCAGTAAACTTGAGGCATTTGTGAAAGGAGAAAACTTGCTTCATGGTTGAAGATCTAACCCATTACTTATAACAGGATTGTTCCATTCATAATACGTTCTCTCTTTTGGGAGGCTGCATACAAATCTATACTCACTGATGATGCGCAGATATTTACTTCAGCAGGCGCCAAATGTCATGTCTGTACTTCAACCCTCTTTGTTAACTTTGCAAAGATCCCGTCATTTGCCTGCAGGCGCATATTGATCACATCACTTATCGCTCTAAATATCATGCCCATAAATCAGCAAAGTTAATTAAAGTCACTGCAGTGGCTCAGATAAAGAAAAGTCAAACATTTCTATCTTTAATTTATCACTTGATAAACATCTTAACGTTTGGCTAAATACTCATTCGGGATTGTGGCTTTTGAAGTTTGAAGGCTTATGTTGCAGAGACATTGGTAGCAGCAGTACAGTATGTCATAGCCTCCAGAAGGGTGCAGGTTGAAGAGGCTGACCAGACATTGTTATCTTAATCCCAAAGCTCAGAGCAAAAAGTGAAGTAAGATAAGGTATTATTGCGCCTCTAACAGCAACCGAAGTTTGTTTGCGCAGGGTATTTAATCCGTGTGTTTGCGTAGGGTGTATTTATGATCTTTGAGAGGCTAATTTTGGTTTAAAACCATTGATACTAGACATTTCTGGGTTATGAGTTCATTTAGGTTTTAGCCTCATGACTCCAGAATGAAATTGGAGGGTTAAGACTTGGTTTAAGTTTTTGTGTCAGGACACACTGTTGTGCTGGTTAGGGTGATGGTGATGGTGTAAGGAATCTTTTTGTCAATAATCCCTAATATGTATGCCCATATGCGTAATTGTGGCATGCTGCACTGCCTTAACAGCAAACACTTCGAGGATTTAACAAAAAAAACAAAAAATAAACACACCCACCTCTCTCCTACGACCTGGGTCATCATTCCTCTTTGCACGCATTCTCACAGCAATAATATTGCTTTGTCAGCCCACATTTAGGAGATTAACCTCAAAATTGCCCGAGGGTACCCCAGCTCCCTCCACCCTCAGCCACTTCCCCCACCTTTCTCAACGTTTCCCTCCCAGCTGCTCTCTCTCTCCATGCAAATACTTGCGCAACAAGTGGCGCCGCTGTAGAGCCCCCTGGGTATTAGAGGGTTGAGTGGTGTCCCAGAGAGCCATAATTACACCAACGCTCAGGTGATTTAAGGGTCCGGGAACATGCTGACCCATGCATGGCACTGAATCCTGCATTGCACCGACACCTATCCATATTCTGCCTCTCTTCATCTCCTCTTTTTTATTCTTATTACTTGACTCAATCACTTATGATCCGTGTCACATTCTTGGCTGCAGTCAGTTCTTTTGACAAATTATTTGCAACTCAGGATTAAAATCAACAACAATCAATTCATCTGTTTGGCTTCCTTAGAAAGGAGCTTAATGGACATTATTAGGAAAGAACTAATAATCATAGATAAGTGCCAGTCAGGAAAACATAAACTTGACAGCCTATAATAAAAGAAAGGGTTGATAATTGGGTTAGGTTGACTCTCCGCCCCCTGCAGACAATGTGGTGACAATAGGGAATGTTTCTCTTTTAACAAGATCTTGGCTAATACCGCTTAATGGGAAGGGGAGGTCCCTCATACCTCTTAGCTCGTACTCTCCAACTCTTCAACCTCGCTCTCTTCCGACTCTCCAGTCCTTTCCCTCTTTTGGTTTATAAATGACTCCTACTAAGTGATCACAGCAAAGCATTAGAAATTCACTGACCTGCACTGCACAAGAAGAGGAGTCTTTTAAGTTGGATCAAATCTTCGTGTAGGGAAAGAGGTGCGTTCTTGTGCAGTTAAAACAGAAAAATCAAGTATGTGCTCATTTTAGAGGCGATAATTAAATCTTTGCCCAACAGACTGAAGTTTAAAATGTGTAATTTTCGGTTTTGATGTTATTGAATGGGAGGTAAATGCTAGTGAAAGAGGCAAAACAGGAGCCAAAGCTCAAAGGACTGTTTTAAGAAGGCACATCAAAAATCCACAAAAGAAGAAAAACATTGAAAGTTTCTCACATTTGCAAAGAATTTATCATGTAGGTAACTCATTTTAAAACATTTGAAGAAAAACATATGAATCTGTACTGCAAATCAGTGCATAGCTTGTGGTGTTATCATTCATAATCATGTGCAAAAAGAAAACCGGGTGTGCTTAAGTGTTTCCTGTGAAACACACCCAGTGACTCAGAAACTTGTAGAACCACTTTCAGCGGCGATACCTTACTAATCATTTTCTGCATGGCTTCATCAGCCTCTCACATCATGTGGAAGAATTCTGGTTCATTTTTCTGCAACGTTGTTTCAGTTGATTGAGGATTATGGGCATTCATTTATTCACAGTGTTTGACTTTGACTGAGCCATTGCAACACCTCGATTCTTTTCTTTTTGGGCCATTCAGTTGTAGATTTGCTGCTGTGCTTGAAATCATTGCCCTGTTGCATGAACAAATTTCAGTAAGCTTGAGGTTGGTCAGACAGGTGGCATACCACTACAAATACTTTGGTATACAGAGAAATTTAGTTGACCCAATGACTGCAAGATTCTTGGTCCTGGTTCCCATCCATCATTTATTTAGGGTAACATGAAAAAGAAAAACGTCATAGGACTCTATAGACTCCCACCCATCATTTAGTAGCTTGTATAACCACCATTAGCAGCTAGAACATGAAGCAGTCGTATTCTGTATGACTTTATCAGTCTCTCACATCATTATGGAGGAATTTTAGCCCACTCGTCTTTACATTACTTCAGTTCATTGAGGTTTATGGGCATTAGTTTACTCGCAGCTCTTTTAAGGTCCCTTCACAGCATTTGGCTTTGACTGGTCCATTACAAAACCTCGATTTTATTTCTTTTTCAGCAGTTTGCTGCTATGCTTGAGATCAATGTCCTGTTACATGACCCACTCTCAGCCAGGCGTTAGCTGTTGGGTAGATGTCCTCACATTTGACTCCATAATACTTGTGAATACAGACCAGTTCATGGTCGACACAATGACTGTGAGGTCCATTTCATTTGCAGCACCGGGCTGCTACTTACCTCCTCGATTCTTATGGAAGCGATAAGACTGTACTAGCGTACAGTCTTTATCACATGACTGTATGCTAAATCATATACAAAACATGTGCTGCTAAACATATGATGTCTTTTTCAGGAAAAGCTTTGCATACTAATGCAGATTCACTGAAAACATTTGACTCGTTATGAAACAGAAAAAAACCTGATTTCCTCACAACATGCACAGCCACCTAGATAGATGACAGAAGATGCATCTTTGAAATGTGTTGCAGAGAAAGCGTGAACTCATTGTGGTCTGATTTTTAGGCGATCATGGGTTTTAGATAGTTTGAAAATCATTTTGTTCATATTTGAATTTTGACTGCTTTGGATGCACAAAGAGCGATTAAAAATAGTTTCCCTTCACTCAAGGTTTTCTCGGCATTAACAAATGAGGTATTTGCTAATGCTGAGTTTCCTTTCTTCCTGTTAAGATTTTGTTTCTGACAGCTCTGGTTAAGGAAATTGTGCCTTTTCAGTTGTAATCCCTGCAATTAAGGCTGTAGGTGCGGCTCCATTACCTCAGCAGGATTAGTAATGACCCAGGAGAGAATATAATTGCTCCTTAATTTGAAGTTTTGAAGTGCATGAAATACCTGAGGCTCAGCCTGCCGTCTCAGCAGCAGTTAGTTCATGGATTAGCTGCCTTTTTATTTCGCTCTCTCTTTTTTTTTTTGTTTTTTTTTGTTTTGTTCCAAAGCAGGATGCTTGCAGAGCTTGCCTTTTATAAAGTTGTTTGCACTTGATGCTTGTTCTCTGCACAGGGAGTGTAATGAGAGATGTCCTAACCTGAACACCTCTCCATGAAGGTAATAATTTTTAACAAAACAAAGAAAAGATAATGATGATGCTGTGTTCAAATGGCAGCCAGATACACGAAGATTGCTGTGCTTCTGTGTCTTTATTTTTCTGTTTTAAGCCAACAAATAGTCTTTTTATTTTTATGGCTATTTAGTTAAATGCCTGTTCTTTCTTTCACAGTATGTTTTTGTAATTTTGTATGATAATATGCTTGAAGTATGCATCACAGCAGTTTAGGAATAAATTGACAGGGATATCTGTTTTTGGCTAGTAATTATATATAATTTCTTTGATTCGAAAAAGAGAATCATATGAGATCGGAAAATAAAAAAATCTGATTATATTATGCTGCTTTTAATAAAAGTCCTTCAGCCCATAGCCATGTAAGAAAAGCATGAGAAACGTGAACATTATTATATTCACGTATAGAAATTACGCTATTGCCACGCAGGCCAGCAGGTGATACAGAACACCTTTCATTAGTCAGGCCAGACATCTGTTAAAAGCCGACTAATACCATACAATTACTTTGACTTTGACCAGCCATAATGGTCTTTTAAGTTGTGTCTTTTGTCCTTAGTGACATGTTTCCAAAGTGTCCATTAGCAACAACACAACAGCAGATACCTCACAGCCCAACACCAACTAATCATTATTTAACTACAGGGATCAAATGTGATGTTGCCAGAGGTATTTAGTCATCAATAATGGAGGTAAAACATTTCAACCTGCTTATATAAGTAAGTTATTCATATAGGACACAGTGGCAATGTTACCATCACACCCACACTGAATGATTCACTGGTTTATAGAATTCAGTGTTGCTAAGGTTTAAAACCTGTTTGTGATATTTTCTTTTTTCATAGTTGTTTTATTGTATTTACATTCTTCAACAATAATAATAGACATTTCACAATCAACAAAGCACAATAGAATTTAAAATGATAGCAGATGACTGCCTGCTAGACAGATGTGTTACACTGTAGAGAGTTATTAACTGTCATGCTACAGAGGAAAAATTCAGAGGTTTTACATATAAAGACATAATCAAAATCCATCTGGTCTTTAGCAGGTCTGAAAATTATTCAAATACAACCTCAAAGGAACAATAACACGACTTATTACACTCAGCTATTATTTAATAAAATGATGTTAAAATACAGAAACAATGGGTGCGAAAAACTATGGTACACATCATTATTTAAAAGGTTGCTGAACCCTTTTCAGCAACTTGAAGTAATTGTTTTCTGCATGATTTTATCAGTCTCTCACATTGCTGCAGAGGAATTTTGGCCCACTCTTCCTTAAACTGTTGCTTCAGTTCACTGACGTTTGCAGACATTAGTTTATTCACAGCTCTTTTAAGGTGCCCCCACAATTAGTGACTGGGCCATTGCAACACCTTGGTTCTTTTCTTCTTCAGCCATTCTGTTTCATATTTGTTGCTGTGCTTTGTAATCATCCTCCTGTTGCATGACCCAGTTTGGAGAAGCTTTAGCTGGCACACAGATGGCCTCACATTTGACTCTAGAATATTTTGGTACACAGAGGAGTTCATGGTTGACTCAATCAACACCTGGCTGCAAAACAAACCCAGAACCACCAACACATCTTGTTTGACAGTTGTTTGTGCTGATATTCTGTGCTTTCACTTAACACGGTGTCCTGCATTGCGGCTTAAACTCTCCACTTTGCTCCAGACTGCACAGTACCCAGTGTAGAGTTTTTTTTGTTTGTTTGATGTTTCGGTTTGAATTTTTTTATCACTAAATCACAAGTCAGCAACATCTGTGTCATATGTTCTTTTGTTAATACATAGCAAGCAGTCTGTGTGGTGATCTTTGAACCTGTAAATGTAACGTAGTATAATTCTGCTATGATCATCCACATAAATAGGTGACATATCTATTGAAGTCATTCTGAGCGATAGATCTAGCTTCACTTCTCAGGCACACAAGATCACATGAAGATAGATATTTGCATTCCAAACAAACAACCAAATCATTTCCCCAGGATTCGTTATGTGACCTGCGCTGTTAGTGTGAGAATGAAGCAGTCGTGTTGTGATTGAAGGAAAGGTAGAAAAAGAGGCTGACAAGCAACAGGATGTCAATTACACGGCAGGAGTGAAAACCACACTTCATGTTGGCTTAAAGCTGTCAACTGTCAATAGAGAGGCACGCAAGACAGCCGTATATAACCTGTGTGTGTGTGTGTGTAGACTTGTGTACACACAAGTGTAATAGGAAACATTCATTCGATCATGCTCACGGCTGCTGCGTAAACAAAACATCACATAAGCACATGTCAGTTCCTTTGACAGTAAATTAATAGAATAACCAGTTGTGTTCACATTCACAAGTTACAATTATCACTGTAGTTACTTTCTGCTTTGGTGTTACGCTGTCTTTGTCATAGAAAAAACCGTCAGAGAAGGTTAACAACTCTGGGTGTGTCTGGATTTGATTTGGATTAAACTGTAAAAACATTAGTTTGCACTTGCAGTGCTTTTCATGTCTCCTGTCAGAAGGCCAGAAACCCTCTGAAGCTCAGCACACAGAATAAACCCAAATTCTGATGTGTTCTTACTTATAGTAATCATTTTGCACCCAAACTCTATAATTTTGAATTTTTGAAGTTCATTTAAGTTTTCAATTACCACCATGGTCATTTAGCAAAGTAACTTGCTGCATGCATTTCCTCACCCACGTAAGGATTTTTTACATTTTTATTTTATTTTATCTTTTTGCATCTTTGTGCATAAGTGTATTCCCTGACACCCAGTTTTTTCCTAGTGACTAAAGGTTGCCAGGGGTCATTGACTGAACTCTGTCCATGCAAGTGTCAGGCTTTCGCAATCGATTACACAGACAGCCAAAAGCCGCTTGCCAAGAGGTCGAAGAATACACATTGTTCACTGACCTGCCTATTGACTGACCTGTGTGACTGAGGCCTGAGTCACAAAGGCCAAAGGGTTCAAGGTAAGACTTTCGTCTGGTGACTCTTCTATGTAAACTCCGCTTCCAATATAAGACCAATATGCAATAGACTAAAATACACATGCAAAGACCAGAAGTGTGGTCACGAAAGTATGCAAACAACAAGAAGCACTTTGACAGTGTAAACCAGCACCAAGGCAGCTCACTCTCAGGTAATTATTTACTTTTAAGGGAATCGTATTGTGTTTTTCATTTCGTTTTCTTCTTAATTGTATTTTAAGAAGTTTGCAGTGCAGTAAAATAGATAAGGGTGCCATGACAGATTTCCATGATTACACAAGCATACAGGAGTGGGTAATGGATATTAGGTATTGATTTGTAAATAGTTGGACATGACTTGTTATGTAATACATGTCTAACTAACTCGGCAGCTCATTGTCTTTCTCTTGACAAACTTTTTTAATGTATACTTTATTGATCCCCGTGGGGAAATTCCTCTCTGCATTTAACCTGTTCACTCTGTGAAGCAGTGGGCAGCCATTGGGCGCCCGGGGAGCAGTGTGTAGGGATGGTACCTTGCTCAGGGGTACCTCAGGGTAGCCGTTCAGTGGATTCGACCTTCCGATCATGGGGCCACCACTCTACCTACTGAGCTATCCCTGCCTTTTTCAAAGTTATAATGCGTTCTGGGGTGCAGTTTTAAAGATAAAAGACATTTTATGAACGTCTGACCTTATCTGACCTTGAAAAGAGGTCAAAAGTCCAAAGTCATGTGATATTTAGAATCCCCATATATCATTCCCTGTATGCATATATGTTGCCAATAGAAACAAATGCAGTGAGAAACAGTTTTAAATAGATCAGATCAATGTTGTGACCTTGAAAGAGAGGTCAGAGGTCAAATGTGAGATCTTTATACAGTACTTTCTTTATGCTGACAACACACAGCACACATGTAAGAGTCATAGTTTGTAAGTTATAAGGCTTTTTGTTCCTTTTTTGACCAATAAATCGTTCAGTTGACCCTGAACACAACACCACTCTACACTCCTACAAAGTTTCATTCGAAACCTTTTGAGCTATAATGTTTACAGACAACATGGCATGCACACAAATGCTACCAAAGATATAACCCCCTTGGCGGAGTTAATAAACCTTATGTCACACATATGGATGCAAACTGATTATCTTCTTAATGTTCCAGTTTGAATTGTTGTAGTATCAACATGTTGTATTGAACTTTAATTTAAGGTGGGCTTTATAATTTAAAGAAACAGAAAAAATGAGCCTCAAAATTAAAAAATGAAAATGTGTATTACAGTACTAACTTACTGTACTACTTTATTGTGGAATTACCTTTTTCTGACACATATATTTTTTTAATTTACAGTAATAACATGTACCTTGTACTGTATCTTTTTTCCTATATTTACACCAGCTGATGACACTTTAAAAAGCCGGCGATGAATGGGATTATGGTGGCTGCTACTTCTCTTCTCAATCAGACAATATGTTCCACTCATCTGCTGCTTATGTAACCAGCACAAAACTGCTTTGATTAATGATCTAGCCTCCTGGTCTCCACATGCTCTAATTAACTACCCTGAGAAAGCAACCTCCAACTTGACACCCAAAACCAGCACAAAAGGAGGAATGAAGTAGCCTAATGAGCAATTATCAGTACATTAAATCAAACCTAAGACTTCTATGGATCACTTGTCCAGATCATGACGACTTATATTATCCCCATATGTTTCGCTGTTTCGCGGTAACTTTATATTCTTTGTGACCTTTAGCTGAAATCTCTTGAAACTGGACCTCAGAACATGTGGAGCAAGCAAGACACTTTAAAACCATAATTTAGGGGCAATAAGTCAAGCGTGCTGGGAAGCTGCTATTGAGCGCGTATGTATGTGTGCATGTGTGTGTGTGTCATCTCTGGTGTGTTTCCACTAAATTAAGAACTTATTAGGACTTAAAAACCCTATCCTATTTCATGTGGGGAACTTCTAATACCCTTCAAAGCCTGCAGTTTGTTTTTTGGGAGGTTTTTTTATGTTGTAACACTTTATATTTCATGTCAGTGTGACAGTCGGAGCATTTAGAAGAGGTCATATGTCAAAGTTGGCAGTAGCTGGTTATATTGTGTTATTAAGTCCCGAACAAACAGAAAATGTCTTACTGCTAATGAGTAAAGCACCTTTTAGGAGAGGATGCAATGACAACGTTTATCTGTTTTCTGTGGCTGTTTCCAAATGTGATATTATTTAACAGGTTTTGAGGAATTAGAACCAGCAAACACAAAGTAATTAGGCGTATAATAAAGCTAAAATGTTGAACCTATGACACTAAGTCCTTTAGGCAGCCCTAATCCTTACTAGTGCTCACTGAATGATTAATTGATCAGGTGATAACACTTGCAAAAACATGTTGATGCAAGCTAGTGTCTGTAAAGCTCACAATTAGCGCATCATCACGAGAGTAACTCCCAGTGCTTATTGCAAGGAGTGATTCACTCTGTAGGATGGGTTTTTTCAGCTCGAGCTCTTCAGCACGTCAAACAATGTCCCCGGCCGTACAGGCCCCCACATTATCCCTGCAGTAAATACATCTTCACATAAACAAGCGAAGTGGGGAACTGTAGTGTCGTTACAGGGTGGTGTGAAGCCACAAAGCTGCCTCACTTGAACAAAACCCCTCATGACTTCAAGTGTATTACAATAAAGAAGACCACAGTCATGATTAAAAAGCTTTTTAGCAGTCCTAGTCACTGCCACATCTACAAGCGTTTACACGCACACTGTAATTTGGAATCAGGCTCTACGACGTAGTTAGAAAGTCATTTGACTACAAAGATAGCAGTCAAATAAATATACATCTTAGTAATTGCTGACTGACCTATTAGGGAGATAATGAACCATGAAAGTAATGCATGTGTTGTAAAAATAGAAAGAAAGACGGTAAATGAGTCTACGGATGAAAGCCACACTGATGAAAACAGATAATATATGAATCATCATGTTTTGCTCCCTTGCCACATCATGATTAATTCAAAGGCCTCTTTTATGATGAGCAAAACTCTGTGAAAATGTCTCTCCATCTAGTCCTATCTGTCATCGTGTTGCACTCTGAGCTAAATGCATCACGAGAAGATATTAGATTTCCTACAGAGATGAGACAGAGATGGACTAAGAATCAAAAAGACAGAAACTGAGTGCCACTGGAGACAGTCCTCGTGTTTCGCTTCATAGCTGCTGCCAACAGCAGGCCAGTTTGGCCTCATTGTGTTATTTAGAGGCTGTGGCACAACAAGGACATTCTACCCGTCTCTATTATGAAGGATTCACCAATAAATGTCATGGCTCAGTTTCAAATGGAAGAACCTGTTTTGTGATTTTTGTATGCTTGTCACTTAACCCTGCTCACTGCTTACCCCCATTAAAGCTTTCTCTTGAAATATATACTGTTGTATGTGGATGCGTGCCTGTGTGTGTAATTGTGTGTGCGCGGTGTGGCTACAGGAATGGAAACCGAGCGTTTTCTGCATATTTTCAACTGTTTCCTGATGTTGTTTGTTTTGTCTGTTCAGACACAAACAGTTTAGTCTCTCCCTTCAAATTATGCAGAAATCAGTTTATTATTGTGGCTTGACATTTTTAAGGTTTTTTTTTATATGGGGGGGATATAAATGGAAAAGGGAGTGGCGAGGAAATAAATGTAATGTGTACCATTTTGAAGCTCTTGTATTGACAATTAAAGTTAAATAAAATAATGATAATTAATAAATTGAGAAGCATCTGAGAAGCATCTATTGCTGCAAGACTTTTTTCTTCTGTTGTTGTTTTCATGTGACCGCAAGGAGCTCTAATAATATCTATGACCAGTGGCTTGAATGAGACTCCTTCATGGCAGTGCCCGGGGCATTTGTGAGCTATTAATGAGACTTTTAGGATGCTTTTCATTTTGAATTATTTATGACTTTATGCAAGTAATCACCGCATGACACATACAGAAATACAAATGGAAGACAAATGGAAGAACAGCTAGACACTAGGTCCATTGTTAGGCTGTAGATGCATTCCTTTTTGTGTGTTAAAGTTTAGCTTCTTACAGCAGCTCTGATAGAAGCTGGATTTTTAGTAATATTTAGTAACAGCTGGTTTAGTTCTTTACTCTGCAGTTTTCTGGCTCATAGCTCTATAAAACTTGAGTCTGTTTAAAGTGAAGGTGTGTCACATCCTGTGTTTTCAGCCTGCCATGCCTGGTGGTTTACTGCTTATTGTAAAATTCAATATCACACAAATCAAACTCAAAGCAGTTTGCAGTCCTGCATTGCTGTTTATTTTTATAACAGGTTAGACTCACTGGAAGTTCAGCTGTAAATTATCTTGGGCTAGTGCGCCCCCTTGTGACGAGCATCGATGGTCACGGGGCATGCTTGCTGCAAGATTATGATTTTAAGTTCATTAGGTAACCTTACTAGTAAGGGGTTGAACATCCTATTGCCTGCTTTATTTTTTGTGGCACGGATTCAACAAGGTGCTGGAAACGTTCCTCAGAGACTTTGGTCCGTACTGATATCGCAGCATCACACAGTTGCTGCAGATTTGTCGGCTTCACGTCCATGATGTGAATGTCCCGTTCCGCCACAACCCAAATATACTCTACTGGATTGCTTGGATTGTGATCTCGTGACTGTTGAGTACAGTGAACTCATTGTCATGTTCAAGAAACCAGTTTGAGTTTGTTTGCAACGTTGCAGGTTCTCGTGGTGGAAGCAGCCACACATTGATGTGTACACTGTCGTCATGAAGAGATGGACATCATCAGCAATAATTTTCACGTAGGCTGTGGTGTTTAAATGGTGCTCAGTTGCTACTAAGGCCCCCAAAATGTGTCAAACACCACCACCAGCAGCCTGAACTGCTCATACAAGGTTGGATGGATCTGTGCTTTCATGTTACTTACACCAAATCCTGAGTATTACCATCTGAAAGTCACAGCTGAATTTAAGAATCATCAGATCAGAGAACAATTTTCCAAACTACTATTGTCCAATTTGGGTGAGATGTGTGAATGGAGTGGAACCAAGTGTGGTATTCAGCTTCAAAGTTTGATGTGTTTCTGAATTCTGAAGACTTCTGCACATCTTTGGTAGTCGTTCTTTAAGTCACTGTTGCCTTCCTGTCAGCTCGAAGCACCCTTTCCATTCTTCTCGACCTCTGACATTAGCAGGGCAACTCACCCAAAGAACTGCCGCTCACTGAATATTTTCTCTTTTTCTGACCATTCTCTGTAAACCCCAGAGACGGCTGTGTGGGGAAAATCCCAGCAGATCAGTTTCTGAAATACTCACCAACAACCATGCCACATTCAAAGTCAGTTAAATCAACCTTTCTTCTTATTTTAACATTCTTTTTTATTCTGATGCTCAGTTTAAACTTCAACAAGTCATCTTGATCACATCTACATGACTAAATGGATTAGATCTCATGCACTCTCTAGAGTAAAGTAAACTGCTTGTTTCCATCCGTGAAGTGTAAATGTTTACATCAGCAGCTGAACCATAGATAATAAAAAATGATTCAGTACTCTTCCCATATCAAATTGTAATTATGATAAGAGAAAAAGCTGAATTTCTTTGGAGGAATGTTTTACAACATTCTAGTTACTAATAAAATCATTTAAGTAACATTAGATAAAGGGCTTTTTCTTGCTTAGTGTTTTACTGCAGACAGATATCATCAGGCACAGGGCATTGTAATGTCACTGTACTGTAATGCACTTCTTTGGCAGTCAAACAAAATGTCGTTAATCTTCCAGAAAAAATTGGTCACAGTCATAAAAGTTTCCTGGAAATAATGTAACTACTTCTAGGAAAACTGTAATCCATTGATTCAAAATTCAAGGAACTGACTGCATAGCTTTTTATTCTGTAGTCAGATGATAAGTATTGAACTATGAAAGTGTTCACAGTTCAACATATATTGAAAATGAATGTTGGGAATCAGTTTCCAGGAAATGATTTTAGAAAATAATTACTGTGGGGTTGTGCTCTTCAGTTAAGTGTCTGTATGAAGACACTAAAACACTTGTTTCTTGTTTCCTCTGACAAACTTGGTTCTTGTCCGATGAGGTCTGATGGGTGGTAGGGTCAGAAATGAGTGTAAACATCTTAAAAGCATGGCTCTATCCTGCCTTGGCTCAACAATTCAGGCTGCTGGTGATGTAAAGTTGTGCGTGAATATTTCTTGGTACACTTTGGGCCCCTTAGCACCAAATCCCACGACCTACCCAAGTATTATTGCTAAGAACAACCAACTCTTTATGACCACAATGTACACATATTCTGATGCAAAAGGAGGTCACATAAACACAATGCTACTACTATTGTTATTGCTAATCCACAGCCAAATGTGATTGAACTTTGATTTGCAGAGTCACTGATTCCTGCTGTCAAATTATAAAGAAATGAGCAGAAACAAAGAAGCCAGAAGATTTGACTTTTGTCACATAAACTTATTTTGTGAAATGAAACGATAGGTTCGAGTATATACACAAAGAAGACATTTCTGACAAAAGAGACCCAATAGCACACAGTAAATCAGACATATAATATAATAGTGATTTGTTTTGGAGTTTTTTTGTTCTGTTTTGTTTTTTTTTTTAAGATATTTTAAGATTGCATAGAGTTTTTCTAAAACATGACCATGGCTTTTGTCTAGCATGTTCCTTTTGCACCTTTTGTGTAATTTTCATTATAGACAAATATTCAAAGCAAACCTGTGAATCAAACTTTTGGCCAAAAATCTGTATGATGCTCAGAAAAATCAAACACTTTTTGTTCAGAGTATCAAGTGCAGTAAACTTCTGGACTACTAATCTGGTTGGTTAAGGAGCAGAGGGGTTTGTTAATCAGTTTTAGCTGCTTTGGTGTTAATGAAATTAACAGCAGGCTACTGATGTTTTTTTCCCTCCTCATCTTTTCTGACTGTCCAGAAGCTCAGTGATGCCCTGGTCCAGTGTTTTAAGGTGGGTCTTTGGGTAATATAAGGGTATCAAGCAAAAAGGAAGCACCCATGCAAATGTCCACAAACAATACTTTTCATCTTTTTACAGAGTAGTCTGAAAACCTTATTATGCTCCTTGCAGCCAAATGGAGCACAGCATGTCAGTGAACGATGAATAAATGCACAATCTGGTAAGATGTTAGGTGTCTTTCTTTTCCCAAAGTTCCCACACAGGGATACATATCAATAGCCAGCAGGTGTCACTGCGCTTCCTCTGAAGATACTGAGAGGCAGAGGTTTTCACTACCTTAATAAACAGTCGAAGATAAAACTGTAAATGTGAGACTGGTGTGTCATACGTTATCTTTTCTCTTTTTTTTCATTTTTCTTTTTAAAACAACTAGACGCTAGTATTAATGGTAACTTCAGAGTTTTTAGTTTTATTATGTTTTTCTTCTCATTGTCTAGAATAGAGGACAAAACAATGTAAATATCTCATTCAGTATGAGAACAGTTTATTTATATTGTACATTTGGTATCATTGGGCGAATAAGAATGAGCAGGCAGGACAGAGTTAGGCTTCAGTTCAGCATGCATTTCCGCTCATTAGCGTTTTTTTTATTTCCTGTGAAAACAGTCATAATTCAGTTTACTTGGATGTGATTCATGCTCGAACTGAAGTATGGCTGATTAAGTCTATGATGCAATTAAGAAGGATTAAATTAAAAAGGCTTCTGTGGGTTCTAAAAAAGAAGACTCTTAAAAAGAAGTGATATTTTAGCAAAGATTAAAGATGTCATTAAAAACACGAATTGTCGACATGGAGATGTTGTGGTGTGGTTGTTGAGCTCTTATCAAGCATATCTACTGTTGTATTGCAGAGGTTGTCAACCACTGCACTAGAGTCTGGGCCAATACAGCCCAGTGGTTATTCATACCCTGACCACGTACTTCAGAGTTTACTCCTTCTCTTCTAGCTGCAGAATCTGTGTGTGTGTGTGTGTGTGTGTGTGTGTGTGTGTGTGTGTGTGTGTGTGTGTGTGTGTGTGTGTGTGTGTGTGTGTGTGTGTGTGTGTATTCCTTCAGTAATAATTACTGCAGATATAGGTCACACACACACTTACTTGCACACAAATGCACATGAAAGCATGCAGCTGTGCATACACCAACCAAAGTGAGTAGAAAATGATTAATCATGGAGTACCATTCACTTTCCCCTGATGGGCTAGTCTCAAAACACACACACACACACTTTCCCCTCATATTATCTAAGTTGATTAGAGAGCTGATTACGAAGAGTGAAGCAGAAAATATAAATAGTCAATTGAGAGCAAAATGACAGAAAGCGCTGGTGGATCTGACGCATCAGAGCAAAGATGTTATCGATTTCATTCTCTCTTCCTCCATGGCACAGCTGATTCACTCTCAATAAACTGTAATAGAGCAGGGACAGTAAACAAGTGATCCATTGAGCAGAACCTCAGTGCATATAGAGTTAAAATCTTTGCAGTTTTTCTCAAATGCAGTTTTTCTATTTAATTTGATACAAGTGCTGCAGTGCCAGCTGTGAGTGCACATTGTGCAAACATCACAACTGCATTTTTTTGTAAACCCAGATATGCTGCAGATAGTTAAAGGATAAAGTGCTGGATTTTCACTTGAATTTGATTCTATTTATTGATTACATTTGAAAATGCAAGCGAGATTCAAAGATTACTGAAATAATTGCTCACCATTCAGCAGGACTTCATAGCATCTCTGTACATTGTCCAGGAGCAATGTACTGCAGGTTTCTCTTAGTGTGCATTCGGCTTAGAAGGGAAATGATTGCTGTATGCAAAGTATGCATGTCCAGCACCCTAATTTTCCAAGCATGGGCATGTGCCAGATTGCTTGTGCTTGTTCATCAGGCCTAAAGTTTCAGAACGCCATTTTGCATGTCAGAACTGCCAACTTCAGTTTAGAGGTGAGAATTCATTATGTGCGGTGGAGATGTTTTCCAACTAATTTGATAACTTGCAGCTAATTGGCACCTTGATCAAGTGTCCAGAAGCATCGTATTTTCTCACCCTTTGGATCAAATCAGCACGAGCATCTATCAGCACTGCAAGGCCTCGGGGAACCTTATCTGTTTATAATGCGCACAAAGTAGACCAAGGGTGATACTGATAAGATTAAAGGTGTTATCATCAACACAGAACACTTATTTAATAGTCTGAGTGTATGTGAGTCCACTTTTAAAATTGCCATATTGTGTTTCTCGTCAGATTTTTTTTTTTTTCTGGACTGCAGTCAGTATTGAGTGTACGTGGGTCAGTTTTACTCTGGCCTTGTGATGAGTATGGAAGTACAGTTTTCCTGTAATTTTCCTACACATGTATCAGCCAGGAACGGTGCACAATCTGAGCAAAAAGCATGCCGCACAGCTGTGATCACAGCTAATGACAAGGTGCAGATACCTCAGGTTGGAGGGGTGGAATGTAAAAAAAGAAATGAAAAAGGATGTTTACTTATATGGGAGGCGTAATGAAAATGGCACAGTAAAACCTGATTATTCTTCAGGTTTATGTTTGATACCCACGTGGTTGCAGTGCGGTCTGAACTCTGCTTAGTAAGAAGAGAGAAAAGGAGCCGTGGAGCTTTTTCATCTGAGAAATATTAGAAAATGTTACTATCAGCAGCATATCACAAGAAAAATATTACATCAGTGCGGGGGTGAAGAAATCATGAGATTTGGAGAGGTTTGCCAGTGTCTATGCATAGTCTTGTTTTTATAAGAGGTTCAAGGCATGCAAAGCATTCAAATACAGAAAATAGAAATAGAAATAAGGCTCACTCTTGTTGTTTAATCAAGTATGATACACATAACAGGCTGGGAAAATTGCAATTTTAAAGTTTTGTAGTCCCCATAAAAACACAAGTTGTTCAGTATCACACATTTAACAACATAGTTATAGTGACGTGGCACACAATCTTGGAACCCGTGGGCTTCAAGGATTTTTTTTTCAATATAGTGGCATGAGAAGAGAACAAAAACACCAGATTGCACAGGAATCCCTTGGTGTGTCAGCTGGTGGCTCTTGGCTCTCGCTGGAACTTCTCAGCTTCAAACTATTCTCTCAGGAAACCCTTTCTCACCTGCATACATGCTGCTTTTTTAAACCATTAAAAAGTCTATTGTTGTCTGAGTCTGCACGAGTTTTTTAGTGAAAGAGCAATCTGGTAAACATTAGAGTCACTAGGTTCAATAGCAGTGAAGCTAGCCAAGGAGATGTCTGTGAAGGTTCTCAGTCATCCAGGTCATCGTAGTCTAAGGAGCTTGGAAAGAAAAGCGTCTGGACTTCTTTAAGTTGCTTGAAGACGTACGTCTTCAAGCTTCTTCAGTTCTAAGGGTCATTTGACCCTTAGAACTGAAGAAGCTTCTCGGATGAGAGGTGAAACGTCTTCAAGCAACTTAAAGAAGTCCAGACGCTTTTCTTTCCAAGCTCCTTAGACTAGCCAAGGAGATACAGTTAGATCTATGTGGAGGACTGTGCATAAAAATCCTTAAAGAGTTAATGCAAGGCTTTTGTTAAAATACATGAATAAAAAGCTGCTCAAATCTTTGAAGACAGTTCTGGTTGTGTTTAGAGGCAAAACTATGAAAAAAATGCCATCTCATGGAACTGACTGAATCAGCTAGTTCACATTTCTGAGTGAGACGAATGGAAAACAGCTTTTATGCACCTCTAATGCAGGTTGAGTACTTATTATACCATTAGATCTCACCTGTTGGCTTTAATCAGCAATATATTGACTACATGACTATCTGATACTTTTTGTTTTCATCTATTTTGATGACAGCCCAGCTGAACACCAATAACACGTCAGTAAAGTGCTGCACAGAGCGCTTGAGAACAAGTTGTATTTGAAAGCTGAAAAGAGTGAATTCAGTGTTTCATCTGTATCATTTTCCAGGTCTTTACATTCAAGAGTGAGCAGATGAAGAAAGTAAAAACAACTCCAGCATCCAGGAAGCTTTTATGTTCTGGGTGATTTACACGTTTCTATAGAAGATTCATAAGTCTCATCAGCTTTCTTTTTTTTCTAACCCCAGTCAAGCAAACTGTGATGTAGGTAGCTTTAGAGGACTGGAAATATTGGTTGATGGGAACAGAACAAACCTTCACTGTCTGGGCTGATCACAAGAACTCTGGTCTATATCCTGCCAGCCAAGACACTAAACTCCAGTCGAGCATGTAGGTCTTTGTTCTTCAGTAGGTTTAGTTTCACTACCTATTAGGGATGGAATAGTTCATGTCAACAATCTGTCCAGCTCAGTTAGTTTGTCTTGGTTCGGGACGTGTTTGTTGTTCAGTGGATGGCATGCACAAAATAGCCTTGCGGCAGTAACCCAAATAAAGTGGTAGAGTGGTCAAGTGTTTGGCACAGCAGCCAAGTTGTGAAAAGGGCAAAGCAAAAGTATCTTTCCATTAAGAAATAAATATCAAAGGCCTGAACATTTTTCTACTGCTAATTGGTCGCATTCATCACTTTATGTTGCCTTTGTCTATGATGTGGTCATAAAAATAGCAAAGTTTAATTTAGGGGTCAAAGCTTTAAGAGCCATCTACCATCTCTTATTTATTTAGACAATTTTTTTAAGAACCACAGCAAATTTAACTCAGATAAACATAGCATATAAATTTCAGTTGGTTCAGTCTTTGTGTTCTGAACATGCACAAAAGGTCTTAAAGATAGCAGGAACATTGTTTTTAATTCTTTAGGTGAGACTTGACAGAGACTAACTATTTACAGTAGCAGGACGCTAAGGAAAACAGCTTTTTGTCAGATAAATGAAAAGGATTTTGAAAACAACAGTGTCTCCACTTTTATCGTAGAAAAGTGTCACCTAGCTTAAGGTTGTCACAGTAATGTTCCTAATGCCACCTCGCCTCATTCTTTCAGTTCTTGCATGACTACGTAACATGTCAGTGAGAATTACTGGTATTATAAACACTGTAAATGGTGGCTTATATATTACTGCTGCATGATATTTCTAGAGTGTAGACAAAATACAAGAACTAAGGTATACCAAACCAAACCCCCCTCCAAAAAAACAAAAACAAAATACAAAATATTTATTGCTCGGGGTCTCAACAGTTCTCTCAGAGGCCGCAACGCTCTGATGACCATTCTTCCTCCAACCCGTGTGGTTGGAGAACTAATATGGAAGATTGAATCCTCAGTCTGCCAGGCTCAGCAAAAAGAACCAGACCCCCTGTAATATGCTTGCCCAACCCCCTCAAACTAGAAAATCTAGACATTCCCCTGGTGTGGTGACTAAGCCTATGAGTGCAACAGAGAAATTGTGGCTTTCATTTGCAGTGGATATCTGATTTATGAAGGCATATAAATTAGGAAACCTAATAAACAGCTAAACTGTCATGACAGCATAGCTGATGGCTCTCCAAAGCATTTTGACCAATTTTCCCTTTCTTTCTTCAGTGTATCTTTTGCAACCACACACTATGCACCTGCATCCAACCAGAGTCCACTCAGATATGACGGATCAGATCACTTGGACTGCAAACAGAAACAAGAAAGCTCCATATTCCAAACGTCTTATCCCTTTCCTACACAGTCTACAAATTCATATATTCACAGTGTGTTTATAGTGACTGCCAACCAAGTGGTCTAAGTAGTAATTTGAAACACCTGTATGGTTGAGCCTCTTTTAAGGCCCTTATCCAATGTGAGAAAAGGTAGATGGAATTACTTTTTAGTCTCTGTCAGAGTGAAATTATCCTAGTTTAGCTTAATTACTGGATGTGTCTGGGATTAGTAGCAACTCAGATCAAAGGAGCTTCCTCCACTTCCTCTCTTCATACACTTAAGAGCTTTCTGAATCCATTAATCTGCACATCCTCTCCGTTTGTAGCCTCCATTCACATGCTCAATCCCTGCCTTCCAGACGTACTGCCACGAATCCAAGAGATGTTCTGCCCAACATCCTTAGCTCTCCCTCTCTCAGCCTTCAGGCGGCACTTTAATGGCTCCGCTGAGCAAAGAAAGAGAAACACGAAGACAGAGCATTATGAAACAAGACTTAGAAACAAGAGATTCTTTCAACAGAGGTAAGAAATAGAGGATAAGATATATATACACACATGCAAACTTGTTTTTTTCTCTAGTCATTTATATTTAGCACATTTTGGTAGCTGTTTTTTAATTGCATTACAGCTTATTTGCTGTTGTATAACTGTAGTGCTTGAGGTACCCAAGCATTAATTTCAGAAAACACAAACCCATTTGTGCCTCCCTGATGTTATATTTGTTATCTAATATGTGGCTTGGAGCAAACTAAACACAGCGATTCTTTTAAAGGGCGATGTTCTCAAAGTTGCAATCAAGACCTTTTCTTGTTTCATTTTGTTTTATTTTATAGGTTGAAAACAACAGAAACACTTAATGAGACTGTTCTCTGAAGACACACTGACACACAGAACCAACAGGTCAAATGTATAGAAAGTAAAGATGATGTTAAAAATGTGCTGCTAATTAAAATGTTAAAAATAAGTGTGGATAAGTGTTGATTCGCAGTGTGAACAGCAGCGGGGGTCATTCCAGTGACTGTTTTAATCATAAGATTATAAATGATGTCTGTTTCACTCGTGTCCAAGTTGGAGAGAAAAGCTGTTTTTTGATTCTTCTTTCCTGTTGGTAACAACCACTTTTAATCATATATGTGAAATCATTGAAGTTGAATTGAATCATTGAATCACTGAAACAGGGGAAAAGAAAAAGAAGAACACATAGTCCGAGTCAGGTTGTGCTGTATGCTCCTCAAGCCTAGACCAAAACCAAAAGACTTTTAGTAATCATCAAAAGATACATGAAAGAAGGTACAATTCTCTGAAATCTAATTAGCTATGAAAATTAGCAAAGATAAAAGGACTCTGAACAGTTCAGATGTTAAAGAAGCAACTCACTGATTTTTTGTTTTGTTTTGTTTTTGTTTTCAGGTCCAAGTCTGTGCCATAGACAAACTTTACTATCCCTCAGAACATTACATCTTTAATGTTAAATCCTCTTTAATGTCCACAGCTTGTTTGTTAGTTTGTTATGGAGGGGGCAGGGGTCAACTAGGATACAACTAATTTCTAACTCCTCTCAACCATGTTGATTTTTTTTTCACTCATTTCTGAAATCGCTCCATCGTGCTGTCCTATAAAAAACCCCACAATGCTAGTTATAAAGTGTGGCATGTCTCCCTCCCCTCACCTCCAACCTATCAATGTTCGGCCTGGTTCTGCCGGAGGTTTCTTCCTGTCAGAAGGGAGTTTTTCTTTCCCACTGTCACTTTGGTCTCTATCGCATGGTTGTTGAGTCTTTACCTTACCATCTAGAACCCCTTTAGGTGGCTATTTCTGTTAAAAGTCACTATATAAATAAACTTTAATTGAATTGGATAATTATCTGTGCCACATACCGCTGTCTTCCTCTTTTTCTTATTTTTTTCTTTTCATTTCCAGGAAGTCAGATCTCTCCTACTGTCCCTGAAAACTGTCGCTGCAGTTGTTTAAAGGCTGTTTGGGCTCCTGACTGCTCGGCCCAAGCAGTTTTCTAAAAGCCCCGGCGGCAAGTGGCCCATTTGCCCTTGATTACAGAGCTAGCAGAACAGTTTCATTGATAACTTCACTGGACCCGAAATAATTTAGATTGTGCAGATCTGGAAATGGATAGCTTCACAAATGAGTGAACAACAATTTGCTTGCTAATTCTAGCACTCGGGCATTTAATGTGCTGAAATTTGAAAGAAAAATCATAACAAAAAAGCAATAATGAGGCCGAGATAACTCTTTGGGGTCAGGATTTTGTGCTTTTATTGTTGTCTTTAGCAACCACAGCAGTAATTGCTGTGTTTCTTCTTTGGAAGGTTTCTCACCGCATTGTTTTGTTTTACACTTTTTATTCATTATTCCTCTGCACTCTTCTTCTCTCTCCCTTCTTCCTCTCACCCTCTATCTTTTGGGATGAAACGAAGGCTATCAGCTGCTCTCTTCTTTTCCAAAGCCAGTCAGTTGCAGACCCAAGCAGCGAGAGGGATTATCCCTCTATTTCTATTAGTCACACACTTATAAGCCATGTATCACTCCAAAAGCTTTGTGTCAGCAACTTCACATCAAGAGTGGAGAGACTTCTCATTATTGGCGGATTGAGAGGTTTTAGCTTACACAGAGAGCACAATAATCTGAAAGTCGTGTCGCGTTTGAAGCAAAATGCATTTCACAGATTACTACACGATGTTTCAACTTTCATTGCTGCTGTGACTCCTTAATTGGTCCATTAGCTGAACTAAGGGAGCTGCTGTGCTGGAAATGTTAGTTAATTACATACATTTGTAGAGAAATGTTGGAAATATCTTTATATAATACATTCTCATGGTCAATGTTTGGGTGTATGCACATGATAGTTGGGTAGAACTGATGAAAGTCCTTTATTCACAGGAGGCTTTTATCTATTGCTATCATGTTTCCACTGCTGGTTACAGGATCATGCTGCAACTCCACAAGTTCCCTCGTGGTTCTTTCATTTTTTCATCATTTAATAGAAGAGATGTGTTGAGTCAAGGATGAAGCTGAGAGCAGTTTAGTTTCTTTTAGTGCTCTGACCTTGACTGGTGACCATAACACTGAGAGTGCAAGACTCTTCTTTATCCATTCAAATTTCAGTTCCCCTCTCATCACTTCAACATGCAGTTTAACTGATCCTGATTTTATCTCTTTGTTTTGGACAACTAAATGTTACCTGTACTTGACTGGTATTAAAAAGAGTGACAAATATGAATGTGTTTGGCCTGTGAGTTCTTTTTAACAGCCTCACCAGTGGAAAAAAACAAACATTTTTTAGTATTCCTGTTCTAAACATATTTTTCTCTAAGAATTACTCAGTGTTCCAACTTCGACTCTCCAAGCCTCCTTAACTTGAGCTATGAGCTGTCACATGAGCCAAGGTGTGAAACAAGTTGTGGGTCATTACTGTCACAGAGGCCAAGGTGTGAACCATGCCTGGTTTCACATCTTGGCTCATATGATGACTCACATTATTAATAGTAGGGGTAAAATACCTGGGCCTCTCCATCATACTACAACCTGAGAAAGCTTGTGTGCGTTCAACAGTAGCAATTATTTGTGCTTTTGCCTCAATTGCAAAGCACAGAAATTGTGTTTAAAAAAATTTTAATGCACATTCAGCGTTGGGGTTCATGGGAAATGTTGATTGATCATTTGTTTGTGTGTTCAAACATAAAAAAGAGCTCTAAAAGCTAAAGGTTCAAAGATAGTTTAATATGATTTAGTACACGGAAAGTCAGCATAGCTTCCCACGAAAAATCCTCTGGACAATGCTGCAAGGAGGAATAAACATTTTATGCTTCTTTTTTTTCCTAAACGTATTAAAACCTAAACATAATCTTTGCCGTTTTCTTTTGACGACATGCCTGTCTTAATCGCTTTAACAAGTAATGTTACTGTTTCACAGTTTCAGCTCCATCTTTGATCTCTACTTAATGCACAAAATCCACAATCTTAGCTGTGACTTAGCTCTCTACCCACACTCACTGTGAGGGCAAGAGAGAGGCTCCCTGTGAGGTGCTATCTCTGCTGCAGAGCCACATGGCATGAACTGTGTAGTAAATCTGTGGTTCCATACTTCAGATCTACAGTACCACATGTTTCTTGATGTCTTACCACAAAAAATGCATCACCTCTGAAAACCTGCTCAAAGGCAACAGATCATATAAATACTGTTTAGCCATCAGCTACTGTAGAGAGAGCGTATTTATAACTGGAAGTTTGTAAACAAAGGCTGAGAAATACCAGTTGAGAAGAAGTTTTGGTTAGGTGGATATCCCCATGTGCTGCTGTGTTGTTCATGCTAATTCACCACATGGCAGTATTATTGTTCTTTCAAAAATCTGATGAAGGCTGTAACATTCAAGGTAGATTATATGAACAGTAAACAGGCAATAAATGTAGTTTGTTTTTTCTGCTATGAAGAGGATGAAGAGTTGAAAGGTAACTGGTCCAGATGACATACCGCTGGAGGTATGAGAAGTCGAGGAGAAAGCGCGCTGGACTTTTTAACCACATTGTTTAACACAATCTTGGAGAGTAAGAGGATCCCTGGGGACTGTAGAAGAAGTGAACTGGTGCTGATGAAATGTGTGATGACGAAAGGTTTAGATCTTTAACAACTACAGTCAGATGAAGTTAATGAGCCATGCCATGAAGACATGGAAAAGTTGTTGAAGCTAGATGAAGGAGAGAATTTAGCAGTAGTATTATGGCTTCATGCAGTGGAAGCAATGTTTGCTTTGAGAATGTTGATATAGAGTATAGAGAGGTTTAGTATAGAGGATTTGTATGGAGAACATCAAAAAGAGTTTTATTTTGTGGATATAGAGAAATCATATGATAGGGTGCCAAGAGAAAAGCTGGTACTGCATGAGGACATAAGGGATGACAGAAGTATGTGATGTCATGGTCCTGGGTCATTTGACCCAGTATTTGGAGTTCTTGTGTTTTGATGTGTCCATGTTTAGTTCTTGTCTATTAGGTTCCACTTGTGTCTTTGCCCCTCTGTGTCCCTCCCGGTGTGTTCGGTGTTTGTGTGTCCTTGTGTTTTGTTTCCCTTTTCTGTTCCCATGTTCCTCTCCTTGTGTTTCATTAGATATTCACCCTGTCTATCATGTTTATCATGTACCCCAGCCCGTCATGTTTCTCTTGTCCCCTCTCTCTCTCGTGCTCCCTCGTGTTCCCTTGCTCCCTCTTATGCCTTTCCTCCACTCCTGTGTCAAGCTTGTGTGTCTGTCTTCCTTTGCATCATTTCCTGTTTTATTTTGACAGTCTTGAATTCCATGTTCGGTGTGTTTAGTTCTGCTTCTTCTGCCTCACTGTGTCTAATTTGTCTCAGCTGTGTTCCCCGTGTGTTTCCTGTTTCTTCTTCTTTCCCGGTGTATTTAAACCCTCTGTTTCCCTCTGTCCAGTGTCGCGATTTACCTCATGGCTGTGTGTTTCTCCATGTGCCTTTCCGTATGTAAGTCCCACCTATGAGTCTGCATTTGGATCCTATCCTGCCTGCTTTACACAGCCGTTTCATGACATGTGAGGGTCTTCCAGAACATGCACGAGGGCATTGCATGTACGAGACAGTGGCGAGGTGTGCGGTAGGAGTCATCAGGGATCAGCTCTGAGACCCTTCTTGTTTGCAGTTGTGATGGACAGACTGACAGATGTGGTCATGCAGGAGCCTGCGTTGACTATGTTTGGAGACGGCATTGTGATCTGAAGTGAGAGTAGGGAGCAGGTACAAGAGAGCCTGGAGAGGTGGAGGTATGTTCTGGAGAGAGGAGGAATGAAAATCAGCTGAAGCGAGACAAAATACTTGTGTGTGAATGATGGGTAGACAAGTGTAACAGCGAAGATGCAAGGAGCAGTGAAGGTAAAGGTGTTTAAATACCTGGGGTCAACCATCCATAGCAACAAAGACTGCTAAAGAGAAGTGGAGAACAGAAGTAACAGAAGGAGAGCAGGAAGAGTGAAAATGAAGGTTTACAAGATGGGTGAGAGACCTGCTATGATGTATGGTTTGAGGTTGGTGGCACTAACAAAAACAGAAGGCCAAGCTGGAGGTGGCAGAGTTGAAGGTGTTAAGATTTACATTGGGAGAGACCAGATTGGACTAGATTATGAATGAGTACATCAGAGGGACAGATCAGGTAGAGCAGTTTAGAGATTGCTCAATCTGAGCAATCTCTAAACTGCTCAAGGTTGAGAAGGCAAGGCAAGGTTGAGACAGTTTGGACATGTACAGAAGAGGACACACTGGACAACAAATGTTCAAAATTGAGCTGCCGGGATGGAGGACAAGAGGAAGACCACAGATCAGATTCATGTATGTGGTAAAGGAGGACATGCAGAGGATTTGTGTGACAGAGGAGGATGAGAGGGGTTGGGTGAGATAGAGGCAGATGACCTACTTTGCCAACCCCAAAATTCTACATGTAATTTATATTTTTATGCTTACCTTTCTCTTTAAAGTTATCATCATGCTACATTTTAGTGTGAGATCTAAATTCAACCTGACCACAATCTACATTCCTCTTCGAAAATACAGAAAACACAACACTTGAAATTCTCTTTGTGTCTGAATCTGAGAGCATACTCATTATCTCACAGACTGTGGATCAGACTGAATCTGCCCTGTTGTGATAAGCAGGATGGTAGGTGTCAAACTGTGTGTGGAAGTAGATACCTGGTGTGGTTTTGCTTGTTTGACTTTTCACTGCATGTGCATTTGTGTGCAGGCATTGTGATAGATGATGGATGGATGACACACGTGAAAAAGAGCTCGCAATTTTAACTGAAACACTGAAGGAACCCCTTCACCTTCAGTGCAGCTTTAAGACATATTTAAATAGAGCCTCTTGCATGTGAATATGGTGGGTTATCGTGTATCTGGCTCAATATCAAAGCAGGACTGCTAAATTCTCTGGAAGTCAGAGATCTGAAGATAATCAGTGAATGTATTTTGCCAAACAGCACGGAAGCTGCAATTATTTTAAATTTGGCTCAGATGGAATGAATGGTTATTTCCCAGTGACAACACTTCTCTTAATGTTAATTTCCTTGTTTAATCTGCGGCATGCTTCTGTTTCCTCATCTGAGTATGTGGTTTTATAGTCTGTATGAATATGACTGTTTTCCAGTCATTACAAAACAATCCAAATTCTGGTTTTAAGTGTTTTGTGACTCCTTTCTGGTTTTTAAAAATGATTACCCAGCAGCAGTGAGTTCTTAGTATTCAGAAGTATTGTTTGGGGTTTAGATACTGTATTATTTAGAAATTAGACTGTAGGGGGCCATGGTACACCAGGCCCTTCAGAAATGTAACATTTCTGAAAGGCCTGGTGAATTAAAAAGTAGTTCTCATTTCCCACCACAGCATATACTGTGAAGGATTCTGATCCCTGACCCTTTACAGGGTGGCAGAGTCACAGGACTCAGTGTGGACACCCTGAAGGAGTCTGCAGAGGGGCATATAATTCATTTAAAGCCTGCCATACTTTTTGATGAAGTCACACACCTATACCAAGCAATGCTTCAAGTGTTGATTTCTGCCAGCTGTCCAACCGAACAAAGCTTCCCACCACAGTCGGTGCCTCTGTTCTTCCTCAAGTAAATTGTTCAAAACTTTCTTATTTAATGCCAAGCAGATGACCCCTGGTTTGTTCCCAGGAGGAGACGTACTGTAAATCCTTTTGGGGTTGTGTCAAGATTAAGGGAGCAAGAAAGGGGGAATAAAGAAGCTTTTAAGTATCAATATATGGCCAATGATTGTCATCGGTTTAAACATATCCTATAATCATTAACAGCGCACAGCTGACTTCTGATCCGAGGTGTTTGAAACAGCAGTGTTTAAGTTACTTTCTTAATATTTTCCTCTCTATGGGATCCATTCAGTGTTCAATAAATGTGAAGATTAACATCCTGTGAGTCTTTGCCTCTCTATATATTTCTGTGTACATGCATTTGCTGTATTATCCTCAGTAGGTCTTTGAACTTTCTTCATTGTTGCTGTTATCAGTATTTTGGGTCTTCGCAAGGACAATGATCCCATATTCCAGGAGTCATTAAAGTTTCATCCTCTTATCTAATCCAGCCTTGCTGATCAGGATAAAACGCAAGTGAAGGGTCATTTCAGTCCACGTCAGCTGATCATAATCAAAGAACGGGACTGACATCAACCGTAGATCTGAATGTTTAGCTGTTTACAAAGATAGAAAACATGGCAGGACTAGGGAATGAAAAGCAAGTCCTTCATTTTCAGATTTCTTTTGAATTCATTCATGTTTGTTTGTCGTTTGGCCGGCTGCCTCTACAGCACAGAGGTGACGATAAGCTTTGCTGTTGCGAACATCTGGCTCCGGCAGAGTGGTAATTACTTTTAGAGACGAGAGAAGGAAACAGACAGACTTAGGAGACATGAAGAGGGAGAGAAAAAGTGAGGGAAGCACTGAGAGTGAAGGAAAGTAGGTGGGCGTCCTCAAAGGTGTTTATTATGTGGCAGGAATGTAACAGGCAATTTAAGCTGTTGTCCATGTTTTGGAGCAGCCTTTGTTGGACAGCTAGTAATTATTACACCCACACTTTTTAAATACAAAATAGCATCAGAGACACTCGGTGATATCCGGCAAAACACTACAAATACCACTGTATTTTGTTCTGAAACCTCATGAGCAAAGGCCAGGCTCCCTCTCACTTAGTCAAATTTCCCTGGTGACTAACATATTTGGATATGTGGATATGTTAAACTCTTCAGAAACTAGTTTCAGAGGTTCCTTTATCCATTGGTAAGATGGAAATTTTAGTGAGTTGCCAGGTTTTTAGCAAGTCTACTGAAGGGATAAAATAACGTTCCCAAAAACTATATTCCATCATTTGATGTTTTGATGGGTTGGTGGTGGAGAATGTTGCCTAACATATCTCTGATGATCAGCTGATGAAAACCACAGGATGTGATTCAAATCCTTTGTACACTCATCAAACCATTAAATAACCTGACATGCCCTTTAGAGAAAAGGGGCATACCCTTCCCAGAAAAAACTTCTGTCATAACAATGAAAATGTTTCAATATAAAATCACTTAGAACAATTTTTTATGATTAGGAGACTCCCATCACATCTAAGAGGGACCCAAATTCTACCAGCAAAATGCCTCAAACACCATGAAAGAGACACAACGTCTCCTTGATTGCTTCACCTTCAAGATTTTAAAGTAAATTCTTTAATTTGTCACACATTTGTAGTTGTAGCCTTTAAAGACTATGTTTTGTACATCCGACCATTCATTGAAAATGCTGTCCTGCACTGAAAAAAAGGCCATGTTGGATTTACTTGATTCAATAGTGGACATCGGTTGCACACAAATGTTTTGCTTTGGCAGAAACTTAAACAATTGAGTTCAATCAACACAACTTTTTCATATTCAATAAACCTGTGCATTTTGTGTTCATAAAACGCGATTGAAACATGTTTAGATGAAGTAAGTTGAGCTCTTGGAATATTTTAATCCTTCACAATTTTGTCATTTTATTTCAACACTATTCAATAACTTTTACCCCAATACTACTTGGTCACTTAAATACTACATGTTCTCTTCATATTATATAATGTTCAACAAAGTCTAGAGTCTGGTTACCATAAAAATTGAATGGATCTAAACAACTACCATCCTCCTGGTTGCAGGGGGGCAGGGAAATAACCCTGAAGTGATAGGTTACAAGGCTGGGTACACCCTGGACAACTCATAAGTCTATCACAAACAACCATTTGCACTTACATTGACAGGTAATTTAGAATCACCAATTAACCTAACTCTAACAACTGCATGACTTTTAACTGTGGGAAGAAACCAGAATACCCAGAGAGAAACCAGTGCAAACTAGCCAGACTGTGGATTTGAACCCAGGATCTTCTTACTATGAAGCAACAGCACTAACCACCATGCCAACAATCCAGACTCAACAAAAGTAGGAAAGCTATGATTTCAAGGCTTGATGCAGAATTTTTTTGTACGTTTTTGTCCTTGACAGGTTAAACCACAATAAATAGCAATAGCATACACATGGTGTGTGTGTAATTGTCTGCCTCTTATAACTCCAGTGATTTTCCTGCAGTTTGACATCTCGTGCGATCTTGTGAATTTCATGAGTTCAGCAACTAACCACTCTTACTAGATTGTATCATCTCAACAAGAACAAGTTGTTGGATTTCATACAGATCCTTCATGATTTAATTACGTTTATAGAAACATGATATTATTGTGTTTAAATTACAAGTTAGACTTTTTTAATGTAACAACCACCCAATTTACTCGATTTGACTGAGATGGATGCCTTCCTGAAACCACGATCCAAAGTGTACGAGACTGAAAGTTATTGACTTATGTTACGTGCCAAGAGATGTGGCTTGGCTGTTGTGTTCTGTTTATCTTTCAGGTGTCAAGCCTCCTCCTATTGGCCAATTCGAAGATAATTGGCATGTGTCTATTGGCTGATCTGGGGCCAGTTGGCCAATCACACGCCGAGGATCACTATAAATGAGCAGCTCCCTGGCCAGCTGGTGGCTGCTGGCTTCTGCTGTGACAAACATTTGCAAACAGGCTTCTTTGTATTGTGTGTGGTGGGAGGCGGGACAGGTAAGCTGGGGTACCCTATACACTGGTTGCAGGTTTTAAACTGTTAGACACACCAGGGTATGCGGTTGATGCCACTTTTGTATGTTTTCACTGACTTTTTGTCGAGCAGCTAGGTAGGCCTTTTGTTTTGCCTTTTTGTTTTAGTTAGGCCCTGGAAGCTATCGACCTCTTTTTGTTTTATTACTTTCTTTGATTTGGCTCAACCGCCCAGTCCTCCTCCCCCCACCTTTTTCTGTTAAGTTGACTATCAAGGCAAGCAAGCAATAAATCCTGCCTGATTCTTAACTGTCCTGTTGTCCTCCTCCTTCATTGATTGTGGTTGTCCGGTGTTGCTGTCCCCTTCCGACCTTTGCCTCCACCACGGTGGGGGGGACGTAACAACTTACTTCACTCGAACATGATATGAACAATTTAATCTAGCCTCTCTGCATATCATGTAGTTTCTACACTATATAGTTACACTTAACTTTAAAGTATGAGGCAATTGTGTTAAATACACGCAAGTTGCTTACATAAATCCAAGAGCTGGCCAATCCCCTTTTTTCAGTGTGGACACGGTAAACTGGGAAATTCTAGCAGGGACAAAGACCCCTGACCATATAACCCCTGGGATCACTGGGATACACAAACCTCTCCACCATGCTAAGGCAATTCACTGAGGGGATAAAATGCTGTATTAAAGTTCCATTAAATGCTCTGTATATGCACATTTACAAAACCTTGTCTGTTTTATTTCCTCGGAGGATACCTTGAGCAACCTCCAATGAATAATAATTTCATGGATTTGCAGTTTGGAGTAAGGAAGCCTCACAGATTTTTCTTAATTATAAGGAGATCAAATGAGCTAAACCCTGATGTGCTGCAATCTCACACTCAGCCTGATGCAGAGAAGTCATAAATTTAATGGACCATTAGTGAAGCAGAAGGCAAATCAAGGTTAAGTCAATTCAGTAGCGAAGATATTAGAACAGGTATACTACTATACACTCACCAGCCACTTCATTAGGTACAGATGTTCATCTATTCCTAAATGGAAATATCTCATCAGCCAATCAGATGGCACCAACGCAATGCATTTAGGTATGTAGACAACCTCTTGAAGTTCAAACCAAGCATCAGAATGGGAAAGAAAGGTGATTTAAGTGACTTTGACTGTAGGACAGTCTGGTCTGAGTGTTTCAGGCATATATCCTTTCATAAACACAGTGCACCCCTCATCTCATGACACCATGTCACAAAGCTCAGATCATCTCAAATGGTTTCCCAAGCGTGACAGAGTTCTCAGTGTGTATTCAAATGGCCGTCACAGGAGCCAAATTATTGTCTAGTAAAGCACCTACAGGATGTGATGTAACGGGCGATTCAGATAACGTTTGTGCAGCCGACAAATCAGCAGCAACTGTGTGATGCTTTCATGTCAATATGGACCAAAATCTCTGAGTAATGTTTTCAGCACCTTGTTAAATCTGTGCTGTGGAGAACTATGGAGAAAAAGCAAAAGGTGACTCCTGGAAAGGTGTATTAAAAGTATGTAAGCACAGTTCCCACTTTATTCGATAAACCTAATACTAATGTAGGCTGATTGAAATAACCTACCAAAACATGATTACCTGCATAATGATTATTAATATTCATTTTTAGAACAATACCTGGCCTCGTAAAAAAATCTGTGTAAGTTAATTGATATGACCCTATAAATGTGTGTGTGTAATGACAGCATGATTTATAATGACAGCACAATGAATAATAACCTTCAGAATAGAAATAAGACCTCTATAAACCAAATTCCAGCTAAACAAAGCAATTATTTATTGAAACTGTTCGGGTTGGAAACTCTGGGAAAGACACAGTGATCACAACAAACATTTAAGAACGATTAAGACGGCGTCTGCTTTCAGCGTTTCCACATTCGATCATATTTGCTTGAGCAGCTAGCAGCTGAGTGTATATGTCTGTGACAACCTATGTTCATTATAAGAGAGGGGGTACAAGTACAGTCTTTGGCCTGGAGGCACTCTTCAAGTGAAACACGGTACATAATTTGTGCAGGCTGTTGCAGAGTCAGGAGCAGTGCACGGTTCAGGAATTATAATTGGCTACAAATATCCAAGTTCATAATATGCACCTACTCTAGACAACCTAGAAAAATCACTAAAGAAAAACAAAAGCTTTCTGGGATGCTAGTATGTGGCTTTAAAAACCGAAACAAGCAAAATAATTTTAAAAAATGTACATCGTCCTATTTCTTGAATGCTTTAGTTCCTTATTGGGCAAATGTATGCAGCTGCTGCATTAAATTTGCATTAAAAGCTTAAAACAGTCCATAGAATAAATATACGAACTACCAACAGGGACACCAGAGTGACTCACATGGTGGTGATTAATTCAGAACGATTTGTCTGAGAGGTTTATTAACATGCTGACAGAAAACACATCTCAGTTAACTAAATACATTTTAAGCACAATGCTCTCAGTCACAATCACAGTGGATTCATTTCTTTCGGTCCTTTTTCCACTCTGGAACTGGCAGCTTCATTACATAGTTTAATTAGGAGTTATTATCTGTTCTCATAAAACGGTAGAGAAATGGCGATTGTTTTAAGTAATGTCAACTGGTGTGTTGCTTCTTTAGCTCTGTCCTTCGAGAACATTGAAATGTCACAGCACCTTACCAAATGCACGCCTGTCTGTTTCACAGAGAATAGAGATTTCACATAAAACTCAGACAAAAGAGCGAAATAATGCAAATTGCGGCGTACCACAGAGGAAGTGACGGCCAGAACCCATAATTATGAGTTCCTGTTATCAGACCTTTTTTCACTTCGGTGTCTGCGTGAGAGAGGGAGATCTTATTATCAAAGCCAGCGTAGAGACCAGAAGGTTCTTCACTTCACCCTAATTATGCCATTTACAACTACAGCTTTAGATAATTATGCTGATTTTATCTATTGAAACAGAACCGCCGGTTTCTTCAAATTAATGGCTTTGGATGTCTTCATGAGAGTCAAAGTAAGTCACCGAACAGCAGGCTTTTCTCAACTTTAGTATCTCCAGAAACAACTTGGTTTTTACTTTGTGCTTGTAAAATCAAATTGTATAAAAAAATAAGAGACGCGGAGAGACACTGAAGTGGTGCCTGCCTTGCCCCGGCTTCAGATAAATCTGTGATCAATGCGTCAGTGGTAAATTGCTGTCAGGCTCAATTTTGGCAAGTTCTCTGACGGTGGTTATTGAATAGATGATGAGCTCTGTCTCCCATAAGAATGACTGCACGATAGCCTCTATTTAAAGAGCTCTGAACTGTATTACAGGCATGAAAGCAGACTCCAGTGGTCTCCGTGGGACTGGGCTTTAATAGGAAGAGATGGGCAGGTTTTATGTGACAGATTTTATTTCGTTTTTTAATCAGCTAACTGCCTCTGCTTTCACTGCTTGTAACACACACAGAATTTAAATTACTACACGTCAAATATATCAAGAGCCTCTCAGCTGGGTTGTCTCTTTATATCTCTGTTTGTCCCCAGTTTGCCCAAGCTAACATTTGCCTAATAAGACTATGTTCAGTATAAATATGTTTCCACCCTCTGTGCTCATGCTGACTGGCAGGAGGGTCATTTGGTTGGCATGGGCCTTAAAAGACTAAGCCCTCATTATACATCTGCACCTCGAACACTGAGGTTAACCTGACAAGTATAGAAACTGGAAGTACAGGGGCAGAGGATCCCATGAAAAAAAAACTGTGTGCAGGCTAAAATTGAAACTAATAAATTCTGTTCATTTCAAAATAATAACTATAAATACACAGATTTCCTTGACACAGCAGAGTAAATACAGGAGTTGGGTTGGTTTTCATTTTAAATTACATTTTTCCAAGTGAAATCTGTGTTTTGTGGTTGTTGTGTGGAGTGGACTACCATGCAATATTCTCTTTAAGTCAGCAGCCACTTCATTAGGAACAGTATCAACCAAGATCTCTAAGGACTGTTTCCAGCACCTTCATGGCACAGGTGCTATGAAGAATAAGAGCAGTTCTGAAGGCAAAAGGGGTCCAACCCAATGCTAGTATGGCGTATGTAATAAGGTGGATGGTGAGTGTATGTGGATTCCCAAAGTGTGGACTGCTGCCCACTCGTGGGCTTTGAGGGTACTGCAGGGGTGGCCTAAAAAAAAACAGCAGTTTCCATTAAATACTGACATTTCTAAAAGAAACTGGGTTTAAATTGTGTTTAAACACTGTTATTCTAAATTTTCTTACATGTTTTTAATCCTAAACTCACTACTACAAATGACAAGAAACAACCATCAAGCCATAACGCGACAGGCAATCAGCCTCAATAAGCAAGTTACAAAAATATCAAAATGATTCAATAAAAGCTCAAAGAAAGAAATACTTTATCTCATGCTGATTTTATTGAAGGGTTGGGAAGATTTTCAGAGTTAAAAATGGGCCAAGGCGGCACAATTGTGGCTGATGTAAATCAGCAGAAAGACGTGTATTTATTTAAACGAAGCCCTGGTGTTCAGCGAGTAACCTCCATCTGCCATTAGCTGTGATACAGCGGGCGGAAACCGTAAGACCTTGATCAAGCTGAAGGTTGCTCTAAAGCAAAATTGGATTATACCTGAAATTAAATTTCTGAAGGGCAACAGCGGATTTTGACAATGATACATTTTATAACTCGCAGGATGAGACAAAATCAAAGTGTGTCTGCATTACAAAGTTTGTGTGTATTACACCACTGACTACACAATTTTCTCCTTGCAGAAAGCGAGGAGCAGACTTATATGAAGCAGGAGAGTCACGGAGGTTTTGCGGTGCTTTTGTAGATGAGTCAGACACTATACAAACACCAGAGAAGAGCTGCAGACTAGTGAAGATGCTGAAGGGCTCTCCATAATGCATTTATCTCTCTCCTGGCTCTTCCAACATTCATATTACCTGCACCTCTAGTGCTTCTCCTAATCAAACTCAAAACTCCCCTGTACATCGCACTCACCAAATAGACTCCTTAGAGTCCATTTACTCACTTCCTGTGCGCTGGTGTATGTATTTTTCAGCGTATGTTTGTAAAAGTCTCTGCATATGGTTTTCAGCACACTTTCTTTGATACAGAAAATTGCTTTCATATGATAATCCACAAGGCATTATTTATTACTATTGTTCCAGGTGTTTTGATGTATGGAGCAAGGCATGCAGAGCTGACGGTGACAGTGGAGATGAATCATGAAGCAGGAGAGGCTCAAAAACTGCAGTGGAAGAAAAGCTTCATATAAATCGAATATACTGAGATGGGAAAATACACAATCTCCTATAGGCTGTTCTGTCCATCTGCACTTTGAATTAAGTGCAGTCAAACAGTTTAAAGATCATAGTTGAATTATTTTCCTCTACTAAAACAAGCAATAATATCAACCTGGAGTTTGAGGTAATTAGACGTCTTGCTTTTTGTTCCCATTTCTGCCAATGTGTGAATGAGGGAGGAGAACAAGCCTGAGGAAATTGTTATCAAACCCCAAAAACACTTTGATAGAAGCAGTTCTCACTGCTACCTATACACCAGAATTCAAAACACAATTCTTTCAGATATTTCACTCCAACATTGAGTTTGGTTGTTTCAGGAAGATTGGGCTTATCAGCAGTGCAATTACCATTTCTACAAAGAGCCTGTGGCTGTCTTTAAACATAAGGATGATGTGAGAGAGAATTCTTCTTACAGCACATTTCCTTCTCAGGATGAGCGGTAAACAGATTAGAGGGATTTGAAAAAGCTCCCTGCTCCTCTGCGCACATACATAGATTTGACATAATAAACATACTCTAGCATATTGTCTGAAAATGGGCCACAATGTGTCCTTCATTTTTGAGGCGATTAACTGTAAATTCCTGGAAGGCATTCTGTGATGCTGCTATACAGCGGTCTGTATTGGATGGTGTTTAGTAGGAATAAAACAGGACAACATCTGTACAGTACTTACAATGACATCAGTGGCAGTGGATTTCCCAAGCAAGGTGCAAGTTGAACTTCGTGCCTATGGGCACTTTAGTGCGTAAGTAGGAGCTTTCTGTCTTTTCTTCTTTTTGCTTCATAAGGGGTGAAGATGTGTTTCAGAGGTCTTAGTCTCTTCCTGCCGACAGATTTCTTTCAGTGCAAGAAAGCAAAGAACTGATACAGGAATCTTCACTTCATCACACAGACAGAAAAAAGCTATTATGTCAATAATTTCAGTTTCGGGGTCACCAACCACATCTTGAGATTGATCAGAACGTTTTTTTATTTTATTTTCAGTTCTCTTTTTTGCCACATCAGTCCGTGTCTATAGCTTTCATTCCCATAGACCAGGTGCAAAACACAACAAAGAGTAAAACACATTCAAGTCTTACAGCAAGAAGGTCATGGGTTCAGATCCACTGGCTGACTGAGGCCTTTCTGTGTGGAGTACTTGTACCTGCACAAGTTCTCTCTGGGTTCCTTCTGTTAGCGGTGATCTGTCCCATGTATAACCCCTGATCCTGAATTTTATAACCCTAGTAAATGGATTAATGGAAATTCCAGAAAATAGAGTAAAACTTCAACGCATCAAGATTTTAGAGAGCAACAACAAGAAGCACTCCGAGAGTACAAACCAAGGCAGCTTTTACTTTTCTAGTGTTTTCTAAGTTTCTAGTGCAGTAAAAACCTGATAAGGGTAGCATGATAGATGTTTGCTTTGCTTACACAAACATTATGTAGCAGCAGGTAATGAATAAATGATACTGACTGTGAATAGCTGGACATGACTTATTACATAATTCATTTCTAACTAACTAGGCAACTCATTCTCTTTCACTTGACAATACTTTATTCAAAGATAAAACACATTTTAGAGTCAACTTGGAAAAAAAGGCAGATGTGAAATATAAAAGTGAGGTCAGAGGTCAAATGTGATGAGATATTTGGATGCAAACTACAATGTGATATTAAGAACTTCCATATACCAGAATCATTTATCCAGACAAACAAAGAAAGTGGAATTTCAAGCATAGTTTTAAAAATAAAAGACATTTTGTGAAAATTTTATCTTATTTGACTTTGAAGAAGAGGTCAGATGTCCAAAGTAGGTAAGTAAGTAGAACCCCCATAGCTCAGTCCCTGTATGCATATATGTTGTCAATACAAACAATAGCGGTACGAAACATAGTTTTCAATAGCTCTATATAGCATTATTGTCACTTTGACCTTCACTAAGTCTATTGACCTTGAAGGAGAGGTCAGAGATCAAATGTAAGATGATATTTTAGGATCTTTTTTTTTTTTTTTTTTTTAGGGGACTTTGGGGGTTTTTTTGTTTATGTTTACTCACGAAATGATGACACACATGCCTGCAAACACTACCAAAAACACAATGTCCTTGATGGAGGTTATGTTTATCAAAAACAACACAATTTTCCACAATCCAGATAATACAACAAAACTGAATGTTTACCATCTAATCTTCCATCCTTTCAAGCACAATTTAAAATTCACTGCTGAGAGTCTTATAAAAACTAGAAAAACATCAAGTAGTTACTCAGATGGCTGTACTACGAAGCAGGATTCATTTTATCCAGGTAACTTCAGGGTTAATCCTGAGTTTTCTGTACTATAAAGGCAGTTCCGTTCTTGCTTGATTGAGTTGCTGCAACCCTAATGGGCTCCAGAGAAGGTTAGGTTACTGAGTAAACATCAAGAGGTACAAAATGACCAGTGACCAGTCAATTATCTGAAAAATAGCATCTCAATTCCTGGGAAATCATCAGTCCTATGCAGAAAAATGGTGATTGTAAATGCAACACTGTTGCAAATAAAACAAAAGATTAATGCTGCAGAAAATCTTTAATCTTGGGATCTATCACACAGTGGTAAAATAAATGTCTTAATTCCAGTTCATTATTTTATCATTGAGTGCACTCTCTATGCTGCTGTTGTTTCTATGATGACGGCTGCACATTAGAGCGCTGACACTTTAAACTGGATCCATCTCACAGCATAATAAAGGAGATGTGGAGATGATTTTAATGTAAAACCAGATTAAAGTGAAAATAATAGGTAGGTATTCTTGTCGTGTGTTCTGGTAGCTGCACTTATAGCAGTGTGAAAGTGACTTAGCAACAGATTGGAGTACAATAATATTTATACATTTCTATAACAATGTGGTGCTTCATTCAGTGGTTTTAGTCAATTCTTTGTCCAGCAGAGAATCTGCAATGCAAGAAACAGTGAAAACGTGACACTTCAGGACTTAAAACTCTGAATATCACTCCCGACCACGTTATGTTTTTAGTATAAGTTACCATGGTGATTTCTCCAGGTGAAATGAAAGGCACTTTGACTTTGATCAGTAAGTCACTAATCTGGCTTCGTAGCGCTTCCTTTTCATCACCTTCGCTCATAAAAACAAAAGCAAGAAAATTCTCCACCTTCTCTTTAATAAAGTGAAATTTTGTAATTCAAGTGTATTCACTTTATATGTTAGCACGAAAACAGATGCAAATCTCAGTTTTAAGATCTGCATCATGGGAAAAAACAGCCCCTTGACATCCATATTAATTCTTACAAATGATCTCTTGCAAATAATATCCCTTTTTTTTATTTAGAAATGAAAATAAAAAGGATTATTGGTGATGATCATTTGTGTCCCAGGGTTCCATTGATTTTTCTCTTAACATCAGACACTATATATGCCGTGCGCGATCAAAATTTCCATATAATACGGTTTATAGGATTAATGCATTAGACAGCTCAAAGCAACTGCGATACACTGTCAAGTGAACATAATTGTTTGTCTTAATATAACGTTAATTGCTGATCAATCGATACATGCTTGGGTGGAATAAATGAATCTGTTCCAGCGAAAGAAAATGTCAACAGAATAAATAACACAAATAAATGAATGGAAGGACAGTGATTTCTCCAGCATCACTCATGTCAGCACAAGAATGTTTGCACTGCAGTTTCTCCTTGGATGCACCCATCCAATTCAGAGTCTGCAGACTATGTCAGCCTCAGGAGGTCAGGCAGACACCAGAGTCCTCAGTGTGTGTGTGTGTGTGTGTGTGAGAGAGAGAGAGAGAGACTCAGGGTGTACCCTGAGTACTCGAGTTCATAGCACATGCTGACCTTAAGAAGACACACAGCTGCAAATATGGTGTAAATGATTTTCTTAAGACACTCACGCAGAATTGAGTGAGGAACCACCTCACAATGCATTCATGCTGTTTTAATAGTGAAGCCAAGTGAAACCAATTAAGATGTACTTTGTCGAGTGGCCTCAGCTGCTGGCTGGTGTGTCGGGAGAAATGGGCGAGCATATCCTGTAGTTTCTTGACATTTTCAGAGGAATGAGAAGAGATTTCCTCTTGTGCCAGAAGAACTGATAGGAAGTATTAGTTTTTAAAAATGTCTTGACCTCTGCGAGATTGTCCGTGCTCGTTTCTGTGACATTTCACGTAACATGAAAAGTATTTGCGAAGGAAGAAACACGGTGAACTTCTGCATCAGAGTCTGATCGTACCAGTCACTCCAGGCGTGTGGCACCAGTCACATCGGATTTTTACGGTAAGAGAGAGAAAACATGTCTGGACTGCTGTTTGGTATGCAGGACCATTTTATCTTCTGTGTTTTTGTTTTATTCCCAGAATAAGAGCAAAGAAATGCACACATTGGAACTTATTAATGTGAAGAAAGGGCAACGATACCACAAAACAGTGGCATACAGTTGTCCTTAGTCTCTCCAGCAGAGGATTGAGTGAATTTAACTTTTTATTTGGATGCATCCAGACAGTCAGTCACGTCAGCCTCAGGACCGTTGGACTGATGAGAGCACTTCATCCCTCGGTTGGGTTTTTTTCTCTTTTGTGTATGTGTATGTGTGTTAACAGGAGACAGAGGCAGTCTGTCAAAGAAGGTCCTGCATGTGCCTGGCGTGCAAATCAGGACATGTCTGTATCCACTGCATGCTGCTTTCGCTGTCAGAAAAATTTCCTTATTCGATGGACCGAGCTGTCATGCAGCTCACATCAAAGAATGCATCTCTCATGACCTCCTATCACACGAGACCTGCTGCATCAACATACAGATCCCAGTGCACCATTCCAGATCATATAATGTAAGCTGCTAAAAATACATGACGCGCAACTACAGTATACACACATATGAATGTAAACTAATTACAAAAAGTCATCCAATCAATGACTAATCATTTACCCTGGTGAATTACAGCTTTTCCAGTTGAGTGACACTGACGTTTTGAGCGTAACGTAGACCTTTTCAGCTAAATTTAGGTAATTTGGGCTTACTTAACAAGTGAGGCAATTGGATCAGAAAAGAACAGCTCCTCAAGGCAGATGTGATTAAATGCCACAAATTACTTGATATGTTAAGAAGCTCTCAAAAAAAAAAAACACTAGCAGAAATGTCTGCTAATTTCAAAGTGCAGTTCAGCTGTTTGTTCTCAGCTGCTAATTCAGAGCTGCAGTTTTGAATATGAATGAACATGAATTATTTTCAGAAGGAATTAAATGCCGCGAATGTCTTTCATCACATAATTTGACGAGTCGAGTGTGGTGAAAAGTAATGCCAGAGATAAGTTCTGAATGATCTGTATAATATATAAATAGTTTCCTTTTGCTAGGTGTGCACACGGTGATAGCCGGCGTGCCTGAGATGTTGATATTTTCTGTCAGAGCACATTTCGTCAGGGCCTGCCGGGTATTAATTAACTCCCTCCATCATTTTTCTTATTCGATGAAAACATCTTTTTCTGAATGTTTCTTTGAGGCATCAGTATTGCTGTCAGTAGCAAGAGCTATGTTACCTTATTAGTGGATAACTATGGCTTAAAACTGAAATATCAGCTGTTTCTACTCTTGTTAATATACTGTACACTCTGTATTATATTCATAATAGTACTTAGCAAATTCTCTAATTTGCTCCATTGGTTAAAATTCTGTGCATGTAGTGTAAAATTCTTTACAATTCTTTTCTGTGCATATGTGACCTTCCCTTTCATAACCATTTAACTTCATTTATCCGTTTTCTTTTGCTTAAGGCTCTTTCACATAGGACGCAGCATGTGCTGCGCTGATCGCTAACTACAGTAAAGGACCCAAAATTTATGTTGCGCTCTCATAACGATATAAAGACCTGGATGACCTTGGTAACACTGTGAGGAACCTTGGAGTCATTTTTGACCAGGATATGTCCTTCCATGCACTTATTAAACAAATATGTAGGACTGCTTTCTTCCATTTGCGCAATATCTCTAAAATTAGAAATATCCTGTCTCAGAGTGACACTGAAAAACTGGTTCATGCATTTATTACTTCTAGGCTGGACTACTGTAATTCATTATTATCATGATGTCCTAAAAACTCGCTGAAAAGTCTTCAGTTAATCCAAAATGCTGCAGCAAGAGTCCTGACAGGGACTAGAAAGAGAGAGCATATTTCTCCTGTATTGGCTTCCCTTCATTGGCTTCCTGTTAAATCCAGAATCAAATTCAAAATCCTGCTCCTCACATACAAGGTCTTAAACAATCAGTCCCCATCTTATCTTAATGATCTTATAGTACCATATCACCCTATTAGAGCACTTCACTCTCACACTGCAGGCTTACTTGTTGTTCCCAGAGTATTTAAAAGTAGAATGGGAGGCAGAGCCTTCAGTTTTCAGGCTCCTCTTCTATGGAACCAGCTTCCAGTTTGGATTTGGGACACAGACACTATCTCTACTTTTAAGATTAGGCTAAAAACGTTCTTTTTTGTTAAAGCATATAGTTAGGGCTGGATCAGGTGACCCTGAATCCTCCCTTAGTTACGCTGCAATAGGTACAGGCTGCTGGGGGATTCCCAAGATGCACTGAGTGTTTCTTCTTCAGTCACCTTTTTAACCCACTATGTGTTTATACACCTCTCTGCATTTAATCATTAGTTATTATTAATCTCTGGCTCTCTTCCACAGCATGTCTTTTGTCCTGACTTCCTTCCCTCACCCTACCGGTTGCAGCAGATGGCCCCGCCCCTTCCTGAGCCTGGTTCTGCTGAAGGTTTCTTTCTGCTAAAAGGGAGTTTTTCCTTCCCACTGTCACCAAAGCACTTGCTCATAGGGGGCCTTATTCATGTTAAAAACTGATTATAGGTGAAATGCGGAGGCAGAGGTAAGAGTGGGTGGGGCAAAAAGGGGAAAGTTATGAGTGAGAATGTTTGTCTTCCATTTGCAGTGCTTTACTCATTTATTAGACCATATGTCACAAAAACAAGAAAACACAAATCTGTCAAAAACTTGTTTGAAACTAAAAATGAGATTGTTACTTATTGAACAAACTGAATTCCACTGATACCCACATTTTAGCCGGCACGCATTGAGAAATTGATCAAGCATGACAATCAAATACTGAAACTAATTTTTATGCTCATGAATGAATGTAAATAACTAAAATGTGGGATCTTAATCGAAAAATAATAACGTGCTTTAGTATTTTGTCAGCTTTTTTGTGAAACAGTAAATTTGAAAATATCATGGTAACCACAATAATTCTATTTTAGAAAATAATTTTAAATGCACATAGTTTTTTTTATTTAATTATGTATAACTATATATTTACTTATGTTCAAAGAAAAACAGGGACCTAAGGAGATGTCCTACTATCTTCAGCAAATGTCTTTTCGTCTTTTGTCCATTAATGAAACAATGGTGTTGAGCTAGAGTTCCTCAGCCTGCAGAGACTCTGGAGTCCTTGCCTCCAGTCCACAAGTGGAAGTGTCCTCGGGCTTGATGATGAACCTCAAGATTGATGGATTTTATTTATCATCTCATTCACAGGATGAAATATTAGCAAAAGCTAAATCAAGATTATCTGTTCTTTTCTTTGCACAAAACAAGTGTATAGATTGCAGACACGTTGCATGACAGCATAGACAGATGGCATAAGACAGAAGACTACCTTGTCATGCTTGTATATAATTATCTTATGATTTGAGAAAACGTTGAAAAAACAGTGTTTTGTTCAGATAAATTGTTGAAGTGTTAAGCTTTGTTATCTTGAGATTGCAAAATAATAAATAAATGATCTCGAGATAAAAAGCAGCAGCTATCTGCTCCATCAAGTTACAGTTAAAGTATATGAATCATCATAAATATTCACAACTGCCATTTTGTTTTTGGTTATTTTCTGTACATAAAAAGATTTTTTTTTAATTTTTTTGATATGCATCCAACTGATGAAAGTAAGTCCAACAACATGGCTTGAAATATTCACTTAATTCTATATTTTATTATAAAAATACTGACTGTAGCTGGTGTAAGGACACTTGAATACTATAACAACGTATTCGAATTCATGCGCACAGAATTTCAGTCCAACCACAGCTATCCTCGTTTTGAAAATGTATCCTCAGTGATAAATTTTAAAGTTTCCCCTCTCCTTTTTTCTTTAGTAAAACTCGAGCACCTTTTCACTGTGACTACCTCCCTTCTCACAGATAAATTCTTCTATGACTCACCCTGCCCTCATTTTGCCCTCTTTTGCTCCATGTGTTTGTTTTTTTTTCTTTAATTCAGTCTGGCTTCTTCCTTGCACTGAATTTATTTATCTTCAAGGGTGAAAGAAATGATAAGTGAAAAATGCACTAAATCACTAAAACAACAACGAATGTCAAATGAAGTGGGAAAATTGTGCTGTTTGTGTAGGAGAGCTTTTACGGCTGTGTGAATAAATGCATTTGAACAAAGTAGAAGATGCTTTTTTCACATGGGAGAAAAGCATATTGTAACACGTGGCTGACTTTATAAAAACAAACACTGACAAAAAAACCCCCCCCAACATTATAAAAACAATCAATTATAAGTCAGCTATGTTCAAAAACAGTTTATCACACATGGCATGAGGCATGAATTTGCTTCAGTTACAGTAACTGTTTTACCTCAAAGGTTAGTTGTCTTTTATGTGTTAAGTTAGATTTACTTCCTGTTTGTTCCCCTCTGTGTAAATGTGTGCCCCGCCCTGATTGTCTTCACCTGTGTGAGATAGGAAGTAAAAAGATACAGATACATCATTGCTATAATTAAGAAGAATTTTCCGGTATCTTTAATTGATTTTAATATTTATTTTTCCTACAACTTTCTACTTTTGCTGCGTACATTTTAACACAACACATAACTACAGGACTCCCTACTTCATACATTTTCAAAACAGGTTTGTTACTTTAGATTTAACACATTTGAGGGGAGGTGTTATTTTGTATCACTGTGTGCCTTCCTGACATCAAACCAATTTAAATAAAAGCAACAATAATGTAAAAAAGCAATCGCATTGGTGCATCTAAAAGATGTAGAGATGAAAAGGCCCCCCCAAAAAACCCAAACATATCATTTATGTATATTGCACAATGGTGTTCAAAGTGCACATGTCAAGATGTTGTAGTCGCAGCACGTCAGTATCTACGTAGCACTACTGAAGAGGAACAAGCATAAAGACAGCATATATTTTTAAAGTGGGAGGTCATTTCAAATGCAACATTTTAAACAGTTAAATATCAGCAAACCCACAAACAGCTTCTGTGCAGTTTCTCAAGCATCTGTATGTATCTGTAAGTGACAAATGACTGTACTTTTCCCACCTCTGCCTGTGGATAATTGCTTTCATTTGTATCTTGTTCCTCTCCTGTAGCCTGCCCCTAATCAGTCCCCTTTGTGTATATATAGTCCTGTTTCTATTCTGTCCCTAAGATATATTCTCACTGTTTGTGCTCATTTTGGAGTACTGTTTTTTGGACTGTCTGCTTACTGTTTGCTCGTTTTTACTTCCCCGCTGTGGGTCTTTCACACTATACCACGACAGAGAAATGACTTCACCTCTGTCCCTCTTTCTCCCTGATTGGGCTTCATTACCAGGTGAAGTGATAATGCGAGGAGACTTGTATGCTGATGAATAAAGACCCAATTATAGGATAATTAGAGGAAGAAGAGGACAATGGATGGGTGTGGAAAGTCATGAGTATTATCTCAGACCACTGCTGATCTGACTTTTAATGAGGGCCGAGCCTAGAGTAGAGATTTAAATAACATGAAAAAGTGTTTGAGACTAGTGTCAACTTAGATTCCCGATTTGATAAAAAATTTTAAATTTAATATTTTATATTATTCTTGATTATATTAAATCGTGTAATATGAGCCAAAATAAATCCAACAGAAAATGATGTTGATGTAGTGAAGGTGTTAGCTGATTAATTGATTAGATAAGACCTACTGCTGTTACATTAAGGACTCTGTTCTAAGCATTAATCTGATTCAATGGGCAGACGCTGCTACCCTTCGAGCTAACTTCTTAAATTTCTCATTTCAGTGATCAGAGAGCTGCGACCGACAGTTAAACTCAATCCTGCCAATGGTGGCAGCTTCAGACCATAAAGGAAACCAAATCACGAAGACATGAAATTAACACATTTGCAGGCAGCAAGTGCACATGAAACAGATCCAGGCTGGTATTTAACATCATCTCTCACTAATCCCTGCTCTCAAAGAGTACAATTTGCTGTCTGCAGCACACAGTGTGTTGGCATCCATTCCTAAATATGACTGACATCTGACCAGGGATTATCCCATTGCCCCAGTTTCACTGGGACAGGCAAACAGAGAGTGCCTTGTTGTAAATAAGCTGCACAGACAAAGATCGGAGTGTGTGTGTGTGTGTGTGCATGTGTGTGTTTGACCATCTGAATGTCTGAATCAATTCAAATCTGTGCATGTTTTTTAAATGTGCTCAAGCATGAACGTCCACACATATTCACGTTAGTCTGTGCGCATATGTTTTTATGCTTTGGAGTCATAAGCTGCTGTCTGCTTTGACTCAGTGGGTGTCCACAAATTTAAAATACTGGCAGGGTAAACAAAGCAGACGTTGATGAATTTCTTTGTAAGCTTATGACCTAATGAGGTCCTGAAATAATGTAAATAATGAAAACTCAAGGTCAGGACACGATTGAGTCATATTTTCTGTTTTGTGGAGAAAGCCTGATTATTATGCTTCCTCTGTAGCCGCTCCCTGAGAGAGGGAGCGAGAGACGCATCCCTTAACCCAGACATTTTTTTCTAAATAATTGAACTGTGCTCGGTATTTTGAATATTATATGTACTGAGCTCAGCAGGAGCACCCCAGCAGCAGTGAGGGCTTGTGGACTTAACTGACATCTCCTAAATGGGTGAGGGAAACTAGGCCAGAACAAAGTGCTCTCGTATAGAGAAACACAAACTTAGATGCTCTGATATTTGAATTTTAATATGTTGATTTAGCTAATTAGACTGCTGTCCAGGCAAAGTACATATACAGATATATAATAGTCACACACACACATAAGACGCAGGGGCCCGCTCGCCCGGTGAGTCTCATAATGCTTTCAAATGAGACACAAATTTATGTTCCTTTGAGATTTCCGGTGCTTTAAAATAAAATATTATCCACTCGCACTAGTACGGCATTATGTGCGCGGCATTCATGAGGATGAGCCTTACATTTTTAATGCAAATGTGGACGGTTAAATATTTTATGATCTTCTTAAGCACTGTATATTTTTCGAATTAATTGTGGCCGGCTGTTCAAGCTTCTCGCCAACACATCCGGCGGTTCACAGGGACCACCTGCAGCTGATTTTCGATTTCATTTTTCAGAAGGTCACACAGCCAGACAAAACAACACATGCACCACAGATTTCAGATTAAAAAGACGATAGGTTGGGGCACGTACCACATGGGCTTAAATGCCCTTAGCAGCTGAGTTTGTGCTCCGCCTCGTTCTTTCCCACATTTGCTGTCTATCTCTGCTGCAACGTCTGAATAAAAGCAAAACAGGAAAAGAGAGCACGCTTCGTACAATATGCTGTGGTGTACAGGCACAGCATGAAGTGTTTTTATAAATGAATGTGACTAAATGCTCAAAATAACATAAATTATATTCTTTACGGTGATCTTTTGTCGTCATGACATATCTTTCTTTGCTTTTAGACTTTAAAACTAGAGACTTTAGTTCACAGTTTATATTCCAACAGTTAAAAATAGTTTTTTAAAAGTTATGTGACTCATTTTCAGGGGGTCGAAATAACTCTGTTTTTGTTATTTAGTATCCTGTGGTTGCTAAATATGTAGAACTCTTCTGAACAGGAAAAGGTTTCGGGGGTTTTGTTGTGCTTTTTAAATTTTTTTTTAGAAATCACCAGTGGGCGTGACCTATAATGCATACAGGCTGTTGTGTTCAGTTTGAAGATACCAGTTGATTCAGATGGAAGAATATATTTTTACCTGGTTTGATCCAGTGGCTTGATATTGATTTCACCTCGTGAGCATGTTTGTGTCATCACAGCTAAATGTGGTTCCTAAGATACTGTACCAAGAACTTTGACCGCTGTTTATGAGTTTGTCTCTCCTAGGATTGCAGCAGGATGCAGTCACTTAAGTTTAAGGACTGCTATGATCTAAACCATGAGTGCTGCATACTCATGGACAGTTGCATCTCTCTATATATTCTATTTTCATTATATAATTATTACAGTGAAATATTTCAGGACTTTTTGTTTTGTTTTGTTCTTATTTTTTATTTTTGTAGTTTGTGCTCATCTTCTCTTTCTTCTTTTGGCTGCTTATATTTAGGGTTCACCACAGCGTGCATCTTACCCTTTACCATCATCCACTTTTGTCACACCAGACTCGCTCCCTGTCCTCCTTCACTTCATCCATGAACCTCCCCTGTGGTCTTCCTCTTTTCCTCCTGCCTGGCAGCTCCATCTTCAGCATCCTTTGTCCAGTACTTCCACTATTTGACCTTTCACATGTCTAACTGCTCAACCTGAGCTGTCCCTCTTGTAAACTTTCCCTTTAACCCCTCATACTTGTCTCCTGTGCTCTCTTCTTCACCTCTCTTGTGCACGGGATGGTTGACCCCAGGTATTTAAACTCATCCATCTTCACTACCTCTGCTCTTTGCATCTTCACATTTCAACCAGCTTCCCTCACATTCGCACACGTCTATTCTGTGTTGTTTCTACTGATTTCCATTCCTCTTCTCTCTAGTGCATACCTCCACGTTCTCTGCAACCTGCACCTTACTTTCACTACAGATCACAGTGTCGTCTGTGAACATCATAGTACACAGAGACTCCTGCCTGACCTCCTCTGTCAGCCTGTCCATCTCCATAGCAAACGAGATGTAACTCTACATACTTTTTGGCCAAAGAAGTATTAGCCAAGAAGTACTTTCTCATAAAGTACCCCCCGTAGCTCATTGCTCATTAAAATTAGAAATCCAGTATCTCAAATTATTTAAATGTTTTACTTTTAGTTTGAGCAAATTACTATTTACATAGTGTAAATACCAGCTGGGTATCTTTCAGTCTAGTTCAGTTCATGTAACCACAATCACAGGGAAGACTGCTGATTTTACAGATAATTGACACCCTACAAAAACAGGATAATCCACAAAATCCCATTGTTGAAAAGGCTGGTTGTTCACAGAGTGCAGTAGCAACACGTATTAATGGAAAGTTGAATGTAAGGACAGAGTCTAATAGAAAAAATATGCACAAGAAACACGGATGAGAGCCTTTTGAGAGGATTGTCAAGAAAAGTCCAACCAAAAACTTGGTAGCTCTTCACAAGGAGTGGACTGAGAGATGGCATCAGTGGATCAAGAGCCGCCACACACACATGCCCACTTCAACTGTTGCATTCTTAATATAAAGCCACTCCGAACCGGAGACAACGTCAGAGACGTCTTACCTGGTGTAAGCAGAAATGGAACCGGAGAGTTTCTCAGCGGTCTGAAGTCGTCCTTTTAGATGAAAGTAAAATTTGCATTCATTTCAAAATCAAGGTCCTCAAGTCTGAAGGACGAGTGGAGAGGCAGAGACTCGAAGCTGTCTGACCTTTGATCAGCACGGCAGACTGAAATGAAGTCTTTCTTTTTCTTTATGGATTCATTTCACTCGCCGACATGTTACATTCTGAGGGCGATTCTCCATTTCATCTATTCTTTTAGGACCTGGTGTCATATTTTTTTTAAAGCGTATAAAGATTTATAAACTGTGAATTATGCAAACCTACGGCAATAGAGTAAAATAATAAAATTTCAAATCTATTGGCTTGACTGAAAGACAACCCAAGGAGAGGTTGTCACCTGGGGAAAACCCAGGTTATACTAAAGTTTAAAATACTAATATCACAGCAAATACTTAACTCTAAGTCAATGAAAATAATGAGTGTCTCTTGGGGATACAGAGACACAAAAAAAGTATCTAACTTACTTTCTGTAAAAACACATCCTGCTTCTCCCTAAAGATGCAGTAAGCGACAGATCAACCTTAAAGGCTGAATAGAAAGCTGTCAACATCTGCCAGAGTGCAGCTTTGATGAAACTCCGCGCTGCTACTCCCCCACCATTTACCTGACTCTTCTCCTCCTCTTGTAATTCCCCGCGGGTCTGTTCCCCCTCCTCTACTATTTTTCTCATTCCCTTCCTTCTGTTTTCCTCCTCCACTTCTAAGGGACAACTGCTGAGAGGCAGCCTTTCTTTGACAGCAGGGGAGGCGGCTGATGGGAGAGATGGAGGTGTGGGGAAAATTACACAGATGGCCGGATGTGTGTGCGACTTTTTGATCGTCGGTAGCTTTGAACAACATTTAAAAACAACAATGAACGTTTTTGTTAGAGATTTTTAAAATGAGACAGTTTGGAATAAATTCTGCAAGTACGTGTATTAATAATAATTTAAAAAAAATATGTGTGTGTCTTTGATCTGCCTGTTCCAGAGGCTGTAATGTGTAATGTGAAATGGCAAGCAGCAGTTATTCAAATATATAGCGAGTCCGGGCAGTGCTTTAAAAACAGTTATTCAGGCACTGGCACTCTGATTTCTAGAAGCCCAGCAAACACCTGAGATGCTCATTTGTTGATGCTCTTTAAATATATTTTTCTTAAACCGCTGGCAAAGACAGCAGTGGCAGTAGGGCTTAAGAGCAGATTTGAGCTCAGTTATCTGGTTAGCTGCTTCATGCATAGCCTGCCATTCTGTTTAGTTTTGTCCAACAAAGGGGAATACATCAGTGAGCGCACTAGACCTCTTCAACAAATCAGTGTTCTGCAACAAGTCCAGCATAAACAAGTATGCTGCACGTTTCCTCACAGAGAGTTGGATAACACAGGCAAACTGACTCTCAGAGTCTGCATTACATCAGAGAATCATGTGCTTTTGTTTGCTTGGTTATGTCGAGATCATTCTGTACTTAAAAGCAATGGAAAAGCCTTAAAAGGAGTACATACACTGTGCACGTGAGGACCTTTCATGTGACTGGAGGTCTACGGTAAGCAAAGTTATGCTAAATACCTGAATAGCCAGGTTTTTCCATCAATTGATTATTTTTCTTCTGTTCTGGCACAAGCACATACCAAGCATGGTGATGCCGGGATTCACCAGGCTCAGGGATCATTTTCACAGATGGACAGGGCACCACAGGGTTCACATCTTTAGTTTATAGAGAAGCTGTGGTGTGATGTGGTGGAGAAGCCTGTAGATGTCTTGGCAGAAAAGTCAAGCAACTCTGGATAGAAATAAATGTTGTAAAATTGCATAAGCTCATCGAAATGATGCCATGGAGAATGCATGCCATCATCAAAGTGAAAAAGTGATCCAACAAAATATGTCAGTTTGATTTCTTTTTCTTTTTCATGGCGAGGAAATACATTTAACTCCGTCCTTTGATTTTTCAACCCAATATTATCAGCCAGAAGCTCTCTGCATACTTCCAGCTGTTTTAAATGTGAGAAAAAGAGTCTATTTTTTTACTATAATGTATCCAATGGTAGTAGTTGAGCTGATCTGTAGTGGATACAGATCCACTGTATTCAGTGTCTCTCTTCTCTGTGCTGAGGGACAATAAGATGATCATATTTGAGTCTGCGGTGCAGATGTCAGTTTTATTTTCCATGCATTGCAGTTTGTAAGTTACTCATTTATGACCTTCTGTCTCTTTTTTAACCCCCTCCTTCTACAAGAAGGTTGTGGATTTTAAACCTCTGTATGTTGGGCGTGTTTGATTTGGATCCTGTTTCCTATGAGCAATCAGATTGAATTTTGATTTTTATCAGCATCAGTTATAACAGACAATTTCTACTTCCTACATTTCTCCCTTCGCAAAAAATCTGACCTGTCTCCATCTATCATTTCTTTGTAACACCAACATCCTGTACCACGGGAAGATGAATTATAGATATTTGCTGTTACAATAGAAAAGCAAGAGATATTATTAAGAACCGTTTATTCCCATATCTCGATGCCAGCTGCTCATTTTAACATAATCAGGACCACAAGGCTTGAAATTAATGATCTAGGAAAGTTTGATAAGCAGCAAACGTATCCGAGCTCATGTCAGCAAGGTTTACAGTTCTTCAAATGTTCTTGTAACAGTGACAAAAGATCATCATCATCATCAGCCCTTAGGCTTTCCGTATTTTCTCTTTGTGTTTACCGTTACTTCTTCTTTTTCGACTTGCTTAGTCATTCAGAGGCGTACCTTGGTCTAGTCCCTGACCCTTGTTGATCTTTGAAGGAAACAGATTGCCACTTACTGTCTCTTGGACACGTTAGGTCATCAGCTGCTCCTCTTCACTTAACCCCTCAATTTCTAACATGTCAGGGTTGTGTAAGCACTGCATAAAAGAACATCTGTCCATGCGTAGGTAGTCTGAGTCAGTACTGCTGTGTTGCTGATTTCCCTCCCTTTTATCAGTTTCTTTTTGTTTCCTGGTTGTTCGTTCTTCATCCTATTGTTCTGTTTGTTTTGTTCTGTTTTGTGTCTGATTATTTCATGACTCTGTTACCTCCCCGGTCTTTCTGTGTGAGCGACAGCGATACCTGCAAACAATTTAATTAAGTTCCATTTGTTTTCATCTGGAAACGGGTGGCTGTTCTTTTATTTATTGACTTCAAAAAAGATGCAAAACAAAAAGTTGAACTGTGAGGAGTCGTGCTAATCTGTTAGTTTGATTGGCAGCACACACATGCACACTGGGTAATTCTTTACATACACATATATGTTTTCAGTTTAACAGGAAGATTAAGAAAGGTTGAATCATCAGTTTCTTTAGATCAACAAGCAGCGTTGTGTTGGGCAGTATGTCTGCGTACTACATTATAAGTTATGTAGTGTGAACACAGGACAAAGAATGACATGTCAGTGACCTGTGTTTTAAAGAGCTTTATTTTTCTCTCTAAATGGGAATATGTTCACTTTTACTCTTGGTCCTCAAAAATCAAGAGGAAACACTTTGCATTTGTTCCCGATGACAATAAGTTATTAATGATGGTATAAAATGGTTGACTTATGATTCAGTCACGCTAGAATAAAAGTAACCTCCCTGTAACTAAGAAAAATCTGTGGTTGCTAGGTGACTGCATTGAATATTTTGGGATTCAGCGACTGACTGCAAGCAGCTCTGCCATTCAACTGGTCACCCAGAGGTTAAGCGTGCAACACCCTCAACCGTCTGGGCCACCACTATCGATTTCACAGGTCAGCTGGTGACAGGAAACCTGTCGCCACAAAACAACTAACACTGACAGCAATCACTCTCAGACTGATTTGCAAATAATCGCTGTCTAATTTAAAACCAGACTGCCCCCAAGAGCGCCACTCCTCTGACACATCTCTTTGCAATAGAGGACTTATTGCCAATTGGTTGTATTCTGCTTATATTCCCTGTTGATCTGCTTCCCCCCTGCATGAGCTGGATTTATAGAGGCTGTATAGGCAATACTGGTCCTGTATTTACTTGGTATCGCACAGCACTATCAACAACAGTAATTAATTCCTGTTATACTAACGCAGTTTTCTCAAACTTTTACTCACATGCCTCCCTTGCAAAGAAAGTTCATATCCCCGCACCCCACAACTTTTTATTTACTATTAACAAAAAATGAGAAATTAATTTAAGTGACAGTCGGCACTTGTTTATTTCCTCTAAATAAATTAAATTTATTCCACTTCCCTTCACAAATCACCCTTTTTCTCCCTGGGCATCAACATGGTCCAATGGCAAGTTTCTCCTCTTACATAATGAACCATGGCCCCTGCATGATTTGCATCATCAAATGAACCCAGTGCTATTTGAAGTATTGAAACTTCAAGGATATTTTAAACACAGAATTGATTATTTCTTTGTTTATTCTGCTTTAAATCCTACATAGCTGTCTTTTCGTCTTATGGTGCTTTCTTTGCTCTCAAAAAGCTGTTGAATTCAGGACCATTTTCACTCTGCACAAGTGATAAACAGCTGACAGATTCATTAGAATACACATTTCCAATTAGGACAGTCAGCTATTCATGTCGCTGAAATGCCTTATCTGCCATTTACAAGACTACAGAGACATGTAATATATCCAGTAGTTATTATTCATACAGGTATTTTTTCCTAGTACTTTTATTTTACTGTCAATCACAGGTGCTCGTTATTATAGCAGACAAATTTGCCCCACAGCTCTGGAAACTTTAACAACGTGGATTGAATCCGAGTATGTACATCTCAATAACATAACATGGTGCAAAAAAGCCGTCGCTCTCTTTCACGTTGCTCTGCCTCGGGCCCACATTAGACGCCGTGTGAGCGCTAAAGAGACGCGGCAGTGAGCGGGACTGACAGACACACTCGGCACAGGTCACAGCTTGTTTTATTTTGAATTCGAACCAAGAGAAGAGGGACAAGGATGCACACGGATAAATTACACCAGGTATCGCTACATATCAACTAACAACATCACAACATCTCATTAAAGCGCTCTTGACAACAGATCCAACATTACAAAATTGAAAAAAATAATAATAATAAGAGTGCAGGAAGAGAACTCGGCTGCAGCTGAAGCCCATCCATAAACAGAACAATACACAGTGGCAAATAAAGAGTTTTGGCAAGAGACAGTTGTATGCACAATATCTTGTTTCCCATCTGTAACATTGTGTTTAATGAAGCTACAAGACTGGCAACTGAAGCAATATGTAGTTCACATAAAGGAATTGTAAGACTAATTTTTTTTTAAAAAAGGAGAAGAAGAAAATCTCCCTAAAGCTACTACAATGCATACACACAAAACTAGCTTGAATGCACTTCTTTATGTACAGCTTAGCTCACTGCGGGATCTCAGGATTTAAAATGTATGGCACATCACATTTAAAATGTTCTTCTTCTTGTGTATGAGCTATTAAACAGCAATGAAGGGGGGAAAAGTTGTTCGGTCAAGTCAGAACTGAAGCGGGCCTTGGCCTCACACAGACCAGCTGAAGCTTTGACACATTTTGGGTGATATGCCTGTGTAGTTTTTGACAGGTATGCCTGAGGTTGCCTAGTCTGCACAAAAAAAAGCCAGAAAGAAGAGGGGCTGAGAATGACTATACAGTAACTACAGTATACACACTGGGGGGAAAAATGACTTCAAACTTCAGAGAATCGCACAAAGAAGCGTGAATCTCAGCGTCAACTCGTGCCTTCGTACAAAGAGTTACCTGGTAATCACATACAAAACATCCATAGATTACAGTAAAAAATAAATAATCATGATAGTCAATGAATAATCATTTTGAGAAAGGGAGTAAACAAGATAACAAGAGAGCAGACTGCGGGTGGATGTGGGTGTACGTCAGCAGATGATGATAACCTCAACAGAGTAAGAGATCGGATGCCCCTCGATAAGAATGAGCACATAAAAGAGCAGACAAGTTAATCTGAATACAAATGTGCTTGTGTGGTTTAATGTCTGCATGCACGATTTCACTCTATATATGTACTCTTGTGTGAATCTGTCTCTTTTGTCTACAAGTCTAAATATTCACTGACATGTTGTCTGTGTCTGGATGTACGTCTTCATGTCTGCGTGTGTGTCTTTACATCCTTTAACCATTCAGCTAACTCAGTGGCCCTCACCGCCACTCGGGGGTTTGGCATCGCGCCCTCCTGACCCTCCAGGCAGCCAGGGGGAGACAGAGTGCGAGGTGGTCTGCTTGGCCATGCTGTAGTGGCTGATCACTGTATAGAAACGGCCCCTGGAGTTGGCATCCTGGGCAGCGTAGTAGGCCTCAAGAGAGGCTGGGATACACCGCTTGTGCTGTGGGGGGAACAACAGTTAGGTTGGTGTGATTTAGCAGGAGAGTAACATGCTAATTATAAACTCTGCTTAATCATTTACAGAGTTAAAGCAATGAAACCTGAAGGAAAACATTAAAATCCCAACTTCAATTACAATCCAGTTAATCCCAACAGTTTTAGGCAAAATGTGTTTATACTACATTCATTAAGTTTTTACACTGATTGTATACTTAGCATTGGCTACATCAGAAATATTCAAAGACAACACTACATCAAGGAAAAGCAGGTACGGTGCTGCTACTGTACTATAATCACTTGTGCTCCAGTTCTGACAGGGACCCGAAACAGAGATGTCACATATTAGCTTCTAGCATATTAGCGTTAAATCCTTCTGCTCACAAACAAAGTTTTTAAATAACCAGGTCCATTAAAGACCTCATAGTCCCATCTTATCCTAATAGCACATTCCAAATGAGCTGACAGCTCTGCCTCCCAATCTAAAAGTGGACCCGACTCCCAGTTTGGGTCTGGGAGACAGCTCTACTTTTAAGACAAGACTTAAAGCTTTCCTCTGTATTAAAGCTTATAACTAGTTTTTTAACTCTGGTTCTTTCTCCGAGTGTGTATCTTTTGTCCCAGGAGCTTGGAAAGAAAAGCGTCTGGACTTCTTTAAGTTAATCGAAGCCGTTTCACCTCTGATCCGAGAAGCTTCTTCAGTTCTAAGGGCAACTGGTGGAGAGTCCCAGATTTTAGGCCCTATAGGAGTGTCCCCAAGAGGGTAATGGACCCCCTATTGATCCTCTACCTAGTCACACTAGCCAAGGTGTGAAAATGGGTGTGGGACAGAGAAGACAGGTGGTTTGAAAGAGGAGGGAAAGAAGCCATCTGTGTCCACTGTGAACGACCCTCCTTGAACTGAGGCGGTGGTTTACGACACCAACTGTCTGCCATCTATAATCCAGTTTTGAGATCCCTTAACGCCCACTCACATCCTGGGCCAATTGACCTCAGTAAATCACATGATAGGGTGGGGCTCAATGGGTTCAGCCGAAACCTCGGCTGATTGTGACCTACACCCGTTTTCACACCTTGGCTTGACCCTCTTGGGGACACTCCCACTGGGTTTAAAATCTGGGGCTCTTCACCAGTTGCTCTTAGAACTGAAGCTTCTTGGATGAGAAGTGAAACGTCTTCTAGCAACTTAAAGAAATCCAGACACTTTTCTTTCCAAGCCCCTTAGAAAATATCCACCACTTTCTCCCCACAAATTTTTAAGTATATTCTTCTCTATTTTTACTAAGTGTGTGCAGAAGAGACAGAAAAAAAAAAGACTAATAATATTGCAACAACATAAATCTTCTGGTGGCATTTGACATAATACAATCAGGGTCTTCTGAAAGGATGAGAAACCCACTGTAATATATAATAAGAACAAGGTAATTATCTCACGTTTTCTAATACTTTTTGTTAAGAACACTGAACACACACTGTAATATTGTCTCTTATTAGGTAAGTCACAGTGAAATTGTGTGTACTCTGTCACATTATTGATTTTTTAGTTACCACATTACCTCATCGCAATACCTTATTTATTAAGTAGTTACTTTTTTACATTTTCTATGTAAATAACTGTATGTTTGCTCTTTTATCTGATGGTGTAGCTGACCAGCTACAGCTTTCATTATACATTGTAAAATGTCAATAAAAGGCTTCTAATTCTGATTCTAATATTAGTTGTAATAAGGAGGTAAAGTCAGAAGACACAAAAAGACGCCTAAAGCTCTGCATGAGATCTATAGTTCAGTGTGCTCCAGTGTGTACCCGTTTAAAGCCTCACATAGTTGTGCTGTGTGTGACACACTGTGTGAGCAGGCGTGTCTTTCTATTGACACCTTTCCACCTTGTGAATGTGGATGTGACACTGCTAATAATACCTCAGCAGACTGCAGTCAGAGCCCCTGCAGAGGTTGTGGGCCTCAAACTAGATTTATTCCACCTTAAAGACTACATCTGTCTAGAGACACAGACTTGCAAGGTGACCTCTTACAAGGTAGAGTAAAACTTATAAGTAGAGGGCAGTAGAAATCAGCAGACAAGAGGCTGTCTGTATCCATACACTGTAAAACCTAAAACAGACTGTTGCATAAGGACATCAGTGCGAAACGTTTTCTTTTACGACCTCAGCCGTAATGATCAGGAGTCAGTCATAATGTGGTAATTACCATAAAATATTCAGCATGTCTGATTTTTCTAATTTTCATCTAATTGTCAACCAAGCTATTAACATATGATAGAGGACTAAATTAAGTGTCTTTTTGGCTTCTGTGTCAAAGAATAAAAGCATAAAATTACACCGGTCATAACAAAATCATTGACGCCATTGATGGATTATTGCCTGACAGATAAGCCTCATCAGCCTATTCGGTTAACATGAACTCAGAAATGAATAAAAGTAGGGCAGAAGTTTTTTTTCTTCACCCAGGGGAGACTGTGCTCACCTCTATTTCCTGATTTAGAAGGTGGGACGTTAGAGAAGAGCGGACAGGATTCTGCGGTTTATATGGCAGAGCAAATATTTGCCAACACGAATGGCCAATGACAGAGAAATATATTGTGAAATTTTAGAAAAATACTCGGATGCTCCAGTTTCTCCCGCTGTCAGGGGAGGAACTTCAATAGAAAAACAAAAAAAGGAATGGAAAGAAAATCTCATTATGCTGACATGTCGTAGCTGGACCTTAAAATATTCTTCACAGCTCATGCCTTCTTCAGGATGTAGCACAAATGAGCTGAAGGGGGTATATGTACAGGAGAGGCACGAGCACGCGAGCATATGATCAGACAACAGCTGCTCCACCTCCAAAACAATTTGATTAGACATTGGAGCCTATTGATTTTGCACACGCTGAGATATCTTTCAGTTACACAGATGCTCAAAAACAACAGCAACGACCAAAAAAAGAGGAAAAAATGATAAATGAGACCCACACGCGTGACACCGCAGAGTATTGAACATTTTGGTGTTCAAGAACAGCACTTGATATTGATTTCAACAACAGTAACACACAAAGACGACATAAACCACACAATCATCACAAAAAATAACTAAAATCTCTTCCTTAAAGACCTGGATCCATAGCTTACAATTGCTAGATCCAAAATGTTTTACAGTGCATTAACATCTTCACACATTCTTATGTTCTCACTCCTCTTACAAGCACATCAACTTTCTCCACTTGGCTATCTTTGCACATTAAAAAAAAGCTTTCACACATCAATAAACCACAAAATCTTTGCTGAGGGCTGACAGTTTCTTATAACGGGGGGCTTAAAATCAATATACCTCGTGGATAGTTGAATGTTTAAGAAGATTTTGTGCTGATGAGAGATTTGGAAAAGCAGGTTCAAGAAATAACATCCAGATTTTGTACCTATGAGCATAAACCGAGGCTGCAATAGCTAGGATGTGTTTAGAAAGCAATGTGCAACTAAAAATACTCACATGTCTCAGTTCGATTAAGCAACTTATTTAATCGAATATAAACTATCTTCTGGTAACCCTGGGTGGTCTGAGGTTAAATATATCATTACTCCTTTGCCTGAGCAAACCATCTACTGTGAGGCTTCTCACCAGGTCCTGTAAAGGTCCCGTGTGACACCAATTCTGTCGTCTTTACACTGACTCCCTGTAAAGTTTGGGGCTCAGTGTGAGACTTTGGTAATCACTTTCAGAGCGCTTCATGGTCAGACGCTTCCCCTAGTGAACTTCTCCATCCATGCGTAACTAATAAGCCTCTGAGGTCAGCTGATCAGTGCATTTGGTGGTACCTCGATCTAGGTCAAGGACAAACTAAGACTGCGCTTTTTAGTTTGTGGCTCCCAAGTTGTGGAACTCGCTTTAATTCGACTTCAGCTCTGTGGACACTGTCGACACCTTTAAAAAGAAGCTTATGACCCACCTGTGCAGGATTGCTTCTATTTACTTTTATCCATTGATAGCATTTTAATTATTGTTTATATTGCGAAACACTTTGCAACATTTATTCTTGAAAAGTGCTACATAAACAAACATTACTTACTTAAATCTTTCCCAATCCACCCATGACTACACTCAGTAATGCACCATCCATAGGAGACAAGCTTTTAAGCAGTACACACCAGGATCCAAACAAAGAACGTGGTTAAACAAAAAGGCTTTGGAAACCTTGTGAGAATTTCACTTAGAGCAAGACATCTGCTACTGAAGAAAACACAGCAGAGCTTCATCATTTGTGCGTTACCTACTATTTACATCTGGATGTGTCTTTGTGGACTAAAAGAAAATTAAGCGACTGTTTGTGAGGTGATGGGAGACACTTTAATACTAAAAGGTTTGATTTTCTGTATGCTTAAGACTTGAAGACTATGCTCTGCACACTGCAAGTATTTTTTTTCTTTGTGCATGCATAATTAATTGGACTGATTGCTTAAACAATGGAAGAGTTTTGGAGGTATGCTGATGTGCCTTACTAATTAACTGAACACAGAGGTGGGAAGTATCGAAGTACTAATACTTCAATATCTTACTTAGGTAGAGTTTTCAGGTACCTCTGACTGAGCACGTGCTGCATATTTTGATCAGTTTATTCTTATGACAATGCACTGCAGCAAAAACATGTCAATATAATACAAATTTAATCAAATTATGGTTCAAATCTCACTCTTTATTGATTTATTGATTAAGCATCAGATCATTTTGTACATCCCACTTGACATCCTGTGAGCATGACTTCCAGTAATCGGATTTAAAAAACATGCTGTGTTTCCAAGAGGGATTTTGGATAATGATATGATTTTTGTACACCTCTGTACACTACCAACTGTTTAGAAATTAGTGCAGAAACTCAAAAGTATTTAGATAATATGATACAGGGATTGTTTTGTTTTGTGTGTTTTTTTTACAAGGACTCATTTACCTGTAGTAGGCTAAAACCTGATATTAGCTTATCCAAAATATAACAATATTGAATGAATGGCCAGTTTGAAGAAGTGCACCTGGACAGGCATGATAAACCAATTTACATTATATTATGTGGGGCTTTTACTTGACTCTGTGTCTCCTTTTGAGACCAACCAGATTAATTCAGACAAGCGCTATAGAAGTAGTGAAAAACCACAGTGCTATTGAGATTATTCATCTCTTCTTGACATGATCCTATTTAAGATGTGACAGATGTGTTTCCACTTGATATATTACCTGGAAATCTCTAAGACAGGAAAAGATCTACTGTAGCATACTGATAACCCTCAAATATGTTGCTTTGGTGAAAAGGAAGAAGATAGTCCAAGTATTCACAAAAGGCATGAAGGTGCAAGAATTAAGATAGACATATTAATAAAACATGCTAAGAAATGGCTCAATAATAATAAGTTATCGTGTGCTGCAGGCTTGCTTAGCACTGAAGAGGCTAATCTACAACCCACATTCCAGTAAAACCAGCTACTGTGTTAAACACCTCTCCTAATAAATGTGCTGTTGAGCAATAAAATGAAACACTGGTCATTTATGGGTATTACCTTATAAATGAATCCATCTGGGCAGGCGTGGTCGTAGGTGAAGGCTTTATAAACCACCAGGAACACAATGCAGGCAAGGAAGGCCAAGGCCAGGATGATCAGAATCGTCACCTGCAGGGAGGACAAACACCGGTTAGAGCAATAATGGACGATTGTAGTTTTCGTGAGGCAGGCTTGGGGCTAGACAGCGAGAAAGATTGAGCATGTGCACCGGTGTGTGTCTACATGTGTATGTGTAGTCATGACAAATGGTAAGATGTTGTTGACTGAGGTCAAAAGCTCCTCAAGGCAAGGTGTTCCTGTTGAAATATGTGATGAATGACTCAAGTGGTGACACTATTAAAAAGTACCTGGTTTCCATGGTGACAATGCTGCAAAGATAAGACATTAAGTGAGCGAGGTAAATCACTTTTCTGTTTACTTTTGTTCAGGTATATATGTGTGTTTCTCTGATACAGTACATGCATATTTTGCACCAACACCTTTGACACTAAAAGGTCTCTCCATTTTTTAAAAAAAAAACTCAGTTTGAATCAAAGCTCTTTTCTGTTCAAGCATCCCAGTAAGCTGTGACAGGTGTGACAGCGAGCCTCCACATACCATCCCTGGCCTGTCCTGCTACATATCCATCTAGATCGCTTTGGTGTGAATTACCCACCTTCGAAGACCTTGCTGTAGAAATGTCTGCCCTCTCTTGGTTATAATGAAACTGGCACTTGGTTTATAAACCCACAATCCATGTTGAGAGCAATTTCATGTGGGAACTATTTCTACCAAACTACACCCACCAGTTGTATCAGTGCATAGCAAAAAGCGAATATCTACCCACGGCGAGAGGCTGTGTTCATGACAGGATGTAAATATTAGTGACCCCACACAGCAGAACTACAGTATAATGTTAGTGAGCTGCATGCTTGTTTTACTTGGCAGTCAACCCACAACAGGGTAATTTAGATGGGTAAACGGTGTTAAAAGGAAAAGCAGGTAAAATTGATTTGGGGATAATGATCCCTTCAAGCTTTGTCATCATCTGAATTCATTGTCTTTGTCCTGTCTTCCTCCATTCACCCCCAGTTGGGGGTAGAAGATTTAGATTTGTTCTGTTTGTGCATGATGTGCTGTATATGTTGTTTCAGACTGTATGTGAAGCAAATTAGCCCACAAGGATATGGAGTTAAATTGGTCCTGAAAGATACGAATCTATGAATTCTTATTTCATGGATCCAACAAGGTGCTGGAAACATTCCTCACAGGCTTGACGGAATCACACAGTTGCTGTACAACCCTTATACAAATTGCGCATTTGACCAAAAAGGTGGCCTGTTGGATTGAGATCTGGTGACTGTGATTACACTGAACTATTGCTATGTTCAAGAAACTATTCTAAGTTAGTTTAAGACATCAGAAGATGGGTACACTGTGGTCATAAAGGAGTGTACATGGTCAGCAACAACACTCAGGTAGGCTGTGGCATTTCACCCTGTATCACCCAGGACTTATACTTATTATAAGTAATTTTGGCTGTAAAACTATTTTAAAAATCAAATCTTTTAGGAACCATTTGAATGTTTTCCACAGCCCAGAATAGTTGAGGAGTTACGGTAATGTGAAGTGCACATGGTAAAATCTAGGTAGAGCTGATTTTTCTGTCTGTGTTCAGACAGCAGAACCTAGTGAATGCTTTATGCTACTGTGATACATCAAAAATCCCTGTAAAACTCATCTTCTCTTCTTTCTGAAACCATTTTAATTTAATCTGTAGCACAAACAGTAAAAGAGTGACGGTCAGTTAAAGAGCACCTGTAAAGAGAGCCAGGGTTAAACAATGCTTAGCTGGTACTAAAGGGCCCAAAGTGTGCCAAGAAAACCTCCTCCACACCATTACATCGCCACTAGCAGCCTGAATTGCATTTTTATAAAGTAGAACAGTATTGTTTTATTCTGTTTGCTTGTTTTGTTTTTATCCACGGAGATATGTTGCAGTCACTCTGTTGTTAAAAATGTTATCGATTGGTTTTTGGACGTCTTGTTTGTGCGTCATCCACATGAATCAATCAGAACCCTTCCCGCCACCAAACCTGCGCTAATTGTCAGCGCACTTGAGTTAGTGAGAGAAATCAATTAGCCCACCATTTAATTTCTGAAATTTTCCAGCTGCTCACTGCCAAAAGCAGAAGAAAGAAAAGTGCCCTTCATTTTTCGCTGTAAATAACAGGGTGTGCAAAAGAGAATTATAAATTGCATATTCTTGATCTCGATGAAATATAATTTAAAAGAAAAAAAATGAAACAAAGCATAATGTTTGGGTCAGTTTCAATAACAAGGGCCTATGAAATGTTATCAGCCTGGACAAGCACTTGTATGGAATCAAAAACATTATGCAGTGTGAAAAATGCCCAAATATCAGCCCAAAGCAGAGCTAATCGAAAATGATGGAAGCAATACATTTATTTCTGCATGCTGATGCAAATGTGTAGTTTGATGTGTGAAATATTCATTTCCCTGGCAGGCTAGACAATGTTGTAGTAAAGTAGATTAACATATAAAAGGATTTGTTTCCTCCTACTTTCTACTTGACACCCTGATTGGGTGCTTCTGAGTGAGCATTTAATTAGAATTATGCAAATCGAGTACAAAGGATAGCTGTAGGTAAGTGTGAGCTGAATGAACATAGCTGTATCTCCTAAAAAAAAAGAAAGAAAAAAGTTAATATTAAAAGTCAGAGTTATCCCAGGGAGTCAGCTGAAATATGGAATCTTCCATAATGGATGAACGTATCTAATTTTCTCTTTTCATTTCTAGACCAATGTTAAAGCCATTCCCGATTTACTGCTCTGTATACAATCTGTCACAGCGAGATGTCAGAGCAATTACGCGCGGGTGTAATCATCAGTCTCCATCAGCGTTATGCGGGTGGACAGAGACACGCAAGCTAAGTGACTGTTTACTTGGTGTCAACCGGGGGACATGGCTCTCAGCCTCGGTTGTTGCTGACACTTTTTGTAAATTACATCTCCCGCACTGCTATACGTTAAAAGAACGCACTGAAAGTCATGGCTAACTCGTCTTTAGGGAGCAGCGGCAGACGTGGAGTGACTGACGAAGGACTCCCACCCCACCCCCCTTTTTTGAAGTCCTGAATAGCGATGCACATGAAACGGGCTTATTAAGAAGAAGGATTACTGTAAAGCTCCTCATATCATGAAGAAAGCAATGTGAGTTGCTCATGCATGTGGGCTTTAAAACTTAAAAACTCTGAAGCATGAAAAGAAGGATGGAGTCTGAAGAGATCTGCACTTCTGTGTGCTGCTAAAATGGAGGGAATTTAAAGAGTCTTCATGCATGCGTTGCAGCCGTTTGTCTCAAATAGTCATTTAGCGGATTATTTACTAAATGACACTTTTAAAATTAGGTTGTGACATATTACATACATAAAACAGATTAGCGGGATTAACCCTTGCACCGAGAGTGTAGCGTTGATGTTTATGTTCAATCTCTCTCTGATGTTAATTGTTGTCGGAGTGACGACTCAAGCAGGAACTTACCCCACCCTTGGTGACAGAAATGATCGCCCTAAAATCCCTGTTGATGCAGCTGCTGTGGCCATGTGGTGTGCAAATCCATTAAAAATCTATCCTGACCTTTCTCCATTATTCATAATCTGTCTGAACTCTGTAAACCGTAGAAGGTTCAGCTGAGGGAAGAAGACTCCCTCCATGCATGAAATGGCTTCAAACTTTTATTTACTGTCTTACTGTAATATTTCGCTGCTATAGGATGACACTACTGTACTCATGTATCTGATCTGAGCGTAACAAACAGAAAACAGAAAAATCTACACCAGAACACAACAGAGCAGAGAAATGCCTTTTTTGATTCGGTCACTACAAAACTATAATTATTCTAGCAAGGCACCCACATCAGCGTCATCCCATTTTCTTCTCAGTATACTCAATGTGACTGTTTTGTCACTAGCACTTCAGTATGTGTCATACTACACTACTATCACCACCAACACAACCGCCATCCCGTTTGCTGTGCAACACCGATAACAGACAAACGCTTGTTTGTCTTGGATGCAGGTGGAGGCGCAGCATGTTGTTGCGCTTTGAATAAAGAACAGCGTGTCTTTAACAAGGATTGGCTTCGTGAGCAGAGGCTGGATGGCTACAGGTAACTGTGCCTGCTGGGGCTTTAATCACTTCACCTAATCCACCCTGGGGGTGGGGCAGAGGGAAAAAAAAACTCAAACTGTCTATTTAGACAGATTAAAAAACATTCTGATTGCATTTAAAACCACACAAAGCAACAACAAAAATTAAAAATAGATTTGACAAGCAACACAGGCTTCCTGTGGATTCACACTGTTTGCTCACATGAAACTAGAAAAGACAAATAAGAACTCATGAGTAAAGTAAGTACAACAAGCTTGAGAAAAGCAAACTTATATGTAGAATTTATATTAATTTTATTTCAGGTTAAATGTGCGTTCTCTGCACTCCCCAAACACTTTATCAGACACCTCATGAGTACCAGTAGCAACACTCCTCAGAGATGTTGGTCTTTAATGACATGACGCACAGTTGCTGTAGACTTACCTGACAGACTTTCATAATTGAAATCTCCACCACAAAGTTGCTCGATTAGACTGAGATCTGGTGACTGTGGAGGCCATTTGAGTACAGTGAACTCATGTCATGCTCATCACCCAGTTTGAGATGACTTTTTTTTATGTTTATTAGCATTTGCTACTTATATGTTTAAATAAAGATTTAATTCGTTCATTCAAAATCAAATAAAATGAATAAAGTCAGAAACTACTCAGCAAAGGCTACCGACATCATCTTCTTGGTAAATCTATTTCACCGACATTTTAAAAAATACTGACGGCCTGTGATAGTTGTTTTAAAATCCTATAGGTGATTTTCAGAAAATTTGACCTCTGACCTTAACAAAGTCACTGAGATTTAAACTCATCGCCTCGTTCTGGGGTTACTGTGTTCACAAACTTGGGTGACGACAATACCTCATCAGCCTTTATGGCAGAGGAGTAAAAACGTTATTATAAAGAATAAACTAGAATGTAGTTCAAGACCATCCACTCGAGATAGTTCCTTCAATCTGTTGACCTGTTTGGCATTTTTGCTCAAAATGGCCCGCAGGTGATTTTTCTTTCAATCAGGCTTAAAGATATTTATATTTATATATCTATAATCTTGTACTTCCCTGCCTGCCTTTTATTCTTCTCTACAACAGGCAGCTGTCGACAGTTTTGAATTTCGGAGAAAGACAAAAACCAAAGCAGATTATAAAAGATCCGTTAGGATTGTTCCTCTGCTCCCCAGCTTTCTCATCACTGACCGCAGATTACACATCTACAGTTTACCTATTGTTTACCACATCTTTCATAACACACACACACACAGCACCTGCTTATTTTCTCAAACTCCCTCTGGATTGTAGAAAATAATTGATTGCGAGTGAGATATTTTCCACAAACTACATTTCTCTTTTATTATTTATGGCTGCACGGTGCATCACAAGTTCAAAGGCAGTGAGTTTTCTAAATAGATGTGCTTCTTCACAGCGTGTTTTCCCACCATTTGACATATGATTTCTCTCCTTTTTTGTTTTTTTTTTCCCAACGCCGCGCTAGGTTAGAATGCAACACACCACCCACACTCTCTGCTGTAAGTTGACAGGCCATATGGGGGGAGCAGACACCTCCTCACATTCGAGGAACAGAGGAGAATATGTAAGTGCGCATCTGAGCAGGAGAGAAAAGAAAGGTGGGTGTGTGACAGGAGAGAGAAACGGCGCTGATAAAACAGATAACTAAGTGACAGAGGGAGCAAAGCGAGAAATAAAGAAAGAGATGACAAAGGCAATAAAGCAGCAGGCAAAAGGCAGACAGCGAATGACAGAGATCCAGGGGCAGATGGAGAATCTTGTTCCCTGTTTTGGTAGCAGGTGGCAGGGACATACAGACACACAGAGAGGCAGGCGGGAGGGCAGCAAACGCAATGGGATATCAGTTGTTGCATCGATCAATACAGTGCTGAAGAAAGCATGAATAACTGCTTTTCATTCATCTTCCTATTACCCCTCTGACATCTTCTCAAGAGCAGCACAAAGGAAGCTCAATCTCTTAAATTTTCATCTATTATTTTCTGTTCAGTTGTGAGCTGAATGAATCTGCGCTCGCACGGGCATGTGGCGCTACAAGCATTGGAAATAGCCACGTTATCGAATGGGGAGTGTTCGAATGCTAAAAAGTTTCACCTTAGCTGTAGTATCTCAAACACCCCAAGGGAAATTTTGTTGATTAATGAAATTAATTATGTTGGTGACAGGCTGAGTTAGTGCAGAGTGAAAGCCTCCCCTACAAAAATAAATGAATTTTTTTTAAAAAGCAAAAAGGTCACTGGTCAGCGGCAAATGCCAGTATGTCAATCAGACTCAACATCCAAAAATAAACGATGTGGAGAAGGGCCCTTTAAAAGTCTAAATCTGGCTGTAAAACTTAAGCAGTGGTTTTTATCCATCGTAACGCAGCCCGTGGGTTAAAATCTGAAACTACGTCACTAGAAAGAAATCAGACGAGGCAAAAAAAGAGCAATTAGACGACTTAAATGTCAAATATAAATATCCATGAAAGTTTCCAGATCGAAATCCTCTTTCAGACTCGGCTTGCTCTTCCTATTTGATGTGGTGTTCTTGTCACACATGCGGCACGACTGATATGATTTAAGTACAGGTAGTCTTTGTCCAAATCCTTCTGGACTTGAAGTTTTATCACCTCGGTGACTAAAAATTTATTACAAAGCTAAAATCACAATGCAAATCTTTACAGAATTTTCAGATTAAATCCAGAATCATCTGAACGTTAGTAACATTTTGTTTATGAGTAAGGTCAGAACAAGTGCGACTGGGACTGGACTACTAACACTGGCTCATGGCAACAAAGTGGAAAAGAAAAACAGTGTTCTGGCATTCAGGGCTGTTTGAATTTTTGTTGTTTATTGATCATGTTCTGTTGATAAGGAAGTACGTTAAGAAGGTAAAAACATATATAAAAATCATATATAATTAATACAACCCAATCCGGCCTAAAGATATAAGAGTGGAGATGGACATGTGTCTAATCCAGAATAAAACCCTCACCTATATGTCACATGCACAATGCTTTAAGCCATGGATCAGCTAGCTACATATAATTTTAAATTAAATATTCTCTTATCCTCTTAAGGCAGTTCAGTAAGGCAGAAACTAATGAAATGTGTGAACGGATACCTTTTAAGGCATTTGGTTGGAAGCTATCACTGATAACTGAAAGGTCACAGGTTGGATCCTCATGCAAAATACACCACTCAAATATACTCTTTCACTATATGATATGATATAAATGTGGACACGGCCATTAGATAAATGATGACAGAAAATTACCGGAATACTTTGTCACTTCAAGGACGGTAGGTGATGTGGTTACGTTCGTGCGTTGAATCGTTGAAAAAGAAAAAATAGGAGCGGACGTCTAGGCTTCAGGTCATATTATTAAACTTTAAGGTAAATACTGTGTTTTTAATCATATATAAAGTAATACTATCAGCACCTCAGGCACAATCAGTGTTCGCCCTGCATTAGACCGGCGATGTATCCAGGGTGTACCCTGGCTCTTGCTCTATGGAAGGTGGGACAGGCTACAGTAGCCCCCGCCCCCCAAGCGAGCCTGATAAGGATAAGTGGAACAGAAAGGATGGATGGATGGATAAATCCTCACTTTCCTTCTTCTACTCTACTTTTAAGGTTTTGTTAAAACTCTTTTTCTAAGTACAGTCGAGCCATGTTGTGCAGTATTTAGGAAGAGCAGCTCTTCTTTCATGGATTTTCTTCCACTTGGATTTTGCAATTGTGCTTTCTAATCCTGCATGCTGTTTTTCTCTCCAAAGAAACTCGGGTGAAAAATTCACTTTGTTTTTAGTATATACAACAAAGGCAAGCCTCAAAGCGAGCTCTGTTTGGGGAGCCCGCTACCTCAGAGCAGAGTATCTGAGACAGGGCAGCGGGATGTCAAGGAGACCATGTAGGCGGATTTGGGCTCTCGAGAACTGGTTATCCGGTTGAGACGAGCGCAGCTTCAGTAGTGTGGCAACAGAGCCCAAACACTCCACTGTCGAGGTGCATCATGTCTCGGACGGAAACACAAACTATTAAAATGCCAACCTGAGAAAACGCAAGATTTTGCCCTGAATTGAGGTCAGCTGAGGCCTGCACAGAGGAGCAAGTCCCCCCTACCCAGAGCACCCAGATTCCTTGAGGGAGGTCAACAAGTTACACTTGTTCGCTCTTTCTCAAAAACAATGACTAGAACATCTGCGGAGTGATTATTCATGCAGAAACCCTGCTGTTTTTCTCTGTGTGTGAGGTGAATTTATTACAAATTTTAAATAAAGGTCACTTTATTTATTCTGTATATTCATGACAGCAGTCTTTGATCACCAAACTCAAGTTTTACAGAAATATATGGCAAAAACTGCGCTGATTAAAACCTGCATTCTGTCTGGTATGAACAAATATAATCTCCCTCTATCTGACTGTGCATATCCGGGGGTGAATGAGCTACAAACATATTCCACTTGCAATGTCCTCTGCGGCCTCCTGCATTAAAGCACAGCAAGAGTTGCTGAATTTTCTTTTTAACTGAACCAGGTTGGCGGTTGCACCGGATTGCAGGAACACGATGAAGAAGGCTTTGCATCCCTCGGATTATGTGCTGAAAGGAAAGTACACAAGCCAAGCACAGACTAGCAGTCTTTTAAAATCCTAACCCCCCCTCCTCGCCCATGAAAAGAACATCACATGTGTAACAACTGCTTTATGCAGATTGTAGTCATCACAGTTTGAAATTTTCATCTTTTAATCATGTTAAACCACAGGATACACTTGCATATTAGTCATTTCCACTCATAATAATCAAAGATTTCTGATGTAATCTCAAAGGATCCAACAGCTCTCATGCTGTGTTGGAAGACTTATGTTCTGCTCACTAAAAGATAACGTAGCAGTGTCCAGAGCCCATTTTTATGGAGACAAGCACAGCGTCTTTACAGACTGGTGTTTAAATGGGACATTTAGGATTATAGCAAGCTAACTTTAGCGATGATAAAGCCCTTTCTCAGGACTAATCTGTTATTCTTTTTCGATGTGCGTCTATAGACAATGTCATTGTTAATTTTTCACCTCCTCGTCTGTTTGCTGTAAGATGTGTCATTAGAGAGCATCAAAATGTTCTCACTCAGAATCCACAAGCTCAGTAGCGAGTGTGACAGTGCATGTTCAGCGGGAGATGAGTGCTAATTATGATAATGCATCCCAATTAGGCGAGGTCTCTATGGAGACAAAACTTCAAAGGTTTTGCCTGTATGCACTGCGTATTAGTTAGAGATGTTACATGGAGGAGAAGGTTCTTAGAGTATAGAGTCCAAATCAAATAGCAGGTGGGTTAGAATAAAAGGAAAAGACAGAAATAAAAATGGGCAGAAAGGGTGAAAGAGGCCAAAAAAACAAACAAACCCACAACATAAAAAACAACTGAATCAAAGTCCAGAAACCTGTTTTCCCTAAAATGTGAGTCTACAGTCCGCCGGAATAAGAGCCACTAATCAGTAATGATAACAAATCTGAATGCATCCTCAGTAATATGAACACACAAAAACACTTAAATGCTAATCATGAATCCGTAGTAAATCCCTGAGGAGACTCAAATTCTCGATTAGGTTTGTTAATCAGCTCCTACTCTGCTAGATGAAGATGCTGCAGGAGAGGAGATATTATTAATGATGGGACCTGCCTGCTAACACACAGCGCACCTCTAAACAGCTGTTTACCTCGCAAGACAAGGTCCATTACTCTAATGTATCCCCAGCTCTCAGTCTCCTGGGTACGTTTTATGTTCCTGCATTTGTTCAGCATGCGCACGGATGTGTGTGTATGCACCCGTTTGTGTGTACGTGTAACACAGTGAAAGTAAAATGTATCCACATGTCCTGGGATTTTTTATCTTTGGAAAATGTTCACCCATTTAAAAAAATACAAGTAATTTTGATTTAGTTTGGGATTTCATACAGTAAGCTCAAACAGTTTTAATTGTAGTCATTTATTTGAGATCTTTGGGTGTGATTTATATGCTTTACCTGCGCACTGACGGGACCCCAACAGAAGCAGAAAACATTGAGGGCGACCCGTTCAGCCACGACACAAAGTTGTAGAGTCGTTCACGTCTGGTACGAAAATGAAATACGCTTAAATTACCCAAAAGCCGCGTTAACAGCCTGATAAGGTTAAGGTAGTGGTTAATAGCTATGGCTATAAATCAAATGGTAACGTGGTGCTAGGCATGAAAGATAATCAGCATTATGATCAAACCCCAACAATCACACAACCCCGTATGAGCAAGCAAATATTGCCTCTTAATTTTTTTGGCAATTTTTGCCCCTCTTAGTACCGAAAATGGAGTTGAGTATATATTACTTTATTTGTATTGTTGAGTATAACAATATAAAATGTGGACGTAGCTTCCGAGAAAGGAAAAATGAAGCCAGTGCAGAAGTGGCTTCAACATTAATCGAGCCTTTCTGTTTTGTCCTCTGTAAACATTTTCCTGCTGAGTTTATGGTCTCAGACCCACATTTTGGGCCACACTGAATCAAAATTAGGTCTACCAGATTATCTGTGGTATGAAACTGCATGCTGATTAGCTAACTAGCTGTCAATCACAACTCATTAGCCCATTCTTGTTTCATAAGTACAATTTCTATCTTCTATTAGAGATTATAGAGATTGTAAGTATCCTAAAGTACTTGCTTACTTTCTCTTTCAATGCTTTGCTTCACAGTGAAACTCTCTCCCATAGTGTTTTGTCCCATCTCTATTTTCTCTATTTTCTTTTCTCCTTCCCCTCATCCCACACACCGGTCACAGCAGATGGCTTCCCATCGATGAGCCTGGTTTCTTCCTTTTAAAAGGGAGTTTTTCCTTCCCACATCACAAAATGCTTGCTCATAGATAACAGTTTGACTTTAGGGGTTTTCTCCAGAATACTGTAGGTCTTTACCTGGCGATATATAGTGTGCCTTAAGGTGACTGCTGTTACGATTTAGTGCTGCATAAATAAACCTAAATTGAATTCTCTACATCTCTTGTAAAAAGTCACTGCCCTAATTTTTCAGTAGCAGTATATAAATCTATGAGCTGTAGTAGCAGTAGTATTTTTATTATATATCTCCCATACTATAATAATTTTGTTATTACACGGAGCTCTGCTTAACTTATCTTAAGAAATATTTTACTAAAGAATAATAGCAAATAATTACTTCCTCACTTGTAGTTTCCAGTCCTGTGTGTCCTACAGCGATGATGCAATAAGAGTGATACCACTGGTGTCTGTAGTCTGAAAACACCACGAGAAACACATAAGGAAGTAAGAGGTGGATCGATTTGGAGGACAGATGTTAAAGTGAGAGGAAGCAACAGAGAAGTATAAAGTGGAGGGTCAGACTAGTCATCCGCAGTCTGTCTGTCTCCTAATTGCTCCCATGGCTCAGCTTGTCAGAACACCAGCAGCCAGGAGGACGGCTCAGGCTGAGGACAGGGAGCACACTGGCCACTCACTTTCTTCCTCCACTTGATTTTTTTTTCGCCTCCCCAACATGGAAACATCAAAGCCTGCCTTTTTCTCCAATTTAATCTTTTTTAAGTTTTTAACGCTGCACAATGTGCAGAAATTGGCAGCCCGTGAACTTGATCAGCTGCCACTGAGAAGTCAAGAGGCAGCAGAAATGCGATCGCTGGAGGAGTCTTACAGGCCTTGTATTCCTGATCGTAAAGATTACATTCAAATCTGGCATTTCTTGTGAAAGATAACAACTCGAACAAATTCCTGCAGCTAATTTAAAAGATTTTCTGATCTGATAGCATTATGGTAAATGTGTGGTTAAATTTAAGCACCAAAGTAACATGGTCTCGGTAAGAGAAAGCCAGGGTTGTGAGCAAATCCTTTAGGAACAACTGTGTATCCTCATCAAATTACTCTTTTGGGGATAAATCTGCTACATTAAAAATGTATTTGATGCTCACCTTTAATTGCTTTTGCATAGTCCTGAGCCATTAGTGGCTGTCTGCACTGGCAGTTAAAAATCTGACTTACTAATCTGAAGTTTTACACTCAGATGCAGATTTAGAGTCATGGTTTTAAAAGAATGCCGTCATTTTTGCCATACAAAGAAATCCTTTTAAACCACTCGATCAGCGCCAAACACTGAGGACTTTTCCTGGGGCAATGCAATCATTTTCAACCAAATTTTGTTATAATACTCTGACACATTTTCCTATTTATCAAAACAAAAGAGATAGATGAAAATTGCATTCACAGGCAATCTCTAACCAACCAATTAAGCCTAAAGAAACTTAATTTTACATCTAAAACTGAATCGGAAGAGATTTCATAGCGATGAACTCGTGGATTTCCTGCCGCTTTTGTACCGTGGTGGACTTAAAAAACCAAACCAACTGATACAGAACATTTAAACAAGTCAGGCTGAAACCGCAATATGAATGCCAAGAGATTTATTAGTGTCAGACTGCATGCACTTGTTGCCCATCGATCAGCCTCAGACATCCTTTTTCGTCTTGGCATCCCCTTACAACGGAGTTATTATGTCCAACAACAGAGTATGAATGCAGCCGCCTCTGCAGCCTTGAATAAAAACAAGACAGGATGGTCAAAGTTGGATGGATTCAGGATTCACTTTTGCTTTCTGTAGTCTCAAATTGGATTGATTCTTCGCCTTGACCTTTAAGATAAAAAAGGACACGCACTTTGAATTTTGATTCCTTGTATACTGATTAAATAAGAGAGATGATTTATGTATATATATATTTATATCTGCTGAAATTGATAGGGAGACAGCATTTGAAGTATACCTTCCCTTGAGGTACTGATTGATATGGGAACTGAAACTAGAAGTAGAGCACCAGGGAAGCCATCTGGACCTCTAAATCATCCTAAATACCACTCACAGGGCAGCGGTGTCTGTCCATTACGTGGCTGTCTTCCTTTCGTTGCTGCTGCCTTACAGACGTGGAGTGGTCTGTCTGTCCAGCCTGTTTGTCACTCTCTCATATGGTAGCTGACACAGGGGACCTACAGTATTTGCAGTGACAACTGACTCATACTCAAGTCGACTTTGAGGCCTTTGAGACAGCAGACTGACCTGATCAGTGGCGTATGAAGACTTACGTACACCCCCATGCAGCTGTGCAAAGGTTAGTTTGGTTACCTCTTTGTGTCTATTTTACACTAATAACTGACTTTTCAGCTCACATTAACCTAATACAACCATCAGACATTCATTACAGGTCCAAAGTGAATACAACAGCATGATCCAATTCATAATTTAACAATGACAGAGTGTAAGTACTTCAGGTGTGTGTATGTGTGTCTACTAAAGATCTAGGTATCACATCTGGCTTATTTTATCAGAAGCGAGTTTTGAAATAATAAGGTCTGTGATAATCTGCCAGCGGGAACTGGCACAGTTATAAGTGTGAGTGTGTTAGTGTTAGAACTGGTGAAAATTACTTCCCAGCATAGAGTTTGATGAGAGTGTGAGCACACTGGTGCCAGTGGTTGGTTAGCTATGAAAGGATGGAAAGGGGAGAAAAAAGAGGAAGTTGGTGTAGGGAGGCAAATGGAGGACAAGAGTGCAAACTCCTAGTCTCCCTCTATATATATGTTTAAAAAAAAAAAAAAAAAAAAAACAAGCCTGAAATTCTGAGGTGTTTTTGGAGCCTAAATGTGGAGCCGGCAGCAGAGTCCCGACTTAGCAAGGATGAGTAGACTCATCTGTATCATATAAACTTAGCCCAGAAACTAAGGAAATATATGTTTGGTTTGTTAAAACAATGGTCCTCTGTAATAAATACTTATGGAAAGCCTGTTTTTTCCCCTTAAGTGTTGCCACAGTTGTAAGGAAAATGTGTGTGAGCAACAGAGTATTTGAATTGCACCCATGAAAAACTTGCCAAATCTTCTCTGCCAATGCCAAACAGCTTATTACCTACTAATAAATAAACAAAATAAACAGTTTAATTAATACAGAAGACCATTATGGAAAGGAAATGTTAAAGATGAACTTTGGATAATGTGTGGTATAGTTTTGCTAAAATAAAGAAAAACGGAGCATCAAACAGCAGCAACAACAAAATGAGAAACAAATTATTAAAAATAAATTATTGTAAAAGTAGAAAAAGTAGTTGACTCTGCACAGCCAGCAACCCGCCCGGTTCCCCATGTGCCCATAATTTGCTCCGTTGCAGCTCAATATTCCATGTGCGATCAGTCCGCTAGCCGCTACGTTTATGATAACAGGTGGCTAAGGCGGCTAACGGGTAAGTGCTAATAATTAAGTTGCTAATGCTAACGTGTACGCTGGCCAAGGTAAGATTTCTAACTGTTTAAGACGTCAGTGACCTTCTTTAAATTCCTCCTAAAGTGCCCTTCAGTGTCATGTTAACTACTTCAGGTGTCAGTGAGGGGAGGAACTGTGTACCTGACAATTACTTAATTCTTCATCATAGACCTTTACTGACCTCCTTGGACTTTCCCATTGTTCTAATCCATCAATCGTGATCACTAACCAGACGTTAATAGGCCTTGTGAAGTTAAGACATTGTAAAACCTTCAGCACCACTTATTCGCTTAAAATATTTAAGAGAGTGTGTGTGTATGTTTGACTCCGTGTGGATTGGAGACAATGGAAAATAAATTCAAATTTGTGCACTTGACTCGTGTTTTTTAAAGTCATTTAAAGGTGTACGCTGCAGAATAATGAAAAAAATCCTTAAAAGCCCCAAATGACCAAGAAATTTATGCCCATGACAAGTGTATGTGAACTTCTGGCTTCAGCTGTGCTGCAGATATTTTTGATGATTCTACACAATATTAAGTGCACTTTGGAAAATTTCTCCCTAATCAACAAAAAAGCATCTGGCCTGCCTCCCTCCCTCTTGTTTTTTTTTTTTTTTTTTGCTTAAACAGTACTAAAGGTCCGGCATTTAAGGTTTGGTGTTCGAATGTGCGCGTGTGCATGAGTGTGGGTGTTTAATCAAAAGAAGGCTGCAAATACTCCCTACAATCAGTGCACTATTAGTCATCCGTACAAAACAAGGAAGAGCAATACGTGGAACAGGAGGCCATGTAAGGCTTCAAACCACAGCAGTAATTACTTCCAACCTGACAAACAGTGAAGGCCTTCTGTGGAGGCGGCAGAATGCAGCAAAGCTTTTATCTGAAGGCGAAATGGAGGTAATAACGGGATAATTGTTCTGGACGATAGCTGCCTCTCCCACTGCTACCTGCGCGGGCCTGCTAAATTCTGCTGGCACCGAGCGTGTTCGGCTTGGCAGTCATGGCACCGCAGTGTTATCCGTGTCTAGGCACGTGTATGTTTGCGCACGAGCGGGTTTGTGTTGGCATTTATCTGGGTGTGTGAGTGTGTCAGCACTTGATGTATGTGAGTGGGTTTGAAGTGTGTGTAAAGAGGAAAAAAGCTGGCCAACTACACCATGTTTTCCGAATAACAAGCGAGCCAGAAACCAAGCTGGACAACACAACTCTCCCCTTCATCAATCTATACACCTGTATCTCTCAATCCCTGCCCTGCTGTGCCAGACTAATCTTTTCCCCTCTTCCAATCCACATTGCCAGAGATGATCTTCGTACTATCATTTTATAAGACAGTCTTGTGGCTGAGAATGATAAATCTTTTGGAGCAAGGGTTGTAAGGTGAATTCAAATCCAAAACGCTGTAAATACATTTTTAAATTCGCAAACCACCCTCTTGACTGCAGGCGTTTGTTTCTGTGTTCAAATCTCTGTTCATGTGGTCATGTTACTGTGTCATGTGCTATAAAAGAAGCCCTGTCTAAGGCTGTATGATCCCGTCACTCATCACTTTTAGTTAAAACTGTGCATCAGATGAGATATTTCACTACACTTTTAAATCCACTGTACTCCTATCTTAGGTGATGTCACACAGGTATAGTACTGCACAGATATTCGGCTTTTGTTGCAAAGCATGGCAAGAACAACAGCCCATAGTAATAGTGTCTGATCAGCTGTTATATATCTACTAATCTCCATAGACAGTATATTACCATAAAATGTACAACTCCTAATTAGTATACTGGGAGCTAATGTGCAAATGATTTAAAAATGCATTTAAGAAGAGTAATATATAGAAATAACTCACACAATAGATGGCCTTAAAACATTAGGCTTTAATAAACTACCATTCCTCATGCATATAAAATTCAGTGTCCTTTTTGAACTGTGACAAAATCACTTCCTGAGAAAGTTTCCATTATTGGATTCTAATTTAAACAAATATGCTAAACAGACTGGTTGGATGTCATAATTTTCCACAGTCATTCTGGGAGTAAGTGGGCAAACTGGAAGCCAGACCAAAGATCCACAACAACCAAAGTAAAACACTATTAACTAAGGATTTTAACTTTTTTAAAGTTCTTTCTTTAAAGTGATTGCACAGGAGCCTTTAAGACGGCATCAATTAGTACTTGATGATTTATGTTGCTTAGATGATAAAAAAAAGACACGAGATATATTGCAATATACCACAACACAATACAGGAGCTGGCTTCCTTACTATAGGGAGAAATATGTATACTGGGCCACCTATACATTACACCGACAGAAGCTGGCTAGGTGCTTATTATTTTATATACCTAAAACACCTAAAATTAAAGGTGTGGCCCAATATTTTACTTGTACTTTGTATGATTTATTTTTTGGAATATACTTGGATATACTGAAATATGATGAGCTCTTTCTCTGCCTGTAGTATCAACTTTAATCTTCCTTCTCTACCTAGCAGGGGCATGCAGTGAAATTCAGAAACTTATTGTCCATCTTCATTATAGCTAATGAGGTGGGAAAGGTGCCCTCCTCGGTTCATTCATGGAACAAAACAACTACAGGGAATACACTGCAGCTCATGTCTACTGTGAGTAATCAGGAAGACAGGAAAAATGAGGGAGGGAGGAGGGTAAAAGACAGACGGCGAGGGACAGAACAAGAGTAGGAGGGAGGGAAGAAGGCGAGGAAACGGGAATCAATGTCACATGAACCCGTTCTGAAGTGATGGATGTTTAAGAAAAAGGAGGATGGAAAGAATGACACAGACAAGGAGAAAGCATAATGGGAAAATAAAGTAATTACTAAATGTATCTGCTGTAATGCTCATGACACAAAAAATAATGAAATTTATTTTATGCTTTTTTTTCTTTTAGGTAACTAAAGAATCAACCATTCTCTCGACTCACTTTTTCAGATCGACTATCCTTCATTCACTGTCCAGGCAAGTAACACTTTCAAATTTCTAAAATAAATAAAAGCTTTTTTAAATCCACCCAGAAAACAAAATCTGTGCTGCGAGCAGAAAGAGGCAAGGAGAGGAAATAAAGAAGCAGGAGCAGGATGGTGAGTGGTAAGCAGAAACAAGGCGGTGGGGTGGGGGGGGGGGGGGGGGGGGCAGATTAGAGAGCATTTTACACTCTGAGCTCTTCATCCATCAACAAAATCTGCAGAGCTTTGAAGAGGGAAGAGATGTGCAAGCTTTTCATCTAGAAATGTTTGCTCTGCACTGCACAGCGTGCAGCACTCTGTTCTGCATATATGCATGTGTGCCCGGCTGCAGAATCGGCTCTGTCAGTCAAACAAAGCGAGTCGGTTTAGTTGAGCACCCAAAACTACCCGACATCCCATAAAAATCCCACGGACTGAAACGCATATCTAGCTAACAAAAGCTGACGTAGTGTGGTAAGCCAGGGATGACTGTAGAGTCTGCCGCAGCATTCTGGCCAGCTCAGAGGAGCAACAATCTCACTGTGTACATTTTTTAAGGTTCCTCTATACGACAAGGGGCCACACATTGGAACGTGTGCAAAAGACCTATCCAGTGTGATATTAAAACCTTGTACTTGATAAAAGATATCATAAGGTCAAGGAAAGCTGTGAATGAGAATTCCAAGGAATTCCAAATGAAAATAAAACAGGACTGTTGAGGGAATTTCACTAGGCTGCCTAATTATGTAACTGTAGATGTTATTTTTGTAGTTCTGCCATGGTTAAACTATGATTTTGGAATATGGAAAAAGTCCAGTATGGTGGTTAACACTGTTGCCTCACAGCAAGAAGGTTCTGGATTTGACTCCAACATCTGGCTGGGCCTCTCTGTGTGGAGTTTGCATGTTGCCCCTGTGTCTGTATGGCTTTCTCGCTCAATACTCCGGCTTCCTCCAACAGGCCAAAAACACAAATTTAGTAGGGAATTAGGCTGATTGCTAAATCTAAATTGCCATAGTTGTCTGTTTCTCTGTGTTAGTCCTGTGATAGACTGGTGACCCGTCCAGGATCTCACCCTATGGCAGCTGGGATAGGCTCAGGCCCCCACCCGCAACCGTGACTTGGATAAGTGTAGGAAAATCAATGGACAACCATGCTAAAAACGTTATTTTGTTACCAGTGGTGCAATAAAAACAGTCCTTAACCTTTTTATACAACATTCAACTCTAATGTATTCCGAGCCCTAAAAACTTCCCTCCTCAAAGAGTTGTTAAGGAAGGTAATTCCTTGTAATTGAGGGATACTTAGATGGGTCTGTTTGGTCGTCTCACATTTAAAATGTTTCTCAATCAAATTCCTAAAATGTGCTGTATGCTATATGTAGACAGAGAGCATTTTAACAAAAATGGCATCCTGTATAGACTATATTGACACACAAAATTTATTCAAACCACCTCCTAAACATGCTTAGCCAATAAGCACTTAAAACGCGACTCACAAAAGGCATCAAGCCCTTTAATTGGCTTCTTGGGAACTAGTAAGGGAACCCAGAGGCAGCTGCACTCAGTCGATATCATGAACAAACTTATGTCTGATGTTCTACCAAGGCACCGAGCTCACCCCATGTGCTATGGGATACTCTAAAGACACATTTTTCTGCTCAAACTTCACAGCTTCAGTAGAGTCCGAACATACAGCACATCTCATGTTTTCCAGGATCCGATTCTCTTCCCTCCTGCTTCGAAGGACATCTCAGACCAGTATTACACCTCATTTACACACCCTCACCTACACCTAAACATGCACACACCTCTGCTCGTGCACTTTTTCCTCCTCTCTTGCTCCCTGTCAGGGTTGCCATGGAGGGAGGTTTTCTTTGCTGCCATGACAACATGAGATCTCTCTGGTCTCCCCTAACGACAGCGAAACAGAGCAGACAGCGCCCGTGGATGATTTTGGAGCGCTGTGATTCACACTCGTGCTGCTCAAGTCACCTGTTCTACCCTGTGGCAAAGAAGGGTGGTGGTGGAAGATGCACACAGCTCCCTTGCTTAGATTAAAATGCCAATAAAACCGAAGATGAAGAATTATCAATTATTTGTACTTGAATATTCAAGTAAAGGTCCTCGCTTTGCCAGAAAATGTGTCCTATTAGATTTTAATCCAAACTGTGTAGGCACTGTAGACTGCTACGCTGTAGCTAGTTATATTGACATTGAATATAATATCTATACCTGTAAAGCATTGCTGGGTAAATCGCACCTCTGTACCTGTCAGCTCGGGTAGCTTCCACCTTCAAAGGGCTGCTTTTCAGTGGAATAATTTGCATGTGGTTGTTTTTCTTTCTTGAAAGGCCATTGTTGTTTTTGTTGAGGATTTCATATGTCATGTCATTACTGTATGAAATAGTGTGCTTTCTACCTTCTGACTGTGCACTGGTATATATAGATTAAAAGGAAAAAAATGCAAACAGCCAGGCTGTTTGTCTAGTGGTTACCAACTTCAATAAATCGTCTGGATTATTAGATTATTGATAAATGCAAATGAAGACAAATCTTTTTCTCTGGGATGGAAAGTAAGTCTGTTTTCGTTATAAATGCTGACACCTATATTTCAGAAACATGACCTAAAGCCCCGACCAGAAGCACTGGATTTAAGACTTGGCTAGGATACAACATTGGGAACATTAGAAAAAAATTCTAAAATGACATAAACATAATAACATCAGCATAGTGAGAAAATACAGTCCCCCACCTCCTCTCAGATTTACTGTCATCTTTTCAAAGATCTACCTATTACTGTAGACTTTGGCCTTCCAATTCTAAGGTTATGTACATAAGGAAATTTGGGTTTACTCGATTACTTCTTTCTTGTAATAGTGCTTCTTGACAATACATCTTATACTACTGGAAAACCTGTTTATTCCCCCTGTGGTGGCACATGTGTAAGGAAAATGAATTTGTGGGTTGAGCAGCAGAGTTGAGTATGTGGGCTGCACTCATGAAAGTGTGCCAATGCCAAAAAGCTTATTCTGTTTTTGACTCTTTTTTGGTGTCGTTACTGGACTGGATGATCGAAGTCTAAAGAAACAAGACATGTTGGTAATTTCCCTATTTATTTATTTATTTAACAAACAGGGGCCTCAGGAATACATGAAAGAACCAAACACAACCACAACAGCCTGGCACATCCTGCTCATGCTGGTCACCAGCTTGGTCACACAATGCCGTGGGATGGCATCCCATTCTTCAACCATCTTAACACAAGAGTTAGTAGTAGGGCTGGGCCATATCAATCCGTTCACGGTAATACCGGTATAAGGTTAGGCAATGATAAGAAAGTGAAATATCGTGATAGAATATGGGTAAAACGTGCATGCACAGTCCTTTGTTTTCATATGCACATGGCGGAAAAAGCATGGCGGCGACAGAGAATGAGAAGGGCGAAAGCGGATCGTTGAATGACCGATGAACCAGAATTGGTTTGTAAAAATGGTGCAACTTCAGTGATGTGGAACTGGTTTGGCTTTCGTCCGTCAGATACACACCAAAGCACAATTTTTGATAGAGAATGCAAGCGGGCCGTCGTTATTACCTTATGTATGAATTCTGGTTGTGCTTACTGACGTTGAATATGTGATACGTGGTTAAAAAATCTGTCAAAAATGTTTTAGTACAACTTTGGTAAGCTACGAAGCCACACCGCTTAACGGATTGTCGGAGCATTACGTTTACCGTAGTCAGCAGCCTCACGGAGTGATACGTACTGTGCTTCAACATATACCGTACTGTGTGTTTATAACCTCTTTTTAAGTTTTGTGGATATTATAGATGGTTATGCTGAGGATATGTCGGCCAGTTTCCACTGGAAATGTCTTTTGGTTAAACTGTCAGCAAGGAATTTGCATTTGCACTGTTAAATTCTTATATAGCTTTAATGCACATAAAAAACAGCTGCTTGTTTAAGTGAAACTACATTGATGGGGGTTTTTTTGCACTAATAAAGTTGTGGAGTTTGTCTTGCGTCAATTATATCGTCAGTTATATCGTTATCGCAAATTTTCAAATATATATCGTGATAAATATTTTTGGCCATATTGCCCCGCTCTAGTCAGTAGCAGAATAAGCTGTCTGGCATCGGCAGAGAAGATTTTCATGGGCACAACCCACGCACTCTGCTGCTCAACCCACAAATACATTTTCCTGATAAATTGAAGTGCCTACTCTGCAAAGACAATAAATGACATACGAATACTTTAAAGCAGTGATCCCCAACCTTTTTTGTCGGTTTACTGTCCGACAATATTTTCACGGACCGGCCATTAAGGTGTCGCGGATAAATACAACTAAATAAAATGATACGACCAAGACAAAAACTGTGGTATTTTGCAAATATAATAATAAACGCAAATTCACCAAATACCAGTATTGGCAAAGGTTAATGACAGAACAGGAATTGCATCCTGTTACTACTGTAAACTCCCCAGGACAGCTAACCTGACTAACTTTATTGTCCTGGAACATCTGTGTTTTTGTAGTGGTTGCTAGGCAGAGTTACAGCTATGCAAGCAAGAAATAAATGACTATCCTGAGTGTTGTGGATAGCACGGATGCAGCTGTGGCTAAATCAATTTCATGTTAATGTACTGTATGAAGCCTGTATAGCTTGTTGCACGATATACAAAATTTCTTTTTAAACTTTGGCTTATACAACCTAACTTGTTATTTCAGTCACCGGGGAAGACTGTGAGTTTGCATGTTAGTGAGTGAGAAAGATTGCTATAGAACGAGCAGGAGTGTCTGCATGAGCGGATCATAACCCAGATTCATTCATTTGTTTGTCTACCTCCTGAGTATTTACACTACAACTGCAGCTGCATTTCTAAATGTAACGAGCAGTTCAAACTGGTCACATGGATTTCATTTGGGTAGGCCAAAGGGGAACATGTTAGATGAATCAATATTCTCCATGCAATTATAGCTGCGATGATAAAGAACCCACCGGGCACCCATTATTAGAATTGTTATTTCTGCATCACAGACCCCGAAGATAATTAAGCACGCTGTGAGTTTCTATTATATAAATTCTTACCTTAAGTCTCTCAGACACTCCATCAGTAAAACTGATGGTGAACTCCTCCACTTTGGGCACCTTCAGCCGCTTCTTCTCTGTCTGGTACTCTGTGCGAGTTTTCACCACCACCTGGAGAAGAGTCAAAATTAAAGCAGTTAAATACTCAAAGACGCTGAAGGCAGTGAAGGATTGATGGGTATTACCGTGGAAGGGAAAGGTTAATTTACGTTTAGCGTGTTGCCACAAAAGTCTTACAAACTGCATTAAATGGCAGGAGGTTTCACCTGAGAAAATCAGTTCATTCAGGTCAAGTGCAAAAAAAAGGTGACGGAGGAAACATGTTGGCTTAATAAACACTGGGCCAAAGTGCAGAATCATCCTTGGTTAACAATCTGTATCAAAACATACCCACATTCAGCAGACTGTAATGTACATTATGAAATATTTTGTCCAGAGAAAATGTGCAAGAGCCAGTAGGAAACATTCTTCATTTACTAATATTCTGTTTGTTTCCCACTGCCTTCAAAATTAAAACCAATTGAAACCAGAAGGTCAGTAACATTGTAGCTGAATTCAAAGGTTAATGTAATGTGCAGAAAGAAAGCTGTGTTTTCTTGTAACTGGTTGGTTTTGTTGCACAAACTAATGAGAATTAAAGAAGTCAAGGAGACTTGAAAAGTCGAGGATCAATGCTATTAAATTAATGTCACTTCACTAAAATATGCCCAACGCTGTAGGAGGATTGGTGATGCCTTGACATAGCAAAAGTTCATCAGTCCTTTGGCCGCATGAGCTAACAGCTGACAGACGGCTTGAATATCATTGATCATCTAATTACAATGCAGTGTTGTACCTGTCTTTGGTCCTGAAATTCATCTGCATATTAACAGGACACGTAGCACCCCCTTGAATATTGCTGCAGACTGAGGCCTGATTCAGACTTCTGTGGGGAAGCTTTGTAGAGCCTACAATGTAACCTCTGTAAGTGGTCGACGTTGTTTATGTTTGCGCAGGTGCATTACATGTTCATTACCGTGTGGTCATGTCCTGATGCTTCATACGTGGTGCCAGCCAACAGACAAAAATAAAATGCCGGGTCCCTACTGTTTGTTGTGGTCAGCTTTTTTTTCTTTTAGGGGTAAAGATATTTGTCCCTCGTTTTTTTTCCACGTCTTTGTTCAGTCCCTCACATCCATTCTGATAGTTTCAGCAATCTCCCTCCAGGAATCTACAGACATTTGTGAGTCCTTATATTGATGTTGTGGTTTTTATTCCTTATACTGGGCTGATGATTGTTATTCTTTCACTGATAAATTCAAAAACTGCGGCGAAAAGGTAGTCAGAAATGCACACGAGGAATCAACTGTGCTGAACAGGCCAATCACAGTAGTTGGGGGCTGCGTTGATGCATCATGCAGTTACATTTCTCAGGAGGTGCGAGTCAGGTTATGTTGTACGTTACGGCATAGATTTCCCACTGAAGCATAAATGGGATGTAAGCACTCCCATTTCTAACCAGCAGCAGGTTTAAGGGTTAGAAAATTCGATTCAGTTCAATTTTATTTATTCAGCGCCAAATCACAACAACAGTTGCCTCAATGCGCTTTATATTGTAAGGTAGATCCTACAATAATAGATACAGAGAAAAACCCAACAATGATATGACTCCCTATGAGCAAGCACTTTGGTGAAAGTGGGAAGGAAAAATTCCCTTTTAACAGGAAGAAACCTCCGGCAGAACCAGGCTCAGGGAGGGGCGGCCGGTTGGGGTGAAGAGTGCAGTCTGATATTAGACAGTGTATGAGATGACAGCACATCAGTCAACTGTTCAATAATTATATTCTAAGGGAACAATGTTAGCGCTCTTATTTTGGCGCTGAATTAAACCTTGGATTTGGAAAGCTCATATCAGACACCTGTTACCGCTTACTAAGCTGTCTTGCTACTTTTTGCTGGCAGCTAGAGCAAAACAAAAGAAACAAAAAACTGTCCCAGTAGTGTCAATTTTGCACTCCTCAAGCAAACAGGTTTGGAGCTGTAGTCCAAACACAGAGTCTTCAAAACTCTCGTTTGCTTTCCGACTTCCAGTTGTGTTGTAGGAGGTCCACGTTCAAAACACGTGGGAGGAGAAAGCAGATGGGATTTCCTTAGTAACATAGGAATTACAGCTGAGCTTCTCTTGATGAAGATATCAACCCACGCACACTCAAACACAAAAAACACAGTTTGCATTGCAAGTCGCACTTCTGCAGTAGTGTCTGGCTGCATGCATATGTATAAGCAGTTCTTAACATTGTCTGGAGGCTATATTTGCACAGTCCCCTCTTGCTAGTTTTGATTCCTCTGTGGTGCTTTTTGTGGCCCTGGTGTAAATGAACAACAAAAGAAGTGCTTTTACCAGGTTGCATGCACTTCACCACTGCAATTACTAAAAAGACAAAGTGTCCCTACTGTTTTTGTGCGTTTCCTGTATACTAATGCACAGAAGACAGGGCAGGGAATAGAGTACAAATGACAGAGCAGAGGAGAGCTGGATGGAGAGGAAAAAAAAGAACAAGAACAATGTCTCAGTGTCCTTGAGGCTAATTGTGCTGCCTCTGAGCGGCTCTCCGTCACTTTGAGACAAAGCCAGAAACTGCTGCGCACACAAACTGGCTCCACTATCTGAATAACAAAGCTGTCAGTTGGCTGTAGAAGCCTCTTATCTAACAGTTGAAGGCCGCAGTAGGTGTACTGAATACTGTGCATTTGATTGGACCCCTGAGGCGCCGGTGCCCCAAGGCTTTCCGCGCAGTAACACCAGACGTCAGACTTGCCATAGTTGTAACTAATGTCTCAATTTTGGCTCAACTTTCCCATTCTCCAACTCATTTCACAATAACATGCTCGCGGCCTCTAGGCTCAAACACACCAGTGCTTTATTTTGCTTCATAACTCTTTCCCCTCCTCTAAATCTCACTCCCTTATTTCATATTACCTAATGAAGTGGCCATCAATCAACGTTGCCTCATTTACACAGCTGTTAGCTATCAGCCAGCTCGTAGATATCCGCTGGACAAAGTGGCACCATCTCTGATCAGACAGGTCTAAATACTCTCTGGGAAACCTTAAATTTATGAACAGAAAACTCTTATTACTAACACTGGATGTAAATGTGTATAAATAATGCAGATGTGATATGAGGACTGAAAAAAAAAGATTGCAGCTTGCATTATTATCATTGTGCATGAGCGGCCTTTCATTTCTTTATGTTTTTATGTCTCATTTAGTATGACTGTGCACTTTTTTGGCATAGCCTGCAGTGAAGTGTTTGTGATAGCAGTGAAAGTCAGGTAGGTGGCCAAAATTAAATATCTCAGCAAATATCAGATTTTCATGAAAGGCTGCTAAAGCTATTTTAGTTACCCAGCACATAAACCAATGTGGCTTTGGTAATGCCTTGACTTTTCCTTTTTTTTCCATTTGAAGAAATAAATATGACAGCTATTAAGTGGAACACCACAAAATGCTGTAGAGATGCTTATCAGAAGATCTTTCAACAATCAAAGAACCATTCAGAGCTGGACTGTCCTGCTGCATAACCCAAGTGAGCTTTAGCATCAGGGCATGAACTCATGATCAGACATTGTCCTTCAGGAATTTCTGGTAGAGAGTGGAATTAATGGCTTCATCACTTGCAACAAGTCTTCCAGGTCCTGAAGCAGCAAAGCAGGCCCACACCATCATTACCACCATGTTTGAGTGTTGCTATGATGTTCCTTTTTGTGTTAGTTTTATGCCAGAATCTACGGGACTCACAACATAACAGAATGTTCAGCGTCTGTCTGGTCAGTTTCCAAAAGTCTCTGGGATCATCGGGATGTTTATTAGCACATGTGAGACGAGCCTTTGTGTTCTTTTTTGGTCAGCAGTGGTTTTTGCCTTGGATCTCTTCCATGTATGCCATTTTTGCTCTTATATTAAACTAAGAACACTGACCTTAACTGAGGCAAGTGAGGCCTGCAGTTCTTTACATGATTTCATGAATTTCGGTAGGCTGTCTTGGGAAGGTGTTCACTGTTCCAAGTTTTCTCCTTTAGTGGATAATGGCTCTCACTAGAGTCCCAAAGCCTTAGCACTGGCTTTGAAACCCTTTCCAGAATAATAGAAGTCATGACTTTGTTTCTTTGTTGTTTCTTTAAATCATAGTACGATCTGTTGCTCTTTTAGCCTATTTAAGGGATTTCTTCATTCAACAGGTCTGGCAATAATCAGAGTTGGACATGGCTCATAACATTGAACTCAGCTATGCAATTAATTCATGATTTAACAAGAGAGGGCAATTACTTTTCCACATATGGCCAGGATTTTTTGTATTCACTCAGATTAACCTCTATTATTATTTTTTTATTATCTTAAACATTTAAGTGTGACTTAGAAATCAGGAAGGGGTAAAATACTTGGTACAGGTAACTTGTACATGAAAACAGGTATTCAGTGGGAGATCACGCAACCCGTTTAGTCCCTTGTAGTTGTACTATTGTACTATTATTATTGTTCATGATGGTACTTCTCTGTCTCAGCAGTGGTGCAGCACATCCTGCAGTTTTGGTAACACACTCCTGTAAGTGTGAAAACACAATTTTAATTTCCAGAATACCAGCGTTGCACGTTAACACAGTTTTATCCAAATTTTGAGTCTTATTTATCAGTTTTTATATGAAAAAATATTTATTTTAGCTATTAATATTTCATTCCTTCTACTGCATCTGTGAATAAAATTTCAAATTAAACCACCCGTATTAAAAATACATCACCATGAGTTTTCTGTAGCACTGCTTTAATATATCACTGGCAGGCGCTTCTATATCCGGAACAGGCGGGTTAATGATTCCCCCACCTACATGGGTACAGCCTCTCCAGCAATTTCCTTTGAGAATCTATTTACAGATATCGAATTAGTCATGTATATTTTATGTAAACATCCTGTTTCACTGTGACCTTTTAATACTTCTGTGTCTGACTCAAGAGTCACATCTGTAATATATCTCTGTGCAGTGAGCTGATGACTGCCTCACAATCTGATGATGGACACTTTGGTTGCCAACAGAATTTATAGATATGTGGGGGGTTTTTTTTTTTAAAAACACACGTTTCTATATTTGAGTGATGGAGCAAGTGATTGAATAAGGCACGAAGAAGTATATGAAGTGCATTTCAGAAAAGATGGCTTAAGCTCGTCAAACTCAGCCTGCCAATCTCTCTTTGTGTCTCTCCATCGTTCCATCTCCAGTCACAGTATTATTTTCTTTTCTTTTTTTCAGATTTGATATCCCCAGTGGAAAAGCTGTCAGAACATTTCTTCTATGCCCATCTTCCCAGTATGTGAGACCTGTTATCACAGTGAATGCTGTTTCGTTTTTCATCCCTAAAAACTGAGCTGTGGGACAGAGTTGGTCTTTGGTGAAGTTTAGCGTGGAAAGCAGCTGTAGATACATTTTTGACACCTTTGATTCTTCGTGATTCCTTGTGATAAAAATAATGAATGAAAACCATTAAAAATAGAGAAGTACATTTGTACAACATGAGTTATAACAGGATGAACTGATGTTAAAATCAAGACGATTAATATTTAATTTACATGACAGCAGACATTCACGTGGGCACATTTTTTATCTTAACTAGTTAAAATAAGATAAATCTGTTATAACGTTACTTTTCTTTTTTACCTGCTGGATTATATATCTTTAAATCTATTTTACTTTTTTTTTTTAAATAATGGTCTTCAACACATAAATACGGGGATCTCTGCAAATCAAATCTGAGTACTTCATACTACAATGCACTTTGTTACTTAAACCTGTCCAAGTCCTGGCTAATGCAAAAATGTATTCAGCGAATCACATGGCAGGAATTCAAGTATATAAGAATTCCAGACATGGTCAAGACGACCTGCTGAAATTTTAACTGAATTAAGGGAAGTAATAGGGAACAAAGGTGATTTAAGTGACTGTAAACATGGCATGGTTGTTGGTGCCTAACAGGCTTGGCTGAGTTTTTCAGAAACTTGTGATTGTTAGGGATTTTCCTACACGACCACCTCGAAGGTTTATGGAGAACGATCCACAAATAGAGAAAAAGTGAGCAGTATTTCTCTGGGTGAAAAAGCCTTATTGACGTCCAAGGTCAACAGAGAATAGCCAGACTACTTCAAGTTAATAAAAAGGCAACAGTAACTCAAATAACCGCTTGTCACAACCATGTAGGGATGTCATCAGAACTGATACTTACAGTACCATTAAGAGCAAAATTCTGTAAATCTGACTGTACTTGTTTTTATTTGGTACTGGAGGTACAGAGGCAGCAGAACATCCAGAACTGGACGGGGCAGCATACAGCTATAAGTGTTGCACTCCATCCTTACTTGCTGAAGAATAACAATTAATTGAGAAAATTTTAGGGCAGGGCTAGCTCAGTAGGTAGAGTTGTTGCCCCATGATCAAAAGGTCGGGGGTTAGAATCCACTGAACAGCTACCCTGAGGTACCCCTGAGCAAGGTACCGTCCCTACCCACTGCTCCCCGGGCGCTGCATTGGTGGCTGCCCACTGCTTCACTGGGTGAATGGGTTAAAAGCAGAGGACTAATTTCCCTACGGGGATTAACACATATGTTTAGGCAGCTAAAAGACCGGCATCCAGATCTGTTCAGAGAATTGAAGGTGAGTGAGTTTCCGTTTAAATTAAAAGTATCCAAAGTGTTATCCTTTTTTTGTCATCCTGAAATGCACGCTGCTAATTTAGATTGACTGCTAACATTGTGAAATCAGCTTTGTTCCATGCAATATTAAATGCTTATAATAACGTGATGTAACTCTAAGATTAGTAGGCTACATAGCAAATATTCTAATATTTCAGTCTGTGTCTTGTCAACAAAATGTAATGTTAAGATTTTAAATAAATGACCCGCCACCATGTTAGTGTTTTTAAAAGAACTTCAAGAAGTCCATTTTTAAGTATCTGGGATAATAATTTTGTTTTGATATCGAATTGGCTGTCCACTAATTCAACTAGTACTGGTACTAACTACTCAATTTCTGGTATTGTGACCCTACAACCCAGATATGCAGAAGAACGTCTATGAACTCACGACACATTGAACCCTGAAGCGGAAGGGCAAGATCACACCAGGTCCTGTTCCTGTCAGCTTAAAACAGAAAACTGAGGCAACAATTCACACAGCCTCATCAAAATTAAACAACAGAAGAATGTAAAAATCATGGCCACCTATGAAAGAAAAGCTTTGCACCATTACCATGACCCAACAATTACTGGAGCTCAATCCTGAAAGTCTCTGTTAGCCTGTCAGAGTGAGTACTGCTGGTCCTCTTATCAGGTAAGTAAGAGCAGTTATTTGCATTCCCCAGCATCTGAGGTAGAAATCAATCTGTGGTTACACAGACAGAATATAAACCAGCAGGGCTTTAAATCCGGAGGGGCAACAGTCCAACCAACCAGCAGCACTGCAGTACTGTTGGATTACACAGTGGAAAGAAAGCATGAGCCCTGAATGGCTGCTACAGTATAAAATAAACACAAAACTGTTGAACATACATGTATTTCATTCATTTAAATACTGAAGATAAACTGACACTGTCTATTATTTTCTATTAGTTTATGATCCTTAGGTATCATTAAGGTATTCATCAACTAACTAGTGTTCAGTCAGAGCAGTACCAGCTGTTCACTCTATAGTGATGGTAAACTGACTGTCACCCTTTTTTATGCATGTTTCCCAATATGTTATGACAGATGATTGACAAAACAATTAATTTCTTCATTTGGGAAATACTCTATATGGAATCTAAATCTAATCATAAACAAAAAAAGATATCTAAATGTTCCCCCGCTCAAGCTCGCTATTCAAACTGTTATGCAAAAAACATAGACTGTGTAGGCTTTGCGTTTCATCTGATCTGGCCTGCAGCCTCTGTGCACATCCAGCCAGATAAACGTGTAAAAAATGTATTTATAATCTGTGGCAATTTGGCAAATTAACATGAGCGATGGTTCATCTGGTTAGGAGGACCAAAGTCGTCATAAGGCATAAGAAATCATCCGCTGATCCATGACTGATTTGACTGCCTGATGGAGGGTTCTCAATACCAGGAATTCCTCCTTAATTTATGAGGGTAAGAACAAAGAACCGTAAAAAGAAAGAACAAGACTTGAAAGCGTCTCTGAAGTAACTGAGGGAAGCGAGAACAATAAAAGAATGAGGATGTGTGTTAAACAGGATGAGAGTGATTGTAAGTCTCTTACTGCCTTTGAAGCAAGTCTTGGTAGCTTAGCTTTGTTCTTAGAGGAATGATAAACAGAAACGATGTGCGTGTCTCTCTCAGTCAGTCCACCTTTTCCCACCCTCGTCTGGTTGTTGTTGTTGGTTTTCTTTCAAACTACCAGAAATCCAATCAAGATATTGGTGACCCAGCAGAGGCCGTGATGCATCTCTGCCCAAATGGAATCAAATCTAATGCTTTTCTAATGCCTCAGCAGGCCTCGGCAGCATTTTCCTCCCATGCGTTGGTGTGCCTGTAAGTGTATGAACTTTACTGTCATAAAGTTACCCCGCCCCTGCAAATATCTGCAAATATCCCAGAGTAACCCTGTAGCTGGCAAGGTCACATACTCATCAGACAGGGATCAGGGGGAAAACAGCTGGACTCGTATTTGTAAAGCCGCTCACAACTGCACCGCTGATGTGGGGTACTAGTCGGGTCACATGACCTACTAAAACCTCGCTTTGGCTTTAAAGGACAAAGAGAACAAAACTGGTCTCAGATCAGATTTTGAGAGACTGATAAAAGCTGATTACCAGTGAACTCTTTCTGGATAGGGCAAGTGGCAAAAACAGCAACCCAATATTCAGTGAGATTATAAAGCCTGTCGCCGCAACAAGTCTACAGTTTCTGATTTAGACAAAGGAATGTTTTCCTACAGATGTAATCAACGTCAAATAACAAAATGATTACCAGTATAGGTCCCTTACTCAAAAAAGGTAATGTATTACACATTCCTGTCATTTTTTTTAACTTTACGCTACTTAATGACTCCCTGAATAATGTAATTCTTTACACTACTTGCTGCATTACTGTGGATTAAGGTCTTTAAATCTTTGTGAATATTTTATTATTAATGAAGTCATTCACATCAACTGCATAAATCTGCAGCACAAATTTACAGCATTTATAGCTCGATGTTTCTGATTTTTCAGATCAAAATAAACTGAATTGACCAATCAGACCACTGCATTTGGGAACATGTGTAGTCATACCTCATGACACCAGTATTGAATTTTCATCCATCTATCCATCTATTTTCTTCTGCTTATTCGCGTGGGCAGCAGCCTAAGCAGAGAAGCCCAGACCTCCCTCTCCCTAGCCACATCCTCCAGCAACACCAAGACCAAGGCACTCCCAGGCCAGCCAAGAGATATATTCTCTCCAGCGTGTCCTGGGTCTACCTCCTCCGAGTGGGACATGCTCAGAACACCTTGTCAGATGCTCAAACCACCTCAACTGGCTCCTTTTGATGTGGAGCAGTAGCGGCTCTAATCTGAGTGCTGGATGGCCGAACTCCACACCCTGTCTCTAAGGGCGAGGCCAGCCACCCTTTGGAGAAAGCTCATTTCCACCACTTGCATCTGCGACCTCGTCCTTTCAGTCACTACCCAAAGCTCGTGACCATAGGTGAAGGTAAGAACGTAGAACGACCGTTAAATCGAGAGCTCCAACGGCAGCCACAGAACCAATCCGTTTGTCAATCTCCTGCTCCCCTTGCTCGTGAACAAGACCCTGAGTTACGTTAGGGTCCACTTGGAGCAGTAACTCGTCCCTGACAGAGAGTCGGCACTCCACCCTTTTCCGGCTGAAGACCATGGCCTCAGACTTGGAGACATGGAAATAGTAAAATAACACAATTTTGCCTCAGACTCATAGCTGGACGTTGCTCGGGGTCAATTAGCTCAATGCGTTTTTTGAGGTCGAATTTCCTTCAGAAGCACAATGTGTTGTATACTTTACACAACAAGTTTGGATCCGAAACATTCAGAATTTTATGTTGCTTTTTTGCAGCGCACTTGGTGTGTTAACAATATAAACTGTAGATTACAGCATGATATGCTGGTACAAATCCCTATCCTAATGAGAACATACACATGGTCTGTCTTTGATTGTTTAACTGTTAAACCAAAGTCAACAACACAACATTGAAAATCAGCCTAAAGAGACTTTTAAATGATTGCTAAAAAAAGGTGGAAATGGATGCTACATGGCTACAAGTCAAACTGCTCATCAGTGCTGTTGTTTATGATCAGGCTCTGGGCTAGACTCCGCATACCCTCAGCTTTAATATCACCTTGGGTTCTTTGCTAGCTTTGTGTTAGCATGCCCTGCACATGCTTGCAAAGAGCCAATGCTGTGTTAGCAGTACAGTTCCGCTGTTTCTGTCCTGGGTGCACCTTAAATTTTACCACCAGCTTACATTTTACCACCGTGCTCTGGTATTTTTGTACAATGAAAATGAAAGTAATTCTCAGACCTATACTCCTCAAAAGTCAAACACTGCTCCACCATTTTCCTCCTCCCTGCTAAACTGAAAACAGCCGATTATAGTGTAGGAGTGCAGGAAGAAAAGGGCGCATTTGACGTATTTGTGTGCAAATAATGAAATAACGTAATGTTATTTAATCAACGTGTGGTACTGAAAAAAATAGCAATGTGATTACTTTGTAATCTATTACAACCAACACTGGTGATAACAATGAGAAACAAGCCGTCTGGTCCTCTGGGCTTTCCAGAGCTGATTAGCATAGATTCAGCTTAATGTTATCAGTCTGACCCACAGTTTGACTGCTTTGGGTCTCATGTGCAAGATTGCTAGCTTTATGCAAATCAGAAACTCCAAAGAAAAGGGACTCCAACTGAATTATAAAGTTGTTGCATAAGAGCTTAAAATATAAACAGATGAATTTTCTAGAGATTTCATCAAATAAGCTTATAATATAGGCTAACGTGCTGTATGTAGAACTTGAATTAAATTAACTGCATTAGCAATCATCAACCCCCCCCCCTGAAATCTGATGTCTAATTAAAGATTTCATTATTTCTTGGCCTCTCTTGCATTCATGCATCATTTACCAGGAGGAAAATTCTCACACTTACAGCTCCAAACAAATGCTAAGATTAAGCAGCAAACTGACCTTTCCAACTCCCACACTGTCCTGACTGTTAACAAATGGATCCACTTGCATTTGCATAGTGATAGATTAAAAGCAACACACACACACACAAAAAAAAAAACTTGCCACGGTTTTGTCTGCTTAGTGTCCGAATGCACAAATGAGCACAAAATAAATGAGCACACGGAGGGGCTGAACTAACAATTTCCCAGTCCTGGGAGCAAGCCGGCAAAATCTGCATCAGCTGTCAGCAGATTTATCCAAAAGCAGCAAGCAACTGCAATCTTTGTGGATGCATCTCCTGAGGCATGTAAAAATTCAAAAAACAAAACCAAACAAAAAAAATAAAATTACATTTAAAAAAAAAATATAGCAAGCCATCCCGTTTGACCTCTTTTCCTCTTAAATGTCAACAGCAATAAGTCACTGGATGGGGACTTATACTCAACTCAGGTTATTCTCTCTGTCAGTCTCCCTTTTCAGGTACTCAACATAAGACCTATTTGTGTAGTCACACAGTACAGTAATACAGCAATGTATGTGCACAGTGTGCGTGAGTGTGTGTGCAAAGGCAGCTTCATCTACAGTACGTTGCAGTGTTGGTGAATCTGCTGGGACTGATTTAATCAGAGTAAAATGACTGACAGCTCTACTAAGAACGTCGTTTCACAAACTGGTGACAGAGACGACCTGTCACTCACGCACACGAGCACGCACGCGCCGCCTTTGTTGTAAGTACGCGCTGCTAGAATTCCCGCAAGCACAACTGTGAATGAAATTGCAAGTGTGTGCGCATGTGTGTGTGTTAGCACAGTGAATGGCAGGTCTCCTGAGTTAACAGGTAAATGAAATGGAAAGCGACTGTGCTTCCCTCAGCAGAATCCGCGCTGTGGGGTTCAGGCTGTGCTATCTATTTCTCTGCGCAGCAGGCCAAACGGGAGCTCGTTTCATCCGGTGGAGTTTTGTGTGTGTACGCTCAAAAATTTAAATCCTTTGTTAACGCATTTTTCAAAAAACGGGGTGATCGTTATATGAAGAACACAACCACAGCTAAACTTCAAATATAAACGCACAGCATAAGCCTCTTAAATTTGCCACATACAGTATAAACTTCCGGAGAAATGACATCTCCCTTAATGGGAATATTCCAGCTATGGAAGCCAGATACTTATTAACATAGTCAGCTGTTATGCAGCAACATTTTCACTCATTTGTCGTCGTATTTCTGGCCATTTCTGGCTGTGTAGCTCCAATATTGACTCTCTCTGAGCTCAGATGTTCTCCAGAGGGAAATATCCAGCTCCTAAATGCTCCACTCTACCACCAGCTAGTTGCTTCATGTCTGTCATTCAGTGATGTGAATAAAGTACATTTGGTTGTTAGAGGCTTTTCACTAAAAACAGCTAAACAGCAACTAAATAGGGGGGATTAATCATGCCATAAAGCTCCTTACAGCTACAGATGAAGCTGATAGCTCTCTGTTGGTTTACCAACTCCAATAAAATACAAAAATATGGCGTTGCAGTCCAAAATTGTGGATTTATTTCACAAAATGTATCTAATTTGATTTGTTTTTACTTCTACAATTCATTGGTCACTTGGTGAGAGGAGAAATATGGATTAATATAGCTGAAAAATGTTCATCCTCACATCCAAACAGCGAAACACGCAATCCACAATAAAGCTTTCATGTGTGCAAAAAGTGACAATGAGCTCGCCTTGCTGCCTAATTCCATTAATTCTTATAATGCGCAATCAGTGCTGCTCTCTCTTCCAACCCGGCACATACACCAATCGGCGCTGCACTGCCACCATGGTAACTGGATTAACGAGCGGCGGCGCAGTTACTATGGGATGTCAAGATGACAAATGACAGTCTGTCTGGCACCAAATCTGTCTCCTAATCTCAGCTGGAAGACAAAGGACATGGCTGGGAGACAGATGAGATGAATGAATGTGTGAATAAATGGAGAAAGAAAACATAATACACACACACACACACATATGGATGGCAAATAAAAGTAAAAATCAATATAATATAAATCAACATGATTTTGAGACATTTAGTGACCCATTGTGAACTACAAATATGAGGTCCTGCAATCCTGGGATAACAGGAGACCACCTCCATCAGGAGTGAAATACTTCCTCACCAGATAAAGGTGAACACTCACATCAACTTTGTATTGATCTGCAGTGATCCTCCCCTCAAGAGGGTGGGGGGACAAGTGGTTTCAAACAATAACAGCAAAATGCCTCCCCCAGCTTAACAGAGATCATATCACTTTGTTTTTCCTTTGCTGTGTTTGTCTGTGTGTGGGAGGATGGCACAGGTCAAAAGCACTGAGGCAATGGCAGCAAAGGCAGATTTGGGAAGAAGATGCACAGAAGCTGGTGGGCAGTCTCTCACCTTGTCAGGTGCTTGGCTCTGGAGGCTGCCAACATCCAGTGGAGTGATGAGGGGCACATTCTGAAAGCCGTCCTCCACGCTCACAGGTTTGGCGCCTTTGTCCTGCAGATTACTCCCCAGTTTCACCATCTTCAGCCTTTAGTATTCCTTTATTTCCCCGAAGCCTGCTTCTGAAAAGAGGAAGTTTTGCACCTTTACAGCCTCTCAAGTCAATGAAAGCTGGCAAACGCAGGTTGATTGATGGGGAAGATTGTTAATGAAACGGTGAATAAAAATGTTGAATTAAGCGGAGTGTAGCTGTGAGGCAGCTTACGCACAAAAAAGTGCTCAAATAATGGTTGAATGATTGATTAGTGAATGATTAGAGTAAAAACAGGAAATCGGAGGGAGGGGAATTTTTTTCGTTTGCATTCCAAACATGTATCTGAGTGAAAACTACCGAAAAACAAGGAGGGGAAAAAAGGAAATATGCATTCTGTCTTCAGCACCTTCTCTCCATCACAACAAAACCATCAGAAAATGAACGAATAACGCGTAAAAAAATAGGCTGATACTTACAGCTGCTCGTCCTTGTCCGCCCGTTTCCTCCGTGCTGCGGCACTGTTTGTGTGGACAGGGAGGGAGCGCAGATGAGGAGCAGGTGAGGCTGGAGGATGCTCTGCGGCGTCGCTGCTGCTGATGCTGCGGGAAAGCTGCGCTGCACCGCCGGAGACAAACTGGATGTCTGGCGGCAGGTTTCCTACCAGCAGGCAGCCCAACCCCCTTAATCCAAACAGCCTCTTCCTCTCCGAGCTGCTAACGCCAAGCCGCTGGAGTTGCCACTAGGGGGATGTTTTGGGTTTTTTCCTCCTTTAAGAGTCTCGTTTGTTTTGCCAAAGTGGAAACTGGACTGTCGTCGCCTTTCAAGTTACCTGGTAAAGTCCGATTTTTCAGCAACATATTTTAGAGCATTTTGGTCACTTTTATTTGTTAAACGAAGTAAAGCGGGTCAGGATCTAGCGTTGTGAATACACAGATCTAACCCGAATAATAAAAGTGGGCTGCTTGGGGCGGATTGATTTTGCTCTCCACCCTGAATATGACATCCCGACCACCTAGAAGTTGCTTAAAATTCTCATTTCCCCAGTTTTAAAACTGACATTTTCCATAAAGAAGCAACATTACCCGCATCACGTGAAGGTAGCATGAAACATGGTTTCTTTGGTCCTACAGCGCCACCTGGCGGTATAACAAGTGACACGCAGCCAGTGTAACAGTTAGCTGATATTTCAGAAGAGGGTGTGTCCGTAATAATTTACCATTATCAGCTGGAGGCTGCACAAGATAGAAACACTACTACTGCTAATACTACTAAAACTAACACTACATCAAAGTAAGTAATGCAAGTAATACTACTAATTTCATTGTACATATACAATAACAATAAAGGGCCATTCTATCCTATTACTACTAAAACTAGCACTACTGTAAATAATCACTGCTTCTATTAATCCTACCAATAAAAATACCAATACTGCTGGAGACAATTGGCAGGATACAAATTCTGAAAATGATGCTATTACTACTAAAACACTACTGTAAGTATTTCTTCTCATCCTGCTGGCAAAAATATCAGTGCTGGTAAGTGCTGCAAAGGTATTGCTATTACTTAATCTTACTTATTACTACTATTACTTACTATTACTATTACTACTAAAACTAGCACTATTGCAAATAATCACTGCTTCTACTAATCCTACCAATGAAAATAATAATATTACTAACAATGCTGCTGGAGACAATTGGAAAGGTACAAATGCTGCAAATAATACAACTAATAATAATAGTATTCAGTATTATTTAATCATTAATATTGTTAATAATAATCATAATCATATTTCACAGGTTTGTGGGGACGTGTAACATGTATGCAGTGTTAACGGGACATTTGGAGCCCAAGAGTTGGTATGTAGGCAGCCATATTTCACAGAGGTGGTGACTTTTTCATGCTTTTTCACCTTCTCCGTGGTTTAACCACCTCCTCTACCCTCCTGCCCAGCAAGCATATTTCCATAGAGGCACAACAGGGGAAACTTTTAATCTTTTACACACTTTTCTGCTTCATTGCTGTGCTTGTAGATCTTCCTGAGGTTATCAAGTCAGCTGACATAAACACCTAACTCCTCCATGGATCAAATATAATATTTTTTATAGCACATCAGATGATTAAAGATGAGCTTCCATTTATTTCCCCACTGTCAAACGTATTGGATAAGTATTTAGAAGTTTAGCTGAGCATGACCATCCTTCATCCTTTTGTGACAGGTGATTACCTGATTATTCAGCAGCTGAACAGAGATATAATCTGATGCCTGTTTCTGTATACTTACTGTAATGTTCCTACTGCGTCCTCTCAGGTTTAGGAAGTAGCTCCTTTATGGTTCTCAGGGATCCGACTAAAATGGGATAATTGACTGTAAGCGAGACACAATACACCTAAAGTGATTTTGCAGACATTTTTTTCAACCATTACATCATCTCCTTTTGTGAGAACCTCAAAGCTGGAGCTCTGTTTGCAGTGGAGAAATATCATCCTCCAGCTGCCCTGTGGTATGAGGTAATACAAATTATTTCTTCATACAATTTCCTGACACAATCTAACAAGCTCCGTTTGTTTGTCCATGGGAATCAGATGATGACTTATTGATTTTTAGCCTATAAGCCGAGCACCAGGATAGTTTAATACTGCAGTGATCTTGTTATATTCATATTACTGGGTGTGGACGAGATATGTTTTATGTTATTCCAAACTTGTCTTCCTGATAACAACGTGTTCTTTCCTCCCCTCACCTGAAAAGGTAGGCTGTATCACACTAACAACTACAGTTAGGTCCATATATATTTGGACATTGACACAAGTTTTGTTTTTTTATCTGCTTATCCAAACATATTCCATTTATGGTTATATAATGGACAGAATGTGTAGTCTCTCAGCTTTCATTTGAGGGTATCCACATTCAAATTGGATAAAGGGGACCAAAAGTAATTGGACAATTAACTCAAAGTCATTATCAGTTATGCAGACAAAAGGCCTGGGGCTGATTTGAGGTGTGGTGCTTGCATTTAGAAGATTTTGTTGTGAAAAGACAACATGTGGTCAAAGGGGTTTTTCCATGCAGGTGAACAAAGCTATCCTTAAGCTATGAAAAAAAAACCATCTGCTACAATAACAGGAGTGGCAAAATCTACTGTTTGGTACATCCAAGGAAAGAAAGCACTGGTGAACTCAGCAACGCAAAAACACTTGGACGTCCATGGAAGACAACAATGGTGGATGATTGCAGTATCATTTCCACAGTGAAGGGAAACCACCTCACAACATCAACCAAGTGAACAATGCTCTCCAGGAGGTATGCGTATCAATATCCAAGTCTACCATGAAGAGAAGACTGAATGAAAGTAAATACAGAGTTCACTGCAACGTACAAGCCACTCATAAGCCTCAAGAATAAAAAGGCTAGATTGGACTTTGCTCAAAAATAAATAAATAAATAAATAAAAACTTCTTAAAAAAAAAAAAAAAAAACCTAGCACAGTTCTGGAAAAAAAGATATTTTGACAGATGAAACCAAAATCAACCTCTACCAGAATGATGGCAAGAAAAAAGTATAGAGAAGCTGTGGAACAGCTCATGATCCAAATAATACCACATCACCTGTGAAGCACGGCAGAGGCAGTGTGATGGCTTGGGTGTGCATGGCTGCCAGTGGCACTGGGACACTACTGTTTGTTGATGATGTGACACAGGACAGAAGCCAAATGAGACAGAGACATACACTCTTTTCAGATCCAGCTAATGCAGTCAAATTGATCGGGTGGCGTTTCATAATACAGATGTATAATGACCCAACACATACGGCAAAGCAACCCAGGAGTTTATTAAAGCAGCAAAATGGAATATTCTTGACTGGCCAAGTCAGTCATCTGACCTTAACCCAGTTGGGTATGCATTTTACTTATTGAAGACTAAACTTTGGACAGAAACGCACACAAACAAACAGCAACTGAAAGCCGCTGCAGTAAAGGCCTGGCAGAGTGTTAAAAAGGAGGAAACCCAGCATCTGCTGATGTCCATGTTCAAGACTTCAGGCTGTCATTGCCAGCAAAGGGCTTTCAACAAAGTATTAGAGATGAACATTTTATTTTTAGTTATTTAATTTGTCCAATTACTTTGAGCCCCTGAAATGAAGGGATTGTGTTAAAAAATGCTTTTGTTCCTCACATTTTTTGTTCAACTCCCTGAATTAAAGCTGAAAGTCTGCATTTCAACTGCATCTGAGTCATTTCATTTAAAATTAATTGTGGTAATGTACAGAACCAAAAGTAGAAAAAGTTGTCTCTGTGCAAATATTTATGGCCTAACTGTATCAAACATCTCTACAAAATTTACATTTCTTTGACCAAAAATCACACTTTACATGGAAAGAGGGCTTCTGTTACAAATCAAAGATGCAGCCAGCTGGTGGTGTTACCGAGCTGTCACGCATGTTCAGAAAACAAAAGAACCAGTCGTGCCTGGGTTATTAGATTGGTATTAATGAACTCACAAAGAAAAAGTGTAGACAGGCTCCTTTTATACTCAAACATGAACTAAAAGGTTGAAAAGTGGAGAAATGTTGACAGGTCATACCAGACGCAGAGAGGTGTGAACAAAATTCCTGATTTCTTTTTTTATATTTTCCACACTTATATGTTTTAGATAATCAAACAAATGTTTAATATTAGACAAAGATCATGGAAGAAAAATGATGATTGCATTCATTAAGGGAACAAAATTATACAAACCTTCCTGCATCATCCTTCAAACTAAAGAAACATAAGAGTAGATGACGAACAAAGTCATTGACATCTATAAGTCTATAAGGGGTTACAAAGGCATTTCTAAGGCTTTTGATCACAAGCAGTCCACAGTGAAAAAGCCATTACCCACAAATGGACAAAACCTGGAACTTTGGTGAACCTTCCCAGGAGTGGCCGACCTACCAAAATTACTCCAGGAGAGCACTATCGGCTCATCCAGGAGATCACTAAGGAGCCGGTACAACATCTAAAGCACTACAGGCCTCACTTTCCTCAGTTAAGGTCAGAGTTCATGATTCAACAATAAGAAAGAGACTGGGCAAAAATGGCCTCCATGGGAGAGTTTGAAATAAATCACTGCTGACCAAAAAGAGCACAAAGGCTCCTCTTGTATAAATAAATATATATATAAAAAACAAAAAAACAAAAACAACAACATCTTCATGATCCTCAAGACTCTGGAGAAAATATTCCATGGACTGATGGGACAAAAGTATAACTTTCACACCAGTTACATCTGGTGTGAAAACCATTTATGCTGGAAAACCCTCCAATGTGTCTGAATTAAAAAAACAAACAAACACTGCAAAAAAGAGTGGACCAAAATTCCTCCACAGTGATGTGAAAGACTCATTACCAGTTACTGAAAGCCATGATTGCAGTTCCTGTTGCCAAGGAAGGCACAACCATCTATTAGGTTTAGGGAGCAATTACTTTATCACACAGAGCCAGGTAGGTTTACAGAACTTTGTTCCCTTAACAAATAAAACCCTGCATGTTGAATTTCTCCGGTTACGTTGTTTAATATAAAAAAAAAATCAAGAAGGAAAAAACTATTCTCTCATTCAGCTCAAAAATTCCATAAAACAACAAATACGACCTTGAGCCATCAGATGACTGTCGTGTGCAGTTTTCTCTAGGAGTGGGAATTCTTGTGAATTGTAGAAGATCAGGCGGACAGCGGATGCCTTCAGCCAGAGAAGGCATCGACATTACTCTTTAATTATTCAACTTTCAGCCAGATTTGAACACCGATTAAGGAGCTGAAGGTTTAAAGCTGTGACAACACAACAGTCATAAATAATCACATCACACACAGGCTTTCATCACAGTTAAGATTTATTTCATTCAACATTTCACATTACAAATATTTAAAAATTATGCATACTGTTATAAATAGTTGGCTGCAAACAATTAAATAACATTAGATTTTTCTTTTTCGTTTCACTAGCACTTCTACAGACCAACTCCTAGAAATATGGACATATCCGTATTACATAACTTAATTAGAAAGGAAAATACAAAAATAGGAACTTATAAAGTGAAATGACAATAAAAATTAAGGTGATATCTTAAGTAAAAAAATGCTATTAATAAATACAACAACCTTCCCATACACAGTTAAAAACTATTGAAATCTTGCCATTAAGTAACATCATTAACAGACAAATATTTAAATATTTATTTTCCTTCAGAAAATGTGAACCATATATTGTGGAGCACAATATAGCAATTAGTAAAAACTAGACACTTTAACATATTAAAAGCTTCACCTCAAAAATATAACAAAAATCTGATCAAAATTATAAAAATCAATTATACATTCCAATTAAAAATATACCAATAAACAGCTAAATACATTGTTGACCTAATAATTACAATGCAATCAATCACAGTAGCTTAAAATAAACAAAATAAGCAAATGAGCACAAAACCTTTAATGTTTTAAAAATAACTTCAATTATTTATATTAGTACAAATAGTTTGATTTCTTTTCTTTTTTACAAACACCAGCATGAAAAGGATTACAATAACAGTAGAAAATGACTGTGAAAAACATATTAACATCTTCTTTAATTAAATGTCTGCAATTAAAAATGGCATTAAAGAATTACATTGCAAAGAGTCTTTATCTGGAAAAAGGTTCAAAAGAAGTATTGCACATAACAACTTGAAGTTAACTTGCAACATTTACCACATTCAAGTCTTTAAGCTCCCCTTTCCTCCAGATAGGTCTATGTAAGATCACCTCGACGGACAGCGGGGATAGGTTCTCAAGTCTTTTTAAACAGTGTTCTCTATATAAAGGATGCTCAAAGTCCTGCACTGCCAAATCAATTCAAAGGTAGGTTTCTTTTATCTCTCTGTCACGTGCATCCTGCAGAGGTCTGCGAATGGGGAAGCGAGGAAATCGACACGTGGGGCGGGAAGACGGGAAGAGGGGAAGAGGGGTGAGGTGAGAGCGGGTTCGGGGTGTCCTTAACTTAATAGTTGAGAAACATTTGGTGCACACCACAACAATTAATTGTAATAGCTAATTCATTGTACTTGTCATTTTCTTTTTCTTTTTTTTTTCGTCATGCATGCTAAGGATTACAATAGGTGCTAGTTGGCAAGTTCAAGAATATATATATATACTTTTTTTTCAAATATTAAAATATCTAAACACCAAACATCCATTCTTGTGATACGAGATTCAGCGTTAAGCGTGAACCAAATTTTGCATTCTCCTTATATAATAAGTTATGCTCCATCTATGGAGAGGAAACCAAGACAGAAGTTACCATTTCCAACTAGTATAGCCATTTTTAGACACATTAACATCAATCCCAAATTATATTTCTTTCTTTCCTTTTTTTTCTCGCCATGCTCTTATTGACCAGATCGACTGGAAAACATCTAGTGTAAGAAAAGCTAAGACCAAGAGAGCGATACTCTTTGGTCTCTCCTCTGCACATCTGAAGTCGCATCAACACAAGTGCGCACTTAGTTGTAAAGATTCCTCAGCACTGAAATGTATAAAAAGCATAATTGAAAATAATATATATTGAAATCACTCAACTTTTTTTGTTTTTCCTAAAATGAACATTTCCATATATGCAGATCTCTCAGTAACAAAAGTACAAAAGCTACCTTTCACAATGTGAAAAATTGAGGTATTGCAAAAAGGAGTTTCCCCATTTGTGAAAAATGTGCCTAAAATGACTGTTGGAAAAAGAAAAAAAAAATATTTAGAAAAGTAGTGCATAATAAATGTTTATATGTGCATGACAAAATAATTTAGCTAGAAAACACTGTACCAAAAATCAGCAGGCCATGTATAAAATAATCTTTTTTTCATCTCATTTAACAGCAAATTCTTCACAAAGTGTTTTAACTTCTAAAATGCTCACCCACCACACCCACAAAACTAATGTCCAGGGTGCAAAACTGGTGCCGACAACACCACGCCGATATGAGGATTCTCACTAGTGTGTGTGTAATAATCAAGTTTCTGTACTAACTCCCTGACATTTAAATGCTCGGCTAATAGGTTACCACTGAGTGACTCAAACAAAGGTAAGGATTAGTTTTACTTTCGCCGTGGGAAGGTATACTTTTTGTGTTACTTTTCCCAAACGCGCAGACCCATTTCAGATAAAAACAACTAGCGCCTAACTGACAGCACACACCTCCATTTTGAGCTATGGAGAGAGTGTGAGGCCTTGTTTATATGTCTCGCAAGCCCTGTTTTGTTCCTCCCCATACTGATGTTCTGATGGTTTTCACGGCACTATCGTTCGTATGCATAACGCATTCTGTAAAGACGATGTTCAAGGCCAATCTTTGGTTCGCTGGAGTCCATCAGGGCTTGACAGTTAAGCAAAACTGGGTAGAAATCACAGATTTAGGAAAACAAAAAAATATATATATATATGCAAAACGTCCTTGAAGAAAATGAAAAAGAAAAACCAAAACTTCCACACAAGTAATAAGCTACAGTATGACCCACTACTGCACAGCCATCTTTGGTTCCCAAAAGCCGCTGGCTACAGTCGACTGGACCTGCAATCTCGTTATGGAGAGCAAACTGCATGTGGGTCACAAGTGTGCAGTAGTAGAGCACACTGCAGAGACTATCTTCATTTATGCTTCAAAAACACTGGATGCTGAGTTGGATTAGCTTGGCAGGAGAAAGGATAGATGGAGGGACCTGGCTGCAAGGGCAGATCCCTCCATGTGATGACGATTCCAAAGTCAGATAAACTTTTAATTGCTTCTTTCATTAAATGTAACTAACTCTTGGATGCAAAGTAAAACTTTTTTTTTTTCCATTAAAGACTTGGGAGAATTGCACAAATGCATTAAAACAAAACTAACACAGACAGGTATTTCCTGTTTGGTGGTAGCCCCATTAAAAACTGCAATACCGTCCTTCAGTGACACGTTGCCTTAACCTCGGTCCTGAAGGACGTGGATTCAAGCCCCGAGCAGGTTTTGATCCACGAATGAGGCCTTCTGTTTGTTAGCTGTAAGCTTAGCAGCAGAGGCCGCAGGCAGACACGAGGAGGGGATCTGGGGCTGAATTTCTCTCTTTACCACTAAGCCTGTCTCTCCTGTAGCCTCCCTTTACCATACATTCCAATAATACACTGTATACTTTACGATGCTCTGTCACTAGCACAACCCTGGGTTTGATTACAAAAATAAGGAGGTGATGAAGCAAGTTGAGTAGAAAACTGTGCCAGTTACATCACACTCTGCCTGTTGTATCACTTCCCTCTGATTATAGTTCTGAGGAAAGGAGAACACCAGAGAGCGACGATGTTTTCTTTCTTGGTTTCTTTTTTCTCTCTCTCTCTCTGTCTCTGTATTCGGCACATTAGCAGCGGAGTTTGAGGTATTAGTTTTTGCATGTCAAAATGGAGATCGAAACCCAAATCGGTGTTGCTAAAATTTTGTTTAGATTTTCAAGTAACATCAAAATGTTTGTATGGTCCAGGAAATCATAACGAGAGGTTCGAACGTTTTTGATCTGGGAGGGGAAAACGAATCCATTTCGTTCTGCAGTGGGCTCTTTCTGCTCGTCAGAGTTAATTAAGATTCAGCTTTGGTAACTACTAAGGGTCTTACATACTGTGTATCTTCAGTACTTAAACTGGAAATAAGTGCACTCTTCTTTAGCAACACCCTTTTTAATTCACATTTGCTCTGGAGCCTCAGCTATCAATAGCAAACTTAAAGTGCCCCTATTATGCCTTTTGGGTTCTTCCATATCCTTTAGTCTGGTAGATATAGAGATATATATATATATATATATATATATATAGATATATATATATAGATATATATATAGATATATATATATATAGATATAGATATAGATATATATATATAGATATAGATATAGATATATATATATATATATATATATATATATATATATATATATATATATATATATATATATATATATATATGTGTATGTATGTCAAAGTGACAAAGGCCATGCTAAATGTTGCTATTCTCTCCCAAAGAAAATACTGCTGTACTGTTTCAAACTGTCAAAGGCTTTTCTTTTGTGACTTATCTATGTCACTAGGGGGGGCCCTTAAAGAGACAGGAGGCAAAACGGAGGGTTTCACACAGAGGGTTAAAGACAGGCACTGCAGCAGTGAACAGTATGACCCAAATCTTGTTTTTGGACTTCACAAAATCAATTTGAGTGAACACCCGCCTCCCTCACATGAAACAGTGAGACTTTAAATATATGCAAATATGCAAAATAGGGGCACTTTAATCCTACCTCTCAGAAATAAATAGCCAATCATATTCTGTTCAAACAGCATTTGCTCTGGAGACTCAATACAAAATCAAATGTAAGAGCTCTGCTACAAAACAAGTCAGCTGAATGTCAAATGACAATTTGTTTCGGGGCCTCTTGTATCAAAATTAAAATTAAATACACTGTTTAGAAAAATATCCCAATTAAAATAGCAGAGTACCATATCACACCTCAAACTTTTCTATATATGTTTTTTTTTTTAGAACTAATAAAAATATTTTAAAAATCAAACATATAAATAAAATCATATTACACATCTTTTTTTTGCTTCCTCGACATATCTGGATATAAATCCAATCTTTCTTTTCCGTCTTTAAATATTAATTTAACAAAAAATTGCAAAAAATGTCGGGTGAAAGTGGAGCAAAAAGGAACCAGCAACAGAAAAGTGCATTTATTTGTACAATGATTTTGCGACTCCTGCACTACCTGCCCTCCTGCTCCTCTGTTGCCTCTCCCTCTCTAATTTCCGCTCAGTTCCAGCGGAAGGAGATGTGACGGGGTCGGTCGCCTCCCTCTTTCACCAGGGGTTTGTGAAACTCGCGGCCGGCGCGCGAATGGATGGCCGCCCAGCAGTACTCGCAGTAGTATTGTAGGCAGGTGACGTTGGCGCAGAAGAACGGCGCAAACTTCCCACCGCAGCGAGTTCCCTGGCACTCATCGCACAGCTGGTCATCCAGCACATATGGCTTCACTTCCACCTGCAAAGAGGTAGACATAAATAAATAAATCCATACATACTACGAGCAGGGTGCAACGTGAGCCACAACAGGTGCTGCTTTTTTATTTAGAGTTGGAATCATTACAGTAAGCAGGAAAGAAAATATTGTTTTTAATACTGTGAATTAATCCAATCAATAATTCACTGCATTTACACCTCTTTGTAACAGCCTTCATTGTTATTCCACACACATGAGTGATGCACAGGGGAGAGTGTATGTCCATAATCCAGCTTACTGTTACTTTGTAATTCCATCTTTCTGATACGAGTCTCACCGTTTACTTTTCCCTTTCCTACTACTGCATCAGGTTGTTTTAAGTTAATGTTAATAAAAATCACAGGTGCCCTACTGCTGTAATTTTTTTCAGCAATTGGTCATTAAAAATATTTCCACAATGGAAAAAAAGGTCTCTTTTTTTGCACTTTTTGAGCATTTCTGAACCACATTTGTTTTTATGATGAGCAATATCAAGTGACACAGAATCAGCCTGGGCTCAAAATTGAACTTTCATTCACTGCAGATGCCACAGACCTCAATTTTGTCCTCAATGGACAGTTTAATTTCATCACAGCTGATTAACAATCTGCTACGATTGGGCTGTTTGCCTTTTCTACCATTTTTATTGGATTTATCTGACAAATAATACGACTTGCTGAGTGGAATAGCCTAAGCTTCAGTTTTGGTGAGGAAGACTGTAGTATCTTCTCAATCCGTTATTTACCAGTGATTAACAGATCTGTGTGTGTGAGTGGCTCCATACTGTGGTGGTTTACACGTTTGCCTGACAGACAAAAAAAAGAAATCTAGAGTTCGAGACTGGGAGGAGACACGAATCCCTGTGGGCTTGTCTCAGGAAGGGCATCACGATCCCTTGTGAATAAGGGAGCAGCTGAAAGTAGTGTTTTTAGGCAGGTGTTTGTATGAGCTTTCCTCCTCCTAACCAAGCTAGTCAGGATTTGCTGTTAACCTAGCACCCCACACAGTGTGCATTCTTTATTCAGTCTATGCTTCAACATACACAAATTAAATTAAAGATGCCCTGATTGACCATCTAGTGACAAGAACTGGACCATTTTTACTGTTTGTGGCCCTGACTGGTAACGAGCAGGCCCAGTCCATGCATGTGCAACATGCACACAGTGGCACATGCAAATAGTTGCAGGTTTACTCAGTGTCACATGCAAACATGTCGTTAGCATGAAAGCTCTTCACTGTGAGTAAATACACAAATTTAGCCAAAGTAAGCCATGAGAACAGGAACCAACACACAAACATTTCTAACAACAAAATTAATGAGAGGCATAAATCATCCTCACCGAGCTGAAAGAAGCTAAGAAAGCCAAAGTGGTAAATGCTAAAGCTATCCAAGCTAGCAGCCTCAGTATGAGCAAAGGATGTAAGCAGTTATGAGGAAAATTATGAAGTCAGATGAAAGCACTTGAGCACTTGACATTTGTTTTGTTGCATAAATGTGTTGCACTTGTTTTTGTTTATAAAAAGCATAGTGAATAAAAAGCTGAAATTCTTCTGTGCATGCTGTCAGTTACAGCTCTTAGAAGTAAAATCGGAATTATCAAAAAATCTGCATTTGCAGGTCACACAGAAAATAATGTGGCCAAGAAAATAGAGAACTCATATAATAATAATAATAATAATAATAATAACAATAATAATAATAATAATATCTTATTCCTGATCAGTATTTAAAAGACTGTTTAAAGCTGTTAATATCGCACTGCCGACTTCACCGTTATTAAAATACTAAAAATGTTCTGCATTTTAAACTTCCTGTTTAGGACCTTTTGGAACACCTCTTACCTCCTTATCTTTCGTGCTCAGTGATGAATGACTGTAGTATTGGGAGGTGAATGTTACCAAGGCAGTCATTACACAAAATGTGCACAACACCACAATTATGCAAATCTTAAAAGACCATACTATTACACCAGTATCTTATCTTACCATGTTACCTCTACTGTACATACATCTGCTGAGTCTCAAGTTATCTTAACTCACCTATTGTCTGTAGAATTTGTGTCATATACAGTCCATTAGCATGCCTGTAGAGATTACTGTAATTCTTCTGCTGCTGACAGCACTGGCTAAGTTACTGACAGTATTCTTATGAGTTAAGGCTAATAAGAAATTTTAATAAATAATAGACTGTGCACCATCTGTAGGGTTCCTGATACTGAAAGAGTGAGGCTCTGGAGTTCATAGCCTTTTTGTAGAGAATATTTTTCAGGTCACAGTAGGAATGGCACTGATAAATGAACTCAATGAAGGCCAAATTCCACTTAGATGCTTCACTTTCAGGGTTTTTGGTATTATGCATGCTGGCTCACTAACACATATGAATGTAAAAAAAAAAGCAGTTGTTAACAAATTTGTACTCTTACTACTGAAACTGGTCAAAATAGCCCTTAACTCCTGACCAAAACAACAGTCAACTCAGTTACACAGTTTGAATTTCAGGCAGTTCCAGAAGTAAAAATCTCAATTATTGCTTCAACAGAAAAGTCGTCATTAGAGCAGTTTTACAGCTTGCAAAGAGCCCAGTTCAACCACACCAACATATATTTCAGCTAAAAACATCCAATCATTTCTGGTGAACCTACATTACTCTGTTACACAAATCACTCTCTGCTCCAGTTACATCACAAACACAGCACGCCTATTATAACTACTCTGCCTGGATAAAGGTTAAAATGGATGTAAAATCTGAAGTTAAATTTAACAGCAGTCATTTATACTCTTCTGTTCATACACTAGATCATTTCAGTATAAAATGGAGTATATTATGACTATATTACTCCAGGAAAAACTGTTAAAACTTTGCATCACCTTTACGCAACTGAAAGAAACACCCCGAGTAAGAGCAGGAAGCAAGCTGAAGAAAGGAGGGGGCTGAGAGGGAAGACAGAAAAACACTGAGCTTTTTTTTTTTCCTCTTTCCACTCACCCGTTTATCGATTTCTCCATGCTGCAGCTGTACAAAGCGAGCACTGATAGCAGCAATGTAGCTCTGCTGATTAGAGAAGGCGACCCGCCCCGCTCCCTTGGGGTACTTCAGCTCGGGGTCTGTGTCGATGCCAGCGTAGCAAACTCCACCGTACAGGCGGTCCATTATCATGGCCAACTCCACTGCAAAGAGGGAGGGTGAGGAAGACGCACACAATTAGATCAACAAAACATTCACAAAAACAAGTTTGATGCACAGATGGAGACGGCACACCGACACAAAGATTGCAGGACACAGAAATCCAGCAATTACCTGTGTGGACACAGAGGTTTACATAAACTCATGCCAGTGTAACCAGAAAACACAAACACATAAGCTGATGAGAACTGTTCATCTGAGAGTTTAAACCATTAACGTGGACGGATTAAAGTCCTGCAGAGTTTCACGGGGTAAATATGAAAGCAGTGCCCTGAATTTACTGACCGTCCTTATGACTGTTTTTCTGTTTTTTTAACAAGCATGCTGTTTGTGGAAACAAAATCCCTGCAAGTGTACATTTCAGCTTTACTTATTACAACATTAAAAAGTCTGAACAGTCCTTTTTAATATGTGGATTTTCTTAAAATGCAAATCTAAACCCAGTTATTACACACGGTCATAAAATATTTAATGCACTGCTGGGCCTAATGTCCTTGTTCCTTTCTAAAACGGCAGCACAGAGGTTTAAGACACAGTTACACAAAGGTGGCATAAACTTGAACACACAGTACATGTGACATTGTTATCAAGGGGAAAAAAATTATTTATTTATTTTTTAACACTGCACAGTGTGCCATAGAGACTACTTCCTGAAATAACCAGTGTTGGTCGGTGTCTCTTTAGCTTCACCCTGTAGCGGGTCTAATTTTATAAGCACAAGCTGATCACATTGTGTCTCACAGAAGGAAGCATTTTGCTTACGGCTGATATTTCAACAGTTGGGAAAGAATAGGAAGTAAGAGAAGACTACTACTTATTGTTCTCATTTGATCGTTTATGCTACAAAAATATTTAGACTACTGAATCAAAGGGAGGGGAAAGAGAGAACTTTTAAAAGGCTTTTGACAAAAAACACTTGAGATACAAAGCATATGCACAGAATATTCCTCAGATGTTTCTATTATAAACACTCATTTGTTGTCAATTCAGCTGGCGGAAAAATACCAGCATAAATTTGAAGGATACCTGCACGGAGCGGGCGAGGAACTCCTCCCACAAAGATGGTTTTCCTTGGGTCAAGAGGTTGAGATCCATCCATCACAAAGTCGCTGTCATTCAGGTTCCACGGGCGGATCTGGACCTGTCACACACAAAACCAACAAGTGGTTTGTTTGTTTTTTAGCTCTAGTGTACTAAGTTTTACTGAGCTCAGTAGAAACACCAATAGATTTAAGAAAATTGGTGTGTGTGTGTTCCCACTGACCGGCTTGTCTTTGATGGTGGGGCTGGACACGCAGAGGTACAGCTTGCCATCCTCCTCGATGCAGGCATCGATCAAAGCCTGCACTGAGCTCTCGTCCTGGAACAGCAGGAAGGCATAGCCTACACAGAACACAAGAGGGTTATTCTCGCTGCTGGGGCCACAGAGTACTGACAGAGGATCGTGCTGGAATTTAGTTTGCTGATTACTGTGAAAGCATGTCTGATCACGACACTCTGCTTTCACAGCAGGAAGGCATAAGCTTTTACAAACATACAAACAATCTGAGCAGAGTTGACAAATTCTTCAGATAACAGCCTGAAGACAAAACCAGATTGCTCAGATGTATAGATATCGATTGTAGCAGATTATCACACACTGCTTTACCCAGGAATACTGAAGTCAGTTGCCAAAAAAACAAACAAACAAAAAAAGCAGCATAGTGTGAACAAGCTGTGAATTTAAGGAATTTAAGATACCTTTGGGAGGAAAATAGGATTTGCTCTCAGCTTTGTGAGGCCAGTCCACAAACAGGTGTCCAAAGCGTCTGAAACTGGCTGTTATCTCATCTGAAATGAAAAAATAATAATAATGCACCCTCATCGTCAGGCCATAGCTTTTTCAAAGAAAACACCAGGGGAGATTTAGAGCAGAAGTCCTGCTCAGATTTCACAGTAAATTACAGGGGGGGTGTACTGTAAGAAGCCCTGTGTGGTTCAGGCATGATTGCTTTATTTAGTTATTTTTAACCTTTTACATTTCCCCTCAAGTTCCCATGTTCTAAGTTTAATTACATAAAAGGCTAAAAGTAATCCAAGAATTAAATCCTCTTGATATTAATTATGTTACTACTGTACCTTCATCTATATCTGGGGGCAGTCCTCCAACAAAGACCTTGCGGGAGTAGCGTTCCACACGCTCTCCGTTCTGGTGCGGAAAGCAGTGTGGGGAACCTAGGCCTGCGAGACCCTGGTCTCCACGTTCATCATCAGGGAAACCATCCTCTATGGGGAAGAGAGAAGAGTGACCTGAGAAAGAAGAAGAAGAAGGTGAAAAAGATTTATCTTTTGAAGAGAAAACTAGACATTTGGGTTTGTTTGTTTTTAAAGAAAACAGTAAATCATGGTAATGGCACTACAATAAAGATGACCGTAAATGAGCACTTTGATTTCATCACTTTGTCTATCTGACCTCAATCCCTACTACTTTAATTTTCTTGATCTAACAACACTAAACAAGAGAATCCCATTAACCTTTATATCTTACTTTAAAAACAATCTGTTTGATTCAAATTGGGAGAGAATCAGTTAAACATGTGCACGCAGAATGGAGAGATTAGAGCCTGAAAGGACCACGTCACAGTCCGACCGAATTAAATGTCCTTGATGTGTTGTTCTTTATTCCTAATTAGCTTCCATGAATCACACATGGAACTGTGCTGCCTGTGAACATAAAGGTTATCGCGCACACATTAGTCCCATCAGTGAGAAAGTATAAACACTTTCAGAGTGCACTGTGTGTGGTAAAGGTTAAGCTCTCCCTGCTCTATCCCTGCTCCTATACAACCTGCCCTGAGCTGCTTTATGAAGATTTATGCAAGGGCGTTAGCCTTAACTGACAGTGTGTGTGCCTCGCCATGTGTCGGGCTCCTCTTGCAATGAGTGTAAATCAGGAATTACACTTTGCGCGTCTCCCTGCCTCATTAACTTGTAGCTAAGTGTGACACCGTCTTGTATTGTCTGAGTTAATCTTGCAATATGCAAGCGAAGATGGAGAAAAGCGAGCAGAGTGAAGCATAATGAGAGAAACAAAAACTTGAGGATGAAAGATGCACAAGATCGCTGATGACGAGTAACAAGGCTCGACACTAAAGACAATCATGCAGACAAACTTGTCACATCGCTGCACGTATACAAAACAGAAAAAACAAGTTTAAAAAAAGCACAGGCCCATTCCAAAATTAAATGCACGTGCCCGTTAATGTAAGAACAAACAAGCAGACCACAGTCAATAAAATCATAACACTGCTTAACATTACAAGATTAGTTAAAACACTGAGGCTCATAGGGCAGGAAAATATGCTGAAAACGAGACATGATGTATTTGTGATTGTATTTTACCTCGTCTCCTGCTATAATTCCTGGCTGCATGTGGAATAAGGACAAATCAAAGAAGAGGATGTTCATAAAAGTCCCATAATACACATAATACCAATAAAAGTGCCAGGTGGTGCACGACAATGGAGAGACAGTCCACTTTCAGCCTGCAGGCCCTTGATTTTATTAATCACCAATGAATCATAAACAGCCTGTGGTTTTGTCAGCACACCAACTATCAAGCAGGTTTTTGTTTTGTTGTTTTTTTAATTGTGGAACTGTGCATTTTGAAAGGTTGCAGACTATTATTTTAAACTTGCTGTATTTTTTATAAAGGACACTTTATATAGACACGCTGTAAAGGTCACCTCGCTATCAATATAGCACTTTCAAAATAAAAATGCTGATTCATTAGGAAAGGGATAAAGGAGACAATCTAAAGGCGCACAGCTAAAAAAAGGACATCAGTTCAACAGCAAAACATTTCTGTAATTTAATACAAGCCCTGGGATAACCTTTAACAAAGAAACTGAAGGATAACATGAAGTGTTACACTACATGTATGGATGCTCTGAATAGGAATATTGACAGAAATGGCAGAAAAATCAAAACTTGAAAGTGAAGCACATCTGGAACATCTATCAAAAATCAAATGAAGCCTTCAATTAAAAGAGGGGAAGAAAATGAAAAAGGAGGAAGGAGGAAAAAGAAAATAATAAAAGCATGAAGAGAAACCAGTTTCGGAACAACTGCAACTTTGTTTGAAGTTAAGTGCCAGATATAATTATTTGTTCAATGCCAGCCAAACAGCAGTGTGAATTATCCAGTTCACCCAGCTTAACTGCAAAGTACTAAAATTAAGCAAGTCTGCATAATTATGCAAACGGAAAGACGATGACGAAGACTTGATCCCAGGGCTGAACCTTAAACTGGATTTCAGGTCTAATTTAGCAAGACCTACAGCTAACAGCAAATGTGCTTTAAAACTATAGATCATATTTGACCTGCATGTGTGCTCCACACAGCATGAACCTGCAAACAGCATGGCAGAGTGAGTTGGTTACTTTGCTGGGAAGTTACAGCCTTTTGCCTGCAGCTCTTTGTCTAATGGTTCACAGTGGCTGCTCCTGCTTGTTTCATTACTCCCTGCAATATTTCAAACCCAACTGTTATCCAAAATAAATTTTAAAAAAACATCACAATGAATAATGGCATTAAGCTACAAGTTCACTGATAAATGCACTACACTTCCTGCGTGACTCTTTCATAATAAAAGTCCATATACAAACTTTTTTTCTTTATTGAGCTGAAGGAAATGTTAGTTTGCACTAGCATTTTTTCCAGGAATGTAATGCTGCAAATAGATAAATATTGCCTTAGGCTCAATCAGTTTATCAGTGTAAAAGACATTTATTTATTAAAAAAAATAAATAAAATTGAGACCTCTACTATAAGCATGACCTCAGTGGTTTAGTGACTAAATCTGAACTCTCCAAGACATCAAATGCATCACTGAAGGTCAAGCAGCACTACCCCTGACAACAGCAGTTTCAATCTACCCTCGTTAACAGAAAGAAAATGTATCCAGTGTGTCATTATCCAAACTTTTCCCAGGGCAGTGGTTTCTCTGATGCTGACATCATTGCAGGGGGAGGGGAACTATACTGACCTTGAGCTAAAGTGACAAATGTTAAAATGTGCACACTGGAGAGAACCAGGCCTCAACCCATGTAAAAGAGCAAGAACATGGAGAAGATGAAAAAGTGGCCAGAGCGCATGAGCAATAATCCTTGCCTCCCTCAGTGGACCTTCCAACCCAGATGGACATCAACTCGGGGGGTTGGGGTGGGGGGCAATGTAGGCTACACAGGCTAGCAATAGAGCCCAAGAGAGTCGAGAAAGACAGAGCTATAAGAAATGCGTGAACAAGAGAAAAAGGAAAAATGGTCAAAGAAAATGAAAGAGTGAGAAAGAACAGGAGAAAGAGGAATGCAATCTGTGTATTCTTATGAGGCGGGGGTAGGGGGATGGAAGGGAGGGTTTGGCTGGTGTGCAACCTCTATCTGTTGCCTATCCGCTGGCACCATCTGTCTCGGGGCTTGATGACAGCTCCTGATCATGTGATCTTGCCATGTGACTCGGCAATCTTTTGAAGAAACTGCTGGCCTTTCATGTTTTCCATCCTAGCCCCAAGACCAGAAGCAAAAAGCTAGAAGGATAATAAAGGAAACTGTAGCGTGCAAGGGCAAAGTAGAAGCCACTAAATTCCACATATCATGTGGACATGAATGGTTTGGTTTTTTCCCTACCCGCTGAGGAAAGAAATAAAGTATAAAGCCAATTCTAATTTCAAGCTCCATATCTTATTTTTGAGAAGCACCAGGATTAAGGAATGTATTTAAAAGAGCCTCCTTAAGAAGCATGAGAACAGCAAAGAGGTTCATCTTTAGTGTAACTACCTATCAAACTATTTCTGGTATTTAGCAAATTACTCAAACCAAAGGCAGTTTCCCTTTCATTCCTTCTTTCTATCCACTTATTAAAGAGTGGTGAAAAAACACCATTTCGCTCCCTCCACTTGTCCACATTTTTCAATCCATTCTTTACCTCTTGGCTTTGGGGACTAAGCAGTATCAACACTAACAGGTAGAAAGGGGAGGGCCCCACATTAGTTTCAAGCTAGGAGAAAGGGCACAAAGATATATGCTTGTTAGTTTAGTTTCAAGCAGGCATGTGGGGATGTGCTTGTATTTAACTTCAGGTAAGACGAACAGAAAGATCTGCATCTCCACCTGCTATATTTAGCCTACCTCCCTCCTTTAAGATGTGCACTCTTCTCCAAGAATCTGATGGCATCTGAACACCCTAGCTTCGTGTCTGCATAAGTATCGTGGCTACTTTTCTCTAAGAGTCACAATGGCACTCTTACCATCAAGTTTTTAACTGAAACCAGTCACACACTCAAGATTACAACTGCACAAGTGTCTTGTGTCTAACTAACTCAGTTTCTAATCATAAAATATGTATTCCTGCTTCTCTCAGTCTATCAGTGAGATCACCTACTTTCTGATCCTGCATGCAAGGGGCAGGAGCAGCTGCTGCAGTGAACAGTACACCGCTCTTAGCAACAACAGCGGCAAACAACTAAACCTTCAAGTGCGGTTACGCTTCGCTGGAGTCGATACAATACAGACATGCCATCACTCTCTCCCTCCATCGTGGCACTGGCTGGGAAGCTATGAGGGACGTTAATGGAAAAGCATCCCATGTCTGAATGAGAGATTACTGCCATTTCCTCAGGCTGACGAAGCCAGCCTTGTTACGTCTCCAAAAACCATCTGAAACATCTGAACTCTTCTTCATGTCGATCTACTGTCCACTTGTCCATTTTAACTTATTGGGCGTTTTTAAGCGATAAAGACACTTTTTTTTTTAAATAAAATGAATGTCAGCTTGCAATAAATAAATTTATCAGAGATATCAGCATTTTATGATTTAATTTTTTTAATTAGTTTGTTATTGCCCAGTTTGTCATTTTAGCAGACTCTTGAGTGTTTAGGTTACCATACGTACCATTGAGGGGAAGAGGGTTGTCCCCTCCTGGGTGGGGGAAACCAAGACGACCTACATAGGGAAGCAACAACAAAAAAATGATGTTATTCTCATATAAACCTTCCTATAAAGCTATTATTATATTTTCACTGACCATTTGAAAGAAAAATCTGTATTTTAGTAAGAATATAAAAGATATAGTAATAAAATGGCTGTCACTAATGTGATATCTACTCTCCACACCAACTACAAACAATGTGAGGCAAGACAGCACCACTAACACTATCAATCAGTACTTTGTATTTGGAAAAGGGCTGTTGCCATAATAATCCTCTTGACAATTACAGCAGTGCACTGACTAAATTGCTGAAGGGCACTATTTGATCTATTCTGCACATAATATAGGGACACTTGGTGACTTTGTTATAAGTTCTTCTAAAGTGTTAATCCAGAGCAGGCTTTAGCTGGGACAGCTATGATCACAACCTTTATTACCGCTGCATCTTTCTCCTACATCTGTGGGACATCAACTATCTCTTTCCCTCTTATCACCTCGTTATTCTCCGAGCCTCATGCTATAGATTTTAGCCATTTGCCAAGATCATCTTGCATATGCACACACCCGCGCCCACACAAACATGTTATGATTCCAAACAAGCTTCGAAGTTATGCAAGGCCCACTTGCTGCAGAGGGATAATGACATGAAAGAGCTCAAATAGTACGACCATTGTTGAGTGGGTAACGAGTGCCCTGTGATTGGTGCATTCCAACGCCTTGGTCACATGGAAATCTGTTGGCTCCTCCCCCCATAGTTTGCCTGTTGAGCCCCATAGAACAGAAAAAAAAACAGAACCCTGACTCACAGAGCACAGAAACCAGGACAGACCACCTGCAGCTTCGAAACACGCCACTCAATGATAATATTCGACTGTGTAGCGCATGCATCATCATTATCTGAATAAAAATGCAATAAAATGTGTTCAGTTTAATCAAAATAAGCTCAAAGGTGGCAACCAAACCAAACTAAAGTCCTCTGGACTACAATTCAGACCTTAGTGACATGATGACACTAAGGTGAAAGTCCATCTGAGCACCACCTGTTATTCTGAATTTTAAAGGGCTATAATGGTCTCCGAGGATCACACGAGTACACACCATATCCCTGTGTGTCTGCAGGACTGTGTGTGCCCGCTCTGTGAACCTTATTTGCATCCTGCTGGCTACATGTGCGTACACTACTGTAACAGTTAAAGCACATGCATGCACAAGCACACAAAAGACGGCGGGGCGTGTGTGTGTGCGTGCATGGGGTGGGTGAACAGAGGGATCCTTTCTGTCAGTCAGGACAATGCTGGAAGGGATTCAAAGCCAGTTGTACTGTAGACATTTTGTCTCGCCCGCTCCCTTGCTTCATTGCTCTCACTTTGTTCAATATGTTAAGCCGGGATGAGAAATTGCTGCCCTGCTTATGTGCATCTAAATGTGCTTGTGTATGAATTCTGCCACAGTTTGTTACGTAGATGCATGTATGCATGTGATGGAGAGAAAGAGAGCAAAAACTGGCCCGGAGAAGAGTCGCTGTAATTATAACATTTTTATTTTGCTGTGAGGGGGAAAAGGTAAGCACCCACTTAAGTCACTGCTACACTTGGCACAGCATAGTATAAACATTGACTATAATTATGAATATGTCTGTGAATTCAGAAAATAAATTGAGCATTATTTATAGCAGGCCACGGGCTAGAAGGCAAAAAAAAAAAAAAAACACACCAAAAAAACACCAAAAAACAGGATGGGATATTTTGTTATGCATCAAATTAAAGCAGTAAATTATTGTCTAAATTTATTTATTTTTGTCGTCTTTCTTCAGACAAGCTTTGCAGTTTTGTTTTTCGAAATTAAAGGGTAGAGACAGAAAAATGTAAACATACCTGACCACACAGAAAAAGGTTCTGAGAATGCTATTGAGCTAATCTTAGCGGCAAAGAAGCAGAGAACATCTACTTTACATGTATTATAGGATGCACACATATCATATTCTATCATATTTATAGGAAGTTGGGCTTAAAAATCACTTCTGCAAACCAGACTATGCAGTATTTTGAAATTGTGATGAAATTATGTAAAGCAGAAGCTTTGTGGTTTTTAGAAGAGAATTTTGACTTCTCTTTCTATGTTTTCTTGGATGTTTTCTTGGATCCATCAGTGGAGCTAAAGCACCAAAACATGTTCAATGAGGCAGAATTCTAGTTTTCTACTGAAGAAACATTTACTAAGATCTGACAGCACAACATTATACTGCCACTAGAGCTGGGCGATAGAACGATAACGATATGTATTGCGAAATAACTTTTTCTCGATAGAAAAATTAAACTATTGCGATAGACCTCATCTCTCTTGTCCTCTTAAAAAAAAAGAAAAAAAGAACAGCCAATCCAAATTAAGTAGCGCACCAATCAACCAATCACAGCCACAGCGTCACGTCACATGACTTGTTACGTGCAGCACAAGTGTCAAGGCGCACATGTGTATTTGTTTGGGAAGCAGCTAGCCGGGCTGCCCAGGTAATGGAGGAAATGAGTGTGCCGACTAGAGAAAAATCAACCGAGAGCGTGAGCGAAGGTTACCGAAGAAAAAAACGATGATGGTTCCAATGCCGGAGAGATTGTCAAACGGAAGGGCCACAGAAGTTCCGTAGTGTGAAGGTATTTCGGCTATTTCAAGTCTGACAAAAAACAGAGTAGTGCGCACTGTAAAATGTGCCGAAAGCAAGTCTGGAAATACAATAAAGCGGTGCATGCTCAATCTCTGACTGAAAGCGCTAATTCGTCACTCGGCTTTTGTCAGACTAAAGTAACTGTTAAAACTGTTTGAAAAGCTAAGCTTTACAACAAGGAGAGATTGAGAATTTCCTTTTAGTTCTCAGTTTATTTGATATTGACAGAAGTTAGTCAATTTTGTCTGTTCTTCTGTAAAACAAACTAAGATTTATTTTTAGAATTAAAATTTTGTTTCTAAGTGGAATTGACAATTTAGTGGTCTGTTTTGTTTGTTTTATTTTGAAACTTAAACACTTTAGCGGCTGCGTTTTGTGTAGTTTGCAATATTTGCCTTTATTTATCTGAAACTGAAGTCTCATGTTCCTTAAGTACATCTACCCTGTTGAACTTATTATGGGAAATAAATATTTAAATTAAAACAACCTGCTAATTATTTCACATTTTACTTGTGAGCAACGGCACATTTAAATCTTACAAATGTAGTTATTTGGCTTATATCGTGATATATATCGTTATCGCCTGAAATGAAAAAAACATATCGTGATATGAAATAATCTTATATCGCCCAGCTCTAACTGCCACTGAGCCTGATAGGTCCAAGGTTTAAACAAGTGATCTTACTGTAGTGTCCCATACGTAAAGATTTTTTAAAACTTTGCTTTTGTATTTATTCTGCTAATAAACTGATGTGTATAGTGAGTGTTTTTATGGAACATAAAGCTATGCATATATTACGCATGACATCGCTTCCATTTAGAGATTTTTTTATACCACATTTTCATCTCATAAAAAGACTCCTATCAATTTCTGGTCCTTGACTTAAAACTTGTACAACCTAACAAAAACTACGTAATCATTATCTAAGCCCTCTGTCCTATTAAACTACTATCAAATATAACAGACAACTTTAACTATATAGTTAGTTAGCTTTTACACTCAGCCTACGCCTTGAGAAATCAAATGTGCTTCCTTTCAAACAATGATCATTACTAAGAACTTCAGCTCTATCCTCTTAGCCAACACTCACTATTGGCCACTGACTAACTTTTCTATAGTCAGATTATGTCTGTGAGCGTCACCCTTTACAACAATGATCCTTGGACTCCTGTAGAATTAATTTAATATCCAATTTCTGGGTTATGATAACAGGTCAGCAGCACTGTTTGCTATCAAATACATGTTTCCTTTAATGCTGCAAGACCAATACTGTATGTTAAAAAGTATCATTGTTCTTGGCAACGTCTACACCAACATGTTAAAAATTAGCATGCAACTTCTTCAAACTTTTTGGACCAAAATTATTTCACAACACTATTTCGTGTGAAAAGCTTTGCAGCACCGATCTTTAGAAAGCAACGACAATGTCAGTTCAGTTCAGCGAGGGCTCTCCCATCTCTCATAATTCCCATTTAAATAAAGCCTAAGCCCTCATCAATCTCTCTGCATCTACTTCTTAAAATTCATGAGAACGAGGTTATACCTATTGCACCATGCTCAGCTATCCTTAGCTTTGATTGACACTATTTATCTTATGGTTCTTATGGTTCTTTTTGCATTGCCCCTCAGTTCATCACCGTTTCTATGACACAAGCTCACTTAAATGGACCCCTCTTCCTAAAGCCTCACTTTATGCTGATCGGCAGTCTTTGTGGAAAAAGTAGATGGTCATCTGTCAATATAAAAACCATCAGATCCAAAACAATAGTGGGTAAAAGTGCCTTTGAAAACTGCAACTTGTGGACACCACAAACATGTGCAGCAATGATGGCTACGGCAGGGCGTCTGTGTTTTGTAAATATTAAATTCATCAACTCCTTATTGTGTTATATAACAGTGGAAAAGTAGGTCAGTCAACTATTGCTATACAGGTCCATGGCAATCAACTCGCATATGAAAACGCTAACTGACGTGGAAAACATCTGCCATCAGGGAATACCATATATAACACAGCAAGTAGAATATAAACAGCTGCACAGGAAAGACGCCTCTCTGATGCAGTTTTATGCATGCTTCGAATCACACAGAGCATTTCAAAAGGTTTAGTCTTTTATTTTGATAAATGACCAGATTCTCTATGTCATTTACATGTATGATTTCGTCCCCTCCTGACCTGCTCTGTGCAGCCTGATATGGCTTCCAAGCAAAAACAGACTATTAGACACAAACAATGTGGTGTGTAGAGCTGCTTGTGAAATGCACTGCCATCAGCTCTGGCATAAGCCAGAATGCAACATAGTCTCACCCAGCTGCATTTGTTGCACCCAGAATAATCGCATATATGGATATGACAGAAAATGTAAAGAAGAAGAAGAATAGAAGCCACAAGGAGAATTTTGTTGTTTGTTTGTCTTGGTTTGTGTTTTTTATGATGAGTGGGAAGAAGAAAGGAAAAGGAAGACAGAGGTGTGAGCTGACTGCTACACACTGTGGCCTTTCATAATATTGCCGATGATAGCACAAAAAGAAGACAAAGCCTCTACATGGCTGACCTGTGGAGGAGGTGAAACCTCTCTGCTAAAAACTGAGGCGTTAACTGATAAATTACTGTGTGTGAGCTGTTGTTCCTTTGTGCGGCCAAATAAGCTACAATCCATAACAAAGACAAGTGTTTAAAGGTAAAGCCTGCTTGCACATTAACATTTTTTTCTTTTTCTTCTCTTGTATTGCACACCTTATATGAGGGAAACATGCAAACTATATACATCTGTAGTTTTGTAAGCAGGCTCTCTGTAGCACATTTCCAACAAGTCTATTTAAAGTGTTTGTATGTTATATTATGAAACTCATTTTCAGCGAGGTCAGTTGACATGCACTTAATAACTATTGCACACCAGCCATTTACTGGACAAATAATAACAAGATCAGTATCATATTATGTGTGCCATCTGTGGGAAAATATGATGCATCTATAACGATAAAGGTCCATACAACTACCTCCAGCGCATCACAGGTTTTCTAAAAATATAGACGTGCTAAATGGGAAGCATACATTTTCAGCATATACACTCATTTCCTGTACTGAATCCATAGTAAAAAAAAATTCCCTGCCTATAGAACAGGGAAAAATGTATATTTCCTGATCTGTTGGAAATTGATCAGTTGCAGGCTGATGCTGGGAGAAATCTGTCGCACCAAAAACCAACACATTTCAAAAGGCGAAACTTTTATGCTGGAGACTCACTTTTTGCTAGCGACTGGTGGTTGTCAGACATTCACCAACCAGTGTCTAAGCCTGTGTGACTACAGCCTTCTATGAAAAAACACCTCTGCAGTTAACGCAATGTCAAATTAAAAACAGAAGAAAAAAAAATGCTGCTGGTCTGCTTAGTGTTTCATGATCTTGATTGACAACTGGCATCTTTACCTTTCAGGCTGTCCTGCTCAGCTCTCATGATGTCAATCAGGGAGCTCTCCAGAGTGTTCATGTTGAAGCTGTCAAATGACCTGGTGCGCTCCTAAACAGAGGAGAGAAAAAAGAAACACTGTGTCACTTTTTTAGCCTGCTTCAAACACATGCAGTTAACACAACTATAAAACAAAAAAAAAAAAACAAAAAAAAAAAAAAACCTGTGGTAACCAATGGTGTTATAATTGTTAAAGCGGAGCAACAAAGAAATTGCCTTATTAGTGCGACAATGACTTGGTTAATATCTAAGCTGGCCAAAGACTGCCTTGCCACAAGACAGACATCTTCACTCTTAATTTAGAAAATTTACACAATGATGTAAACTTCCTGCAATATTTAAAGACTTTTGACCAAAAAGAGTTAAAGGGGAACAGCCACATGCTTTCCTGTTTCTTCTCACCTCACTCTCACTTGAGCTCATTTCAAAGAAAAGACTTGACAGAAAGCTTTGTTTCTCTCAATGCGTTTCTTTCTACCCAGCCTTGATGAATGCAGTGACAAAAATTAGACTGTACACGTACACATAGACTTAGGTATTGGTTGAAATAGTTTTAAAAGTAAGAAATGAGAAATAAAAAAAAGTTATAGCATTTTTTTGGCTCACGTTGTGTTCAGCTTTATTGTGTGGGCCTAGAAGGGCTCATCCCAAAGTAGCTTAAAAAATTATCTGTAGGTGTGTATCTACCAACGGGAAGAAGAATTAAATGGTGTTCTTTTCTTTTATTAAATCTAGCTTTTGCTCTCAGCAGTTGATTTCTCTCGTCTTATAAGATGCCGTAATGTGCTTAATTATTATGTGTTTAATTCAGCCCTAATTTCTTTTCTTGCATGTTTTTGTGTGCTTTCCCTGCTGTGCAACTTGCAAAGTAAACACAACTAAGCAATAAACAGACTCGTTCAATGAGGCAACATAATGAAAGTCAAGAGAAAAACAAGCAGTCAAATGAAGCATGAGCCAAGCAAATTCCTGGGCAAAAGCTTTGTCACCTACAACAAGGGCATCCTTGGCATATCAGCCAGCCACACTGGATTTAATTGTATGCACACACAAATACGTGTTAACACGCACACACCCATACGATGCGTATATACAAAATATTCTCACATGAAAAACATGTACCCATACACACACACACACACACACACACACACACACACACACACACACACACACACTCCAAGTGGCATGCTGATAAGGTTCCAGTGCCGACTCCACCTCAGCCAGACAAAATATGCAGTCTATGTCAACAACTTCTAAAGAAAGTGATCAACTCTCCTGGTTTCCATTCCTCTGAAAGAACCAAAAGTTAAATATGAAATAATTATTATTCGCATCTTGCTTTTCAATGCCTCGTTGCTTCCTTCCTCCTCCTTCACCATTTTCCAAGCCATTCTCTAACAAATGCCAACTTCAAAAGTAGAAATGCCTTAAAAAACCTTTTATATTCCTCATGCATATGTCAGAGATCTCATACTTGACAAAGGCAGCAATTGTTCTAGCTAGAAGTTGTTGTTCATAGGCTGTACCCTATGACTAAAAAGTTTAGTCATGTTTATTCTCTCAAAACTTGGTCACGACTGAACATGCATGCCCTACTTTCAGTTTTGTATCTAGTCCATCGACTACTTGATTATTTAAGGGGTTTTTTTTTTAAATGAGAAACAAAATCCAACAAATTTGAAGAGCTGCACTCAAAGAAAAGCAGCCGTTAGCATTTTGTGTAAATATGTAAAAACATAAAATAGATTACTACAATTTAACAAAAAAAAAAAAAAAAAAAAGACAGGAGAAGGAATGGCTGCCTAACTTCCAAGTGTCAGGCTTCTAAAATAACATTGCCAGAACACACCTGATGTGTTCAGGTTTTAACGCTGTAAAAACATCCACTTAGAAGCAATTGAACCTGACAGGATGATTGACAGATCAGACTTCCAAACCATGTCAGCAACGCAGTGTTAAAATAACAAAAGCATCAGTGTGAATCAATGTGGCCTGTTTCTTTCTAAACCTAATTGGAGGACAGTTCAGATGAAATGCAGAAACTCTAAATCCAAACTTAAAAACTATATGCAAAGTAAGGAGTGAATTCATACAGTTCAGGTGTAGCAACAGTTCAAATGGTGGTCAGAAAACTTCAGCCTCAAGAAACACGGAAGAGAAAAGTGTTAAATAACTGAAAGCATGACACAGAAACAAGTTCACCGGGGGGGGGGGGGGTCTGAAAACAAACAAACAAACAAACAACCATCCTGACAAAAACAACAACACTACATAGTCAGCTCTGCCCTGGGCCTGACTGATAATGGGCAGAGAATTACCCATCATGTCACTAAGGCTGCATTATCAGTCACTCTTTAAATTACCTATGTTGTTTCTTCAGCAGCATCTATGCAAAGATCTCTGGCGTTAAACCAGCAACCAATTCGAAGCCTAACGGCAAACTGCAGGCAGTGTCAGAAAAGACTAAAAAGTGTTCATTGTCCTTTGTGTTACCATGCAATAAGGCTCAGAAGAAACACACCCTATCTAAGTGAACTACACTTCAAGGGTTGACTAGGAGGGCAACACACTTTTTTTCCTCTTATTCTCATAAATCTACCGTCCGGTGTCTGAAGTGGTTCACCAAAATTCAATATCTAGTATCTGATCGGCTTGAAGAGCGTGGTTGGGTATCTGGCACGCTTGGCTGGTAAAACAGCCAAACTTCCCAGCTGTAGCCAAATTTCTTACCAGCATTTGAGCTGACTACAACAGAAACAACACTGTGGCAGAACACACCCAATGCACTAACTCTCTCTCCCTCAAAACAAATATCAACATGGGGATACAGGCCAGATTGTGTCCACCATTTTCTCATATCCGCTTCAGTATAATATGTGCACTTGCGCTATTGCCTGAGGACAAATAAGTCAAACACTCCAAGGCAAGGGAAGCAGAAACAGAGTCCAGGTTTGGTTTCTGCCTTCAGTATACAAGGGTAATGAGTATATTCCAACATGATGACAAATACATACAATTAGGAAACGGACAATGCTGTACGCATTTTTGGATTCGCACGCTTTGTGGCATCACTTTATTTACCATCATATGTGGGTGGTGTAGTATGACAGGGTAATTCTATTATACTGTTTCTGGATAATACAAATTCATTTTGTGGCTGAGATGGACTCAGTATGGTGGACTTGAGGCCTGGCTGGTTCTCTGCAGTTGCTAAGCATTAGCCTGGAGAGTGATTAATCATCAGATTTCTGCATCTCTCTCTCTCTCTCTCTCTCTCTCAACAACTGGCCAGCAAAGAGCTTATCCCTGACAGATTGCAAGCATGCACAGATGCACGCACATTAGCTACAAGCAAGAAAAATGACAGTTTATATGGCAGTTCTTGTAATCTATGAACACGGCCTAATGTATACACTTAAATTTGCATGCAGCCCATTCACACTGCAAAATCATCTCTTGCAGAAACGTCTAACCCTGAAGCAGTCTATTTGAAGCTGATAATGTAAACAGTGACAGTGCAGGGTTTTTTTAATTTTACTCTGCATGATAGGTGTGAACTGTTGGTTGTATGCAGCAAGGCAACCTTACTCTACCAGCCCCGGTGCCATTTGCTGTTTGTTTGACACTGAATTAAAAACTATGTACTAATCTATAAACTAATCATTTAAAATTTTAAATTATCATGACTATTATCCAGAATAAGGACTATGGAACACACAAAAATGGGCTTATTATTTGTTATTCAATTACAATTACCTCTCAGATAATTTATTGACTTTTTCAGCCAGTAATTCTTATCAATCTAAAATTAATAATCAATTTTTTTTTTCTTTTCTTTTCTTTTCTTTTCTTGTTTTTTGTTTAAATTGGGACCTATGCATTGTCTTACTGTCTAAGAAGCTTATTTGAAATGCTTGAGAAAAGCGCACTGGGCCACACATGATCAAAAATTGGTTCATCTGTCATTCAAGCTATGGTTCATTAAATTTTCATTTTTTTTTTCATTTTATTTTTGTTTCACACATGGTACAGCAGTAATTCATTTCCCATACACAACCTTCCTTTCAATTAATGTAACACTGTTTCCATGCATGAAAAGGAGCAGGAAGAAGAATAAATTCTTATTGACACCTGCCCCCTACCTGTGACAATACAAGTATGCAACCAAAATTACACTCTGACAATATTCTGCACATAACAAAACAAAACAAACCAAACAAAACAATATACTCAACAATGAGCAATACCACTAAATATCAAACTAAAAGGTTAATTTTTTCTACAATTAAACTTTGTTATTTTCAACTTCTTCATATTGATTTAGTATTTTATTCTTATAACAGATTTTAAATTGAAAAACATTTGTACAGCACTTAAGATGATCATCGAGAGATGATGGGTTAGCTTTACAACCAGTGCATAAAGTGCTGCACACAGCACACACTAGTTGCTTAACACTGACTGAAAAAGTAGTCTAGGTAGATCGGCAGGGCTTTGCCATTCTGGGCTCCCTGGTATATTTACACAGAATCAATTCCAATCATTTTTAGACGTCTATAAAAAACAATGTCTATTTTTGACAGGAGATATTTATTTGGACAGGAGAGCCTACCATCGGCTCCATCTATAACAGAGACCACCGACAACATGTTGCCTTTAATATCATAAAAGCTCAAGTCAAGTATGTTTGGAAAAAAACAAAAAAGCAAACAAAACCAGGGCTGGGCCTAGCTACCACTGTGTGACTGCTCCCTCTAAACAGAATTTAATCTTTAGCAGCACCAAACTGAGCAACCTCCAACAGATTTTCATGGCATGTAGAGTCATCAAAGAATGATTAAATCCAACATGTTGTGGGTGATTAACTCTCAACATTAATCATCAATGTCATCTGGCTGTTAAGATAAAATGGAAGCTGTGGTAGGGTAAAGGGATGCAGAACATAAAGGCAAAAAGGAGAGTAAGGATACACTGGTGAAGTGTAACTTGTCAGGGCTGTAGAATTTGGAGGTTATTTAATAGTTCGCTTATATTCAATTGTCGGAAGGCTGAGCTTTTAATTACATCCCTGAGATTTGTAAAAGATACAAAGGCCAAAGAAGGAAGGTAGATACAGCTATTAAAGAAAGGGGAGAGCAAAAGTGAATAGTGAGGTAATTCATCATAAAAAGAGGAAAAATGTAGCACAGGAAAGGGAAACAAGATGCTCTTTTGACGCTTGTGATTATTTAATTATCACAAAATAAATATAAAGTTGATAAAATTCATTCCATCCATGTTTTGACAGGCAACACAAAAGTCCAATGACAATGAGAATAGCAGAGTTTGAGCCACATCAGGTTAACCTGACCTGCAAAGCGTAGGAAGAACAGCAGGTAGCGGCACATGCGCTAATGTTTGGGCTCCTGCAAACAACGTGCAGTAGAACATCAGGAATATGAGCGAGCTAAAGGACAAAATGACCACAGAAAATGTTAACGAAAACTCATGCATTACAGAGCACGACACCCCAGAGGACACAGTCCAAGGCTCAGAAGACTGGGACATTGCTGAAAAGATCGATTGTGGGGAGATATTTTGGCTATTTAAAGTCCACTTAAGAGCAGAATAGCACACACTGCAAACTGTGTGGAAAGCTCGTTTCCATAAATGCAGGTAGTGCCACGAATAGTTTTTACCACTTGAAGTAGTGCCATCCTTGCACAGTGCACAGCTGATCGTTTAACTGCACAATGCAATTGGACGCGCAATGCAATAGCTTGCGGTCCTAGACACATCCTCCAATACAAAGCCTAAAGACAACGATATCAACAGCCAGTAAACAGTCAAAAATGGCAGATTTAAGCACCTGACTGAAGTAACCAACTCTCGCTGCCAAATCCCTGGCCATAAACATTTGTTTCAGATGACTCTACAGTTGTGTTACAATTTGCTACCACTTTAGATTTGTGGTTAAGTCGCATGTTTGATCCATATATGAATTCCACTGGTCACTTCACTGAAATCCTGTGCTTTTTTTGAATTTGATATATGTATTGCTTTGGAGCATAAATGGACCACAATTCAGTGTATATGTCAGTCTTGTTTATATGTTCCCTCATTTACATTTGAAAGTCTCTTGAATTTACACTGAGTAATTATAGAAAATTTTAGTGTGTGTGTCGTATTTGTCCATTTATTTGTGGGTTTGTTTGGCAATTATTTAAAACGGTTTGAATGAACAGAAAAGTATTGATGCCATTATTAGTGATTTTTTTTTCCCCATTCTTAAATCTGGATCCATTGTATTTATTTATTTGTTTGCGTTCTTCTGTCACAGAACTTTTTGACTGATTAGAGTTGTCACTTTGTTATATATATACCTATTTCATTTTAAAATACAGTCGTATAATGTTCTACAGTACATTTGTCATATCCAACTTCAGACCAGAAATAAATATTTAAATCAAAATCAATCTTACATCATCACAAGTAAAAGTAAAACTTGTATACTGATCGATAGACTGACATGAAAGAAAATTATTGTGATAAAAAAAATTTTTCCACATTGCTCAGCTCTGGTGATTGTACTAAACAATAATATTAACTACTCCCAACTGCCAAAAGCAACAAAATACACAGTGTTGTCTGAACAGTGTGTGCATTTGGGTTTCAAAACAAGTGACAAAGGGAGGAGTTCAAGTAGTATTTGAACTGCTTGGGGATTAGACTAAAACAACTCACTTACTGTATGCATTCAGCAAAGCTACCTATAATAAGACACCTGAACATAAACTTTCCTTTGTCAACTCTTTTTTGTTATATCAAATGTGCTGAAGACATATTTCAGTGACTAATTAGGGCTTATGCACACACGTATACACAAGTGCCCTTTCTTCCTGTTGCAGAGCGCGTCTGTCAAGGGCATAAGAAGGGCACAATGAGCCTGTATGAGCAGGAGAGTTATGTGCTTGCCAGTGCACCGCTCATTAGTTTAAAAAAAATGTTTTTTTCTAATTTAACACCACTGTCACAAGGACCAGTGGTAATGGTTTTAACCTTGGGCTTCAAATGACCGAGAGAATTTGTCTGAAATGGCATGACAGTTTCCATGCACAACATCACAGGTAGGCAAGGAAGGGTACCTGAAAGGCCTGAGGCTTTCTCTTTAAAGCAAATTTGTCAGTGTCAGCATGATTGTGTTCAGGAACCATAAGGTGTTGTGTTTAACACAGGCAAATGGGCAGGTCTACAGTTCAATTACCTGATACGTGAGTAGGTTTCCCTGTGTTTTGGGGTTAGAGAGTTAAAAATGTACTTTTGCCTTGTTTGAAAAGTATTATTAATACATCTGTGAAAAACCGCAGCTATAATTCTACTATTGCACCCCAAAAAAAGGGTTGATCCATGCAAACCATTTGCCATTGCCACACCTGACATTCCCGTGACCCCACAAAAATATACCAGTTTAAGAATAAGCAGATCGCTCCAGGACACAAATGAGGTATGAACAAGTAAAAATGAGCAGAAGAAAATGACACATTGGAATAAATTCAGGCAATAATAAAATACCATTTAGTTTTGCTTACTTGCTAATCCAGAACTTATACTTCTGCTGTAAAGTGAAAGTTTTATTTCAGGAGTTTACAGTACACATATGAACGGATGTTCACACATACCTTTCTTATCTCTTCTCAACTGGAGTTTACAAACAATGTTTTCTGTCTGCCATTACCAGACATAATAAATAGCTGCATTTTACTCTCGGTTTTATCAGGCACAAAGCAACAGGCCTTGCCTTTTCAGCCACTTCCATGGCTTTGTTTGTCTAACTTTTATTTACTGACAATTAACTCTGGACAGGATAGAGTTTACCCAACTGCACTTCCTCTAATTCACACTCAATATTTATTGCATCATATTTTCATTAAAGATTCAGATGTTAGTTACATGTACTGCAACCCTTGGCCTTTGTAGAATATAACAAACAAAGGTCCATGTAAATACTGTATCCAAACACTCATCCATCCAGTTATACATCCATCCATTTTCTTAATCCGATTCAGGATTGGGGTTGGGGTCTGGAGACTCTCCCAACTGTCATGGTGTGAGAGGAGAGGTAGACCCTCGACAAGTCACCAGTATATGGCAGCACTAACACAGAGACAGCCAATTAACCTAACATGGATGTCACTGGACTGTAGGAGGAAGATTTAGTATCTGGAGGCAAAAGGGAAACATGCAGACACAAGACCTTCTTGCTGAGAGGCGACAGCTCTAACCACTGTGCCGCCCACTCCAGAGCTACAGTATTTTCTAAACATGCATCCATTTTCTTAACCTCTTATCAAATTCAGGGTCACAGGAGAGCTGGAGCCCATGTCAGCTGACGCAGGGCACCAAACTACAAATATTTAAAGCCCAGGCTTGTCGGGTAAAAACAAATGGCCTAATAGTCTAATATTCGTAGCCCAAACCTGCTTACAACCCCATGTACTGGTCATTTACAGGTCTGATTTTACATAAAAAGTGGTGTTGTTTGGTCAAAAACGGTATGTAAAACCACACTCTGCAAAGAAGATTTTCTGGACATACACAGAGACCGTTTTAATAATGTACCTTCAGATAACAGCATCATTATTTCTAAGCTGCACAAACAGTCAGGAGCGCAGTAACCAACAGTTACCCAGGTGGCTTACTGAGGCAATATCCTGTGCTGGCTTCTCTACCTCAGACCCTGCAGGTCTTGACCTGGTCACTGGCCAGATTTACCAGTCTGAAACAACTCAGTACACCTGACACAGTAGCAGGCTTCTGACCTTGAAATTCACGGGTGAAGAATTAGAGGACAAAGAAGGAAAGAATAACAGATAGAAGAAGAAAAACATGAAGACTTCCCTGACATTTAAAAAGTACACATTTCTGGTCAAAGGTTATTTACTAAGTGAACTGTGTGCTGGCAGTTAGCAGCGGTGTGTCTGGATAGCTAACCACTGTAAGATATCTGACTGGTTGCATGCTATTTGATTTAATGTGTTTATGTGCAGCGAGTTTATAGTGCAAATGTCGCAAAAGGACTGACTTACAGAAATCACCTATGTTACACGTTTACGACATTCAAAATGCACAAAGAGGCAGATGTTGTGATGAAATAGAAGTTATTTCATCAAACACAAAAGGCCTGAATAATGCCCAACTGATCCTTCATCTGTTGTGTGTGCTAAAACTCCAACAGTTGAGGCTTACAGGGGAAGGGATGTGACACAGGTCTGTTTAGTTCACAGTTACACAAACTACAGTGTTTCATTTACCAAATCCGGGAGTGCCTTGTGTAAGACAACGTGTGTAATCAGTCATCTGAACAATGCGTGATCTCAACAAACATTGACAAGAACCATTTTAAAAGCAGTTTTAGAGAAAGCAAAACAAAGCCATCTTTCCCATGACTTCCTCTAGAGTATTTCTGTAGCTAAGGGAGTAAATGGATAGGAAACTCCTTAAGGCAACTGATCTGACGGATGTGGCAATTTTCATGTCACATGTATATGCAAGCATGGATAGTGAAAGCCAAACAACACTTGGATAGATGTATTTAAGAGTGAAATATACAGAGAAGGCACTGGCAATTAAATGTGACGCTTGGTTGGCTGTGCAGTAATTTAACAATGGTTTCTACAGTAACCACTTAAACACAACATCATGATCTACGGTACATGCTCACACTAAAATGAAACATTTCAAGATTCGATTGTTTTGTGGTGGATCAAAACTGAGAAAAAAAAAAGAAGAAAAACGACTGACATGTGGTTCAGAATTTGACAGACTTATAAGCAAATCCTCATTTACATGTAGTAAACTATCTCAGCTGGAACAAATCCTAATATCCAAATGAAGTGCATATGAAGGGAATGTTCCAAAGCGGCTGCATTATACAATGCGACAAGCAGCACTGATGCAGATCTGAGTGGAAGATGTAACTACAGGCAAAACAATACTGATCCACATCCACGCAAAGTGAGGCGAAAACAAATCTGCGTGAACTGATGATGTCCGACTTGCCATTACGCCAACGTGCATATGCTTGAAAAGTACAGATTCAGAAAGGAGATTGAAGAAAAGAAGCAAAAGTGGTGTTTGTGGCAGGTTTCAAAATTAGCTTGAGGACTATAAAAATACACAGCAATTTCTTAAGAGTCATTGTTATCCTTTTTTGGTTATTGAAACCTATGTTTTAAATGTGTTGTTATTTTAAAAAATGAGTTACACTTACATAATCAGTCCCTCTCCCTCTCTCACACATGCACACACACAGTGAGGCCATTCTACGCCCATCCTCCATCTGCCCTTGCAGTATCAAGGGGGCAAGAGGACAATGCTACTTTAGTTGATCTGATTCAAACACAAGGAAGAACAACATACTGCAGCTACAGGAAAGCTAGCTTAACTCCAACACCGGGATGTAACAGTCAGGCTTCTCGAAATTGTCGCAGAAACCCAAATCTGATCTACAGGCTGCTTGATACCAGTTGTAACCCTTTTATGTTAATCATCATTTAAATCTGCTAAGCATGTTGGGAACTTCTTTCTCATTATACTTTTTCTGGTCTTTTTTTTTTATTAAGCCAACAGCTTTTTTGTACCATCCAACCATGCTAATCTGTAATTTTGTGCTCATGAAGACATAACAGCTGCGTATGTTTACCTCTGCACAAAGCAGGGAGGAGGATGGAGACAAAGTGAGACACAGGAGAGCCTCCTCCCTTCCAGCATGAGCAGAAAGTAATGCTTCTATACAATCAGGAGAGTATTCTATCACTGATGACCCCGTTCACATATCACGACGAATGTTTTTGCATACAGTAACTAATAAAATTAAGAGGACGGATATCAGCTGAACAGGTAAAACAGAACTAGGTCACGACATTTTCCTGGTTATTTATTCAATTTTTAAGCTTTTCTATAGGTTTTTAAATCCGTTTCACGTGTAAAAATTGTTAATAGAAGCAATGGGATGAAGATATAAATTAGCTAACTGCCTTGTTACAATTTTAGTTATCTTTTTTTAAACTACAATGCTAAATTAGTGAGCCACCATGCTTGTAATTATGCCGCCAGAGAACTAGATAAAAGAGAGTGGATGTTCCTAATATTGTCCTCTTAAGGGAAGACCACACAGCAAGTGTGGTGGCAATCAGAGACCACAGAAGGTCAACGACATTTAGTGGCTTTAAGCAATGATGGGGGTGGGAGCTAAAACAGCTCATTTCAAACATTGGATGAACTGTACCAGCACCCGGTACAAGACAAATGAGGATGTCTTTTAGCTGAATCATGCTACTCTAGTGGAGTCCAAGAATAAAAATATGGAAGTGTAAATGAGAATAACAGGCCCCCTTTAAATAGTCTCCTCATCAAAGCAAACTGGAACAGGTCAGATACGAACCTGGGCCGCACAACTACCTACAGCAATTAGCTGTTAACATTAATCCTAAATAGCTACTGAGAAGCATGTGCTCCCTCTCTGATGCATGTCAAGACATGTCCGCACAGCCTTCTCCCTGCTGAGCCTGTGGAGTGTTGAGTCATTAACTGCTAATGGACAAGAGGAAAGGTCAAAACAAGCATCGCTTTTAACAGTTTTAAAGTTACTTTGCTTCTTTAGAGAATTTTGGATTCACTGGTAAAGAACGTGTCCAGGAAATCTGCAATCTATACGTTCAGTTAGGATGTTGACAGGCTGCTGAATCTACAAAGACATGCAGCCGCCAGGACTATTTAACATGATCTATTTTTATGCATGACGACAACGACTACGACTGACTGACACCAATTTGCAGGGACTTTGTCACAACGTAAAAAAGTAAAGGATATGTAGGATACTTAAAGAAACATTTCACCGGATAGGCCCAGATGGGTCTATAGCCACCTCTGTCTCTTTTCCCCTCCTCCTCCTTGTAACGACCAGCACAATCAATCATGGGCTAGATCAATAGAATGAATTTATCTCCAGGCCCCTCTACCTCTTTCCATTACAGCTGGTTTCTACATGTGACAGTACAATTATTTAAGCAGTCTTCATTGTATGTGGATCCAGCTTTTAAAACGAATGAACAGGTTGGATTTTTTTTATTAAGGGGTGGCCACCCATGCCATGACATGACATACAGTAAGTGATTAATGTAACTCTAATTCTTATAAATCACCAGACTCTCTTTTACACAGTGTAATAGGTCAAGAGCCCAATATATGTAAAGCGTAAAGAACTGAGCAAGGTTCATGGATCTACAGTATCACCATTTGTTGCTAATGGTTGTTTACGACTGGAACAAAAGCAATCTAACCATAATGTATTGTTATTCATCACTTAATGCAGATTTAGTTTTTGACACTATTGTCTGTCGTTATACCCTCCATCGTGTCTTCATTTTGTACCTCGCTCTCCCAGTCTCCCATTTTAAAACCTTACCGTTTTTTTCTGTCCATGCTGCCTCCCCCATTCCTATATGCCCCCCCCCCAATTCACGTGGCACACACCACTGCAGTGACAGAGCCACATTAGTCATCGCAAAGGACACTCAGCTATAGAAGTACAGAGTCCAATAACAGGTTTAACACAGTAGCAAAAGCATCGTGTAAATCTGTGCGCCTCCTGCTGTGTCTAAAAATAGAAGCTGTACCACATAATGCTATAATATTAATAGTTCACATAAATGACATCCTGCTGTTTAATAATTCAGGTGATGAGCAGCTACAACTGAAAAATATTCAGAGCCAGACATATACGCTGAACATTCATGCTTAGTATACAACATAATTGGGAAGAAAAAGAGGACAATTCCATACAGTTAGTGAAAATTCCCACTCAACCATCTGAATAAACATCTCGGAGGCAAACTGACCTGAAAGGGGAAGATGTTATCGCTGCGGCCAACTCCATCATCCATCCAGGACTTGGGGTTAAAGCCTGCGGGACTGTTTCGAGGGTACTTCTGGGATGCCACATGGTTGTTAGGGAAGGTCTTCTTCAGTGGCGAGATAGAGTTAATGGGAGTCATCCCGCCATTCAGCCCGCGTCGATAATCTCTGCCTTGAGATCCTCCCCAGCCGCCACCACTACCATATCCTCCTCCGGGACTCCAGGAAGTGGAGGAGCCGGGGGAGGGAGAAGGACTCTGGTAGCTGGCTGGACCCCAGGGAGACGGGGGCTTGTTCAGGCTGTTGGACAAATGCGGCAACTGGCTGAAAGCTGCATTCCTGTGTGGGAAGGGCGGTGGCGGGTGGGGAGAAGCTGGAGAACGCCGATGCTGCTGGTGCTGGCTGTGGGGGTGCTGGAAATGGGGATGGGGTGGGGGAGCCGGGTGGTGCTGGGACAAGGCAGCAGCTGGTCCGATCTGGGGGGAGAAGTTCCCACCAAACCCTGGACTGACGTGGTGTGAGAAGTTCTGGAACAGCAGAGGCCCGTTACTGGCAGACGCCGGGTTGAAAAAGCTGACATCCTCATTAATGATTGTTGATGGCGCAGGCGGGATGGCGGGTGACCAGTTGTTGAAGCCAGAAAGCGATGACGAGGTTGTACTGGACTGAACTGGGCCCGTACCCCCGAGACCAGATGTCTCCTGGTAATCAAAGCCTGTCAGAACAGGTGACTCAAGACGGAGCTGCTTCTCTTTTCCATTACTGCTGTCAGATGTGCCATTCTCTGTCTTGCCTTCATCGGACCTGGCTTTTTCCAATTCTGAAATTATCCCACCACCACTTCCACCCTCTTGGTGACTCCCGGGAGACAACTGCTGCTTTTCTTGCGTTTCTTGCATTTCCTGTTGCTGCTGTGCTTTGGGTTTTTCTGGCCCCCCCAGGATTTCGTCTTGCACGCTGTTGTGGGTGGCGGAGGCAGGGAAGAGCCAGGGAGAGCCTCCTGTGGTGCCATTCCCTGCGGCTGTGGTGCTGTTTATGAAAGCGGCAGGGCTCTGCGACACATTTTGGTGATGATGAGGGGGCTGCAGATGCGGGTGGATTCGGACCGGGAATGCAGACTTGTTGCCAGTGTTGTTTTGAACTAGAACTCCAAACCCGTAATCCCCCATTTGTTTTCTCCCCCCACAGACAAGTGCTATCCCGTGATCGTTTGGTCCTATAGAGAGAAGAGCACACAAGCATGGCATGCACTGAGTTAGCAGTCATCCACTCACATTAACCAATAGATCAAGGGATTTAAAAAATAACTAAGTGAGGGGATGCAGAGGCATGGAAATCTTTTTATGTGTGTAGGATCTAAATGAGATCCTACACACATATAACAATCACTGTACTGTTGCTGAAGAGCTCATCCTTAAAAAAAAAAGCCAGCCAGTTAACGTTACATCTTTAGCTAATTATAACCCCGTGACGTTGCCAGATTGTCTACAGCTGAGCTGCTGGCAGCCACCACTAAAGCCAGAACCACTGCTGTGTCGAGCATATAGTCTCCATTTGGGGACGTTTTACTAACGAAAACCAACTGACAGGCAACTAATTATCACCCACGAAACGCACATTAGCACAAAATATCAACGAATGCTGAAAATATTGACAAAAAAACCCAATAAAACCGTCAAAAATAAAACACTCGACCTTGTTTGACAGCTGTCAGCACCCTGTGAAGAGCCCACTATCAAAATTAAGTTTATAATAATACGGCTTTTTTATCAGTCGGGCAATTTATTGTTAATTAATCGGTTTCACGCGTCGACGGAGAAGCAGTTTAAATCGCTGTTAGCTGACCAGCTAACTTTTCCATCCGTTGCTAACATTAGCTTGCTAGCTAACGACCGTTAGCACGAACGCTAGCTAGCTGGACAGGTTGAAGGCAAGCGAATAAAACATCTCACCTTCTGATCACCACCTTTCGACCTCGGCGTCGTCTGTGTCGAGATCCTTTCCCTCGGGCTGAGAGCGAGACGGTGTCCTTGAAACAATGAGTGCGGCAGGCAAAGGTTTTCAGAGGCGGTTTTAGTAGCTGACTCGTACAGTGCAGTCGGTCAGCTCTTTTTTTTTTCTCTCTCCCTTCTCCTGACGTGTCCTGCCTGCTCAATGACACAGCTCTCTATCTGCTGCCTGTAATCTGGACCGTATCATCGAAGAGCTTTGTTAACGTGGCAGTGTGTGACTTATACTCGGTTCGTTCATAAAGCCTTATTCGATCGGTTTCATTGTTCGTTTTATTTTCTTTTCTTCTCACTAACTGTCTCTCCTTCAGAGCCAGCCGATCCTCTGTGTGAGTGTGCTTGCTTGCTTCTTGGCTGCCCCTCTCTCCTGGAACCGACCGTGGCCGAATGACAGCGAAAGATCAGCCGAGACACACTTCCGCTTCTGGGACGGCCCCTCTTCGCTTTGGCCACGCCTTCACGGGGCCACACCTCGGTACGCGATTGGCTGGACCACCGGCAACCTCTCCCAAATTCTTCATCATTTAACAGCTATGCACCAATAATATAACCACGCCGTGCTTAAGTGCCTACCCACTCAGGGCAGAAAAAAACCCTCCTCCCATCGCGGTCCTGTCTTTTCACGATGCAGCCTATATCAGGTCGTGAGAAAAATGAGAAACCCAACCCCCCCACCAAAGCTTCAGTAAAAGCGCATCCTTGGCTCGGGCTTTTTGATCCCTAGCTCATTTGTTGTGTGGAGATGGAACAAGGAGGTATGCTATCATTTTTTGGTGGTGGTTTTTGTTGTTTTAGTGTTCCTTTTAATGCATAACTGAAATGCAAATCTCGTCTTCTTCACACTGGCCACTGCACTCTGCAGTATTATTCAGCATTATCCTTTTTGTCAGGTGGGTAGAGACTCCTCTTTTCAATGTTTCCCAATCAGTCAATCTTTATTCAGCACTCATTGTCCATAGAAAGAAAACACCAGAAAGAAATACACCCACAAAGAGACTACAGGAGTGCCTCCAATAAAGACTGATGTTTTGCCAAACCTGATATCAATTTAGCCCAGTGATCTCATTCTCAGGTGTGTTGAGCCTGAATATAAATTTAAACATGAGATTTATATAGCTTTAAATATACTGATTCCAGCAGTTACAAGCATCTCACTTGCCATTTTGGTCTCTTTAGTAACAACCTCATAGCATCATTATAAACTACATTCAGCTCTCTTCCCTGTAGTTCATCCACAGGTGTTCTGTATACAGATGTGTACGTTATGCTCTAAATAAAGAAATTTTCACTCATTCTGTACATGCATTAAATTTGCATAAGAGGATGTTCGCTTGAGCATACATTAACTGACATGCCTATAAATATCATTGTCATCTGTCATTGGATCTGCAGGATATTTTATCTCATTACTGACAGTCAGATTATTATCTGACAATGCAAACTTTGGAAATGCGAGATAGATTTCCTCCTTAGTCAATATAGAATCTAGAAATCATATCACTCTTACAGGCATTGCAAGTAATACGCAGAACATTTGTGAAGTAGCTGCTGGAGACAAGCACTACTAGGACTGAAGACCACAAGATCATCTGCATACATGATATGGTTCAGTAAATTTACAGGCTCTTATATTCTTTGACACATCATGGACATAAAGATTCAAAAAAAATTTAAAATTTAAATTTAATTTAAAAAAAAAAAATTCTCCTTGTTAGACAAGGAGTTATGTTCTATACCAAAAGAAAAGCTGGTTAATATAATATCTCCTATCTGTGTTACATCTGTACTCACACTGTCTTATGATAGCTTTTATTATGAGAAAACAGCCTATTCAATCCAAAATCAAAAGCAGCTGTCATGTAATCATACAGTTAAATATGTAGTGACAACCAGGAAGCAGGAAGCAACCAGAAGCAGCACCAAGAGCCAGAAAGAAAACTTTAAGTTTTTAAAACCCATTTCACCTCTCATCCAAAAACCAAAAGGTGGAGAGTCCCAGGTATTTAAACCCTAATGTTGCCAAGGACGTGGTCGTTGACACACTATTAATCACGTACGTCATCACATGAGCCAAGGTGTGTCATTACCACCAGAGGTTTCAGGTGAAACCACTGTGAGACCTTGCCCCACCCTATCATGTGACCTGTCAAGGTCACCTGATGTGAGTCGGGGTTGAGGCACCTGCCGTAAGCCACCGCCTCCTTCGATGATGGTTGTCCACAGTGGACATATATGGCCTCTTTTACTCCTATTTCAAACCATCTGTCACTCCTCACTGCGTAGCGTACACTATGTTGCTTAGTTTCTGTTTGGGAGTTTTGTTTTACGGATGAACCGGTTTTTGTCTGAGGGTGTGGCTGGGTCTGAAGTACACTTATGTACCTATGTACACGTATGTGTTCCTTTTGTTTCCCTTGTGCCATAGAGGGAACATTTTCTGTCAAGTATGGCAGGGTCCTGATCACCCCAAGTTTGTGTTCCGGAGGGTGGTGGGAGTTAAAAGTACTGATTTGATTTGGCTTCCAGTGAACTTCTATGTTAAGGCTTATATCCTTGTCAGTGTGCACAGCACAGTCCAGAAATGACAAACTATTATCCTTTGTATATCACACAAAATACACAAATCCATTATATTATATTAAAGTAGGCAGATTACAAGTGTCAGCTATGGTTCTATCTTGTGAACCAAATCCTAACTTCATGTATGTAGTATATAAATGCTTTATTCATTAAATCCATCCATCCATCCGTCCATTCATCCATCCATCCATCCGTCCATTCATCCATCCATTCATCTATTCATTCTCTTCGATTTATCCAACTCAGGGTCAAGACAGGGCAAGAGGCCGGGTGCCGATACCATTTTAGCTTCAAATCATTTTGTTTTGGTTGATTATTTTAATCGTTTGGCACCTTTTTCTGAGACGTTTTGATGAACAAGGGGCATGCTAGGAAATATAAATTACTTTTACCTCTGACTCCGGTCATAGTCCATTGTAGTGATCAGAAGCTGGAATGAAGATGCTATACATGATTTTTCCACTTAGTGTGTGTGAGAGAGACATAGTATGTTCTGCCCCAGGCCCTAACAGAGTTTGAAGCCTGTGGGATAAAGCACCCTTAAGAAATAGAGGTAGGTGCTTGTGTTTTTACCTTTCCACAAAGCCAGGTTAGTGTTTATGCTAACATAAGGTTGAATAAGCCTGCTTGTGTCCTGATTTAATGGACAGAAATTAGAGAGGAGACAATCTTATAATCTCAAATTCAGTAAGAAAAGAAGAAAAGATTTCCTCTTTTGATCTAAAAAAGCAATTTTCTCTGTGTACAGTATTAACTGACATCTAGGATTGATTTGATTCGTCATACCAATATGAATCTGTCCCAGTTTTTTCTAGGGTATCACATGTAGCCCATTTAAGAGTTGTGGTTGTGTCTGCTTTACTCTGTCAGATGACCATCCAACCACCTTTTTTCCTTCATCTCCCACCCACACCAATAACCTCCTCTTCTTTTATCTGTTTCCCTGTCCTCCTGCGTCCTTCTCTCTTGTATGGTCATTATCACAGAGAGGTCATCAAACAGCTTTGACTCTGTCAGTCTCACTGACCCTCGACTGGCAGCATTACACGCAAGCCGCAAATGGCAATCTCATAAATCTGTCACTTCAAATCCAGCTGGGAGAGAGCGATAAATTAGGGGAACATGCAGTCTCCTGCATTATTTAATATATACAGGAAGGATGAGCAGGCCACGGAGCAGGTATTGGCAGGGTTAAGGAGTGACCGGATTAAAGCAATCAGATTAAGAGAATAGATTGCAGATGCCTGATAATGTGATCATTCGCATTCTGCTTGGAGGCTGTGCAAATACCCGTAGATGTGTACAAATAAGACAATATTGCAATAAGAAATCCATCCACCTATCCTCTGCCACTTGATCTGGTTGTGGAGACAGCTAAGCCAAGATGCCCAGACTTCCCTCACCCAGCTACGTCCTGCAGCTCTTCTGGGGGAACTCCAAGGTGTTCCCTAGCCAGCCAAAACGCAGTATGTCCGGGGGCCTCTTCCCACTTGGACATGTCCAAGAAATCCTCACATATGAGGCATCCAGGTGGTGATCAGATGCCCGGACCACCTCAACTGTTTTGGGTTTTTTTACCGTAGAGGAGCAGCGGTTCTGCTTAACTGCAGCCTAACACTCGTATCACAAATTTCTATCATCATTTGCATTTCTTCTCCTCATTTTTTAAAATCTCTGTTCTGTTCCGCAAACAAAAGTGTTCAAGGGAAATCTTCATGCACTGGAGGGTGAAAAACAGCAGGAGGAAGGAGTAATGTTTTTTTTAAAAATCATAAATGGGATCCAGCTTTCTGCCACTCCTCATGCTCTACACTAGTATGAGTAAAGAGTAGAGCTTAAGGAATTCGATTTGTTTCAGTAGGAGATGGTTCTTACCTAAAGATCTGTGGCTTGGAAACAATGCCAAATATTATTTTTTGTTCATGTTCTGCTTCAGAAATATTCATATTGAATTTAAGTTGCACAATTAAATCCTCTTTTTATATTCTCCGAAATATAATTAAGCCCCATGACTGTCTAAACATAATAAAATAATCATTTTACCCCTACTGCTTTTGTTAATTAGAGTATCGTGTCCACAGTAGCTCCATCCTAACACTTTTATCTTAAATTTCTATCATTATACACGCAACCTCCGTTTCCCTTTTTCATCATTCTTCAATCTCCACTCTGGTCTGCAAACAAAACTGCTCAAAAGAAATCTTCTTCATACACTGGGGGGAGAAAATCAGCAGGAGGAAGGACTAATATTTAAAAATCCTAAATGTGATCCAGTTTTATGGCCCTTCTTGAGTGTAGGACACAGTATTCCTTTCACAGTGGGGCAGATGATTAGGCAGAGTGCTCGGTGCTGTAAATGGATTTCTAGGACAGAATAACCGGTCCTGCTGGCCTCACTCAGGAGACAACACCCTCTCCTCCTACTGTCCCTTTTCTCCGCCTTTTGCTGTCTGTCACAAAAACACATTTTTTTCTTCCAAATTCTTTATGCCCAGAACAACCCTAAAAACAGCACGAGGCAGAAGGGGAAGTAAATTACATATTTATGAAACTATTTATAAGACCTACTGCGAATCTACAGTTTCAGCCTGAAATTCGACTGTTTTCAAAGCTACCGAGATGTGTAATTTATCTACTGTATGAACTTGCTAATAGCCAGTTTTATCATGTATTCACTTTCTGGCAATGGTTTTCTGTGCGCTCTGCCATATTCAAGAGTGGATAGGTACTATGAATAAAACATTGAATCCATTAAAAAATTAATCACCTCTACCTAAGGCATAATTATGGTGCAATTCCTCCCAGAGTGTACGCGCGCATGTGTGTGTGTGTGTGTTTGTGAATCAAGTGTGCATTTATAAGCGTGCACAGAGGTGCCTGAGAGCAAATGCACACAAGTTCACAATATTTGATGTTTAATTTCTTAAAATCTCATTTCAACAATTTCCTGCTGTTTTGATTTTTGGTAGAAAATTCTGCAGCCAAACCCAAAAGTGCATAGTAGACAATAATCTTAAAAAAATAAATAAATTATGTATTCCTAAGTTTACACATGAACAATACAGGATTTTGACTTTGACAGCGATTGTATTTGTGTAAATTATGTAGATGTTTACATGTGTAGTGTTGACCAGCGTAACAAAGCCTTATGGTGTGCTATTGTAGAGTTGTGTTTGGGTCCTATAAAATATTCATTTGGATCGGGCATGTGGCTGAGAAAGAAAACTGTGTGGGTAGTTTGGGGATGCAAAGGACCTTGGAGTATGGATGGGAAGCTCCTCATTGATCTATGGGTAATATTTATAATCACTAACAACCTCACTTTAAATATAAGCTGAAAAAAACCCAACTTGCTCCACTTTTTATATAACAGAAAAGCTCATCTCCTCAATGTTTTTCTTTTTTCTTTTTTTTTTGCCCGACAGCCTCAGACCCTTCATCCTTCCTTCATCCATCCAGTGTATTTTCCCCTGTTGTGTGCTCCCTGGGGACCCTATACTAATTAAGCCGAAGAGGTCTTTCTGGGTAGCGGGCTGAGATGACTGTTTGAAAAAGACACATGGACTGTGTGTGTGTGTGTGCATCCATGTGGGTGTGTGTGTGTGTCACAAAGGCCAGGCTGATTTCATGACTCCACTGGGCACAGAAGGGATAATAAATTACAACAGAGCAGCAGCTGGGGGCCTGTGATGTGAGGGTCAGTGTGCGTGTGCATCGTGTGCATCGTGTGCATGTGTACGCAAATAAGTGGTTAAATGTGTTGAAAGAAATTTCAAATTTCAAAATTTTCCAGAGCAAAAACTGAGAAATCTGCAATTTCACTCCCAAGTTTTATGTGATAATTATGCAGCTTTCCATATTGGTAAATAAAAAACTAACACAGGCAATGAAAAAAATAGTTTTTAATTTGCTGTATAATTTCAGGAGTGAAAACAATTATTTTATTTGGAGAGGCACCAAAGTCAGAGAGCAAACAGGAACAATTAGCATAAATGTTGTAGAAAATTAGTAGCGGTGGATTATCCGTTATTGCCCTGGTGGTAATCAGATGTGAACAGCACACATCACTGTGAAAAAAGGGTCATAAAGATTTTAGCCTCTATTCAAACAGGGATTGAACATGGTGTCTTGGGCAAAGTGGGTCAAGGATGTACAAAAGTACAGTTGTGTTTGTCCGTCTTTATATCTTTCACTACAGTACGTTCCCGTATGTTGAGCCGTTTCTGTAGTATGCACGGCAGCATGCAATTTGTGAATTTGTTGTTGCCATGGTGATGTCAAATTTGGGCAACTTGCTCATTCATTCACGGTTCGTGACATAAAAAGGAGTCTAATTCTGCTCATTTTCATGTTATCCTATTTTTCTTATGAAGCAACGCAAGAAACATTTCAAACCCATTCATTAGCCAAAGGTTCTGTGTGTGTGTGTGTGTGTGTGTGTGTGTGTGTGTGTGTGTGTGTGTGTGTGTGTGTGTGTGTGTGTGTGTGTGCGTAAATGTGTAATTAAAGAATGTGCGCAAACGTGGGTGTGAAATCAATTGAGGACCTCTGCCTCTAAAGCCAGAGTGGTTTCATTTACCTTCTGGGCACTTCTCCATGGCCGAGGAGTCTGGCTGTGTGACAGGCTGGAAAGAGCCACAAAAACAGTCACTGGGTGGAAGTGGTGGCCAGCTTCAAATAAAAAAAAAAAAAACTATGAAATACACCATTTTCAGTTCTCTTCCACATGATGTGTGATGGGATGTATTAGGGCCACATTAAGATGAAAAGATGTTATTAATCATTTTGAGAAGAAAGTCGAAATTTAGAGATTAGAGTTGTTGTTTCAAGACAAACTGCTATGGCCTCTACAAAACGTCTTGTGTAGATGAGTTAGCAAAATCGTACTTCAGAATCGGTTTTACTTACAAGGAAATGACTTCTCTTTTAGCACATAAACAAAAGGAGATGGTGCAGAAAATTGCATCTGGTCAAAATGAAATGGCAGGCAGTGGACAGGTGCAACCCGGTTGCTAAAATGATGATCGAGACTAGTTATCTATGGCCACTTTAACATAGCCCGATGTAACTCAAAGCTTCTTTTATCATGGTGGGGTGTTTTAATTACTGGTGATAAACGGCTGATTAGGAATTAACTTGAGTCTAATATTGTTTGAATTTAATTTAAATCTGCTGACATCGCCAGTTGTTTCTTTGTAGCCGTTTTGCCACAATTATGAATGATTTTTATTTAATTTTTTAAACTACCAAGAAGCAGACATCATAGTTCTTAAAATTCCCAAGCCTCACACTATAAATAATGCCCAGGAGGCTGACACTTAACCAGCTGTTTGCCAGCATTTTGTCATATCAGCTGAGCTGAAGCCACAGCTGAAGGACAAATTGGTGGCTCTGCCTCCGCTATGAGTGCAGTCCTTCAGCTGTGAGGTCAACAGCAAAACCTGATGTTTGCCACCAGTAACATTTCATTTTCATTCAGGAGTCTGAAAATTGCTATTGACCTACTAACACTGACCTGTTAGTTGTTCACCAACTTGTGTCTCTTGTTTAGTCTACGTTGGCTTTATCGTCTGTGTTTGTCTGTCTAGTTTTCTCTTTTGTGTGTTTCTCAACAGATGATTTACCAACACACACTCACTGTGCTGACAGAGGCTGAAAGAAAGAGCAATGGACAGAGAAATGCTGAGTCAAGCGGACCTGAGACTCCCTATGCCTCAATAAAGGTACAAAGCACGTGGCCTCATCAATAATGGAAAGTTCTCCTTAAAGCTCTGAAAGTCCCAGATGCATGTGTGTTTATGTTGTGTGCTTTTTTTCTTGGACTTGTGGGTATGAGGTGCTCTCTTTTTCATAGTTTATGTGTGTATACAGTTGTGGTCAGAAGTTTACAGACACTTATCATTGGCTTAAAAGTCATGGTAATTTTGGGCTTTTAATTATTTCTTGGAACTGTTCTTTTTCCACAGTGCACAAGTTTGAAGTTATTTTGGATTTCTCTAATCCACACAGTATCAAAAGTATACATAGAGGCTCAAATGTATACATACATCCCAACTGATATTTGATTAATTTGGTTACCTTTGCAGAATTGGTAGAGTTCATTTAAATTGGATGGTTTCCTGACATGGACCCAGCCGTTAAGTGTAAACCACAAATTTTGGTTTGTTGTGGTCGGGGTTTTGGGGTTTTGGGAAGGCCTTTCCACAAGCTTAATATTAGTCTGATTAATTCATTCCAAAACCAGATTTGATGTGTGTTTGGGATTCCTGTCCTTGTAGCCTTGTAGCCGTCAGTTGTGTCCAAGTTTTCACCTTCTAGCTGTTGATTTGAAATGAAGGTAAGAATTTGAAGGCGGATCTCCTCCTTCATTATTCCATCCATTTGAAAACATCACCTTTTCATGTCATGTGATTATGCTTTGTCTTGTCTCACCCATGTTGGCAGCTGCAAATTTCAGTCAAGGCTGAAGCTGTGTATTTTGGAGCAGGGTGAATCGTTCCAGTGCTGCAAACCAGAAAGGTTTGCAGCACTGGAAACCTTTCCAACCGCAAAAGGTTGGAGTACCCACTCTGAGTCAGGGAAGGGTTACTGCCCCAAGTGGAAGAGTTTAAGTATCTCGGAGCCTTGTTCACAAGTGAGGGAAGAGGAAAGTGGGAATTCGACAGACAGATTGGTGCTATGGACACTAGGACGCTGCACCGGTCTGTTGTGGTGAAGAGAGAGCTGAGCGTAAAAGTGAAGCCAGTTGATCTATATCTTCACCCTCACCTATGGTCACGTACTTTGGGTGGTGACCGAAAGAATGAGATCGCAGATATAAGCGGCAGAAATGAGCTTTCTCCAAAGGGTGGCTGGCCTCTCTCTTAGAGATAGTTCAGCCATCCGAGGGGGGCTCATAGTAGAGCCGTCTTCTCCTCCACATTGAAAGGAGCCATTTGAGGTGGTTCAGGCATCTGACAAGGATGCCTCCTGGGTGCCTCCTGGGTGAAGTGTTCCGGGCATGTCCCAGGGATGAGGCCCTGGGGCAGACCCAGGAGAGATTATAACTCTTGGCTGGCCTGGGGGAGGCTTGGTGTTCCCCAGACAAGCTGGAGGAGGTGGCTAGGGAGAGGGAGGTCTGGGCTTCTCTGCTTAGGCTGCTGCCCCATTATCCTGGCCCCAGGTAAGTGGAAGAAGATGAATGGATGGTTTCTTTCTTGGTCGGCGCCCTATCAGTCCTTAATGATGTAAACTCACTTTACTGTGGACAGTGACACTGGTGTTCCAGCAGTTTCCAGTTCGTGACAGGCTTTGTGGTTCTTGAGTTGCTCCTGAGTATCCTAATAAATTTCCTCTCATCTGAGGGCGACAGTTTGTGTTTTCTTCCAGACCCCAGCAAAATGGTGAGACATCTCAATAACTCTGAACTGTTGATCCTGGAATCTGAAGTTGTTTAGATATGGCTCAGAGAGCTTCCCAACTTGAGTAAATCTACAACTCTCCTTAGACCTTCACCGAGTTCCTTGGACTTTCTCATTGATCTGAGTATTGGTCCGTCCAGTGAGCGCTGTCAAACAATTCCTTTTCATTCTGGCGAAGAGAAACAACCATGATCACTAATGAAAAGTTAACAAGTCAAGTTAAAAGATGTCACGTAACCTTCAGTACCACTTATTAAAAGGTTTAAGCAAGCGTATGTATATATTTGAACCTGTGTGTATAGTTAAACAGTCACACTTCAGGGATTAAAGGCAAGTCACACATCAGTCATTTCCTTTAACAGTAAAAATTCAGCTTTATGTTGCTGTCATGCTAGTGTTTCTAGTTAGAGCTGGGTAAGGTTACTTTAAGTACATGTCAATGCAATGTCCTTCAATGTGCAGGAAAAGCAGCTGTGAGCAAGTCTGAGCTTCCAGTTGGGAGGAGGATGCACAAGAAGAGATAATTTGGCTCATAGTATTTTCAGATCACTCGGAGGTGGAGCTTCAAGAGTCTCTTATCAGTCGACACAGCTGTACCTCCGAGGACACTGTGATGTACTGTGATGTGTGTCGGACGGCAGATGTAGCGAAAAGCGTGTGCGAATAATATGAAACCTACCAGCTGAAGGTTTCCAGACAGGACTGCATGTTACTCCCTCCAGCAACTCTGTAATCCCCCCAAATCTTAGTTTACTCAACTGCGAACTGAGAATTAAGGAATTTCTGGCACACGCTCCTAAAGGCTGAACCTTACGCCACAAGCATGCAAAGTGCCAGCCATTTCACTTTGCATTGCTTTGAACTATCAAAGTCTATCACTTGTAGACATTAATTAGGTGTTTTGAAACACCCAGGAGACTTTTCACGTTATTTAATGGTTTGATTGAAGGAAACCTTTTTGTTTAATTATATTTTCTGTCTTTGATTTCACAAAAACAGAAAAATAACTGTGACCATAATTCCATGTGAATATGCAATGTCCAAATTCCAATGCAAATTACTGTATTTCACCAAATATAGCGTGGAGAATGCAAAACGACAGGGGCTTTTCTTGCTGCACAGCTTAGGGACCTACACGTAAAAATTGGGAATTCATCCAGAGAGGGAAATCTCAAAGGATGATGAGATGCTGTCTTTCAACAAAAATCGAAAGGGTACATTTAAGGTCAGGGTTAGGCCAGCATACAAGGTTTATCTCAAATTTCAATTCAATTTTGAGTTATATAGCCATCTTTTTATTTTACCTCATGGCCTGATGTATGAAATTACATGCGAAAAAGTAACAAATACATAGAAGCAACATGCATGCACATTTTATTCATACTCTGCTTCATGTTAAGTGGGATTTAAAAGTGTTGTTCTGCCCTAAATTTACACCATATGTCATAAATGGAAACTCGTCCGAAGTCTTAGGGTTTGATTTGACTTCTCAGATGAATCTATATAAAAAATATAATGTAGCCTATGCAAGTGGCTGATATCATTACCAGCATTCACACTTTGAAATGGTATATTATGAATAAATTACCTTGTGGTGATTTCTCAGAGTTTTATATGCGGTGGCAGCCATGATAGAAAAGAGCGAGGACCCTCCTAGGGTTTGTTTGTTTTTTTCAGAGGCAAACATATTTGTCCTGTCTTTGTCCATTCCTTCACATCCTTTCATATAGTTTTGGCAATCTCCCTCCAGCTGTTTGCTGACATCTTTGAGTCCTTTTAGTAAAGCTACGATTTTGATTCCTTATATTTTGCTAGCGATTGTTATTTTCTCTGAAGAAGATGAAGAAGAACAAGCTACTTATTACCTCCACCTCTATTCAAAAAGTTTTTTTTTAACACCAGATCTCCTTCCTAATGCAATCTTACTGGGGATTTGTGCTACATCATAACTGCAAACCCTTCTGAAACATCACAGCATAGCCTTAAATGTAACTACACAGCCTACAATTACTGTGATTGGTCAGTTCATTACTGTCGATTCCTCTTTCCAGCTACTTTAAGAAGGTATGGTTCCTAATAATAAAAAACATGCCTTCAACCATAACATGTCAGCAAATTCCTGTAATATTGCTGAAACTATACGTGCAACACTGTTAGCCACGTTGCCGGAGGAGGTGCACATTAGGTGATTTACCAACGTGAAACAAAGACTTTGCTTCTCACCACATTTTTGATGAAGCACACTCAGCCGCATATGTTGTAGACATCGCTGACAGCATAACAGAGTCAGGACCAGTTTGCCAATAAACTATTTTTATGACACATTTTTAAATTCCATATTGGCTAACTGATAAATAAGTCAAGGTCTAGGTAGACATAAAATATCTTCTTCCTTTCTTATTGACGTGGTTTGTTTTTTTATTTTTATTTCATTAAATAAAGCTGTCCCTTTGTTTCATGATAGAATTTATCTGTATATCAGTTTGAGCTTTTGATATGCCCCTATTTGTAAAATCCCCTGTTTAAAGCACTGATTGTGTAAATTCACAAATACATGTTGTGGTTGTTGCAACCCTGCTGAGAAAATTCAGTGTGATGGGTATTATCAGGTTCATTTGGCATGCTTTTCTAATATCAAGAATCAGTGGGAGTTGTGAGCTTTGGAAGGAATAAGTGATTCCTCCTCGTCGAAGATTTATATTCTAACAGCCAGATTGTTCTATCCTAATTACTCCTCCAGATGTTTCTGTCCCTGCCGCAGTCCCCTTACACCTTGTAGCTCTGCCAGCCAAAAACTAACTGGGGTTAACTCCCTAAGTCGTAACGTGCTGAAGCCTCATTCCCGTTCACCTCAGGTGTCTCTCAAACTTGGTACAAGAACATTTGAACTCCTCACCGCCAGGAGCCCTAGCTGAAATAAAAGACGTTAATAGCTTTCTGGTTTAGTCCATTATAAGGGTCAAGCCTGTATGTATTTAGCTAGCTGGACGATACAAGGGCAAAGTTATATAACATGATATGCCCTAAGATTTTTTTTAATGTGCTATTAAAATGCTGATCTCAGAAAATATCTCAAGACTGAGTAGTTTTCCAAATGATCTGAGGGAAGGCTACTGTAAAATGAAGGTCACAGATCCATACAAGGTCACAGGAGTTTACAGGATCTAATTGATCCTTTTTGATACGGCTGGTTAATGATTGTTTTATGAGCTGTGTTAGCATTATTATCAATGAGAAAATCTTGATGACCTTTGGAGTGAGCAAAAGTACAAGACTGGGAAAGCTTCCCCCCAGCTCCAAACCCTTCAGCTTACCCCCAGGATCTGTTGTGTTTATTGACACAATCTAACCCACTGGTAGTTAAAACACACATGATCGCACTACTCATCAGTCTATGGGGTCATGGAGGCACACAGCAACGTGACTTCTGGGTGGGGTGCAACGGGTTGTCTCTGCATGCATGCACACAAAGCATTTTGTGTGCACTGATGCATATCTGTATCATGCATTCAACAAACACGCTCATTAACATGCAGCATACGCTCTGTGTAAACATACATTAATCATCACGTGCTTTCCTCGCACAAAATTCCACAGTGAACCATTAGATTCATTAATCAGGTTTAATTCTGCCCTCTGAAGGGCATTTTAAAGCAGATCAAACGAATAAAGCGAGAGTAAATGTCAAAGTCGCTTTCTTCATCTTTACAGCAATAAAATCTATTTGCACAGTCCCATTCAAAAACAATTAAGTGCTTTACACACAGCGAACAGTAAAAGTAACTAAATACACTCAAACACCACCGGTAGGTTTCACTTTTCTCTTTTATTCATGTCATTCATTCGTTAAATGGTCATAGAAGCAAAATAAGAGTCATGTACAAATAAACAAACGCAAAATGAATCTTTTGTGTGCAAAAATTATAACAAAGATTCCTGTCCAGAATTAGACCTCAGACATCACTGGGTTATCTCCAGTTAATTACTGAAGATTGTAAAAACTTGACCTATTAAAGTTTTTACAGGATTTCTAAGAATGAGGGGAAATATCTTATTGCTAATTTAAAAGTGTATGGTCATCTGTTTGCAACAGAAATGTTGTGTATTTTAGTGTGTATGCTGTGAAGTTAAATTTGATATATTTGTAACAGGTGTCTGATTCCTTCTTTTGCAGATAGTGGACCCTCATAATGCAGCTCCCTCACTGCAGCAAAAACATTCCAATAACATCTTGCAAAGAGTCCGGCATCATCCTGAAAGTTGATCTTGTAAGCTGTTGCAAACTTAAATGAGACAGGAAATGCCCACATTTTCCTCCTCTTATCAAATTCAGGGTCGCGGGTACACTGGAGCCAATGGATAAAGATCCAAAACATACTGCGAAAAGCAGCCCAAGAGTTTCCCAAGGCAAAGAAATGGCAAATTCTTCAAAACCAAAGTCAGTCCCTCGATCTCATTTTATTAAAGCGTGCTTTCCAGTTACTGAAGACAAAACCTGAAGGTACAGAGGCCCACAGACAAGCAGTAACTGAAGGTGGCCAGCAGAGCATCTCACAGAAAGAAATGCAGCTTTTGATGACGTCCATGGGCTCTAGACCTCAGGCAATCATTGACTGATCCTTTTATTTTAAGTTTTGTTAGCTTGTCTGTGTAATTGTGAGCCTCTAAAAAAATACCTTGAATTAAAGCTGAAACTGATTGTTTGGTTTACAATCCTTTGTTGTTGTGTATAGCAAAACAAATTCATCGAACTGTATATAGATTCATTTATACCATTCAAACATTACAGGCCTGCCATCAAACACCCTTAATCGTGATGCTTGTCCAGTGAAATTTAGATCAAATGTATAGGAATCTGCATTAAAAGATGAGTGGTCCAGCTTGGTAATCTTGCTTAGCATGCTAATGCTTTTTCATTCCATGTTATTCTCTATTCACTGTGTGCTTTTTTTAACCCGTTCTCTCTGTAGCTCTCGTTCTCTTTGCCAGCAGTAGTGGACAGATGGTTAGATCAAACCCCATCAAACATTTACAACCTCACTGACACAGCCTCCTCACGGACGCTCGCTCCGTGACATCACAGAGGTCCACCCATACCACCCCCACATGTACATACAGATACAGTACCTAACCTTGTTGTAAGCTTAGAATTCTTTTATTTTGCTGAACTGTGAGTTTGATGGCACTTTGGCAGTAGTGTGAATCGTAGAGAAACTCTTCTCTTCAGCACTGACAGAAACGATCCTATATGCTCCACTAGACTTCAGGTTCATGCCAGGTTTCCTCTATATTGTTAAGATTTTGGTCAAGGACTTCCATCAGGACATATTGAATCCATCAGACTTGTTTTACTGCAGCCTCTAGTCCCTGGGGTCCTGTATCTCAAATAAACGGAGAAGGACGTTAGAGGAAGGGAGGACAAGGATGATGAGTCAAGAGAGAGAGAGAGAAAAATGAGAGGAGGAGGAGGAGGAGGATGACAGTGTTGAGGAGGATGGGAAAAGAGAAACGTGTATGATAAGCAGCCAGGCAAGGAAAAGAAGGAGGAGGAGAGGTGGAGGTGGCGGAGGAGGAGGCACAGGAACTAATATGGACAGCTGCACTGCTGTCATGTTGCAGTGTCCTTCAAGCTTTCAGTGAAACAACAAGCAGAGTTTCGCACCCACTGAATGATGACGACAATGTGCAGAAAAAGACGCTTTTCCGCAGAAAAACTCTGGGCGTCACTTCTTCACTGAATTCTGCTTTTACCTTCTGACCTAAATGCAGCTTTTATTTACATTCCTATGCACCAATTTTGCTGCTCGGAAACAATATTTTTCCTGTGAGAAACACACATAGACGCCCACGTAAACACGCAGAAACATAATCAGCGCTGACATGCAGACAAATACATGCAACAGTTAAAAAGATCTTAATAACCATCGGTCTGTTTCTCTCCAACAATCCCACGGAGATTTGGTTGCCAAGTCAACCACGGCCACGTCGATGACAACCAGGCAGTAGTCAGCTTGTCTTCACCTCTATTGTGAATTGAACTGAGTCAAGCTCACCGCTTGTATTGTGACTTAGTGTTTTGCTCACTTTTCTCAGAAAAAAAAAGAGCAGCTTGCCGTGGTTTAAGTTTACGGTTTTGTTTGCTGGATTAAATTGTACGTTTGTCTATATTATACCTTTTTGCAAAAATGAGTCACAGCTGTGTCTTTTCCCAGGCTATGAATTGGCTTGATGAGATCAAGTATCTTTCAAGAAGCAGGGTAAAGACAAGTGGTCAGTCTAGCCAAGCCAGCAGGATTTAAAATTGCTAGCTTTACCAACGGGCATAGCAAGTTTACTTGTGAAGCACATTTGAAAAACCACAAAGACCATTTGAAGTGCTTTACATAATGAAAAACTTCAACGGCAGTAAATAAACTCAGAATTTCTGCGTTTCATTTGCACTCTGGATAGTCATCAGACACCCGATGAAAATAGAAGCCACTGAGAGGCTGGCAGCAGTACTTTAAACTATTTTCTGACACAGAGAGGTGAAGCACTTCACTTTTCTTAACCTTTGTTGGGACTCTACAGTCACAGTTTGTCAGTTGAGAAACTGGAACTTGAAGGAGCCTTCAGCAGTCTTGCAAAAATACTTTTTTCCTTCTTTTTTGTAGAAAGTTGACAGGTCATCCTGAGCTGCAAACAAGATCCATTATAACTCTTTTATACTGATTTTTAACTCTGAACTTCAAAAACTTTCTCTAGGTTAAAATAAGAATAACAACATCTTGAGTCAAAGTTTATCTGAAATACAGGTGCAGGATTGAGCAAACAAACCATGAGGTTGCACCAGATGGCATGAATAGCCACCTTACTGGTTATTGGAACACCACTTGTTAGACCTGTATAGCACTGGTGTACGATAATAGATGGACATAAAACCATGGTAATGATGACGTATGTTTCAGTGTAGAAATGCTGAACATTTCACAGGATTTTGATGAAATGTGCCTCAGTGGAGAAAATCTGCCTCTGAGGTCAGTACTGCTGGAGCAATGCCTAATGGAGCTTAACGTCGGACTGCAACAGAGCGAGAGAAACCTCGGGGAAAGGGTGTTACTTGTGCCACAATATGTTTTGGTACAAAAAGCTGCAATCCAGATGAGATATGTTGTGTTTCCAAACTGCAGGAAGACTTTAAATAGCCTTACCATCAGGAACTTTGCACATCAGAAAGCTGCCTATAGCATGCTCATACCGTATTAACTACGTGTTACTTCCTTTGAACTAATACAATTTAAAAATAGTTTTAATTCGGGTACAGGTGTGGTCAGACGTTTACATCCACTCTTCATGGTATCTTTGGGCTTTTAATAATTGCTTTAAACTGTTCTTTGAGGAATGTTTTCATGAGTAAATGTGAGGCTTTGAAACCTACAGTAAGAACACTGTAATAGCTGTCAAGCATGGTGACAGTAGCGTCATGCTCTAGGGCAGAGGTGTCGAACTCCAGGCCTCGAGGGCCAGTGTCCTGCAGGTTTTAGTTAACACCCTGGGTCAACGCACCTGAATCAAATGATTAGTTCATTACCAGGCTTCTGGAGAACTTCAAGACATGTTGAGGAGGTAATTTAGCCATTTAAATCAGCTGTTTTCGATCAAGGACACATCTAAAACCAGCAGGATACCGGCCCTCGAGGCCTGGAGTTCGACACCTGTGCTCTAGGGCTACTTGTGATATTTGTACATTGCACAAATGGGATGAAATAATAAATAAGGACGACTACCACCTTCTTCAAGGTCATCTCAAATTAACAGTTAGATGGTTGAAGGTTGGACACAGTTAGGTGTTCCAAAAGGATAATAATAAAAAAACACACATACAAACTTTTTTTCTGAATGAATTAAGCATTAAACTTCTGGAATGGCTTTCCCAAAGCCCCGATCTCAACCCTATTGACAGTTTGTGGATTATGTTTAAAAGCCAGGTCAAAGAAATAATAAAACCCCAAAATTACCAAGACATTCATGTCCCTGATGAGTGTATACAAACCTCTGTCCACACCTGTAAATCTATTTCCACAAGCCCCACTGATAAGGGTGGTAAATTTTCACAAATTTACAATGTGAAGCTTTAAACTAAAAAAAAGAAATACTTTATTGAAGCCTTTAATGGTTCAAACACTGGTACTTTACTTACTAGCTGCTTGAATTCCAAGCAGTGGAAGGGTTAGGACTGAATGGTTTAAAGTTATAAATGCTTCTGAGTAACACAAAGAGGCTTTTATAGCATATTGTTACACCTCCACCTATAATAATCCATATGAGTCGCCATGCAATTTTTTTGCAGACAGGTAATTTACTCCTAATGACACCGGGCACACAGGTTACCAAAACAAAAGTGGCACAGACTAACAGAGGTCACAGTAACACGGTGACGTTGTTTGCAGAGCAGCAGAAGTTTCTAACGCTTGCAGATTAAAAGGCCATCTTTCATATGAGATGATTCAGAAAGATGGTTTGCAAAATATTTCTTTCTGTTACGCCTCCACCCATACACGCACATTTCAACACACATACACGCCTTAGCCTTGAGAAACTCAAACCCAGAGCCGGTGAAGAGACTAAATGCTCTCTCCAGTGTTGACAGTGCTTGACTCATTCTGCAGTGTCCCTGCAGTCATTGAGATGCATAGCGAGGTCTAAACAGAGCTCTGCCAAGTTGTGGGCACCCATTTAACCATCGCAACGAACGCGCGCGCAAACACGCACATGCAGGCACAGATTCAGAGCGAGGAAGAAACACAGTGACCAGGATCATATTAAAAGGATATGCATTCGGAGCTCTTAATTCTGTGGTGTAAATGCAGAAAATATGTGTAATTGTGAAGTTGATGTTTTTTTATAAGCCAAAAAAAAAGAAAAAAGAATTGAGCTGAGACGTACAATCTCGACTGAATTTTCTCATCACAACTGCAGAGGTGTTTTAGTGCAGCAATTTAGTTTTCATTTACAATCCCACATCAACACTGGTCATAAAACCTGCAAGAGCATGGCCATGCTAGGAGCTCTGTGAGGCTTTAATTAGGCAAGCCATTATTTCAGAGCTAAATACTAGCTGAAGTATTCTAGCATGCTCACAGTGAAAACAGACCACTATGTTAGCTAAACATTTAGCATGCTAACATCGTTCTAGCACAAAACACAGCTGAGGCTTTCAGATATTTGTATAGGTATACTGGAAAAGATTCAGGGAGAAAGTAAAATCATTCAGACTCATATATCTGGACCACATTTTAAGGTACTCTATCAGGTAGATATTTTATAGTACGGTGGGCCAGTGGACAGAGCACACCTGTTATATTTGGATCAAAACAGTTTTCTCTATTTATTTGCAGATAGGGCACATTAAAAAGCACCATACTTTTTGGGTCAATAAAAATATAAAATGTAGCTTTTAGTTTGCATTTGTATCTTCTACACCTCTCTGCCACAGCAAAAAAAATAAATAAAATAAATCTTAGCACTACAAAGGAAAATCTGAAGCTCTTCTACCCACCTGCTCCTTTGAAAAGATGAATAACACCACTTTTTTAAGAAGCCCATCTCAAAATTTCTATTGGGTGTGACAAAAATATAAAGAAACAGGTTGGTTTAAAGGTTATTCGGGCTCAAGCTAAAAGCACAAGTTTCCTAAGCATCAGTGTGAGTCTGGTATCCAGGCTGATATTACAATCAGCTTCTATAATAGTGATTTTGTGGAATGAGCTTTTCTCTCTCTTGAGCCAAATGTTGGCTTATACCCCGCTAACCTCAGCTTTTCTTCTTTAAAAATCATTTTACTTTAGAAGAAAGCATCTCAATAATTGTATTTGCAAAAATGCTACAGGCATTCACTACTTTTGCAGCCCAATAAGAGATCAAATCTAAGTATTACCACCAGTGTGTTAGCTTTGCATGCTAATATTGTGCTTTAGCTCAAAGGTCCTCAAAGCATGCTTGTAGCTCCCTGCTGCTAGCATGACTTTACACTTTAGCCTTGTTTAATTGTGACTCTTGAATCATCTAACATTGTTTACTGGGCTGCAGCTACTATAACAAGTAGCAGTAAATGTGTCACACTATACTGAACTTAGCTTAAAATTCACCATCAGTCTTTTTATTGTCATTAACAACATGCTTCTATTAATGGAACTGACAGATGTGCAGATAGCTATCTGTCATCACACCTCTGCTGTTGGTTAACTAAGTGACTATGTAGTGAAAAGACCATATGAAACTATAAGCAGCAAGAAAGTTTTTTTTCATACACATTCAGAAGCACGTGTGTGTGTGAGAGCTGTAAGAAGCAAGAAGTGAAACAAAGGTTAAAAGGCAGTGGTTTATCTGTATGCATCTGGGGGAAAGGTTAGCACCATGAGAGGTCGCAGAGTCTGTAAACTGAGCTGATGATTTCTAAACTGATAACCTGGCAGAAACATGTTTTACAGCGAGCTGCATGTCAGTAGTCTAAACAAAAAGCAGTACTTCCATTTGTGTGATAATACAGATTATGTATTTGTTAATCAGCTGATTCGCCACTAGCTCTAAAGCAATGGAGTAAAACCAAACTCACTACCTTAAAATTCATGATCCTCAGAGAATGAACTCCAACAACTAGTACAAGCCAATGCAACAGTTCAACATTTTGGACTCTTCTTGCTGTTGGCTGTGAAATTAAGATGATACGATGCCTTTAAAAGGTGTTATAGGGTGCATAGATGGTAAAAAAAATATGCTTAAACTTAACTGGTGTCCAGCTGGTTGCTAGGTAATATGATGATGGTACAACATTTCATGCGTAATTCAACCTTTGTGGATATAAATTAGAAGCTACTGTAATGAACTGAAAACTATAGGACAGTGTCAAAAGTTATTTTAAGTGTATAAAAAGGCTAACAGATCATTTCAGTCTGTTGCTAGGTGGTTGCCAGGCAAAGTGATAGCTTCATTATATATTGTAGATATTTCTTTTTTGTAGGTATAAATTCGATGTTATCATTGTGAAATTTTAAATAAAATAAAGCTTTTATGAGGTTGTGGGTGTGTGGTTCCTTGCCATTGTGACAACATCATAATATCAAACATCCCTCTTCAGGAAGAAACTTGAGGAGCCCACGGGTGGCCAAATGAACAGATAGACAGAGATGTGGTGTTTTGTAGTAAGATTTCTCTTCTTCCACTAAGTCACATTTACCTCCCAAGAACATGATGGTATCTAGAAAGACTGACAACAGCTGTATTAAATTTGTTGCAAAGAGTCATTGTTGCTGAGTATTAAAGCCTTTTTTCTTGTGACCCTGTTTTTCTGGTGTCTGTGTCAGCCAGCGGCTTCCTGTTAAATAGTTATATCAGTGATATCAAAAGATGGCCAAATCTGACAGGATGGTTTCTGTGCCGTTTTGGGTTGGCTCTGACTCAGGAGGTGAAGCAGGTCATCCACTAATTGGAAGGTTGGTGGTTCCTATCTGCAAAATATTGAACCCCAAAGTTGCTCCTAATGCATTCATCAGTGTATGAATGTGTCTGAATTTTAGACAGAAAGCACTTAGATGTAGAGAAAAAAGTGCTTGTATGAATGAATGAGACATGCTGTATAAAGTGCTCAAGTAGAGTAGAAAGCACTATATGAACCAGTCCCTCCACCATTTTCAAGACTTTCTTCCAACATCTTTTTTAGGCCAAACTGATAGTTTTGCTGTTAAAGGAGAGAAATCTGACTCTGTATTTTATTGTTTTGCCAAACATTTTGCTAGCATTTTATGAAGTTCATTCAATTTTGATTTATTTATATTGCGCCAAATCACAGCAACAGCAGCCTCAAGCTGCGTTATACTGCAAGGTAAAGATCCTATAATAATACAAAAAAAACCTTGCAACAATCAGATGACCCCCTGTGCACTTGGTGACAGTAGGAAGGAAAAACTCTTTTAACCGGAAGAACCCTCCAGCCCAGCAGAACGAGGCTCAGGGAGCCTGTGCAATCACCTATTGCACATGCTGTGGAAGACAGCCAGAGATTAATAATAACTAGTGATTGAATGTAGAGTGGTGTATGAACAGATAGTGAGTGAAAAAAGGTGAATGGTGATCTTGAGCCTGCCCATACACTGGCAGTCAAATTTTAAGTCGTCATCTGGAAACTGTAGCATATTATGATAATTCATTCTTTATTTATTACATGAGTGAATCTCTGTCTTTAAGAGGGAATCTTTTTATATATACATAAATGACACTGGTAGTGTCTATAGCCTGATTTGGACCCTTATATTTTCAGTTTTACATTAACCATTCAGTCGAGATTTGCTGCCAGAAAAAGACCAACATTCATCACACACAGTGTCATGCAGAAGGACACTTGAAGAATCTTGCTATTATTGCACCGGTGTGAAATCTTTTTTTCCCCAGTCCTCTCCTCAGCCATGCTCAGAGCAGAATGGATCTTTTCTTTTTCCACAGAAAAAATAATAATCATATGATCATGCTCTTCTAATTGGGGTCAAGGAGAAATAATCATTTAAGAAGAAAGATCTCCCCTCTTCTCCTTTTATCGCCTTGCCCGTCTTTCCCTTCATTTTATCATCTTCTGGGGACGGTGTCACAGCACACACAAAAAAACGTGACCTTGCTGTTCCACTCCAATTTATAACAATTGCTGTGTGTGTTCTGTGTCTGTATGGGCTGCATGGGCTTGTGTGGATGTGATTGTGTGCATTTTACATGTGTGGTCTTCTTAAAAGGCCACAAAGGAAGCTTCTTTTTGTTCTCCAACAAAGGCACCTGACAGAAATGTCTCATATATCCTAACAACTCTAGACTCTACACACACATACATGCAGAACAAACACACACACCTGAAGGCAGAAACAAAGGACAGAAAAGCATGCAGACAGCAGAAGCGTGACCGTGCACATGCCGCGTCATTTTCTAGGAAGCTCTTTAATTCCTGTAAGAGAGAAACTGCATTGTCATTTCTAACAGAGAAACCATTTAGTTTCTGACTGCAGCATCAAGGTTAGCACTGACTAACCGGGCAGGCAAAAGCAAGGTTTCAGAACATCGGACTTCTACAGAAGTCTTACATTTAAACTACAGTGCAGCAGTTTGGTGACGTCAGGCACTCTTCACATTTTTAAATAAATATTTACCACTACAGCTCCTGTCTTTCCCTGAATATGGTTATTTACACTCACACTGCTGATTAACACACCCCACTAAGATTGTGGGGTTATTTCTCAGATGAACGCTGAAACGATTGCTTTTATCCTATTCCTGCTCTTCTCCCTGGAATATAATGCTTGTGGAGTGTGCACTGTATATGCTGTATACACCGTGTCAGTGAACTTAAAGACTGTATATAAAAGATGGACAATTAATTCGCCAATTGCCTAATTGATTATATTTGATGTTTCTTTGGTGTGGGTGGGGCAGAAGAGGTTGTATTTGCAGCGTGATCTTCTGAGGATAAAAATGAGAAGTTACTGTTGTGAAATTAAAATGAAACAATGCTTGTATAAGACGGGACATTTTAGCCTGTCGGTATTTGATTGCTAGATAACATGATGACATCATATATTAGGCGATTTTGCGAATTATATCAAAATTTCTTTCACTCTGCTTGTTTTTACTGCAAACGACAGGTAGTAATCAAGACAACAGGATTACCATGACAACCTAAAAGTGTGATTGTAAGGGTTTTTTCTGAGATGAACCCTGTTGAAACTGATGAATCACCACCAACAAAACGGGACAGTATGTGTGACTACTTTCATCCTTTTCTTGTCTTCTTCCCTGAATACATGCTGACACAGCATGTCCTGGGTGAGCCAGAACTGGTTGTATTTGAGAGGGATTAGACTGCTAAGTTATCAGCTAGCAAGCCTGCTTAGTAAGGCGCTTCAACGGACTGTATGACTGCAACTGAAAGACACGGATTCTTGCTAATTAGTGTGAAGTAACATACAAACCACATACTAGTATTTCATTCATCAGAACTGAACCGCAGACTTCATGGCAGACTTGGAGTACAGTTACCTGCACAACAGGCCATATTATTTGGCAGATAATTGCCTTAAAAACACAAAACAATGGTTCAGTCACACTAGAATAAAAATAGGATGCTAACATCCTTGTGACTAGCAAATATCAGTAGTAGCTCTGCAAGTAGGATTTACCAGCTGGTCACCAACTATTTTCAGTCCTAGCAACCTGTCTGCAAGCAACTGGGGTCTGACTTGGACTGACTGCAATCAATCTCAGACTGTCAAAAGTTTGCAAATAATTGCTGTGTAATTCATGAATGCAGAGAGTTTGCTAAAATGTTAAAATCAGAAACACATATGTGTGACATATGTGTGTTACATATGTGTGACACATCTCATTACAACAGGGGACTCAGGTTGCCAACTGGTTGTATTCAGGTTATATTCCTATACAAAAACAAGGTTTTCTGTTTAATGTGAACTCTTGTGTTTGTGGACAGCCACAAATGTATCATCCTCAATCAGTTCATCACAGTTAGTTGCTGTATTATTAGAAACAGGTTGCATTTAATTGCTTTTAATCAATGGTCACCATCTTGATGCACCAAAGTCACTTCAAAGATGGCAACTGACTGCAACTGGTCCCTGAAGTAACCGTTAAAGGCACTGCACTGCACTTGGGTCACAATAATTCTGCTTGTGTCGTAGTCTCCAGCCACTGTTTTCCCCGAGTATGTCTGTAGCACAAATCTGTTGGGACTGACTCACTTTTGGAGCAAGTCTCAAGCGGTCATTGAGAGATTGTTTTTTTCTCGCATTGGGTTTGCTTTAGCTTTGTCCGGTGAAGAATTGTTTGATTGTTCAGTTGACGCAGGGATAGTGTAACTGTTTATCAGCATTAGCGTCATTTGCACAGATGGTGGCACATTTTCAGTGGGTGAGGTTTGATGCTTTGCTCATTAGCACCTTGTCAGTAAGGAGACAGCAGTTATTCCAATTCCTCACTCTGATTTTACAAACAGATCGACTAGAATTTCATCTTTAACCTTTACAATCACAAACGTACTTCACACCTCTTCTGCACATTTGCACCTCATCCCCACCTTGTTTCTTTTTAACATTTTTTTCCTCCTCCTGTTGTTTCTTTCACCTCCTGCTGTCTCCGACTCACCTCGCCCCATTTTGCTTTTGTGTTTCTCCTCATCATCACCACCATTTTCCCAGCCTTCATCTTTCTATCTTTTGTGGTGGTCTGGAAAACACAATACTCCGTTTTCGCACCAACAGACTCGTCATAGCAACAGAAGTGACTGTGACAGGCTGCATATCAAGGAGAGGACAAGAAGAGAGGCAAAATAGAGGGATGAGAAGGCAGTCAGGAAAGGAGACAGAGGGGTGGAAGGAAGAGATGCTGAAATTTGCCTGCCTGATGAAAGATACTGTGGGGAAAACAGCAAGCTTTGCTATCCGAAAAGATAAGTAGGTCAGTCCTAATCTGGGGTTGAGTTTAGCATATAAATAAATAATGCAGTCAGCTTCACAGCAAAAACACCATCTAGGTAGAAAACCTCATAAATATAGAAGCCAACCGCACTGCACTGTGTGACCTACGCTGCATCCAGCTGCCGTCCACTAATCTTCACGTCTCTGATCACAGCATCAGTTTTGTTTTCTAAAGTGCAACGATGATGATGTACTGCATCATAGTGGCGAACAGACGTGTAGTGACAGAGGCAGATGTTGTGTATAGCCCGAAAGAAGCTGACTGTAAGAGAGCCAAGATACAGCAGATAGCGAAGAGGTAATCAGTACCAAATGTTGTCACTGCATGCATGTGTGCAGCCCGAGAGAGAGGAAGAGAAAGCCTGGACTTTGTTAAGGAGATGGCACTGTTGGAGATATGAGGTGCATTAGACAGATGGGACATGTGATAGGTCACATCTGGTAATGGGTGGAGAGGACAGGAGAGGAGATGCTGGAAACGATAAGACAACAGCACAAAGTGAAGGTAGTAAAAAGGCAATGCACACTCACTGGCCACTTCTAATACGATCCAATATAACAGCTCTGCCATAAACACTACTTTTTCCAAGCATCTATTGTCTTTGTTTGACTGCTAAAGGTTATAAGTCTACCGGGGTCATATTGGTTGAAGGTCACTATATTTAAGTGTTCCTAATTACCTGGGACATAGAAATGCCCCTCCTAGATTGGCATTTCTCAGTAATAAAGGTTACTTTTTTAATCATAGCCTGTATATAAACCCGCTGGTTTTGGACTCTTCATTTTGAAGCTTCAACATTAGCATTTTGGCTACTACTGTGTTAGCTTTTTAGAGCATGAAGTCACTGAATTTGCATGATTATGGAGCAGAAATATAGAAATAGTCCATTATTAACTAAACAATGTGCAGACACAGGTATTTGCTAATTAATGCTATGTAACTGTAGCATGAGCTTCTTAGACTGCTTCTACAGTACCACACAGTAGACTGTGTTTGTCAGAAATTACATTGACAATGCTCCAAAAATCTACAAAGACTACAAACATAACTGAGAGGTCCAGTTCACTGACTCCAGTTAGCTGAGGTGAAGCAGAGCAGATGCATGTGTTAGGAGTCAAAGCAGCCTTCCATCTGGATGTGTTAAAAATGCCCATCTTACAGTCTTTATAGAGGGATATATAATAGTATATTTAGGTACATCGGGCAACTTGCCTTCTTCATTTGTCTTTATCACACTCACCACATTAGTAGAAACAATGCTTTAACTTGTTGATGGTTTAATTAAGAAGCTGGAGTTTGTCATGAATGCTAAACATGAAACAAGTAGCCTAGCTTTGTTCAGAGTTTGATGCCATTCCCACCTCAAATACATTAATACAGACTCCAAAGCAACTTTAAATATGGATACATTTTTAGCACTTATGTTTATAGTGTTTTTTCCCCCTATTAATACAGTTAATGTCACAGTCCTTTCGTGAACATCTAAGGTAATCTTTCTGACCCTGAGTCATACACAGCTTCGTTCATTAACCTGGTTCTATAACATAAATCTTGCTTTGAGGAACAACACCTGCACTTAACCCTGCACTGATATCTGGGACACTGCTGTGCACCCTGGCACACTTGTTTATCACCATCATCTTCTGCTGATTTTAATCTGCTTTCCTGTATGCCAGCGGGGTGTTATAAACCCCCACTTTCATTTCCCTGTGAGCTGAAACAACACCTTCCCTGCAGGCATTATTCTTTAGGTTCCTAATTCTTCTTTGCACCAGCTCAGGGATTTTTAACCCATGTCATACAATTTTATGGTCCTTATGGATAACCAAATGTATAATCTAACAACAACACACGAGATGTTTCCTGTTATACTAGATTGTTTTGTAGTTTCCTCTAAATAACTGTATACAGTAAATGCATAACTTTAATTTTGATGGGCTTAACTATATACGCTACACTGAGAACAGGCATGTATTGCACTGAGTCAGCTGATGACCTGCCCATAATTGTAACCAATTTCAGTGCAGTCTATGTTATTCTGCAAGAAAGTACAGTCTCTTAGAAACCTGATCCATTAACTAAGAGAGACACAGCACTCAAAGACTAAAGAATTTAAATCTATATGAGAATTATTTAATGGCACTATCACAGCCAAACCGGGATTAATATGCACTAATGGTGCTGTTGCAGTGATGCATATGCACCTTGTAGGTTCGTGTTTCAGCAATGTGGTGGCATAATAAGGATAAACCTAAGTGTAATTTACATTTTTCTTGGGTGATTGTGATCGGCTCTTTCTGTTGTGCCATGAATGAAGCCGTAACTGTGTGTGACTTTTGTGCAAGTAAAGTAGAAGTAAGCTGCAGAGAAAAAGCCTTTAAAACCTTTCTTTAAAGTCAAATCAACAAACTTTTCATTATTTTTATTTTAATCAGACATCACGGTAGAGTCTAGGCGTGCACCTTTTGTGTCCACATGACTATAAAGGTTATATCTTTTCTCTCTCCTTATTCATTTAGACATGCTAGTCAACATAACTGGTAGTCCATTTGAGCACTCATGATGCTTTCTGCCATGAGCCTCATTCACCCATTCACTTTTTTTCTATGCCTTAGTGCTTTTATCTAACATCCACACACACAATCTGTTGAATCTGATGAATATATAGGGAGAACTCAGGCTTCAGCATCATGCCCAAGGATACTTGGAGTGGAGGAGCCACCCAACTGACTGCAATCTTTACCAACATGGCTTCCAAGTGGAAAGAAATGCTTTTGTAATGACTTTGGAGAGACTTTCTTGTACAGTCCAGAAAAAAATAAAGTGCTAATTGAACCAGTTCTCCTGCATGGGACCAGCCAAAAGCTGTTATGAGAGTCAAGGTGACTGTGCTGGCATTTGTGTTAATAACAGCATGACAGAGGGTGACTCGTCACACAACACTGTGGGCTTATACAATATTTCAGTATGTAATGAATGAGCGCAGTGGAGTCTCATGTGGTCAGACCATCACAATGTCCAGTTTTCAGGGATGAAGTCAGTAGTTTAATTGAGTCAGTAGTTGTCATAATGTACTATATAGAATAGTTATAATAGACGGTAAATTAACATAACTTTTACACCCAGCTTAGGTAACACCAGAGTGCACAAATGTGACTCCCCTGCTCAGAATGAAGGATCAGTCCCACAGCGAGATTTGAAGTTCAAACAGATTTATTTGTGTTTTTCTGAACAGGCCTGTGCTATAAAGTGGGATTTCATCTTATCCAGGTAACTTCAGAGTTAACCCTGGGTTTTCTATACTGCAAATGTGGTTCACTTTTAGCCAGTGCATCCCCATTGCAAACCTAATCTGATCCAGATTAAAGATCAGCAGGCGTGAAACCATTGCCTAATGACCAACCAAAAAATGTTTTTTTCCCTGGTGAGCAGCAGTAATAAATATAGATTCTTAGAAACAACTTTATTTATTGATTTTTATTGTTGCTTGCAAGCAATTTTACATTTTTATTGCTCTATAAGAGTTAATGTATGACCCTAAAGCCTTCATTCAGTTCTGTTTCTACATTTATTCCTCTCTCTCAGACAGGTGCAGACCACCGAGGCTGCAGCTGAAAGAGTAACAGCTAAAACTGTCATTTAAGCATTAATTTCATTGAATTTATAATCAATGAGATTGTCCAGCGTCTTAATGACGGAGCTGTGATATTGATAAATCTGTTAACTTATACAGACTGTATCCGACTTTCCTTCCTGCCTTCAGATACGCTAACCTTTATTAATATAGCAGCTCTTTCCCAGTCTTACTGACCTTTTTTAACACTAAACCACTGTACAGCACTTTTACTCTCATACATGCTCATGCCACTGCTTTATCTGCAGCAGCTGTGTTACTTTCTGTCTGTACTATGTGTTTAACCGCTTTATATTTTTCTAAGTTTATCTTCATTTGTAAAGTGAGCCGCTCTGTTACCAGTAATCTCACCCATATTTGTAATTGGTCAGTTGCTATAAACAAAACCCTCTTCGTGTGAACATGTGAAACCCTGGGTTAATGTGGCAAGCTGATGACCAGCTTTAAGTGATTAGGGTAAGTGAATACAGATAACGGACTGTTGCCGCGGCCAAAACAACTTATACCACTATATACCTCCCTATAAAAAAATATTCAAGTGTCTTAGCTGCCTCCCTAATTTACAAAGAAGAAAAGGTTGTTAAAAAGATGACACCTACAGCACCAGGACTGCTTTTTTTAAAAATATATTTCCAATATTTACATTATATACACACTTATTTAACTTTTTCAGAGCCAAAAACACTTGTCCACACAGCTGTACCGAACACAACACACAGGAAGTAGGGAAAGCCATGGTGGTCTAGCCAGGTCTCAGTTCAAAGTTGTTGCTTCCAGTCTCCAACCAATGGCAACCTGCCACCTAGAGCTTATGTAACTGAAAACACAGAGCAAAACTAACAGCACCACACCCAGGTGGGGGGGATCACATACAACAGACAATACAAAATTATGATCTGGGTCATAACAGTCACATGGATGTGAGTCTGAGGCTCTTCATTATTATCCACAGAAAACCTGTGGGCCAGTTTTGTTGCACAGTTTGATGTATAAATGGACACGGAGGGCCGGCCATAATGGGTGATTTGATTCCCGAGGGCGACGAATGACCTCATCATGTGATTGAACACCAGCGCTGGTATCTCTGGTTACTGTCGTCCTAGCAACAACCGCTAATTCTATGTGTCCAGATCTGTGTTGATGATGACAGCCTGGTTTGGACAGTTAATCCCATCTTATCAGCAGAGTCTTTCTTTTTTCCCCCTCTTTCCCATTAAATCTCGCAGACCCTCATCCTCCTTATTTATCTTATCTTCACCTCTATCACTGTTTCTGCTGTTAAAACAGCACACTGGTTCCAGCCAGTCTATATAAATACCCCTAAATGTTGCTTTCATTCATTGTGCTTTTGTTAAAATAGATGTCAAGGGCCCAGCTATAATTAGGCCTCTATGGCGGAGACAGCCACAGCCAGAGGCGTTATGTTTTTGGTTTGCCAGTCTGCACAGACACTTGGACTTCGACATTAACTGTTCAGAGTTTGGTGACTAAAGGTCAAGGTCCCTATAATCACATCCATCCCATTGTTCTGAATCCAATGTGTCAGGATCCTCTGAAGAGAATTACATTACTTTGATGGCTTAACTTGGACTGAACACTGAACCAAGTAGAACTTGATGGTCAGAGCTTAAGATCACTGTGACACTAATTTCAAGAAGAAAAATGATTAAATGGTGGCATTTTATAATCAAAAGGTCAGAGATCATGTCTGGACAGTCATGAATTTAAACTGCGACATGACTGGTTGTCAGAGGCATACAAATGTGGAGCAGTAGCTCCCATTTTTACTACACTGACTGCCTGCTTTTTAAAGTGCTTATGGCTTCCTCTTAGCCGTAAGCCATAAGCCTTAACCAAAAATGTCTACCTTGTTGTGGCAAGTCTTTAGCATGCATCCTAGGGGGAGCACGATTATTTTTTTAACTTTTTGCACCAATTAATGTAATTTTTCTTTTACAATAGTGACTCATCTACCAACCCAGGGACAAGAGAAACCAAGAACTTGCTGGCTGAAGTTGAATAAAAAACAATAGGTGCAGAAAACACACTTTGATGGCTTTGATCGTGTTCTGCTTCTCTCTGCTGCACTCTGTCACCTTCGAGCTGGTTTCATAAGACCAGCTCGGCTTGCTGGTAGAGTGCAGTGTGTGGCCTGACCGAGCACAGCTGCTGTTTATGATCTCCTGTTGTTATTCCTACCCCATTAGGACACCACAGAGCAGCTGAGGGAAACAACAAAGGCACAAACACACAGGCACCGACACAAAGGCTAAAACTGCATCCACACATCCAGCACGCTGATTGATTCTGAACCTGGTGTCTGCACAGCACCTGTTAAACTACTCTGATTCTCTTTCTCGATGTTACACTCTGGCATTAATAACTGTGTAATTACACATTTGTGATTAGTAATTCCAAGTTTGGTCCAGGATCGTGGCACTTTGATGCTGGCAGTGGAACAAACGGAAAAGCTATCAGTCCAGCGTGGCAAAAGCAGGTCATGTATTCAGAAAGGGTGCGGCTCTGATTCGAGGTCTATTTGAAAACCAAACATGTTAATTCAATGTCAAATATACAAACTGAAAGCAACAATTATACTGACGGTTAATAAACTCAATTTATTCTTTAATGACCTCCTTTTTATATGAATCACAACCTGCTAAAATCTGTCTTTGCTAAAAGAAATGCTCTTGATACAAGGGTAATAAAATCCTGGAATAAAGAGTCTTTTAGGAATGAAGATAATTTGGTGGTTTTATGATCCATGGTGCATAATATAATTTTAAAAACAAGAAACATTCAAAGGGGAAAAAAATCAAATATGAATAAAAACCAACTATCTGTATCAAATAAAATATTCATATATAAACAGGATACAAATTGTGTTTTAATTTTACAGCAGGCTATTATTTTTCTTTAGTTTCCTCGCTCTCAGTGTTACTTCCAGATGGAGCAGCCAGCTGTTCTTAGTGAAATGCTCTTGCTCAGCACCAGTTAACAGATACCAATGAACACAGTGGAGCAATTAGCAGCTAAAGAGCCAAATATTTCCTGTTAAGAGTCGGCGGACAACAAAATGGAAATGCTTAACACAATATATTGGCCACGTTGACACAAAAGCAGCAAATAAATACAAATATACTTTCACTCCCACTTTGTGTGCAAATAAACCACTTTTTGTTAGCAAGTTTGTTTTACCACCATAAAAGCTGATAACATCAGTATTGTGCTGCTATGTCTCAGTTTAAGAAGAAACAGATCATCTGGTTTAAATAAATAGAAACAAATACTTGTCTATTTACCCAAAATACAGTACTCGGCAAAGTTCCTAATTTGTTTGTTCTTCCAAGGACCCAGGCTTTCTTCTAAGTTTTAAAGTGATCTTGAGCAATAATTCTCCAGGCTTTCTGAAGGTCTTTCACAGTTTTTCTTTGGCCATTGGCTGATTTTTCACTGTTTTTCAGTCCAGTCCTTGTAGCTGACTATTTTCAGAGGAAGGTCTTTTGCAGGTTAAGCCACTTAACGCTGATCTATAAAAGATTCAAACACAAAAAGACATCTAATTTAAGATATGAACCAGTGTTATACCTGCACATAACAGAAAAGTTAGTAAAGAAACCATTTTAGATTTTATCTTTAAAAACTTTGTTAAAACACATTTTCCTCATTCTTTAGATTCAGTTCAGTTCAGTTTTATTTAATTTTGTTTGTATTGTGCCAGGTTACAGCAACTGCCACCCTAAGGTCCTTTGTATTGTAAGATACATTCGGTTTCGGACGTTTTCCATTTCAGTCAAGTACAACCTAAAGTGCACGCGGCTGATCTAGCAACATGGCCAAAAGTCCCATGATGTCATTTGTATGCAACACAAACGCCACAACAAAGGAGCACATCAAGGCGATGGCATACCTGCTGCTCGGTGTATGGCTCTTTGTCAGATTCAGAAACGACTGTGCTGGTTTTTTTGCCACTATTTCCCCCTATGCGCAAGCATTTGGCGACAGTGGGAAGGAAAAACTCCCTTTTAACAGGAAGAAACCTCTGACAGACCTATGCAACCTATTAATGTATGAAAAATGTCAAAGTTTACACAGTTTGGCAAACATAAAATTGTATTTTTTCACCTAGAAGATGATTTAAGTTGAAAACTTATCATGTCTCAGCACTGTGTGAGTGTGTCCTTAAAAGATCTGAAGAATCTGGATAAGCTGCCCATATGGAAAAGATATATATAAATCTTATAAAGTTTGTATCTGTCTTGTGTGAAACTTGTATGAAAAGCATACAAGAGTGAAAACAGATATAAGATCCCTTGAAAAATTATATAAATGAAACTTATATATGATTTACTTATATGAGTAAATCATATAAGTTTTTACCATTTCTTTTCCATATGGGTGAGGACAAAAGAAGAAGCAGCAGGCCTAAGAAAGTATCTAAAGCAGATAAATAGTATCTGGTGCCCGTCAGGATGATCTGATATCGTCGTGTTGGTGTTGTTCCCACATCATCATAATAAATGTTGTTCCAGGTTCAACATTGCAAGTGACCAATCACATTGTTGTGACATAATACTTTTGCAAGCCAAGCAATTCATTCATTGATGAAATTCCAATGTTGCAAGGACAATATGTATAATGCTTACCGTTTATAAAAGAACAGTATCCTGAAATGCAAAGAATTCAAATTGCTGGATCGGCGGACAGAGGCGGTTTCTCGCAAGTTAAGTAGATTTTTTTTTTATGGCGTTTTTTTCCGAAGTCGCAAAAGTATGACGTCACAACAATGTAACTGGTCACTTGCAATGTTGAACCTGGAACAACATTTATTATGATGATGTGAGAACAACACCAACACGAGGATATCAGATCGTGCAAGAAGTCATGTCCTTAAGAGATAGGAGGGGGAAAAAACAGCAATGATCTGACATATGACCTGAAAGATGCATCTGGCCCCTGAGATGATCCACCTATTGTTCACTGAAGCCTCATCAGAAATGGTCTCAGCTGGCTGTCAAGAAGCCATTTTTAAAGGAGACAAACAGTAGGAAATGATGACGGTGTGCCAAATTACACAAGAACTGGACTGAAAATCAGTAGCAACAGATCACACAGGGTGAGGTATCCAAATTAGAAATTTTTAGTTTAAATTGTCAGGTGGTCATAAGAGAGCTACAACATTGAGTCTCTACAGCCATCTGTAAAAACATGGAGGAGGCTATGTCATGGTTTGTAGCTGCATTTCAGCCATGGTATTGAGGATCTTATCAAAATTCATGGAATTATGAATGCAGAAAAGTAAAATCAGATTTTGATCCACTATGTGAGACCTCTTGGATAGCATCTGATTAGCAACAGTTTAGTTTTTTAGACCCACACTGCCAGCGCAATAAAAGGATATCAGGAACCCTATCAGCCATGGATTGGCCTCCTCACAGCCTGAACCTCAACTTTATTGAAAGCAGCGTGGGACATCATCTTAACTGACAATGAAACAAAAGGCAGCCAGCATCCGAAAAATGTGCTTTGAAATAGCCTGGAAGAAGCCTGGAAAACTGTTCATGAAGACTAATTAAAGAAAGCTTGCCTAAGAGAGCTTAGACTGCCTTAAAGACTAAAGGTGGTCTTATTTTCAAATACTGACTTTCAGGCTTGTTAGAACTGTACAAACTCTGTTTTTGCCTTACATACTGTATTTCCATGTGGGTTTGCACATGTGTCAACAAATTGCTGTCCCCAATTCCCCACATTTCCCCTGTCCCCAAATAAAATATAAAGAAATTAGGCATAAATCAAGACTTTTGTAATGTAATCTATAATAGCTTATGTTCCCTTTACTTACTTCCCAACCTGTCACGGCAAATGGTCTAATAGTTACTACTGCACGCTTAGAAGTCCTAGCTAGCCACAGTGTGTTTGGTATCATCTGACCTCTTTCTCTCTCTCTCTCTGCTCTTACTATTGACTGTACTGTGACTCAGAGATGTTGTTCACAGCTTCCTTTTCAGACATCTGTGACCTTACCTCCTCTCCTCTCACTTGCCTCCTCCTCCTTTTCTTCTCCTATTCTCTTGGCCTCCAGTTGACTTCCCACCTCCCTCATCTCTCTGCAGTCATTCTTCCACCCCCTCTCATCTCTGGACATGGGAGAAGGAGTCAGACAAGAGCACAGATGCAGTGACAGGCATAGAAACAGGATGGAGAGCTGTCTCCTCCCAAAGCATATAAAGAAGTGTGAAGAGCTTGAAGCACAGTCTTTTTGAGCAATGACATCATTATGTGATGCTTTATTAAACTCATTTAGGCTTTATCAGGTGGCAGACAGGCTCGATTTAACTGGCTTCCAGCTTTTTATAATCTTTTTAAAATACACTCTTTTCTCTTTTTCATTTGAATCCCAGAATTAGACTACCCAACTCCTTACTGCAATCTCTGGCCTCTTTGAGATACAGTACATCGATAAACAAGCATTTGAGCCTCTTTCAGGCACAATTGCATATGATGTAGAATTCATATTAGAATCAATGAGTGCAAGCTCCCCAGTCCAAGAAGCAGTGAATCAACCTATTACATTCATACCGTCAATCTTTGTCAGTATGATGTTTTTTACCATAAAGGATGTTTGTTCTGCATACATCTAAAGTCAGTGTCACACAACAGGAAGCATGCACTATGACGCTAACTGCTTCGAGTTACCTGATTTTCTGACAAAAATATTTTGGCCTAAAACTATCTATTATACTGAATGTGGTGCTCCTCTAGGTGTCTAAATGGACATTTAAAATCTACAGCACTAGTAAATGATGGTGAAGTATTATGGAGATCTTTTGAAATCCCTTACTATACTCTTAGGTATCCACAGTCTTCTTTTTTTTTCTTTTCCTGGGTGCCTTTGAGAGTTCTCAACATCTTAGATCTTGGCACAATGACACCAAAAGCGTTCTCATCCCAGGGTGACGCCATACACAGCAAACAGCAAAAAGAACACCAGACTCTAGATTTCAGCAGTTGAAATCATCCTGGCTCGCCCAACAAATGTTCATTAGCACTTAATCTGAAACCCCTAATTTAAATTTATGAAGCTGAAGATGTGAGTAATGTAGATTTAACTATTTCAATGTGATGCACTCATTTTTTTTCCCTTGACAACAAATTTTGGGATTGTAAATGGCCTTGACCTATCTCACGTACACGGTAGATTCAACCCAAGTCAGTGGTTTTACACTTTGGATGATGGGCATTGGTGATTATGGGCAGCAATAGATCTACCAGTTCGAAGATTTTTATTCACTTATGTTTTTACTTTTATTTTTAGGTTTCCTTCATAGTGGATGTTTATAACACTGAATGAGGTAAAACTTAACACGCCACCCAAATTTACACTCTTCCTCCTTAGGTACCAAGCATGCTGAAGGTATTTCTATCGCTGTGACGATCCACTGGTGAATAAATATACTGGACATAGATGATTGGGTGTTTGCACTTTTTGTTTTCTGTGGACTCACACAGCTGAGTAGATTGGTCTATTATAGGTATTAAAATTTTAAGTCTGACGTTTAGCCATTTCCAGGTCCAAACTCTTTTTCAGTTCCCAAACTCAAACAAATACTGTAGCATCACTGAGAACTGAAAGTGGCTCAGTTTATTTTATCTTTAATAAAAAAAACAGCCCGTGTGGCCTCTCCCCCAGATATTACAATAAAATTTAACATCATTTTCAAAAATCAGGAGTGTCAGGTTGCATGCTTAGTTAGGTATTACCCCATTAGCTCTACAGATCTCTTAAGGTTTCATAATAAAAGCCAATGAGGTAAGAAGATGTGTAATTTTTACAGTAAAAGTTGTACCTTGTTTTTATTATTATTGTTTTTTGGCTCTATGGACTGCATGCCACGTAGAGACTAAAAACCCATCAACTTTCTGTGGCAATGCAGACACTCCCCTCTCCTCCTCTTTACTGGTGGCACAACAAAGGTTCCTAATGACAATAACTTCCAAAAATGTAGAACCGGGGAGAGATCATTTAGCATATTTTGGTGTCCCATACCTGTTCGCAGATGCAATTTTGTTGTCAGAGAAAATTACACTAAAGCTTTCTTAATCTTCCTGGAGCCCTGATTGTGCAGCACGTTACTGTTCTGACACTAATTTTCATTCCCAATGGCCCCCGCCTGTCACGTTTAGCTAGTTTTTGGGTTCATACCGTGTAGTCTCACCCCAGCAATTAACTTAGATTCACTTTTTTTTACTACAGCAATATTTTTGCTGTCTTTTTCTTTTCTTTACTTTTTTTGTAGATTCCAGAACCACAAAATAAACATGAGCAAATAGGTGTGAATCATTAATAATTATGTATGTTTACTTATATTTAAATTCTATTTTCTTCTACTTTGTACAGTGTGCATTTTTCTCTGTAGTTGCAAAGTTTTTTGCTGTGTAGGTTATAGGTTACTTTTTATTGCAGCTGTATTCATTTTTCTGCTGTAGAAATGTGAATTACCTAGAGGACTAATCTCTTAGTCTATCTTATCTTATTGTAAACCTCAAAGTCCCAAATACAGCAACATATCCAGGATTTGTGTTTTTCAGGGCTGTACTGAAACCGTAAATGTTTCTAAGATGCAAACAAGATCACATCCAGTGCAGTCAGATCGGAGCTTGACTGATCTTTAATGTGCAAGCCCCCGGGTTGAACTCTTGTGACAATAGCTGCAGGTTATTGTTCCAACGCTTCTGATGATGCTCCGTTTGAAAAAGTACGACTACAGAAAAAGCCGAGATGCAATTCTCCTCACAAGCAACATCCCATTACTTAAGTTTAATTTAAGACAATATAACACACAAAACACCTTTCACTCTCAATCCCAAATAGCTCAGTCACACTGAGCATAGAAAACACTGACTGTACTGTTTTTTTTAACAACACGCTCACAAACCGACACACACACAGTGAGAGGATTGTTGTTTGAAGCCAATTCACCAGGCCTCCAGCAATGACACATGGTGAGCCCATGTGACTCCTTCCATGTGACCCCCTTGTACTGCATTTCTCTCTGTCTCTCTCTCTGAGGCACATCTGCATTGCTGCAATCGTGAGGCTAGAAAAAAAAATCTGACACACACATGTCAGATAAACACACACATAGACACAGTCTTGTAAAAGTAACACATAAGCAAATGCACACAATACACTCAGATTAAACTTTGACCTGAACTGTAAACACACATCAACCCTTTGTTGGGCAAAGATACTCATGTGATGACGATGATCACATGACCAACTTGCAGAACTGCAAAGCTCTACAGTTTATTTTTTTCTTATGCATGATTAAAAAAAACACCCTGTACTCTCACCCCATGTTAAAACGCAAAATTGACTGATTTAATTCAGTAATACGAGCTGATAGTGAGTACAGCGTCGTCCTGGAAACGAGCCAAATGACCACCTTCGAGCGAAATTTGACAAGCTAATTATTACCTTCCTAAACAAGTCAAGTGTCATAATGCTTTATCTACACTCTACTAGTGAGCTGTGAGGAGGAATTTCACAGCTGAAGTATATCAGGACATTATCACGTGGCCTAAAAAATAAAGTGCCTTACGTTTTATGACGCAAGCCATTCATCCATTGCACAGCAGTAGAAAACAAGCAAAAACATACTCGTCATCAACATTTTGACACTCTGAATGTCATATTATGTGGTTTGTGAAAGCAGCCGAAGTTCTAATGAAGAAGAACGGTTCAGGACACCGAATGTCTGAGGTGTCTTGGACCACTAGGATCAGACGTAATGATGACAAACAGATTTTCTGCAGTGTTTTTAGGTCGCTGATACTTTTCTGCCAGCCAATTTGTCACATTTTCTATCTGCAGTTTCCACAGTGAGACGAAGTCGTGACAGCCACCGCCTGTTCCTGTAGCTTCTGTAACTCAGTGCAATCTTACATTTCCTTAAAAATGAAAAAAATAAGCCTGTCCGGTGGTTTACCATCCGTCCACACTCATGAGCAGCTGTTTTAATGAAGCCTTTTAGTTTAGCGATGGAGTAATCAGTGCATGAAGTTATCCTGACTGAGTCTTATCCATATCCATAAAATGTTGTCTTCTGAAGTCATATTTAAAGGATATTAGTGCTAAGCCTGGCTTTCTAAAGACTTAGTGTGATTTGTTTGTCCCTTTGTTTTATATATGTTTCAATTCTCTCGGCATTTCGAACAACAAAGAAACGCTTTCTTCAAGCTCCCAAAATTAATCCACAAGGCCGGAAGGCTTGTGGACAGCTTTAATAAAGGCAGCTAGAAAGACAATTAAAGTCTCTTTTTTTTAAAAACACCCTTAATTGATCACATGGTGTACTACATAATGTTAAGTAAGGCTATCCAAACAATCTTTTAGACAATGAATAACCGGTGTCTCCACTGTCTTGTTCTTGACATCCAGCCTCTTTTAAAAAAATACCAGTGTCACTGTTTGCTGCACAGCCGTTAATAATACTGCATCTTTCTCTGATTTTCTAGCATTAGAAAGATTGTATAGATGAACTGCTTTACATTACCCTTTTATCATTTAGATTAAACCACTGTTGTACAAGAAAACAGTGTGGACAGCAGTCCATCTAAGGTTCACTTTTTGTCCATCATACCCTGAGCAGCTTTGACTGTAAAGATAACGTCAGTGTTTCGGCCATGTTTGCTGTTTTAAGGCCTTGTCATTGTTTCAAATGTGTATTAAACTTGAGGTTTTATTACTTAACTATAGTAGTATAATTAAGGTAGCTTTACCAACCTAAAATATATGATAAACTATGGGAAGAAAGCATCCATACTCACGATGAGTCCAGTGCAGTAGCAGAATTATGCAAAACGTCTGTTTTTGGTTATTTCACTGTTCACTGACACAAAGAAACTATAATAAATAAATGTAAAAGTACATTTGAAGAAAATCACATATGTGCAGCGTTTGTTTATATAGAGTATTTATGTCTCGTGTTTTTGTTCTACAGTATGCCAGAGAGTCCTCAAAGTGATTTTATGGTTCACGGTACCGAATTTAGCAATGAACAAACAAAAAAATAAACCTTATACAGCTTTTTAAAATAAATCTGTTAGATTCTTCTCAGCCCATCTGTCTGAGAAGCAATGCTACTGCCACTCTGGGCAGTCTACTTTTACAGAAAAATAACTAAATATAAATAAATGCGTATATTTTCTGTTGGAACTACTTGAGCTAATGATTTGCTCCATGTGAAATTTGCACCTCCCTCCACTCTAGCATCCCCCCGTAGACTCTGACATTCCTCAGAGGTCAAAGTAATTATTTGTTCCAACTACTGCTCTCCTGAGTTTGATGATTTCTTGTGGGAAGTGATGAGGTCAAAGGATGGCTACCAGAGATCAACGCTACATAATTTGCACTTACATGGCTCAGCACCATCGCATGTTCTGTCTGTAAGCTATTCTAAACAGCTGTATTATTTACTATTTACATTTTCCTTTGCTGTAATCCACTGTAAATGTGTTTTACTGTGTTTGGGAATGCTAAAGGTCACACAGTTAGCTTATACGGGACCAAGCTAGCCACATGACAGGGTTCAGTCACAGGATTCTCTGTGCATGTGGGTGTGTGATAATGTAAATGACACAGCCCTTGTGTGGATTCCATGAAAACCTTCTAACCGTGTGAAAAAAAAAAGAAAAGGATCACTGCCTCTCTCAGGACCTCAGCGTCTCCTTGTCCCTGAACCCTTTCTTTGCCATCTTTACCATTATTTGATTCACTTGTGTAAAGGCACCAGTCTTCATGCAGGAGGAGCGACTACAAGCTCTGAGCTGACGTCTGTGCTGTATGGCTAATGTAAGTTGCTGCATATGTAAGTGGATTAGTCGCTTACCAGAGAGGATAGGGTGTAGGAAGGGAGAAGCACAGGAAAGAATGAGGTAAAGGCAGAGAGGAGAGTAAATGAAGGGCGACAAGATGGCAGGATAGAGGAGGACATGGATGAGACTGCAACTCATCAGCTTTAGCTTTGTGTCCCGGCCAGCAAGACCTAATTGATTGAGACAGCTAACTTCCAGTAATTCAGCTGATGAAGCTTTTCACTCTCAGGACTGCTGGCTGGACACAAACAAACTCACCGGCAGGGCAGCTCAGGAACAGAGACAAAGACAGAGTGGCAATGAGAGGGGGGGGATGCACGGTGTTTTGTTAGCATGTCGACCCACAATCAACCCCTTGACACACTCGCACACACACACACACACACACCACCATAACTGAGCAAAGTGCTGATAGGGCTGTTCTCATTCCAGGGTTGGTGAAGGCACATGCATGGTTGGCTGGAGCTGTGAAGATAATGTGGCATGCTAGGCAGTCGACAGTCCTACTGGTGGTGCAGAGGAATGCTGTCTGACTAGACCGGCCACAGCCTGAGCGCTTTCACCCTCGTTCAAATTATCTTTGCTTGTGTGTAGCCAGCGCAAATCCAGCCTTACAATCTATTCATTTCAGCTCTGTGCAAAGCAGTCTCAACCTCACCGAAATTAAGGGATAGCTTCGTGCAACCAGATTATGGAAGGCACCAACCGCTTCTCACGCCCCCCCACCCACCCACCCTCCTCTGCCCCTAAGGCTCTTTCAATCCCCGCTTCATTCTCAACCACGCTGCTGCATGTGCACGTGTGCCATAAATAGACACAGAGAGGCTGCAGAGGGAGATCTGCGGATGAGAGACTCATGACCCTAAGATTACGACTGCTGCTGCAGCATGCAATTGAAGCAAAAATCTAGTCTGATGTTCTGGATTAGGAAGAGAGTGGTGGGAAAGGAAAGAGAAGGAAAGGATGATGAGAAGAGGGGGAAAGCAATGGTGAAGAAGAAGGTGGTGAAGAGAAGAAGACAGGATTAGAAATGCTTCATGATATGTGGGACTTACTTTGTATTGAGGTTTCCCAAGCTCCTCAGTAGATATTACACTGATATTTCATCATTGTACTCTACAGTAGATTAGATTTTGGTCCTTAAATCCCCTCTCACTCTTGAGCATGAAATGTCTCTGGTTTTAGTTGGAAAGCAATAATCTGCCCCCGTGTGAAAGCCACATCAGACAGATTTATGAAACAAAGTACGAGGGAGAGAGGAGGGAAAAAAATGGGATCTGATGCAGCGAGAATTTAAAAAATAGAAGGTGTGTGTGCTTTAATCTTGTTTTTCTTGCAGACTGGCTGCAGGTGTGCAGGAGCGAGTGAGTTATCATGATTTTTGAAGCTGTGCAGGTCGTCATTTCCTATTGTGCATAGATACATGATTCTATCTTTAAAGCTCTGAAGATTGAGGTCCCTTAGAAAATGTCACTTTTTTACAAAACCGAATATCGTTACTAATCAAGTGAATAGGAAATGGACAAGACATCAACCACATTAGAAATAATGATTTTTAGCTAAACCCCATTCCTAAGACATAAATGTAATTATGAACATGATGCAATGATTAGCAAAATAAACTCACATTGTTTTACAATGTTTAAACTGAGAACTTCAGTATAATTAAGTAGAATTTTAAGAAAAATATTAACTTGTTTTGAATTTTAATGCAGAAACACATTTAATGCAGAAACACGTCTAAATAAATTGTGACGAGGCCATAAATGTCTGAGAACTGAAGAGACCAGCCACTCGACTTTTGTTAGAGGAACATTGTCTTATTCTTGCTTGATGTAGACTTCTAGCTGCTCAGCAGTCCTCAGTTTTCTGTGTCATATTTGGTCATATCATGGTAGTGAAAGTGTTCAGCACCTACTAGTCTTCTACTGCCAAGCCATGCTATTGTAATAGTTGCAGTATGCGCTTTAGCATTGTCTTGCAGAAATATGAAACCCCTCTAAAAGACTGGCAGACCTTGCTCTGATGGTGTCTATCCAGATGTGTAAAATGCCAGTTCCATAGGCACTAATATACTCCCATACCATCAAAGACTGAGCGTCGATAACGAGCCCTTTCCCCTTCAGTTCACAGGACTAACCACACAACAGTCTTTCACTTTTCACAGTTCATTTTGGATGAGCTTTGGCCCAGAGAAGATAGCTGTTTCTGAATCTTGTTCACATATGGCTTCTTCTTTGCATGGCAGCTCTTTAACCTATATTTGGAGGTGGCACAATGAACAGTCAGCGATTTCTGGACGTGTTCCTGAGCCCATGCTGTGATTTCCATGACAGCATCATGGCTGTTTTTAAAGCAGTACCGCCTGAGGGCCCAGAGATCGCAGGCAGCCAATACCGATTTCTGGGTTTGACCCTTAAACACACAGATTTCTCCAGATTATGAATCCTTTGATGATGTTACGCAGTGTACATGATGACATATTCCAAGCCTTTGTTACACTGAAGAACATTTTTCTGAAATTTTTCCACAATTTGTAGCAGATTGGTGAACCTCTGCCCATCTTTATGCCTGAGAAACTCTGCCTCTATAAGATGCTCTTTTTATATCAAATCATGTTACTGTTAACGTTATTAGTTGTAAAATGTTTCTATATAGCGGCACTTACTTTTCCAAACTTTTGTCGCTGTGTGCTGCTGCCATCAAATTCAAAATTTGCAAATATTTTTCATTAATGTGTAAAATGTCTCAGTTTATGTGTTTGACGTGTTTTATTTGATATTTCTGGGGCATAAAATGTAGATTTATGAGATTTGTAAATCACTGCTTTCTGCTTTTATTATTTAGATTTGATTTGATTTGATTTATTGATTAGCATTCAAATATCTCAGTGAATACAGAATAAAGATTACCACAAAGCAAGAAAGCACGAGACAAAGCACGATTTACATAATATACAGCATCCCAACTGTGGAAGGGAGGTTATAAATGTTTTTCCTTTAAAGTTTGTTTTTGTCAATTTGTCATTGTAGTTTTATGTGCTTTATAAGATATATATTGTATATCCTCTACTGAGACTTTTTGCCTCATTGTCTAAATAGACTTTTAATGGAGTGAAATGGTGTGACAGTCTTATAGTAATAATTGCATATGCCTAATTAGTTAGAAGTCAAAGCATTTTAAGAGCGACAAGTTAAGAAGTTGGATTCAATAGCACAGATGTCATTCCAGATTAAAATGTGTTATTATGTAATAGAATAATTATAAACACAGATGACAAAGAAGCCTCAGGACCAAATTTGTCACTCAAGCCCCATTGATCTCAAGTAATGAAATACTAGAAGAGATCACCACAAGGCCACTGTGTCACAGTAATTACAATGAATAATGGCTCAATTAAATGGAGGGAGAAGGGGAGTAGTTGGAAAAAGTGAAAGATACATTTTAACTTAAAAAATGTAAAAGTAACATAGTTCATAATAACTGTAGCTCGTGCAGCATTTCTACTTGCAGAGTCTAAGAACGTCATTACCGCACTAGGACTTCATCATCAGGACATGCAGGGCAGGACGACAAATGTAAGTAGGAATGATAACTGTTCATAAGAAATGAGGCGAGTGTGAGAGTAGAAGTACATTTTGCTTCTGGGAGATAAAGCATGTCGATCATTATGAACAAAGTACATTAAAAAATAAAAAAAGACTTTTGGCACTCAGAAACATGAATGGAGAATTTGGTGTAAAAGTCAAGTCAAGTCAAATCAAGTTTATTTAACCAGATTTCATTAAATCTAATATTTTATATTGTATTTATGTAACAAAATCACATAGAAAATTGACATGCAATCAAATTACTTAAAGTATATATTTTGGGCATAAATATTTTCAGAGGATATGTAAATGACGGTTATCAAGACAAGTCAGTTGTTTCGTAATCACTCTACTTAAAAGAGTAACACTCTGTATTTATTGTTATTATCTTTAGTGGCACTTCTTGTCCTTACAGTAAGGCTGTCTTGTGAGGAGAGGCTGTACTGAAACTGTTTCTACAGTTTACGTATTCAGCCGTGCTGTCTTAAAATATCCAAACAACACTGAAGGAGGGAAAACAGCTTAAGTATTCCATCCTTCTTCCATTTTTCTATATTTATTACATTTGGAAAAAGTGGAATTGTGCCTTCAGTCAACAGTGTTTGCTGTTACAAGATTGTTGATTCGATACAGATGAGCCATCTTATGAGAATCACTAGCTCGACTAATTGCTTTAGATGGCTGTAATGTGAATATGGGCTCTTATTTCAAAAACAGCAGCTAGTTTCATTAGTGTAAGCTAATAGTCATTTACAGTCTCAAATGCTCTGTCGGATAACAAAAGCTTTAGCCATGCTTCAAGGTGTTAAATAAACCAAGATTAAAAGTAAAATATTAGCCAAGATTAGGAAAGCTTGTAAATGTAGGCTATGTGGTCTGTTACCCCCGCCTCCCCGACTAGCTACAGAGGTATGGTTAGGCTAAGCAACACCACCATGGCAGGACAGTGCCACCAAAAATACGAAAAAACTGCAGCCATGACGATGTGGGACCACCCGAAACCCAATGCTGATACTGAACAAGCAGATGGCACTGTTTAATTACAACATTTATACATTGTCATATGTACACCTTCAGTGCCCTCTCAGTGATATTCATTTATAACTCTATATATGTGATCATAATCCACCCACCATAAGGCAAGAGACGAGATTTCAGGATACACTCTGGACAGACCAATAATATTGAAATGCTGAGTTAAATTTTGAGCTCTGACATCACTGAAGATTGTCACTGCTTTACCAACTTGAGAAATCAGTAGTCTGTGAATCAAAAACATGTATTTTTGAGTATTTTGATAAAAAAAACACTTTACTATAAATCTGATTGATGTATATAAGATTCAGTATTCTATATATGTCAGGTCATTATTCAAACTCTGAGCTGGTGAATGTAAACATATAGGACACTTAAGGGATGTGCTTGACAACATTTTTGACATTGGAGTTGGAATAGATTTTAGTGATAAGTAGGCTTCGCAGACAAGCAACATGTCACATAGACACTATATGACAGTTGAGGGAGACACATAAGTGGGCACAGTGGGAGTTTGTCAGATGCTTCAAGGCATGGAATGAAAGAATATAGGATCTCGACTCTCAAAGAGGCAGAGGAAAGGGGGAAAAAAAAAACACAGTACGCCAGGAAAGCAGGCAACATATTGGTCTCCACTCATTACATTGTCACCATGAGCATCCAATCTGGAACTAGTTGGCATGAATACAATCTGATCCCACCCTGATTGTGTGTGGTTCGAGGCTAAATTACTTTTTTTCCCCTTTTAAATCAGACTACTGCATCTCATTTGAGAAAATAGGTCTAGATTCATATAAAAGCGAGGATTATGCGAAAATACACACACGGGATTGGACAGTGGACTGCGTGTTTGTGTGTCCATAGAGATTTCTGTCTCTCCGCGTGTGTCCATGAATCGGCAGTACACATGCATGGATGATTGCTCATGTGAGCTTTCATCCATGCTGCTACATATGTGCAGGCACACTGCATCTGAAGTCTTGTATGTGCCTCTGCTGGCTCACGGCTGCGTGATCGGGCCACGTCCAGCGATGCTTATGCATGTGTGTGTGTCAGAGCATCGTGCTGTTGCAAAGGAAGGCTGCCATTTGTTTGTGTTTGGCCTGGAGAGGACTATCAGATGCCAAGGACCAGCTCAGCGGAGTGGGGAAGAGAAGCATGGATGAGTTGCAGAGGGAATCAAAACAGCAAAAAGAGGCATAAGACTGTTCTGTTTTGTGGCTTTTTCTGGTAGAGCTACAGTAAGTTAAAGAGTGGAAAAGTCCACATGAATTATTTGAAGTTTTCAAGTAGGACTGGGTTCTTTTCAGAGGAAACAGTATCAACGACACTCATTCTTTTCTGTAAATCTTTACATTTCCATATTTGATTGCTCTTTCTTTCGTTCATCTATCTAGGGGGTATCTCTTAGACAATCTTCCTGAATTCACTGTAACTAGTCAGGTCCACGGAGGCCTTATTCTACAACAGACATTGTCGCACTGCCAGAGACCACAGAGGCAGTGTGTCTTTGCCTCAGTGGGTCAGATCTGTTCTGTCCAACTTATAAATTATAAGGCAGGGAGTTTCAAGTTGTTACAGAATAATCTATGCACTGACAAAGAGTTTGAAGGATTTTAGGTGGGTACCATTTCTTTAGCTGACTTTACAAAAGAGACGTTAGCCATGTCTCTAACGCTTGCCATCACCAGTGTGTGAATGTGTGAATGTGTGTGTGAATGGGTGAATGACTGGATATGTAAAGCGCTTTGGGGTCCTTAGGGACTAGTAAAAGCGCTATATAAATACAGGCCATTCTATTCCTCCAGCAGAGAAAGGCCTTTAGAGAAATGTCACAGGCAGTCACTGAAGCTGAAGATGACAATTTAAATAGGAAAAGTCATAACTTCATAATTTTATCCTGCTGTATCAGGTATCTGTGTAAAATGTTGCTATAAAACCAGGTTAGCAAAAGGTCACATTAGCCTTAATCTTTTACCTCTGCCCTTCAGAATATAATCAGAAAATCTAATTTGACCAAATTTAAGGAAATTTTAAGGAATGAAACTTCAAAAAAGAAGAAAATACAGACAAAATGATACAATTATAACCTAAGTACATAGACTGGGTATCACATAGATTTTCCAGAATAACAAGCCTGACAGCACAAGTGCTTTTCTCTTTAACGCCAGATGCTACATTTACTCGCTATGAAACAACCCAGATCTGCCAACTTACTTTCCTCACTTAGTTTTTTATACCGCTTGATGTTGTTGAGTGAAAGTTACTTCCTGCTCACTGAATTTTCATTAAATCTTCTTCAATAGTTCAACAAGCTGCCGTCTTTACAGTAGCCTGCCTCATTAGCTGGCAACCTTTCGTGATCGTATTGCCTCTGTGGCTGACGTGAACTGGACCTTTATTTGCACATAGGGCCGCAAACATGATACGCAACAGCCGCTGCATATCTGACCTTACAGTTGACAACAGTAACTTAATCACCACTGATTGGCACGCTCTTTAATGTGGCCGGGGCTAGCGGAAGCATCACTTGTTGTGCACTCGGGCTGCCAACTCCGCCAACACCTACATCACACGCAACTTTGACTACTAACAAGAGTATCTCTCCATATTTCAGTTTCTGTCATCTGTTAACCGCAAGCACACTGCATGGTTTTAACGAGCGCTAGAAAAGAAAAAACTGAGTCAAATTGAAGATTTTTGGCTGATGCTTCGGGGTAGCCCTATGCATAAGTGATAGAAATGACCTTTCAAAATAGACAGTGAGGACAAAAGGGGAAATCATGGCAGCAGGAAGAAAGGGAAAAGAAAGGAAAGAGGAAAGTACACAAGAAAGGGAAGAAGACTAAAAGTAAAACCACAAAGACACGCATATGTAAACACACACACTCAGGAACGGTGGTATAGACCTTGATCACTTATTCATTCAGACCCGAGGAGGGAGCCAGGAGGATCAGGTTGCCTAATGACTAAAACACACACACACACACACACACACACACACACACACACACACACACACACACACACACACACACACACAAGCAGCAAATCCCACAGGCCCGGCCCCGCCAGCTCAATTGAATTACTGTTATCGTATACCCAGGGCTGAGACAGGGGACCCTGTCTGCCCACCAGCCACACCCTCTGTGTTTGCTCTGCACTGGAGGACACACTCACATGCAGGATCAAATACCAGCACTGTACTCAGTCTACAACACTACTGCAACATCCCACCGCAGGCCTGGTCCCATAATAGCCATCATTTACAGTCAGTATTGATTACCCTCTGGCTGACTCTTAGTTATAAGCACTCACGCACACAACATATAAAATCTACAAAACTACATTTAATGGTGTTCCTATGTTAGAAGACTGAATTCCTCTATGCACACTGTACACAGATGCATGCACGCACGTGCGTACACCCACATTCAGTCCGCACTCACACACACGTTCCCAGGACATTAGATCTCAGTCTATTGATTTCTACTGGGAATGGAAATCACTCCTCTACATTACGCTGCTCTCTCTGCCATCTTCGTTCTGCTCCTTTTGTCTTCATTCGCATGCATGTTGTTTCATTGTTCAAACTAAATGGAAAAGAGAAGGAGTACAGACAAGGGATGATGAAGACTACTGAGACAATATGCTGAATGATGTCACAGAAACTGAGCAAAACTCCAGTGAATGGGGAATTGAAGCGCAGCTACAGAAGCTGCATTTCAAAAGCTCTGGGTTTGATGCTCAAATATAAAGGGACTGCATGGACCATGCAAAAGCACCCACAAAAATGCCTAGAATGCACAGTTCATACATGCATACACGAATGCTTGAAATGACTAGCTATTGAACTGTAATGTAACAAAAAGAAAGTCAAAGGAAGATTGGAGATATGGTAATCCACCCCATATTCATGGAGGATTTGCCGGATAGCATTGTGGCGATGTGTGTAACGTTTCGATAATTTCCATATATCTCCCTGCCAGAAATGGGGGAGCCTGGACGGGGACCAACTGTGCCGCGTAGATGATGGCTGGTGGCCTGCTTACTGTGGCGTTTGATCGAGGCTGCAGAGAGAGGGAGAAAGAGGGAGAACAGAAAGAGGGAGAACCAAACGAGAGAAAGGAAAAGAGAGATGGGAGCGCAGAGAAAAGGACAGAGGGAGGAAGGGGAGGAAGAGGAAGAGGGAGAGATTCAGAGCTGGTGCAGCTGCCATGGTAACCGGCATCACCTTGGAGAGGAACAGAACAGAACCGCTCTGGGGAAAGACCCAGTGTGTGAGCGCGTACACACACACATGTACACACAAAACTCATCAAACAATCACTTTCTCATTTATGTTTCATCAACACTGCCCTATTTTTGGATGTCGAGTCTTGGTTGAATATGAGAATTTTTTCTGGGATCAACAGTCGGTTCAGCGCAGTTCAAATGACGCCCCGCTGGCCATGGATGTTTAATTGATACGTCTGAACCGGGGCAATATCTCATACATGCCTCACTTTCATCGCCTGCTCTTTTTGTGCTCCGCAGAAAGCCTCATATCGGCCCGCCTTTTTTTCATACGCATTAAATGTACACTATCTGCATTTAATTTGCATGACTGCATTATTCCACAGTGAGGGCATGTAGGTTTTAAACTGCACCACAGTGCAAGTCTGCCCTTGAAAAGCCTTGATACATGCGTACAGTATGCCATACTGTACTGTTTGCTTTCCTCGCCATCTGAATATGCATATACTGCATCCCCTGCTGTGGCTGTGAGGAGGACTTCCCATCCCCCCATGTTTCACCCAGAGTGCAACGTGAATCCGATCTGCATACGTGTGAAAGATTCCCCACTATTCCGTAACCTTATCTTCCACGCTATTAATTTCATGGGAATATAATTAGACGTTTGATTAGCTCAGCCTTTTTTGTTTAAAATTAAGTTTCACATTTATCTTACCCTTCTTCTTCCCCATCCTTTTGATCATTATGTCTTTGTTTAACACAAAAATGATCCTGAGCGAGAAAAGTGCTTTGGTTAATGTTAAACTCACTGATGAATGTATAGTCAAACATAATAAACACATTGTTTTCGTATTGTGAATATTTCTGCATTGACGATTTAGTTAAAAAGTGTAAGATTAGACCCCAAGTATGTTCAGAATCCAAGAATGTGAACTCAGCACTCAATTAAATGAATACATGGAAGAGTTGAATAATTTGTACAATTTTCTTAAATAATTAATGGTAAATGTTTGATTTAGAAGCTGAAAGATGACCATCTACCTTGACCAAACAGAATATTGCACATGCACATCTAAGCCCTCTGCAGCAGTGCTGAAGTTGCTTAAATGTAATATAGCAGAGAAACAAACTCAATGCAGATGCCATTCAGCTATTTATAGCATAGCATGTGCCAGAAAAATGTGCTAACAGATGCAATTGGTGTAGCAAGGACATATAGGAGGCAGGGGAGGTGCATACAGTAATGTATCAGGAACTGAAGGCTGTTACTCAGCATTATATTAAATATATATATGATACAACTTTAAATATAAAATTGAGGAAACTGGAAACACCAACCAAGTCAAAAAGTGCACAACCTGCAGCTCTTAGAGGCTCTATTAGGACACACATGTGGTGCTTCGAGCTAAATGCTAATATGGTTGAGCTTAATGCTAGCATCGGCCTGCTAACGTAGTTACACATTTCTAGTGTGCTGTGCTGTTTAGCAGGACTCATGCTTCGTATGGCCACTGTAATTCTTAAGAAATAATCCAGTACTCTACTGATGTACTATTGACAAGTAAAAGCTACTGGGCATCAGTGATTTTGGTGAGTTGTTTGTACGAAAAGACAAAATCCACCACAGCGACAGCCAGAAGTAGCTCATACTAATGTGCTTCTGTATCACCAGTCTTTTTTTTTCTTCTTTTTTTTGCTTGTACCATGAAAGGGTCTGCATTATAAGATCTTTTTATACTTTTGACTTGCATGTTTTATAGCTACTTTCCAAGCTACTTAAATAATCTATAAGTATTTCAGACTGATATACAAAATCTCTGCATGTCAGTTTGCTTGTGTTTTTATCTTAGGCTCCTGAAGGTTTATATTAATATTGTATATTTTATAGATATTATGATATCTATATTCCCTAGAAACAACTTAATAACAGGATAAAATGATCAGGTTTTTTGTATTTATGCAGCAATAATCCCCTATAAAAGACTTGGTATCATTTTTAATTAGCAACCACCTAGCAAAGGGCTAAAATAACCGGCTTTTAGCCTTTATGCACCTACAGCAGCTTATGAAAAGCATCCTAACTTTTTAATTTCATGACTGTAACGTCTCATTTATATCCCACAAACTGAAGTTACACCTGCTTAACAACCACCTAGCAGCACCCTATACAATGACCAATTTTTAGCACAGACAGTGCTTTGGAAATGTATTAGACTACCCACCATAAAAGCAAGGAAACACAAATATTATATATATAATATATTATATATGTCAATATATAATATCCATAGCTTTGTTTAAAGCAGCAAGCTGACCTAAGTGCTTTACAAGTTAGTAAAAAAAATTGCCAAAAGCACACACAGACTACCGTGTAGTACATGTAGTACATACAGCACGTGCTACCTATTACATATACTAGTTTGACTAATTGAAACGGGTACAAACATTTTTGCCAGTAGCTGTCAAGACATTTCAAAGCCACAATTGCGCTGTGGCACTAGAGGTCAATTTCACCAGCACGGAAATCTTCAGTAGACCACAAATGAGTGTGACATCAACTTACTTTGCCTTACTTCAACTGAGACACACTGAATGAGATGGTTTTTTTCTTGAGGGGTGGGGGTTCTTCCAGGCCAGCAACAGTACATGTGGTTTCTTAAGTGGCAGTCACTTAGCGTTAATATGACTCCTGGATTCCTGGCAGTGCCTCTGGTTAGTGATATGTTGGTCCTACCTACACAGACATCTATCATCTTAAATGTGATAATACAAGGTCAGCATCTGTTGACCATATGCTTTGTGAAAAGCGCAATGAGACCGTGAGCGCCGTCTACACACCTCTGCTGCAATATAGATTCCATTAAGGCATTTAAAGGCATATATAGGGAGCTTGTAAAAGTGGTGGCCATTATTTCGTTTGCATGAAAACCTCATAGCTCCACGTACCATGTGATCACTTTAGCAGAATGATATAATGCCGTGGTTCTGTTCTCCAAGGACTGCGTGTCGTTCCAAGCCTTACTGCGACATTAAGAAAAAAAGACCAATTTGTTAATCATAAATCCTTAAACATTACATTTTAGAGATAAGAGGTTTCACCTGCATGCACTAAATGTAAAATGATACAATCAGTGCGTGCAGCCGGATGTTCTGCTAATGCACACAACGTGTTTATGAAGGCTACTGCATATCCTATAGCCATGCTTGCTCTCTCAGGCCTCTACTTTAACCACAGCATAGAGGAATATAACACTTAGGCCTGTCAGGAAATGTCTGAATGAGTCTTTGATTGTGGCATTTTTTAAAATGCCCATTCTTTGCTTGATAATCTCTTTCTTTCAGAAAGAGCTCACCTTTCTTTTCTGCTTTGTTCCCCTCCTTGAACCAGCTATTCTATTATATATAATATGTTTGTAATTTGCAAAGATAGTGAAGTGGCTAATACACGATCGGATGCTCTGGTTAACAAATAAGTGGCTCAATCACAAGGAAAGGAGAGGAGAGGAGAGGAGAGGAGAGGAGGATTGGAAAAAAAAGGGAAAAAAGTGAGGGGGAGGCAGGGGGAGGTCAATAGAAGGAGAGGCAGATGCTCGTGCCTCAGATGCCTGTGCGCGAATAATTATCCTGATGAGATTCACCGAGAGCGGCACGAAATGCAGAGGAAGAGGAGGCAGATTTGGGGAATACCTCACGACGCAGAAAAGAGAGACAAAGGGTGATTAAGTTTTATATAAATGTACTGTAGTACAGCGTGTACATGTGGGTTCGGCATGCCGCTACCCACCGCTTCTCCTTTATCTGTTCTCCCTCTTCGTCATACACTGGGTTAGAAAGTGGAGCCTCCCTCTCATCCTTGAAAGATGCATGAAGCAGCAGCTATATAGACACAGGGAGAGACTAGAGGAGATAAAGAAAGAAGGTGCACTAAGTAGAAATAGTCTTCTGCTCCATATAAGAGCACATATAGGTAGGTATGAACTCCCAGCCTGTGTCTGTTGAATGAAGGCAGGAAGGACAAAGGAAATAAGGGCAGGTTCAGGTTTTTTTCCTTTGCTGTGGTTTCTTTTCCCTCATCCTTGATTGAGTTTGCATGCATCGCTGACCTCTTACTCCTTTTATAATCACTTTGTTCAGCCTAGCATCAGTAGACACGTCTGTCTCTTTTTTTTTGTGCTGGGCAGCAAAAACCATCACGTCTCTTTCTTCACATTTTAGTGAAAGACGGTGATCTCTATCTCTCTACAACCGCGCGCATTTGTCAGGATCAAAAGACAAAACCAGCTTTGTGTCGAGGATGCACACAACCACGTCTTCACAGATACAGACGGATGCTCTACTTACACCCTTCATGTGGAAGTTTTTATCACAGATGATATCTTTTTTTTATCTATTAAAATAGAAGGCTTATTTTGTGCTACTGTAAACATATCATTTCTGTAAAATCCAACTAGACTGTCAGTACTAGATGATTTATGACAGACACAGACAATGTCTATTGATATTTCTGAGCTTTTAGGTTCTTTTATAATCCAAGTAAAGCATGACTTTGAGTTTTTGCAATGTGAAGCCATGCTTTAGCAAGAACTAAAGAACTAAACTCTATGAGGCATTGATGCAAGAGTGGTGTGAGCTGACAATAGCATACTCACATGGACACTGTAACAATGCTGATGTTAAGATTTTTCATATTTAGCGTGATCACCATCTCAGTTGAGCTCTCGAGGAGGAAAACAAGAACTATTTAGGGAAAGCTGTGCTGGATCCTAAACCCCAGCACTCTTTCCTTCTCCCTCTGTTCCCTCTCTCCTCTGACTGATGCTGCTGATTTGTAGGTCATGTGTGAGTATCAGAAATAAACTGAGAGAGTGGGTGAGAAAAGGACTTTTACCCTCTAGTGGTGAGCCTGGGGAAAGGCCTGTCAGAATCATTTATGGGGGGGAAAAAAGATGAATGTCCAATTATCCCTGTTCAGTTGTGCATGGAGACGGTGACCCAGTTGGAAATCAGTTTTACAAATTTCCTTTTTTTGATTCACAGGCAGCTTTCATCCAGTTAAGTGTGAATGAGGGGATGATGCTGCACGAATGTGCAATAAAGTTATAGAAATGCTCTAGAAATGTTAGCAAGCTGAAATAATGTAGGAGGCAGGGGGGGAAAAGAAGGCTTTTAAACCAACTTTCACCAGGCACTAAATTTAAGTTTTAATTTTAAATGCACTTTCAGTGTTGTGTAAGCCACATATGCCCAAACACACACACACATTCGTTCATACACCGCTTTCTTTATTAGACATGACATCATAAATCAGAGGCAGTTTTTGGGATCACTTTCTTACTCAAGGACATTTCAACGTGTGTGTGGGGGGGGGGGTGTTCTGTTTTTTAAAGTGCAATTGTCTCACTCACTGCTGGTATGTTTCTTCTATTGCCACAGTATGTGCAAGTACACTATGTGTGGAGAAATGTTCACAGACCACAAAGGTCAGCTGTTGAGTCGAAACACACACAGTACCATTCTGTAAATTAGGTAAATGAGGGACGGTGTCTTTTACACAATCCTTGGCATTATGGTTGTGAAGAACAGAAAAGGGCAACAATTCTAATATTCATCATAAATGAGAATCTTAACATTTCACTTAAAAAAAAGCTAAATCTAATAGACGGTGATTCTGCAGGGAGTCGGGAAGGCTTTAATTTCAGGGTCCTTTGACTCTCAAAGTGACGTTTTTCAACAGATAGCTGAATTTGAGGAGACACAATGTGTCTGCATTCATCACAAAACAGTCCTGTTATATTTTATTCAAAACATTGGTGTTATCTATAACCACATATTGCGCATATGCTGCACTTCAAGTAAGTGGCCACTTCATTAGGTACACCTTTTGGATGGTAGATTGGACTCTTTTTTTCCTCTTTTTTTTTTTTTTTTTTTTTTTTTTTACCTCCAGATCAGAGTTAATTATTCATGGCACAGATTCAACATGGTGCTGGAAACATTCCTCAGAGGTTTTAATCCATATTGACATGATAGCGTCACACAGTTGCTGCAGATTTGTGAGCTGCACATTCATGATGTGAATCTCCTGTTCCACCACTTCCCAAAGGTCCTCTATTGCATTGATATCCTGTGACTCTGGGGGCCCGCTAAGTACAGTGAACCCACTGTCATATTCAAGACCAGTGTGAGATGATTTGAGCTCTGTGACATGACAGTGTATCCTGTAGCAACAATTACTGAAAAATATCAACAACCATGCCTCGGTCAAAGTCTCTTAAATCACATTTCTTCCTCATTTTGATGTACACTTTGAATTTCAGCAGGTTGACACTTCCATGTGATTGCCTGATTTGATATTTACAAGTCTACCTAATACAGTGGATGTAGATTGTATGTTTAAAGTTTAACCTGGAGAAAGACATCCTGCAATAAAAGAAAGTTAAGGGTGAATTTGTCTTTAAAGATTTTTGCAGTTTGTTAGTTTTTTCCAAGTCTTCTGTAGACATGCCAATGTTTTTTAATGTTTGATAATTGTCAAGTGAAAATCTGACAAAATGTTACACAAAAAGTGAGCTAGCCGACTGAAAGACACTGCTGTCTCCCTAATCTAACCATGGTGCCAGCAGGCACCCATAACTGAAATAATCCAGGTATTTCTACCATTCATAAAAAGAACATAGCAGTTAAATATTTATCCTACTGTATTTGCACATACAGCACAAGTGGCTGGTGTAAATTCAGGTTTGCATTGAGAGCGTTATCATAAATTAATACATTATAGTGTTATCTGTGACACTAGGGCATCAGCAACAGTGCTCATCAACAGTGCATAGAGGGGTTTTTTTATTTGTTTTTTTGACACACATAGGCACACATATGCAAGCAGGCCAACACAATCACACTTTCACAAACACGTGCACATAATAACATATGTTTAGAAAATTGTCAACAGGCTCAGTGTTTCACAGTTTTGCTTGTCTATATTCCAACACAAAAACTGTGACAATGTATTTGGGAAACAGTGTCCCTGAGCAGGAAAAAAAATGACTGTATCAAGCTCTGTGGTTTCCTCCGTCTCTTTTTTTTAATTAAAAAAAAAATAAACAGGGAAATCTCTCAGCCTCTGAGCGAATGTGTGGGTGTGAAAAAATAAGGAGAAGAGAGTAAGAAAGACATTGAAGGGGAGAGTAAGGGGAATAGAAAGAGACAAAGACGGGGAGTCAGGGAGGGAATAGGTGGTATTTAAAATGAAGATGACACCCGGGATAGTTTCCATTGTGCCTCAGCACGCTCTCTTGAGATGGGAGTGACTTAGCATTTCACAGTCTCCTGTGAAACACAGGCACAGTGAGACATAAGCACACACACATCCTCATAGGAGAGTCTCGTTTGGCTCAGAACACATACGAAGGCTTTCTATTGAGGTGAGAGAAAGGGAAATTGAGTTCAGTCTGCAGTTTCACAATGATGGGTGGGGGGGAAACACTACTCCACTGCAAATAATTATCAATGAATGGGCGTGCAATGTATGTGTGTGAGCAGTGCTACAGATTTATTTATTCATAGAAATCACCAAACCATCGTTGTACCTGTTTTGCTTATTTACTGTCAATACATAAAACATGAATGATCCAGCCTGGCAGAGTAGCCCTTTCATTTCCTCTCATTTCCAGAATTCAATGGAAATTCCACAGAAATTGATTAAATCCACACGGATATCAGTGTAAGTAGAAATCTGAATCTGGGATATTTACACGTGTGTAGGAGGCATGAGTGGTCAATCCTGATATGTATATTTTGAGGTCGCTCCTCAGATGCATCCTTATTCAGTATCTCTCAAAACATAATTTTATTCCCATCCACTGATTGACAGCTGATCATCCATCCATCTGTTAATCCATCTTCTTCTGCTTATGCAGTTTAGGGTTGCAGGGAGGCTAGGTGGAGCACACCCTGGACATGTCACTAGTCTGTCATAGCCCTGACAGCTGATTATATGTTTCATGCATGTCTGTCATGCTGAGCTGACACCATTAACATGTTTGCATCAACATGGGGGTGTGCAAAAAAAAAAAAAGAAAAGAAAAGAAGAAGAAGCGCACTACTGAAGCACTTATAGGTCCATATATTCAGCAATATGTTGGCACCTCTCTGTTTTGTGTACTTGTGGTCTTTGGATGTTTTTTAAATGACTTAGGGTCAGCTCTGGGTTGTCAAAACATGGGTTGGTTCATAAGGCAGAACTGGCAAGCACCAGTTAGACATGCAGGTGGAAAAGTGGCATCAGGTCCAAATCTTGGGAAAGTCACACCTTGTATTCTCACTCTGATGATGCGGTTTCACTGGAATGATCTGTTAAGAGTCCTTTCCCCAAACCTTATTCAAAACAGTTCATGAAGTGATGATGTGAATATTTCCAAATTGTAACTGGATATAATTGCAGTCTATACAAGAGTCAGGCAGCATATGAGTGAAACATATCCACATACTTTTTGGAAAGTTTCTCATTATAGCTATATTTATTAATAACTTTATATAATTTTAATTGCATTGGCAGGTGTTGACTTATAGTAGCTGCTTCATTCACTTGCGCAAAAGTTTTCACACCTGTTATCATCTCTTGGTTGCAACGGCTTCCCACGTCAGATCTAGGTAGTCTTTTAAAGCCTGAACAAGCGTTAAGTGTAAAGGTAAGCTTTTAGCAGTGCAGCATTTGGAAGTTAAAGTGTTAACTAAATACTTAGTCGCTGGCAAACTGGCGGTGAAATAATGTCATGTTTTATTGTTTTTCTGCCGGGACTGGTAGAGGTGCTCTAACGTGTGGTAGCAGAAAGATGCTAACGTTAGCTTTATCAGTGAAGCTAACGAAGCATTGGTGGATTTATATTTATATTATAAAGCATTTAGAGTTAGACGTTCTTTCCAGTTTCAAACGGGTAAACTTGTTCATATTTTTCCTACTGACAATTCATTTCAGCTCGGTCGACACTTTTGGTTATACTAGCTAACTCGCCGTTTACTTTTGATAGCAGTTAACTAGTTAGCCTCTCAGCTAAACCGCAAATCTGCAGAAAATGCAGACTTAAATTTTGTTTTGGCGCTGTGGGCTAAAGGAAAAGGGAAATGTTTTCGCCTCTAGACATCACAATTTATCATCAGCTGTCAATAAGCTAGGGGTTGTTACTTTTGGTTTGCTGTTAATCGTGTAGATAGTGTAGCTTTATTGGGATTATATATTTAAACAAAATAACTGAGTAAGTGTCATTTCATGAGTATTAAAAGCTGTCAAGGCACAATCGGATGAACACACTCATTCCTACTTTTGTTAAATATGTATAAATGTATAGTACAGTAGCAACTTCACGCCACCATAGGGCGAGAGGCGGGTACACCCCGGACAGTTCGCCAATCAGTTTTATTTATTTATGTATGTCTGTATGTATGTATGTATGTATTTGCAGGTTGTTCGAACACCATGACTAGTCGAAGAGCATTTAAATATTCGAGAAGAGGTGCTGCTAGTTTCTGGTCTTTGTCAGACCGTGAGCTGAGCCCACGCCCTCACTGTCCTCAGGTCCACAAGACGGATGATGCAGACATTTACACTGGTGCTGCTGGGCTGAGGTAATAGAAAAAAAATGACTGCCACCTTATCACATGCTGTCTCCACCTGTTTGGACAAGGGTTTAACTTTTGTATGTGTTCCTACTCACCTCCGTATAATTGGTAGAGAGGATGACTTGAAATGTCCTTGTACCCAAACCCTGCCTTTAAACGCCACAGATACACTTTCACGTTTCTCTCGCACACGCTGGGACAGAGGTAACTAATTTTCTGTTTCACTGCAGGGGAGTGCACTCTTGATGCGTTGGTCAATAAAACCAGGCTGTAACTGTTTCTTTGTCAACAGCAATTTGGATTTTATTGTGTCTTACTGAGGTTTCACAGCAGGCAGGTGAACAGCTTGCTAATGAGTCCAGTGTCCGGTCCAAAATTGGGCACATTACACTCTGTTACTAATGAGTGCACCCATTGTTTCAAGACAGTGAGAAAGACAGTGGCTCTTGTGGTTGTGAAACTTCTCATCTACTTCATTTTAATCTGCTCTGAACTTTTACAGCCTCATTCATTTACTTATGCAGTTCTATTTTTTTGTGTGCAGTCTTAGCAGGTTGTTAGCAGTTTTTTTTAAGAGGAAATTGTAGGTGAGAATTATCTTAAAATAAAAGCAGCTGATAATACTGTTAATTTTTAGCTGTTTGTGCTGACTGAATAAGTGATCAGCTGCTCATTTCCTAGTGGGTCTGTGTTTGTTGCCCTCCTAGGACAAGCGCACATGCAGCTGGAGACTGCGATACAGCACCAGAGGCTCTGCTTTCTGAAGGAGACCACAGACCCCGAATTGAAAAGGGCTCCGTCCCCACACTCAGCCATAATTATGACTCTGGTGACATGCTGTTGGAAAGTGAGGTAACTATATGAGTATACACAGATCAGGCATAAGACGCTGACCACCTACGTAGTATTGTGTTGGCCCGCCTTTGCTGACAAAACAGGCCTGACCTGTTGAAGCATGGACTCTACTAGACCCCTGAAGGTGTGCTGTGGTATCTAGCAGCAGATCAGTCAAGTTTTGTAAGTTGTGCGGTGGAGCCTTATTTGTCCACAACATTTCTCAGATGCCTGACTGGGTTGAGATCTGTGGAATTTGGAGGCCAAGCCAACACCTCAAATATGTTGTTGTGCTCAACAAACCCTTTCTGAACCTTTCTTTGCTTTGTGGCACATTATCCTGCTGAAAGAGGCCACAGCCATGAGGTAATACTGTTTCCATGAAAGGGTGTACATGGTCGCCAACAATGCGAGGTGGTATATGTCAAAATAACATCCACATGGATGGCAGGACACAAGGTTTTTCAACAGAACATTGTCCAAAGCATTACACTACCTCTAAGATAGTTTGCCATCTTCCTATGTAGTGTGTTCTGGTGCCAGGTGTTCCCTATGTAAGGAATGCTCATACAGCCGGCCATGATTGATATGACGAAGCCACCTTCTTTCATTGCTCTGTGGTTCTGTTCGGAAGCTCACCTGCCCACCACTAAAACCGCCCAACTGCAGTTCTTGTCTTGCTGAAAAGCTGCAGTTTTGGAGATTCTGACCTAGTTGTCAAGCCATGACTCGCTCAAATCCTTAAGCTTGCCAGTTTTTCCTGCTTCAAACTCATCAACTTTGAGAACAAAATGTTCACTTGCTCGCTCACATATCCCACCCACTAATAGGTGCCATGATGAAGAGATAATCAGTGTTATTCACTTGAACTGTCAGTGGTCATAATGCTATGCCTGATCGGTGTATATAAGACCAGGGTTTTCTGAAACTTAGCTGCTGTTGCATTTAATGTATTTAATGTATTATGCTATTAAGAGTTTTTCATTAGAAATCTTATCTCAGATGATGAGATGCTGACAAGGTCTTATACATCAACTTATCATCTCTTATTCAGAAGGTGTACTTCACAGATTAATTAAGATATGTGAATTAATTGTGGCATTAAACCATACTTGAAAATCTGACATCAAAGTGGAATCTCGACATCTGCGATAATTAACATTAAATTGCTTGACTGGCAAGTAGAACAGTGGTTCATACCATTATCCAGTTTAGTGAAGGGGCTCTAAACCACCTGCAGCCACCTTGTCACTTTAACTGTGAACAGCAGAAGTGCATTCAGTGCTTATCTCACACATAACACTGCCTTCCTTGTGTTTCCTTGATAACGGCTCAAGATCAGTTGGCTCAAGAATGATAAGAATACCAGAGTCCCGGTTTTTCTTAGAAGGGTTTTGTCTTTCTCAGGCTGAAGACTCGGATGATGAACCAGCTGTGCTCTCCCTCCGTGGTATGTCACCTCCTGAAAGCATACTGTCAGATGAAGATCTTCTAACAGAGCAGGTCAAGGACATAAACCAACCTGATACAAGCACAAAGACTGAAGGTACAGTAGCAATTTAATAAAGGTAAAACTTCAAAGCGCTCACATTTTCAGTGGCACTTCTGCAGTTGCTACCAGCTAGTATACACAGAAACACCCTGTTTGTTTGTTCTCACAGCTGCAGAACTGCTTCCTCCAGCATTAAAGGCACAAGTAGATGTCAGTAGATTACAGATTATAGTCATGAATTCTTTTTTTCTTACAGCTCCCAATTCAAATGTGTAATCCTAGTTACAGTGGCCATTGTAGGACAAAAAACTGGCAGCTATGTATCTGTGGTTAGTGTAGGAGGTTGTTAAACTTTTCTAAAGGAGTCTGATACGAGATGATGAGTAAGTGAAGCTCACTTCTTTCTGATGACAGTGATACTGAGGCAAGTTGTTGAGGATATCCCGAACTTCTCTTTATGCTGCTGTTAGCTGGCATTAGTTGAACTTTCTTTGAAGGGGATCTAACATTGTTGAACTCTGACAATAAGCGAATAAACTCTCACATGATGTGAGAATGTAATCAAACTGCCGTACATTAGGTGGTATAATGTTAACTTAAAACCAGCTGTTGCTGTTAGCTGGTCATATTGTCTCTTTCCTTTGTGTTTTTGCTTTTTGGTGAAGGGGACGCTTGTCACATGATTAAAAACATAAGAATGATCCTTCATGTCTTGAGTCTGAATGTGTTGAAATGAATAAAAATTGTGGCTGGTCTCTAGTATAAAACGCAATTAGGTGGATTGGTGAAGTCCATGCATTTAAGATGGCATGTTAACATGGCAGCTTCCACAAACTAGTCACTGCTCTTGTGTATTTCTAATGGATTAATTCTAAGGCTTTGACAGTGCATCAATTTGTTTGACGACATAACTACACACTAATCAGTGTATATTTATGAGAGTAACATTCTTTTTTCTTTTTTTTTTTAATCAAAATTACCTCAAAGAAGAGTGACTATAACTTAAAAAAATTATTGTTGGCTGTGCTTCTTGAGAAGATCCACGCGGTCACTCTGTCCTGGTCATACAGTCATCGAATATCACTACTGATTACACAAGTCAGTCATCAACCTCCCTCTTTCAAGTAAATCTTTTCACACATTCATCCTTTAAGGTCTTTTTTTCCTGTTAGCTTGAACGCTCTGTTTCAGGGGTTTTCAGATCAGTGGTTTTGTTCATAAGGCACTCCTGTATTCAAACCTATGCAAAATAGCATCTACATTTTTTTTTTAACATATTTTAAGATGAAAGCGCCAAGCAGGACGCCTGCATTTTTTTTTTGTTTGTAAGAAGTTCTGCTTGCTTATACCTCACCTCCACTGCTTCATCAGACACTTATCTTTGGACTGAAGTGCTGCACGTTTCTTTCAGAAGTGTACGATAGATTATAGTTTAAATACATTTCTCTTCATTTTAGCACATGTGGTAAACTCCTCTGTCACTACCAGCATGAGGAAAAAAAGCACAGTGCTCACATATGTTCAGCCAGTCAGCTGACAATGTTTATGATATGCAGCAATATCGTAAACATTTTTAAGGCAAGGTCCTTCTGCTTCCACAGTTTTAAGGACACTCAGATGAGTGATGTCCAAAATACGCTCTGTCCCTGATTATATAGCTGGCTTCTGCTGTTTATCTTTCTTCCAGTTTGGCGCACTGAATGGCACAAGAATCACATGGCAGCTATAAGCAGTGAGAAGTTTGACAGCCTCCTGAAAATGTGTCCAGATTTCTATGACTGCAAGAGCCACATGGCAGCATTTGTCTTGATAAGAGGTAAGCTTCTTGTACACATGCGGTTTTCCATTAGATTTGTGCACTACACTGCAGGATTTTATTGTTTTCATAGTAGGTTATAAGTGGCTCCTGGGTATTTAGTAGATGTATCCTGTTTATTTTTAACCTTTTTTTTAAAAATCTGTATCTTAACAGTGCTAAAGAAGGAGACGAGTTTTACTCTTAACTGTCTATAAATGCGTAAAGTGGGCCTGTACCAGTGGCAGGTCATTATTGCAATAGTATGTTAAATGTCCAGACATTAGCAGTCCACATCATGAAGATTTCCAAGCTTGAAAAAAGGTCACACTCAATTATCATAAAGTGTGTATGATATCACATGTAAGCCAACTGGAAATTTCCATTAAATATGATGGGTCACTCATTAAAAGATAATATTGTGGAATTAAAGCAATATATGCAGACTCTTTCTTTAAATAATCATGGAAGCAGAAGATATGTGTATATAAAAACATAATTCTTTGGCACTTCTATGTGAAGTAAAATAATGGAAGTTATAATCTGAGCGAGTCAATTTAGAAGAACCATTTAGAAGATAAAACTCCTTTTAAGACGCACAGTGCCTAAATTGCAAGAGCTGAGAGCTAATTGGATATGACTACCGAATGCACGACTACACAGCTGTGCGGCATTCCTGCACAGAAGGCCTCTCAGTTGTTTGAGAGTTGCCATTTAGACTGATGTAAAGTAATCTCTCCTATTAATGAGGTCAGCAGTACAAGCAGTCCCTATGAGTCTAAAAGTTCAGGCTTCATGGTGCTCTAAATGCTCAGTTCCTGAGAGGATTATTTATTTATTTATTTTTTTTAACCTGGTATCATCAGCTCAAGCACACAGCATCTCCGCACATGTGCTGTTCAAGCCTTCAGTTGTTTAAAAGAGAAATGGCTGAAGATTCAGTCACACAGCCTTAAGGTGCCACTTTTATGCTCAGTGTTAGGATGCAGGTAGCTATTGCAGTATTCTCCTGAACAGTAGGTGTCACCACTGAGGAGATAATGCTACATCAGTGCTGATGGAAGCAAAGACATTAAAAACAATGTTGTGGTTGGGTTTTTTCCCCCCGCAAAGTCTCTAAAATGTTTCCAAACTGTTGCACCATCTCTGTGTGTAATCTGTTAATATCTGACTGACTGAATCAACATCAAAACAGCACTTTGCACAAGCAGATGTGATATAACTTTCGTCATGCCGTTCAGCAGGTGGTGAACGGCGAGCATAGAAGTTCCTTTAAGAGTCAGTTGCACAAAATTGGACACCCTACCAATTTCTCATAGAGCAGTAAAGAAAGTGTGAAAAATGCTCATCTTCAAAGTAAAAGCTGCAACTTTTGGAAACGTGCTAGTTGCAGCGGTAAAGAACAGTTTTTACTTTAAAGGCAAAGGCTCTGCATATCCGGTTTATTATAATAGTCTCACTGTTGTACCATTAGTAGTTGATGTTAAGTGTTTGAAGAAAAGATGGCATTTCCATTCAAACTCGAGGAATAATAAAGAGAAACAGGAACTCAATAGTGTGAATGCCTTACAGCATTTGTACAATTATGGGCAACTGCGGCAATCTGCTAAGAACTTTTCAGTCGCAGCTCGGGTTTTGGGAACATTTCAACAAGTAAAAGCAGGTAACCACTTGCCAAAGAGTCGGGGAATACATATTCTTCCCTAGTGAATGAGGTCTTAAGAGGAACCAAAATTACTTGTTTCAGTGGATATTTCAGTGGAAGGCCCAGAATAAGATAACTAAATATTATTTTATAGGCATCATTCTGTGTTGTCTTTATTTCCATCTCTCGCAGTCATTGTTAACTAAAGCTATTGCTAATGAAGCTTTGAGAAGAAAAACTATCTTTTCCCCACAGAAGTCATGGATACAGCAGGTCGTCCATGTGAGCAATACCAGGTAGTGGCAGTGGGATCTGGCCGCTCAAGTTGTAGCGATTGGCTTTGCTACAATGGGGTGAGGGTTCATGACAGCCATGCTATTATCATCGCCAGACGGGCTCTTTTAAGGTACTAACTGCTAAAATTACTTCCTAAATACTTCGTCCAAACCTCAAGAATGCAGGTGTTAAAGTGCTGGTTCTGATTTAGAACACTTGAACTATTCTTAATATTCAGAATGAAGATGTAAAAAGTAGGCTGCATCATTTCACTTGCTCTCTACCGGTTATAATGCTTCTGATTCACTGAAAGTGCTGCTGCAGCTTAAAGTGGGAATAATATTTATTTTTCTGGCTTGTGTTCAGGTTTCTGTATAAACAGCTTTTGCTGTTCTTTGATGCTGATCCAAAGGCCAAGGAGAACTGTATTTTTGAGAGCAGTGCAGCCAGCCACCAGCTTCAGCTCAAACCCAAGATCAGCCTGCATCTCTACACCAATCAGTGTCCCGAAGGAGCTCCTAAGAACTTCTACTTTAAGTACAGCAATCTGTTAATTAGTCCATTCTTTTGATTCTTTCTTTATACATGTTTTTTAAGTCATATTTTCCTGTGTACTCGTAAAAGGTCTCATTTCAAATCTGTGGATTTATCTTCCAAGAAATATTGCATTTTGCAGATGTTGTAAGACTCAGAATAATTTTAACCTTTCTATGGGTTAATATTAACTCTGTTTATAATGGACATTACATTTTTTCCATTACTCATTAAGATTACATTCTAGTAAACTAAAATGTAACATAATGTCCTGTTTTAGGGTTTCTGCAAAAAACACCTGGACCTCTATGATGCTCCAGTATCATTTCAAAGGCCTCCTGGTCCCTGTTGCCTACCTTGACCCGAGTCTCTGGGGTGCCAAAGTCTGCTGCATGTCTGGCAGTGACAAACTTTGTCGCTGGACTGTTACTGGGATTCAGGGTGCATTACTGAGCCACTTTATTCAGCCGCTTTACATCACGAGCATGGTGCTAGGTAAGAACCTTAAAGCATTTATTCTTTATTAGAAGGGAACTCAGAGTGCAGCTAAACCCATCATGAATACCTGGATGTTTTTCTACAAATATTTGGATCAGCACCAAAATGTAGTGGTTTCTTCCGTTGTTCATGCACAAGTTTCATGAAAATTGGTGGGGTTGTTTTTTCTACTATGAACACATAATTTGTTCCCACTTTTAAAAGTTGATTCCCAAAGAGCTATTAGCTGACAACTTGGCATATCTTGGCATTGTGTGCAGTGTGTCCTTAAAAATTTTGAGGAAACTGGAAAAATGGAAGACAAAAGAAGAAGTGGGAATCCTAAAAAAATTTATATACTGCAGATGAACAGCATATGGAAGTCATGTCCTTAAGAAATAGGAAAAAAAAATTATAAACTCTGATTTTGCCTTATATAGTTTTTCTTCCATCACGCCAGCTCAGAACATACACGCTTGTTACCCAAAACATGAATGAGATAAAATAGAATAATCACACAGTTAAGATTCAATTGCTGTTTGTGGTTTTTGTGACAGGCTTCAAATAACAAAGTGCTAGAAATGTGATAGAATTTTATATTGGTTGTCTGTTATGTGTAGAAATTACCTTGGTTCATCCTTTGAGGTAGGTGGTTTTTTATGCTTTAATAATTCAAAGATCATTGTTAAGTGTCTCAACAAACAAAAACACATTCCTCTGAAAATGGTCAGGTACAAGGACTGAACTAAAAATGAGTGAAAAAGCAGCCAATGTCCAAAGAAAAACTTTGAAAGACCTTCAGAAAGTCTGGAGAACTGTTGCTCAAAACCATTAACAACAAAAAAAAAAGGTAAAGCAAGTCTGTTTCAGTTTATTAGCATCGTTCTGTATGAGCAAAATATAAAGAAATGAGTGGTGGGTCAACAGTTTTGCACAGTACTATCTATGTACAGCAGAATCAGTCATCATATCCATGCATCAGCAAGATAGTGAGCCAACGTATTTCAAAATATTGGAAATACTAACAAGCTTTAATTCCAGTTCAACGTTGCAGATGTAATTGGCTAAAGGTGGCATCATAACAAATTAAATGTTGCATAAATTAATTTCTGTCTGTTGCAAATGTGTTTATAAAATCTTACTTAGGAGGCCAGAAGCTCATGAACCAGGAAGTGTCTGATATCACCAGCAAGCGACTGGGTGATGGATGGCAGATCTTTCTGCCTCAGTCCTACAAGAAACATGACATCTTCTTTGTCTGCGGGGACTACGTGGGGCCTGTTGTGCCCTCGCTGCGTCATGAAAACCTCAGCATCAACTGGTGCCTCGGGGACAAGGATATTGAAGTTTTGGACAGCAGCAAGGGCTTGATTATGGAGGGGTAAGACCCTTTTTCTTTTTCAAGAAATCAGTCTTTGTCATGAATTAGATCAAGTTTTTAGTACTAATGTGTTTCTACACCATAAATGTGTGACCACTATGAAAATTTGCCCTTCTGCTGCCATTTGCAGAGAAATAGTAGAGCTGTCGTCAGAGTTGTCTACTTTCATGGCCTCTGTGTTGCCTGGGGCTCCTGCCATCACTGGGCTTTGCTGCTGCCTACAACTGCTGATGTCCAGTAGTTAGTGTGACACAGACATGGCTTTCTCTGGAGGCTGTGTTGTCCTTGAGCTGAGATTACAGCCAAAAATAGATTTAAGATCCTTTTTTTTTTTTTCATTGCAGTGTTGCTGCCTATTTCAGCTGTTGTCCTCTAGCTCGAACTGTTATTTTTAGGCAAACACCATGGTTTTAAGTGTCAACTATTTAAAAAAAAAAAAAAAGCAAAGAAAAATAGACTTCTGAAGAGATTTAATTTAAAGGCAGGAATTCAGGACACGAAGTATGCAGAGAGCTGCTCTCTTTAGAGCTTTCCACAGCAGATCATATGCCTCCATCTCATTCCCAGCATCCTCCTCTGTCACACCAACTCTCTCTAGCTTTGTCTCCAAACCACTCAACCTGAGCTGTCCCTCTGATGAACACAATTCTAATCTTTTCGATTCTGGTCGCTCACAATGAAAATCTTCAACTTTGCCACCTCCACCTTGGCTTCCTGCTCTTTTTTCAGCATCACTGTCTCCAAACCAAATATCATTTCAGTTTTCGCTACCATCTTGGGCACTCATCTTCCCTGGCACTCATCTTCACACTCTTACTTTGCCTGCACACTCTTCTGTTGTGCTCTTAGTCTGTTGCTTTGGATGATTGACCCCAGATATTTAAGCTCATCTTCCCTCCATCTTCCCCTGTCTCCTGCTCACTCACACATGTATTCTGTCTTGCTTCTAGTGGCTTTCATTCATTTTCTCTTCAGGGCATACCTCCACCTCTCCAGGCTCTCTTCTACTCCCTCCCTACTCTCACTACAGATCACAATGTCGTCTATGAACATCATAGTCCACAGAGACTCCTGATGTAATCCCACCCCCACTTTGAACCCACCTGCCACATCTACTGCACACCTCACATGTCCTGGACCACTCTCACATACTTCTGCCCCTCTCAAATTCCACATCTAGTCCCACTATTCCTGTCTTGCCCCCCTATGATATGGCATCCTTTCTCTGGGTCCAAAAAGAAACTGTGCAACTCCTTCTTACCTCCTCTATACTTGTAAGTATTCATCAACATTTGCAAATCAGAAACTGTGGCATGAAACCATAACTGCTGCTCACCTCTATCCTTAATCTAGCTCCAACTGCTCTCTGCCTATCCCTCCTTTCTCTCATTTTCTTAATTCGTGAGCTCCTCAATGCATCCCATCCACCTTTTAAACACTCTTCACTCATTAGTACATTTCCATCTCAATCCTTGGCAGTTTCCCTCACCACTTCATCTGTACTTTCTCTGTCATCTGGCAGTTCTTTCCTATCACCCAGAGTCTGTCTCAACTCTTCCCTGGACTCTGACTAACATTCTTCCTCCTTCAACTTTCACCTCTGCATTTGCTTTTCCTCTTGATTTCCAGAGTCATCCTACTGGCTTCCATCCAATTCTATCCTAGCTACATTCTGCCCCGACACCACCTTGCAGTCTCTTTCAGATTGAACTTTCTGTATAAGATTCAGTCCTCCTGTGTGTACCTTCATCCAGTCTTATGCATTACCCCAGATTCCTCCCTTTCTTGAAGTCCTTTTCATCCTTTTTACAAAGCGCACCACCATCTGACCTTCTGCATTTCTCTCCTTAACATCATATCTACCCAACACCGCCTCGTCACCTCTGTTCCCTTCTCCTTCATGTCCATTGAAGTCTGCTCCGATCACCACCCTCTCTCTACCACTTCATCCAAATTACTCCACAATTCCTCTTTCTCTTCTGACATCCAGCCTGTGCTGCAAACACACCTAATAGTCAACATCCCTCCTTCGATTTCAAGCTTCAAACTCGTGACCATGTCTGACACTCTTCACCTCCACAACAGTCTTCAGATACACTTCCTTTAATATTACTCAGACCCCACTTCTTTTACCATCTTCAGTGCTTACAGATTTACTCAACCACCTGTTATAAAAGCAAGAAAGCATGAATCCTATTTAATCAAACAGGAAATTTGAAAGTTCATGGATAACAATAATACTATTTTTTTGCATAAACGTTATCATTTTGATTAAAGGGCTTATACTGGATTAAACACTGCAGAAACATTTGGGTTTGTTTTTTTTTACCAGTACTGTTAGTTTAAGTCAGGTGTGGTGTAAATCTTATATTGGGTGGTGTTCTAATAAATTGGTTAATCACTGTACACCCCGGTAGAAAAATATCTGGTCTTGCTTCACTTCCACCTGCTCTCCTGCACACACAATATATCTACCTTGGTTCTCTCTTGTTTTCTGTCAACAGTAGCACAATTTCCATGGTCACCTTGGCTAACAGTATCAGAGACAGTGTTGTCAACCTCATCCCCGGCAAATCAAGTACAGAAATCTCTTGATGATCGGCATGTTTGATTTGACAAACATTTTACGCTGGATGATCTTCCTGACACAACCCTTCCCATTTATCTGGGCTTGGGGCTGCCACTTGGAGTACACTGGTTTGCGGCCCTCATGTGGCTGAGCTCAGAACACCTACTGATAAAACTTCCAAATAATAGCGTGAAAGGAAGTGTTGCTTGTATCACTTGTTTTAAATTAGTGATTTAGAAGTCTTACTCTTATCTTCTTTTAACTATGATTTTCAGTACTGAGACACTTGCTGAGGTTTTTAGGAAATGGTTATCTTGGAAGGGTTCAACATTCTTTCCTTTCTAAGTATGCACTGAACATGTAATGTCTCTGGGTAACAGAGAAACAAAGCTAGGTTTTCAAGAATATCCGGGGTTGTAGACTCTGTCAGGATGGAAGAGACCTTAAATTATTTGAAAATGAGTCTCCCTGAACAGTCTCTGCTAATGTCAGCTTCTGTGAGTGCAGTCACACTCAATCCCTCCTCAACAATTTGTCTGTTTAGGCTGCTGGGCTCCTCCCCTGGGTCTCACTCCAGAGTATCCCCTAAGAAATGTGTTAGTGGTAGTGGTAAGTGCTGCCTGCAGGAAACCCTTCCTCTCTGTCTCTCAGCCAGACCACAGCCACACTTTACCTCGGCAGTGTGATAAAATTGTCTCGCCAGACATTTTGATGTTTAGCACAAATAAGCTCTGAAGCAGAGAGTGTCCCCACCAGAGTAGCATTGCATCTGCTATAAAGGTCAAAACTAGGAGAAACTGCAGGGCTGCAATGACAGGACATTTTTTCATTTATAGTTTTGGATTTTTGGCACCTCACTGCTGCTTGCTAACTGGCTGCAATCACTGCACATTGTCTAATATCATTAGACAAGAAGGTGTGACTATTTAATCAGGCTCCCAATTCAAACTGATAACCGTAACAGCTTTTGGATACATTGTTGTATCATATCAATATGAGCAGTACCTGTACATGAAGTTGGACCGCAAAAGAAGGAATAATGTGGACATGAAATGATACAGAATTGAAAAGTTGAATCTTGTCAAGTGGAAAATGCATTTAAATCAACTAAGGACAACGTTTTTGCTGCAAAATATGCTTTTTATTGATTGCATTGTGGCAGAATGACACCATCAGCATTAATATCCAGTGGCTGCAAAAAATTTCCAGGAAAATGAAGGTTTGATTGCGCAGCAAAAACAGGAAGAGGAATGGCAATTTTCATTTCCTTTTTAGCTGCTGGTCTCTTAATCTCCACAGCTGAAAGTGTTTTTTAAAGCTTTAAATAATTTGTAGCTCACCTGGTGGAGCGTGCATTACATGTACCAGAGGAAGAGAGCTTACCATAGTGGCCTGTATTCATTTCTGCCCCAGGTTCTTTTCAATCATTTCCCCTTTTTGTCTTCACCTTCCTGCCTTTCTTTATCTTTTCTAATAAAATCAAGGAAAAAATAATATCACTAATCTTCAACGGCAGTTTTAAGAAGAAGTGTGGGGGGAAAATCTCAAATGCACCTAAAAATAGCTTGCATTAAAAATAGTATATCTTTTGATGCATAATGAAAACTTCAAGAGGACAAATGCATCATAAAGCAAATTTAAGAAACATGTGGGAAACCTTAACAGTTGGAAAAATGTTAATGGTGGATTTCAATGTTTCTCTAGCTCTCCTTCTGTGAGCGTGCCTGGCTACTCAAGCAGACTTTGCAAGAGAGCCCTCTACAGTTATTTCCTCAAAGTTGCACAGCTGGGTGGGCACAACTATCTGCTGGAGCTTCCCACGTACCACAGTGTCAAGGTTTGTGAATCCTCAGTGTGAGCTGTGCACAGCTTTTCATTTGATGAGTAATAGAGGGTTGTGTTTGTAGTTCACTTATGTGATGTATGATGATGTAAATGGTTTTATTCCTTTATAGGTGGAAGCCAGTGTCTACCAGACGGTCAAGGAGCTGGTGAGACAGCAGTTCCTGGAAAACCACGCAGGACTGTGGAATTCGAAAAAGCTGGTGGATTGCTTTAGCGCTTGAACTCGCAGCTGGAAACCTGTCATGCCAATGTTTACCCAAGTTCCTTGAGAGATTTGATTTGCTGTTCTTCTGTGCACTTTGCTAATTACCTTCAACAGTAATTGTAGTTTTGTTTTATGTACGACACTAGAGTTTTCAGTTTGTGTAGGTGTTCGAGAAAAATAAACAAGGCCCTGCTGTTGTGCACCAGACTGAAGGAGTCAGTTTGAATGAGTTGTGGGTGGAAACACATCGCTCAAAGGCTAAGAGTGCACAAAATGGGGAACATTTTCTCTGTCGTGTCAAGTAGAACTGAGCAACGTTATTGCCAGAAGCTTGAAAATTAACAATTCCTTTTATGGAGCTCGTGTTATGAAAAGGTAACTGTGTGCGTTTTAAAAAAAAAAATTTTTTTTATTTAATATTACTGCCATTCGCTATTTTAAGCATTTGACCTTTTTTAAATGTGAATTATTTCATTTATTTTTTGTGCATTTGTAGCCAAACTAAGTCCAGTCAGAGGGTGAAGTCAGTAGCTGAAGAACCAAAATAAGGTCTGTAATGAGGTCCATGTGGTCTCTTGTTTTTAATAGTAACTTAAGATTAAGTAAAATGGAGAAAAATAAATGTTTTCTTTAGTTTTAAATGTTAGATATTAATACATGTTCTCTGTATGCTTTCTATTGCACAACGCTTTGTCGTTTTGCACATGTATTAATTAACTTGTACAGCTCGAAAACTACAACTTCAGAATTTACCTGTCAATTCAATCAACACCTCTCTTGTATTCTGGAAGTGAAAGGTGAAGCGTGACAGAACTGTCACCAGGCTTTTGTGCAGATGCAAAGGTGAGACAGGCAATATAAAACAAAAATATCCTTAGTAAGCTCTCACACATCGTGCTGAGAGATGGATAAGTTGTGACTCCACATTGCTACAAGCCCGTCTCAAAGAATGGCAGCTGCATGATTAAAGCATACAGCGACTGCGCTAGTTTAAAAACACTTGTTTCCGTGGGCTCTCTAAAATGAGCAGCAGAGACGTCCATAATTAGACTGATTATTCAGAAACATCATATGTTGATCAGAACAAAGGTGTCAGAATTTACACGAACAAAATGGCACTCGCAGCCACGGAAAAAAATAACGTGTGGTGATCTTTCCGTCTGTGCGCTGATTGAGGGATGATTGTGGAGTTGTTTGGTTTGAAAGCAGTTTCTGGCAAAAGAAATTAGGATAAAGATGAACACAGTGAGACTTCTGTCATCTTAAATTTAATACTTAATTTTTTTTTTTCTCACACAAACTGTGTGGTACCACGGTTCATTGTCACCATGGCTCCACTCACCAGTTGCTTGGCAACCAACTCCTCCTTGGAACTGATGCAACTGCTCGTGTCTCCATAATTACAGGCTCTTTTACAATATTTAGCAAAAACAAAAACAATAGAATTGCATGAAAAACAATATCTGATGAAGGTGGAATACAGCGATGCTTGCAGTTTAATTTGGTCTGCAATCGCATGGATTGCATCTGTGGTTATCCTGAATTAAAGTACACTATGCTTAGACTGTGTGTAGCTGTGGTATATAACAGCTGCTTAAAACTTTGGGATCACTTTCCAGTGTGCCTGTTTCTGAAATAAAAGCATATCTGTTTTAATTTTTTTAATCTAAAATAACATTTAGGCAGAGAAGAATTCTGAATGACATTTATTTATTTTAGATTATTGAGGATTTTAATGGAATAACTAAATACACTTTGTTTCTGTGGTCCAGTGGCATGCTGGGTTACCTACATGTATATAATTTAAAACGATCATTAGAAAAATAATTTGCACAGCAGAAATTGGTTATGCTGGTTAAAACACTGATTTATCTGACTAGTTATGTGTGTACAGTATCAGCCTTTGGGTTGGGTTATAGTCTCAAATAAACAAACTTTCTTCTGAAACATTTCTCTGTTGGGGTTCTAATAATTTAGTCCATGTGGGAAGATGTCAAATAACTGAAGATTTTGTACGACGATGTGCTCGCCTTCATTCTCAGAACAGCACGAAGGAGGAAAAAAAAAAAAAGAGGCAACAGTACTCAGCTGATCAAGAGCAGAAGAGCATCACAGTCCTTAGACTGAGTAACAGATCATCAGCAGGCAGCTTCATTAAATGTTACCCGCAAGTGCCGTATTGTGCTGGTTAGGAAAGGGACTGTGGAAACTTCTGGGTCTTGTTTTTTGTTTCAGTTTTGTTTTTGTTTTTTTACGCTTACCCTCATGGAATAACCTTCATTTTGTAAAATATGTCCACTCTGGAAAGTTTCAGAATAAAAAAAACAAAACAACGTCATTCACACAGATTGGTGCTGCAGACACACAAATCGTTTTTTGGGTTTTTTTTACAGCTACAATAATTAAACACGATAAACACTAAGACAAATCTGAGTGACCCAAACTTTTTTTTTTCCTTTTTTTTTTTTAGTGGTAGTTAATATGTTGCGCTCTTCTTTATTCTTGCTGGTGAAGCATGTGATTCCTCCAGCCAGGTGTTCGGCTCACCCCTCTGCAGGAAGGCGGACCTCCTGGACCCGAAGGGCTTCTCTGAGCTTGAGGAAGCGCCAAGGAATTCATAAAAAGGCCTACAAGATAATTAAACATCTGTGAGCAATTCAGAGGTGTGAAAAACCTGTGTGGGTGTGTGTGTGTGTGTGAAGAATGTATACCTGGGAGTTTAAACTGAAATTGAGCTGTCAGATGGTTGAAGGAAACCTTTTTAAGGAATAACAGACATGTCCTTTTACTTGTGTCTAAACCAGCTTAATTACAAAGCCTGGTAATTATTTAATGTCAGTGCAGTCTCATTAATGTAAGCAGTGACCTTCAGTGTGAATTTTGGCAGCTGAATGCAACAGTGATGTCTGACTAAATCTGTGATCATCATTTTACTTTAAGGAGCCTGAATCTAAACAGGATGAACTGTAACTTTTAATTGTAAGCTTAAATGTCTTATAATAGATTAGAGCCAAGGAAGTTTAATGTCAACAGAGGAAAGTCCACCGAAGAATGAACATCTCAGTGAAATGTCATCATGTACTTAATTTATCTTGCTCATAATAAGTGTACTGAAATGTCTTGACCGAATCATAGTTATGAGTTTAGTCAGGACGTGCGGTGCCTGGTTTTCTCACCCAGGTCTGGTCTCTTGCAGGATGAATCTCGCTGGCTGTAGTTGGAGGAAGCTGACGTGCTTTCTGTGGAGGAGGACTTAGTTGAGCCGACTGATGGTCTTAATGCTCCTGGAGGATTTGTTTTGGGCTTTGCCTGAGCTCCAATCGAAGCCGAGTTGCTCCATTCTGGATAACAGTGGCAGACAGGTAATATAAGTGAAGCCCAAAGTGGTGTTTGCTGCTTTGCTTTCATTGCAAGTTACCCCATAAGTTGAACTTTTAACAGCACCAAACAAAACAAACAGATTTGTTAGATGGAAGCAGTTATTCAGATTGAGTGTGATCAAGTCTTTGCATAGTATCAATATCACATACTAATTTCAGTACTACTTTATGAGCCTCGACAAAAAGGTTGCCATAAAAGTAACTGAACTGAAGTGACGAGGTCACGCTGTGTTACGTGTGGGTGCCATACCAGAGTGCTCCTCAAGACGAAAACGTCCAAAGCAGAGGTGAATCCTCCACTGTTTCCTGACGTTCTCCTTCATTAAACAGTGGAAGAAGAATATGAAAAGTCCTGCAGCAAATAGAAAAGTAAGAAAAGGTCGTGAGCTCAAGAAGATTAGATAAGATCTGGGTTTGTAGCTCTTTGTTCCTACGGCAGGTATTTCTAATTTTCTCTGGAGTAATTTCATGTAGAGAAGTAAACAGCAGTGGTTGCTTCACTCTAATATACAAAAGAAAGTATTATAAGAGAGGCCAGTAGAGGTGAAAGCTGTTGTGAAATAGTTGCATCATTTGGCTGTTTGATTTCTTCCTTTTCATCTTTTTTTTTTTTTTTCTTCATCCGAGCTTCTTTTGAACTCCGGTTGCAAAGCGGGTTGTTGTGGAAAACTGCACATGTGGTTAGCAAATTTTCACACAATAAATAAGCCCACAACAACACTCAAAAGGTCGTCTTCTTAAAGGTAAAGCACCACCTACAAGTCTGTGCATATTTATAATGTTTGATCATTGCTATCAGTCATTGCTATCTATATGCTATCCTTACTTCTCAAAATAGTTTTGACTGAATAAGAAGAAGAACTAACACAGCTGTTCATGTCAGCTAATAAAGACTCATTTGGCTGACCGAGACATTAAGTATTCAAAAAACTTCAACAGATTCAGGCTAAACAGTTGAATATAAGGTAAAAATAAGCTTGATGACTTTCAAACTTAAGAGAAAATTAGAAGTATGGTTTCTCTATGTGGATGTTTTTGAGCTTTCATTAACTGCCTCTGTACAAAAGGACAACCTTGCAGGCTGTTGAGTCCAGAGAACAGGTACAGCAGAACTATTCTGCCTGGCCCCCAGCTAAAGAAGCCAAGAGTCCATGTTAGCCCCAGTAACAAGGTTAGACTGGCAACTCCTTTCAAGTCCTGCATGACTCCACTCCTGGTCCCTGCCGGGCTGTTGGCTCGCATACGTCGAATCTGGATTAGAACCACCACAAAAACCTAAGAGGAGATTGAAAAGAAGCCTCAGAGTGGTTGGCTTACAGGAAAATGGTAAAAGGGTTAAAAGCAAATGTACACAGTAATAAAGAATGTGTCTAATATGAAGTTTTTTTCTAACTCCACCAGCCACTTTGTTAGATACAGCTGTTCAGCTGCTCATTAATTCAAATGTCTAGTCAGCCAGTCACATGGCAGCAGCTCAGTGCATTTAGGTATGTAGTCATGGTCAAGGCAACCTGCTGAAATTCAAGCTGAGCATCAGAATGAAGATTTCTGATGATCAGTTCTGATTATCATAATTTGGTATAAACAACGTTAAAGCATGGATCCATCCTGCTTTATATCAACAGTTCAGGCTGCTGGTGGTGTAAGGGTGTTGGGAATATTTTCTAGGCACACTTTGGGCCACTTCGTACCATCTGAGCATTGTTCAAACGACACAAGTTGCTTGAGCATAATTTCTGACCATCTCCATTCCTCTTTGATCACAGTGTCTCACGGTTGTTTCCAGCAGGATAATTCACCATGTCAAAAATTTCAGAAAATCTCAAACTGGTTCCTTAAACATGGCAGTGAATTTATGTTACTTAGATGGCCTTCACAGTCACCAGGCCTCAGTGATCACCAGATTAGGTAAAACGTAAGATTGACATCGTGGACACGCAGCTGACAAATCTGCAGCAATTGTGTGATGCTGTCATGTCAATGGATACCAAAATGTCTCAGGAATCTTTCCAGCAACTTTTTGAATCTGTGCCACAAAAAATGTTTCTGAAGACAAAAGTTATCCAGTCTGTACTGATTATCAAAAATGTTGCCTGTTAAATCCTGATATAGAAACGAATGAAAAATGTTGAATTTAAAGGGAATAAGGAGAACACATAACAATCTAAGAAGTCAAATCTTTAATGAAATGTGGAAATGATTTACCCCTGTGTTGAAGAGAAAGATGAACACAGCGTAGGCAACCACAGACACATAAAATGTCACATCGTCCTGGAGCCAGCAGCTGAGAGGGTGACAAACAGGAAAAAGACAGACGAGGCATTAGAAGACGAGATCAGAGAACATGATGAATGATCAGTGTGATGTGAAGTATTCTAATGAAACTGTAGTCGTATTTGAACCCCCTGCAACTAATGAAAACGTGTTACTGACTTATCATTCTTGCATCGTGTGTTTGGATAGCCTGAGAGTGTAATACCATGTTACATGACTCCAACATGACATCACATCAGCTTGATCTGGCTGAAAATAAGATGTGAAGGAAATGGTTTTATCGATTTTTGAAGATTTGTGGTTTTACATCATGAATTTGCTTTTGTAATTGGAGAAAATATGTTGTGATATACATTTCATTTTTTCCAGCTATTTTTCTTTTGACAAGATCGTGGATGGAAAAAAATACACATATATGTAATCCTGCTTGAAGTAGTAGAAAAAACAATGCAAGGAGTTTTTTTTTTTAAGAGATGGATATAGATTATTTAGCTAGAGAGAGAGAGATATTATATATGAAAGCTGAATGAAACCTTCAACTCTCTTCAGATCATCAAGTATGTATCAAGATATGAAAAATGAATAAAAGATGAATCCAAAACTCACAAGTTATCAGAGTTGTCCAGCAGCTGTAAGGTAGAAGAAGAAGTGTCTGTGTAGATGTGACTGCCGTAGGCCTCTCTGTTCACGATGAGCACCAGGATGCAAATCACCAGAGGAAGCCCTGGATGGCAATTTCAAATACATACAAGGGGTATGTCATACCCTTAAACGGAAAATATAATTGCTTTTAAAATGAACCCTTTTTGTGATATAAAAATAGCTGTCTAATGTAATGCACTTTTAGAATTGTTGATATTAAAAAATACCCAAACTCTTATGTAATCGCTGTGAGGCTATAGTTTAGGTGTCACACTGCTCGAAAAGCTCCTTATCAGGCAGTTTATTCTCTTTATGATTTCGGAAAGAGGGGAAATCATTAATATGGTCCAGTTCCATCCATCTGCTGTTTAAATTTTGATTTTGTGAGGTGCAGCCAATCAGAAGGTGACCTAAAGGGAGAGGAGCAAAATGGTTTAATACTCTGCACTGGGGCCCAGTATATGATAAAGATTATTTTGGAACCATGACTCATGCAGAGCATCTCTGCTAGAGTCTAACGATCTAGAGATGGACCTGGAAATGAGCATAATGCATCCCCTTTGAGATTTTTATGAGCTTTCAGTGTGTCATCACACCATATAAATAATAATGTTTTCTGTGTTGCCATTAACTAAAATTCAGTCATGCAAAAATGTGACTCACCCCATCCCAGAAGACAAAACTTGAGCATATAAGAGGGCACGTAGGCGTTGAATACTTTAACAAGGGCAAAGTACATGTTAACGGCCTCTAATCCCATCCAGGTGAATGATGCAAGCAGGAAGTAGTGCAAGGTGGAGGCCACAGCCACGCAGAGAGGGTACAGACCCCAGGAGGACAGCCAGGAGTTGACCAGAAACACCAGATTCAAGCCCAGCAGGGCCAGAGAGAGGTTGAGGAGAATCTGAGAGGGGTAGTCTCTACGAAGCTTTCTAAGAGAGATATAGACATCGTGGAGAAAGTCGAGAGGTTGGGTACAATGATACTTATGTGCTAGATGCAGATACACATACAGAGAAACCTTCAGCAGTGAAGTAAACAAACCTGAGAAATGCATGCATTAAAATACTACCATGACAGTGAAGCTTGAGCATCTCCTTCGCTGTATTCTAACACTGAAAATAATGTGTGACTCAATTAAAACAATAGTGTTTTGGATATAGTTGAATTGGTGTTGACAGGCCTGTAGTAGGACCCACAGATCTGTGCTGCATGTAAACAGAAAACAGACGGTGGTAAACGCTTACTCGAAAGCTGTGTACGTGAGAACAGTGATTCCCAAGAAGAGTGACGAGACTCCACAACCAAGATAGGTGATAATGGTCAGGATCTGCTCATTAGCAGGGTCCAGCTGAGTCCTGGCGACATCCTGGAGACATGGAGACGTTTGGTTACAGCGCTGGATTTTCCAGTGTGCATTATTAGCTCTTGGCTGATCCTGTTCCTAACTGTTCCCAGTGCCATGTGTAAACTTGCATAAAGCCCAGCATCTGTCTAACCACTACTACACTGCCCTATGACAGCTGGGATAGGCTCCAGCGCCCCCCGCGACCCTGAAAAGGATAAGCGGAAGCGAATGGATGGATGGATGGATGGAAACAACTTGTTAATCAAATCATTAAAAGTCGTTAATTTAAAAAAAAAAATTCCTCTTCGGTAGGCATTCATTACTCTGTAGGCTGAAAGCCACAGAGTAATGAATAAGGGACACTGGTCTGCACCACAGAAACCATGGAATAATTAAATAGTGAAATAAGTAAATGTTTTTAAATAACATTTATTAGAAATGAATTATAGATTCAATAGATTATGTATTTATTTCAAATTTTAACTAATTACAGACACATTTAATTATTTAATGATGAATTTATTCATTTAATTTTGGCGTTCTTGGTACTGAATAGCCCAGGAGGCATTTCTCATATGTATTATTATTAATATTGGTGCAATTGTTGCAAAACAGCAATCCCATTACAGTATATGTTGTCGGGAGTTACTCAAACATAATGAATTGTGTCAAACTTTTCTTTGCAGTAGTTTATTTTTAAATATTATTCCTTTAGTGCCCTCTGCTGGTTAAGCCTGGTCAAACCATATTGACACGTCTGCGATTCATAATTAGTAGTGTGTGTATTGTTGCTGCTTGTACTATCATGCCGTTACCAAAACTTTAAAGTGCTCTGCCAAAATGTGCTATTTAGGAAACAGTAAAACAATATCAAAGTAGTAGTTTGTACCAGAAGAACTCCAAAGTGTGTGAGATGATCACACAGGCAGGTTGTGTAGTAAGAGCTGCTGTTGTATTTCCGACATCCATAATTGTCCCAGCCTCCTTGTCCATCTGCATGAGAAGAGTCGTGTTTAATGTGGCCCGCTTCTTCCAGAGTTGATTTGAATTAGAAGAATAGGACTGAGATCAGGACGTACTGTTTTTATTGAAGTTCCAGTACACACACTCGACCTGCTTGTAAGGCTTAATCAGGGACAAAAGAAACATTAATGCATTCATTCATTAAAGCTGCTTTCATTACACGCAGTGTATATTGATAGAACAACCTCTCCTACTGTGTTTGGTATGAGATGTTGGAGTGTGACTTCAATATCTTCTTCCAGGTCTTTGATTGGACAGCTGGCGTTGGTCACACTGGCTGCCACCACAAAAGTGTTGAGTGTCTGATCCATTTGTGTCCCCTGAAATTAAAACACAGTATATATGAATAACATGTTTCACTAATAAGCATCTAAGCATAATTTGTTTGCATAAAAATCTTGACAAAGAAGTGGCTTCATAGAAAATACCACCTTAAAGAGCGATGCAATGGCGTAGAACTGAAACTGTATTCTCGGTGGGGTCTGGTCTGGGCCCCGTTGGGGGAAGCAGTGCTGCAGCGCAGATGGGAGGGAGATGAAAGCCAGTGTGCTGTTGAGGGGATACCTGTTGATAAAAATCTATAAAGACAAATTTTCTTAATTCTTTTTAAGGCGCAGGCAACATGTTTCAGCTAACAGCACCGTTGATTTCTGAGATGCACTGCAGACAATTTGAGCAGCATTAATTCGGTAAGTACAGATTCATCTGTAATGTTTGCTTAAATATCGCCAAAAGAGAAACATTTAGTGTCAGTTTCAAGCTGTTGCACACATCGCTGTTAAAAGCAATGACTGCAGAAAAGTCTACGGTTATTGGTTCAAAGCACGTTTTATTCCTTTTGTAACATCTACCTAAAACAGACTTCAGTGTGGAGCTGAATGTTGAATAGGTACACCTGTTCACCTGCTTCTTAATGCAGAAATTCACTTTTATTTATATAGTTCCAGTTGACAACAACAGTGGGCTGTAGGCACTTCAGATTATAAGATAAAGACCCTACAATATTAGAAAGAAACCTCAACAAACACAGGACTGCCCTATGAACGAGCAGTTGGCGACACTGGGAAGGAAAAACTCCCTTTTAACAGGAAGAGACCTCCAGCAGAACCAGGCTCAGGAAGAGGAAGCAAGCTGCTGAGAAGGAGCGAGGGGAGAGAGATGGGACAAATGACAAAATATCAAATCAGCCAATCACATGGCAGCAGGCTTGTAGACATAGTCGAGACGACCTGCTGAAGTTCGAAGTGAGCAACATAATGAGGAAGAAAATTTACAGAGAAATTTTGCCGACCTCTGGTTTTTTGCCAGTTGCATCAGACGCCACTCCAATCATTAAACTGTTAAACTCTCCAGGAACTACATCCACCACTGTGATGCCGATGGCTGGAGCGACCAGGGTGGAGAAACCCTCATAACCCACTATCCTGTCTCCCATTGCTTCTGTAATATTCAGGATGCTGGAGAGAAGACAGAAGATTTTAGTGTCCCCACATCAGATTGTTGGAAAAGTTTATTTCTCGTTCTGCATTCATTCCTTACTTGTTAGTAAAAGGCACCAGGTTGCTCTCAGATTTCAGTATGTTTGAAATAATGTTGAGAAGAGCTTGGCCCAGCTCTGGTGTGACCACACTGACGTTAATGATGTCCTGCAGCTTGTTGAGGACTATCGCCAGTTCCTCATAGTTGAGTGTGGAGTGGTTACTCAGTAAAACTTCAATCATATCTACCACATCCCGAGCACTATCTGGAAGTTAAATGTCACAACTTGTGAAATAATGCTTGAATGCATCCAGGCATTTTTATCCCATTCTAACTTGTAACACAGCACATGTCTAATAAGTAACAGGGTTTATGTTGGAAATACAGATGTTTGGGTAATTTTAGAGCTGGGGAAAAAGTCGGTGACTGACCGGCAGTTACACTGACATGGTACAGGTCAGGGATGGTTTCCACCACTGGAGCACAGTCTTCCAGCACTGGAGCCATCCAGTGGGTATTGAGCATGCCTTTACTGTCAAACAGAAGGTGGACAGAGGGAGAATGCTTAAAAAAATCTGCTGAGAGTAAAATCTTTAACCTTTTTAAAATTTTGTATCATCTGGTTATCCTGCCACCTCAGCATGTTGCATATCAACATTTGCTTGCCACACTCTTACTGGAAAATAAATGGCATCGGCTAACTACCTAACAACGGAAATGAGGTTAATTCGATGGATCGGTGACATTATGTGAGACCTCACACAGATGTGAGGCATTTTGATTCTGAGAATTACCGATCATTTAACCTCTCATTAGTGACACTGAGGTCTTGATTAATGCCTTTACAGCAGAGCCATCACTGAGTGTTGTGACACTGAGTCAACACGCAGTCTTTAGAACAGCAGTAAAGCCATATAAATATATACCAACGGATGTGATTAATACTCAGACTCGTACGTATCCATGTGTTAAATTTATCAGCCAGCCAAATACATAAAACACACAGCACACTTCAACTGTAAACATGAGGACAAATGTCAGAGCGTGTGTACTTTAGCAGTGTCGGTCTAATAAATCTTTACTGCTGGATTGATTTCCATTACTTTAGCTGCAGATATCCAGGGCATCAAGAGGATGAAGCCCAGTAATTTTTTTATGTTTTTTCACTAGTAAAGGTTTATATTGTTGGGTAGACAAATCCAGCAGCCCTGATAATTCTAAGCTTTTAAAAAAGTCACGTACATAGATGACGAAACCCACAGATTCATTGCAACTTTAACAAGAGATATTATTCTTAAGCTGGTGAGCGAGTTGCCCAGCAGTCTTTCACACTGTGCTGCTTTTAAACCCAACCATGTCACTGACCTGTTGCCATTTAATCTCATATTTTGTGAGATGTTTCACTTGGACTACAAATGAAAAATGATTAAGAGTCTGAGCTCTCACCAGTGTCGAGTGGCGTAGTGGTCAGGGTTCTTTGGGCACGTTTGATTCGCAGTTTCTCCTCCTGAAGTTTCAGGCCACACGAACAGCCCTTTCAGGGTTTGGCGGATTTCTGCATTGCACTTAAATGACACTGCAACAATGAGATGTTTGAGAAAGAGATCAAAATGAGAAGATTTTCAGGGTTGGGTCCCCCCCCCCTTTTTGAACTCACGTATCTGGCTTATCTCTATGTCCTCAGTGCGTATGGAGATGGACTCATTTTCATAAGGTTTTTGCAGTATGTATTGTATCAGGTTTTCGATTTCCTCTATGTCTGACTGCATCATGACTTGGACCTGGAAAATACAGCTCTCTCTTCTGGAAGTAACAGAGTTAAATATGGTTTGCAGAATGACAATGGGCTCATGTACATAGCAAATATAACATCATGATGTTATACTTTTTTAATATTACCTGCGTAAAGGCAAATAAAAATGAACAAAGTAGCAGCCAGTTTCCTCCTCCTCCAGGCAGAATTTCAATTTTTTTGTTTATTGTAATCAGTTCTAAATAAAATTGTATGGAGACACACGAAGCTTACCTCGGATCTGTGTATGCTAATACCTGGGAAAGAGTAAAAAAGATGAAGATGAAGCTTTCAGGGGAGAAACAGCCTTTTGGTTTAAGAAGGCACTGACACCTTTTTTATGCTTACTTACTCTGGTAGGGTATTCTGACTGCAGCTTAGGATGATTTCTGGAAGTGAGATCAGTAACTTAAGTTGTTCAAATTGAAAGACCTTTGCGTTCATCAGAATGTGACATATTTCTGGAAATGGGTGAGTTGATGTGTGGTACTCTACCTTTGAGCTTTGGGGACTAGCTGAAATTCAAGCACTGTCATGAAGTTGTTTGGTAGGCTATTGTTGAGCTGTGAAGAGGATGTTAGCATTCATATTACTGCATTACTTATGCTGTCAGGATTTTTCACCCCTATATTTAACCAAGTGAAGGAAAAATAGTTTCCTGTATCTTAAAATAAGAGCTTAGGTGTTCTGTAAGACGTACCCAGGACCTAAGGATCTGTTCTGTGTCACAACCGCCTGTTATGGACACGTTCACCTTAACCTGAAAATACAGTTCTGCAAAGGAAATTGAGACGGATCAGAAAGTTTTCACCAAGACATTTACGATGACAGATGAACCGTGATGTACATGCAGTTGGGAAACTGACCGGAAACATTTTCAGGGTGTGTGGCAATGGTCATGGCCGTGGCCACGGTAGTAGTACTTGTACTTGTGATGATGCTCGTGGTTGGGGGTCTAAAGTCGGTGGTAGAAAAGGACGTGGAGGATGGTATTGTGGTCGTAGTGGTAATATTTGTCACAGGAGAAGGCTGTGTCATCGTACTGGGGCTGCTGGTGTCAACTAAGAAACCATCTGGAAGATGCATGTCAGAGACCCACAATTAGTTTTTCTGCAAATGCTTCACAAGACCACACACGTACAGTGCTTTAAAAAATGATTAGACCACCTCACAATGAACGGTTTATGCCACGTCTACTTTAAATGAACAATATTTGTTATTACAAAAATGTTGTTTCTAAAAAAAAATGTGTTTGGTTAGTCCAAACGTATGCACAAACTCTTCAATCAAAATGATATTTGTTCATGTTAAAATATAGATAAATGTACAAAAACAGAAATAAATAGAAAAACACCCTTAAAAAATGAAGATGCTGGTTATTTATTTCTTGATCAGAAAAATTAATTTTTATTATTGAATGTTATGCACTCAAGGAAGTCCAGTTTGCCAGTTAAAATCTGGGGATATAAATGTGAATTAAGTTTGATATTCCTCCTCTGTGTCTGCAGAAAAGCTGGAGAACATTAAAAACTTGCAAGCTTAAACTGATTGGTTGTTGGTACGTATACCAAGGTAATGACCTAAAGCTACTCCACAGCTTTGCAGAGATTATTCGACCAAGAAAAAACAAAGCAAGACCAGGAAGAAACTGTTATGAAAGCCAAATGAGCTTATAAAAAAAAATAAAGTTTTTTTGGTTATTATGTACGAATTATAATTAGTTTTTATTAACTATTATCGGTTTCTGTTGAGAATTATTTCCTACCGACAGGCGTGGTGTGTATGTTTTCTGCATCTGCTTGCAGCTGTAGCAAACCACTGGAGTCGTTGTAGGGATTTTTAAGCCTCGTGGCTATTAGAGACTGCACATATGCCACATCCAAGGCAGGGATGACATTCACGTATACGTGGCAGCGAAAACTACAAGGAAGACACAAAGTCATGGTTTAGATACCACGTTCTTATTCTCTTCTACAACAATGGTTTTCAGGTATTTCAATTAATCAACCAAACGCTATTGCATCAGTGTATATAGTAGGTTTTTTTTCTATTAAGATGAATGTTTTTCCCAGATTATGAAAATTTGGCAAACTTTAGAAGCAAAGAATTTTTTGTTTTGTTTTATATACAAATGAAAGAAACTTGTCTGTACATTTTTTAATAATTTCAGGTAGAAATCACACAATATTCTGGGAACTGTAAATCTCTACCATATTACCTGTTGCTACTGGAGGGACCGAACCGCATCTGAAGAATAAAAGAACATTTTACTCAACTGTTTAACTTTAAACTTGTACTAGATTTGCAGACAGTTGATACGTATGAAACAAGTTTTTCTGATAAAGATGCTGTCACAGCTATATTTGCATTAAGATGACTTCCCCTCATTCATATATCAACCTGGTGCATCAGTTGAGCATTGATGTTCTTACCAGCTGGTCTTCATATGGTGTTTTTACGAGGTCTTCTGTATTGGATCTGAAAATAAGAAAATCAAAGAAACTCAGTAACCTTACGGCCCATTTGTTCCCCTCCTCTGACATGTACTATAAAACAAGATTTAATTGGTGTGACACACAGTGAGATTCAAATGAATTTTATTGCGAAATACACCGAGTAATGGCTGAGTTGTAAATGTAAATCATCTCCTACCTGGACAGTTCAAACACAGATACTATGTGTAAATAGATGTCGCTCGGCAGCTCCTTTCTGAGCTGCAGGAACAACAAAGAGCAGAAGGCAGTGTTATAGCCGCTGAGATTTACTGCTGCTGAATAAATGTAAAGTAAAGCCTGCACAGTATAATGACGTTCAAAGCAGCAGGGTCTGGCATTTTTCAGAGAAATAAATGACGAGAAGTCTGACCCTACACACCTCTGCCAAAGCTAAAAATTCCTGCCACAGCACGCACAAAATTCCTGGATCCAAAACGATTTCTGGATATCGTTTTGGATATTCTCTTCAGAATATAAAAAAAATGCTCTAAATTTATCTTATTTCAGTAATTTATGGATTTATGGAGATGTGATTTCGCTCTTTCTCACAATGGTAAAGATTTTGAAAATGGTAAAAAGAATTTGGACCAAATGTGGATCATGTTTGGAATTACTCACAAATCCATTGATAACCTTTTGATTAAAACGGTTAATGAAAACAAACAAACTGAATAAATGACATGAACTCATTGGCAGAGGTAATAAAAATAATTCTTCTTATACCAGTTTTTCAAGAATTTAAAAATAGATGAATAAACCTTATTTTTTGTTGAAGTTTTTGTTTGTTTTACCCATTGATGTGCGATGTCTCTGGCTGTGTAGAGCTCAGTTTTGTTCCCATCCTGACGAATAATAGTAATTATCAGTTTCACTTGGTAAATGGACCATGCTGCCAAAGAGAACATAAAACTGCATTAAATGTTTGTAGATTTCATTAAAGACAATAAAAAACCAAGAGTGACAACATTCAAGGCTACTTCAGTGTGTGTATATATTTATATATATGTTTTACAGTTTGACAGATTTTTTTCTTTATCTTATCAATATTTGAACCTGACCAATATATCAGCTCGAAATTAAAGAAGAGACGGGAGAAATTATCATATTATCTTAGTGAGGACTCATAAATAACTACAAATAAAAAATGTTGAGAAATCTCTGGGGTTTTTATGTCTGAATGAAGAAAAAAGTATCAGTTGATATATCAGATTATTAAATCACTAAATATTGGTATCAGTCTTAAAAATCCTCACATCACTCTGCCTCTAATTAATAAAGGCTGCTTATTATTATAAACCAGTAGCTCTCAAACCTCAGAGGCCTGTAGAGTAAAATGACATTACAGGCTACAGCCCATCGTTTCCATCAATCATTAACAATTAAAATGATCCAAGTTGGACTTGACTTAATTGAAAGTCTGTGTAAAAACATCAGCATTTTTATTTTTCCTAAAAAATAAATTTATTTAGCTTAGTTTCACCAACAGCCACCTGGTGTGTCTCCCCGCCCCAGGACTGCGACCTGCCCAGTAGGTTGAGAACCACGGTCATAACCTATATATTTTGTATTACGGTATGAAGAAAAGATCAAACTGTATTTTTTCCTATCTGCACTGACCTAAAACTGGAGCAGCGCTTTAAGCTAGAGGGAAAGATTCATGTGGAACTAATACTGCGTTTTTCATATGGCTGAACAGACTGTGTGAAAGGAATTTTCTTATGTAAACGAAGCTCTATAGTGCTATGAAAGAGGATTAGGGCCAGTGAAAGAAAAAAATCTTTAGTGGTCATGAGTTCTGACTTCTTCCATATTTCTGAGAAAAACTGGAATGTTTTTTTTTTCAGTCCTTTTTCATAAAATTCCTGCATTTAGTAGCCAAGAAATTAGAATCATTAATAAGTAAAAGTGTCAACATTTATCAGCTTATTGAAACTGTAGACTGTTCCAGTTTTGCAGAGATGAAACAAGCTGCTTGATTAATGCTTCTAATTTTCATCTAATTGATTATAAATTTGTTTTTATATTTACTTAACTGCCAAATAGACAGGTGGTGAGTATTTAATGCGAGGGGATACACCAGAGACAGCCAACAAACTATCGGTGAGGCTGGAAAAAGCTTGATGAATGTGGCATTTACTGCAATAAAATAAAATCAGATGATAACGGCAAAGGTTTGAAGTGAAAGTATTCAGGGTTTATAAGTTGCATGCTCACTGCAATTCAGGCTGGGATCTTGGAGTGGAGCACAGATCTGAGTGTCCCAGTTGTCTCTCTCCCACTTCACAACATCCCCCTCTGTACAGTTCATTGATGCCACTTCCTTGCTGCTGCGTTCTCTCCCCCACATCCGGAACAGAGAGAGTTTTCCCGACACACCGGTAAAAGGAATGATCTGTATGTTGTCGTTTACAATGAAGTGTCCTGATCCCAGAGTGAGCGATCCATCGGGGGCCAGTGTGGAGCATGAGGAGGAGGTAAAAGTAGCTCCATAGAGAACTGTGAGAGAGGGAAGGGGTACAAAAGGTGGTCAAGGAAAGACTAAAAAATCACTGAAACAGCCAAGGCAGGTTTTCCATATCCTTTTCTAAACAGTGGATGTAGCTGTAGCCTCCATTCATTTAAGACGTCATGAGCACAAACACAAGACTCTTGATAGTGACCTTTGTAAGCAGATTATCACTTGATGCAACCATGTTATCAATATATAAATCATTGAGATGTTCCAGCCAGACAATTTTTAGATAATAGACTGAAAAGGAGCACCTGAATTCAGTATTGCCTGACATCCTGTGTAGGAAAATCAGAATCAGTTACAGGAGAAAACTGAGAGGATCAGACTTCTAGATCCCAACAGCCATTTCTAAACACTTTATTTCTTCACCCGTTTTTCTTTTTTCGATCTTTCTTACTGTCATCTTTCAGTATTATGCTTAGTCTGTCTTTCCTTTTTCTCCTTTTTTGTGCTCCTTTTAGATAAGATAAGGAAAGCAATCGAGGATCTACAATCTGAGAACTTCAATTTTTTTTTTAAAAAAAGGAACTTTATGACATATGGTAAAGATCCTACAGTATTATAGCAATAACCTCAACCATCACACAGTTCCCTATGTGTTAACACTTGGCAACTGTGTGGAGGAAGAACTCCCTTTTAACAGGAAGAGACCTCAGGCAGAACCAGGCTTAAATAACACAGAGTGAAAAACATAAACTGTCAAAACATTGCAAGTGGCAATTGCATGGCAAGTGGAGTAGAAATGCTCAAATCTACCATGGGAAGTCTCCCAGCAGTGAACGGCTCCGATTTTTGCATAAAATGAGTGTGGCAGCTCTCCCAGGTGTTACAAGTTTAACAAGTTTAAAGTTTAACATCATGGTATCCATGAAAAAGAGGATTAGCAATGTTAACAGGAAGCTAACAACAGGAAGTTAACAGGAACTAGGTCACTATTACATCTCAAGATCTACCATGTTCTGACTGATGGATCTCTAAAAGACTAAAATGTCACTATCACTTAGGACATAAATGAAGACAGAAAAAAACAGCGCCAAGTGTTTGTAGGGTTAGTGAAGTTTGGCTAGCTGACATAATGTGTGCTACCTGGTGGCCACCTAGACAGCTATGATTAGGATGATATAAACATGTTAGCAGAGTGAAGGTGGAGGTAAAAGACCTCAATCGTATTGCAGGGGAAATACACCATAAACAAACCAAACTTCAGTTAAGAGAATCATCTGAGATGATCCATGCACAAAACTCAACTCGACAAAATGACTAGCTTGATCTACTCACTGAAATCTTAGTTGGCTTTAGATAGGGTGACCATATTTTGGCTTCCAAAAAAGAGGATACTTGGCCCAGTCATGAAGAACTTTAATAATACTGTTTGTTTAAAGAAAATTTTAACATATTTAAATGATGCCTTCTCTGTGCGGTTAATGAATGGTGAAATTAATAATGTCATATAGACTTTTACAAGTCAGTAAGTGCAATAAAAGAGGACGGTTGGTCACCCTACTTTAGAGTGATTCTTTCGTGAAGTGTTCAGGTATTTGGTGTACAGCCCATAGGCTGTAGTTCCATCATAAGGTTATAAAAACACAGCTAAAAGATGTGGTGCACATCAGTGGTGCTAATAACAAGCTAGAGAAGCCAACAGTTACAACTGATTATTTTTAGGGGATTGTTTATATTAAATAAAACAAGATACAAAGCATTACAACACGTTAAAAAGACAGCAACTTTAATGAACACAGTAGGAGCTTGGACCTGGAAGCAGGGTTGATGCGCCATCACTTAACAAATGGATAGCCACATAACTCGGGGGGACCCAGTCTGGGTTCTTACTTCTCTAGGAACAGGGAAACTCTAGATTGAGGTTACCTGAGCCTTACTGTCCCTCATCTAAGTGTGTATTTTGTCTGGATGTTCCTATATTACTGAGTCTGCCTTGGTGTTTTTCATGCTTGCTCCCCTTGGTTTAGGATTTTTGTCTCAATCCCTGAGAGGATATACAACACCCAGTGCAACAAATACCTAAGCTGAGGGGGGAAATCATATAACATATAACCCAGTTTTTTTAATCACTCAGAAAGGGAGAAAATTGGAAATATGTTAAACTACCAGCATGGAGGCCAAAATGTGGGATAGAGTAACAGGTTATTATTAAATACAGCAAGCCTGTAACATATTGTTGGCCCTTTATAAAACAAGCTTATGAGCAGACTCATTAAATCTGTGACCAGTTTGTGACATAAAAATGTCTTTTAACTTGACTTAAGTAATCCCAGAATAAAATTATGTTTTTAAAGAACACACGATGAGAGGAAACCCACCTGCCGTGAGGTTCAGCAGGGTCCCTTTAAGGTATAAGGCAGGTCTGTCTTTTGTATGTGACCAGGTCAGGCATAGTGGGTACCACTGTGACTCAAGGAGGTTGATCTTCTGGGTCCTCCACTCCACGCCAAACAACCAGACCACTAAATGACCCGCCTTAAACCCCAGCCCCAGCTCAGCATACTGTGCCATTGGATGTCGGTACATAAAGGCGGTCCATGGTGAGGAACCTATGGTCTAGACATGTTTGGAGTTAGTGAGATTTCATTTCTTTAACTGTTCGGCCCCTTTAAAAATATCCCTGTGACAGTTAAACCAGTTGTAAGTGGAGGACATTTATCATCAGTACCTCCTCTAGATTCAGGTAGAAGCAGACTGTGAGCTCTTGCAGGGCGGGGATGGTGATCTGACGCTTTAGTGTCCAGTGGCTGCATCCCGCAGTGAAATCAGCCACTTCCCCCCATAGGCTGAACCTAGGCGCTGAGAGAAAACATTGTTTTTTATTAAAAAGTGTGCTTCCATAGCAGGAAATCTGAACAAAGGGAGAAGGTTTTACCTTCAGAACCTTCTGCATTGAGTTTGATCCTTTTTCAGTTTTAGTTAAAACTGAGTGTTGTCACAGTGTGTTGGGAAACCTCAGTTATTTGTTTGTATTTAAACAGGGTTGGGTTTTTTTCTTTGGTTTGTTTGTCTGTTGAAACGAAATATGTTTTTAATTTTTCATCTGAATTAAATAATTACTATATTATTGACGTGTTTGAACTGTTTTATGCATAATGTCCCATTTTCAGAGGTTTATAATTAATTGGACAATTGACTGGCAGGGAGTTTCTGTTCTCTGGTTATTAAGCAGAAAAAAGAGTGGAGTTTATTCCAGGCTTTTCAGTGAAACTCCATTATTGGGCTGAAAAAGCAAAACAACCCGGTCAGAGAGATAGCAAAACCTTTAGTAGTAATGAGCAATCTGCCTCGTTCTTACAAAGCTTGCATGCACCAACCAACTCACCAACAACAAAAAGCCAGAAAGACCAGAAAAAGCAACGAAAATTGAATCATTTCCATGATTATTTCCTAAAAGAAGCTTTACAGCTTTACAACATCTAACAAAGTAAAGAACACTCAATGAGGGGTTGAGCGGATCTACCAGTCCACAATCAAGAGACATCTTCATGAATAGAAATACGAGGGTTTAAAACAGGGTGCAAACCTCTGGTTACACTCAAGAAGCCCTTTTTCATACTTTAGACCAGTGGTTCTTAACCTTGTTGGAGGTACCGAACCCCACCAGTTTCATATGCACATTCACTGAACCTCTCTTTAGTGAAAAATAAAATATGATTTTTTTCAAATTCAAGACATAGATATGTTTTTTACTGGTGCACAAAATGAGCCGTGCATGTCACGGCGTAGGCTCTGCCGAACCCCTAGGGTTCGATCGAACCCAGGTTAAGAATCACTGCTTTAGACTCAAAAGACAGAAAACATCTAAAAGAGCACAGCTCTAAAAAACAAACAAACAACCTTTATAACCCTTAAAATTCTGCGAGTTCACTTACCTTTGAACATCTGAAAATGGGGGACTATATAAAAATTCCTCAAAGTTAATTCAATGCTTTTGTTAACATTGAATTCAACCCATAGATTGTTTGATTTGAAACGCACTGTGGTGGTGTACGGAAGCTCAATCACAAAAAAAGAAAAAAACACTTATAAACCTAACTGTTAGTCTCATTGCAACTCTTTTTTTTTAATTGTCGAAAATGTTGTTACCTTAATGGGTAATTATTTTTTTTGCTTTAGAAATTATCATTAGTTTGTTTTGCGGCCACTTTTACAGACCCGGCCACTTTAAAAGGAACGTATGAGGAACAAGGAGTCTTTTTTTTCTTTACTTATTTAGCCAGCAGGAGCTGAATCTGGAGTCAGTTAAACTGTCTACAGTATTACATCATGCTTTTCCACCTTTCACCTTGTGGTCTTTAATGGCTCTACATGATATACGTGATGTTTGTTTTAGATATTCTTGACTTTTTTACAATCAGCTGACTTTCTCACAGAACCGTGGCTTTAGGTAATACGCAAACATGATTTGTGATAAAATAAATTGTGATCTCTTTTGAATTTTTCCCGTTTTTTTTAGTTGTTCCTACCTTCCGCTTTAGCAGCACCCGGGCTGCCCAGCAGAGACAGAGAGAAAAAAACATTCAGGTAATTTTGAAGGATGATCATGATGAAATCTGAAAAATAAAATAAAATAATTACACTATTATTTGTGCGTTAACTGCATGAAACAAAAGAGAAAATTCTAGAGACAGTGACCCACTGTTACTCCAATAAAGTAATTTTATTATTAGAATTATTAGAAGCATCAAAGTTTATCAAAGTTTCAAACTTACCTTCGACAGAAATGCCTGAAAGCCAGGAGATGAATCTGAAAGTAAATCCTGGTCGAGATTCTCAGCAGCTACACTTCATCCTGCAAAGTCTCAGCTCACTGGTTTCGAACAAGCTCTGAGACGATGCATAAAAATCAAGTCACAAACCTTTCTCTGTGACCGTGAAGCAGGTAATGCTGTTGTCTGGCTGTGATTGGTCGGCTCGTGCTATTATGCGTATGCAGGTGGGACAAAAAGTCAATCTATAAAAGTGTAGGAGAAAAAAAATGACGGCCACACAAAAGCATACGTGAAACGGTAATAAGCTCTGACAAACATGCACTGCTTTCTGTCAACACTACCTGAACATGAAGACCTAATTACTCTTTCAAGGCTACTTGCATGACCTTCAATAGGTTGGTATCTGTCCCTGTGTGCAACAAAATCATCAGTTTAAAATGTGAAGTTAAAAAAAATAACAAATTCATTAAAAATAAACTAAGAAATTGAATCAAAAAGAGAAAAAGTCATTCTCAGTTTTGTAGAAAGTTTATTTGAGCTTTGATCTTCACAGGAACATGCAACATTTATTCAGATTTTATCTTTATTTAGAAGAGAAAGGGTTAGAAATTTTATTTATGTAAAAAATACAACAAGCAAATATCAATTAGCAGCTCAAACTTAAATACAGACACATGAAGAATTAAACGCTGCAATTTAAGCGACCCTAGATATTTATTTTTTATCATTTACCGACTGCAACATGACACGCATTGATTTCTAAGCTTTTAACAACACAGTAAATGAAGGTTAGCTTTAGCAGAATAAGAATGAATGATGCAGCTCTAACAACAGAGTCGGGAAGCTGTTTGTAAAAATACTGTTCTCTTACATTTGGACAGAGAGAAAAGGCTGACCGTGTCACCTCCTGTGAAAACTTGTTACTAGTGGTTCAAAACATTTTTAGACGTAGACGTCACTTAACATCAGAGCAGGTTTCAGTATTCCCATCAATTAATCTTCCAAGATTTCAGCTGGATAATAAACAGAATATTGAAATAGGATGCTTGCTTGCATGTAAAAAAAAACAAAAAACAGGTTAGGTTACATCCTTTTAGTCTTTTTTTAAATTATTATAATTATTTTAATAACCCGTCCTCTCCAGGAGAGTCATGCTCTGAGTGCTTTGTTGTGCCAAACACATTTGCTTTACCAAGGGGAGCACTGTAGACTCTCTATAACCTTATTTATTTACTTTATTTTTTTCATTATTCACATTATTATCAGAGTGGATATAATGCCGGAGCAGACAGGGGGTGAAGGCCAGCTTGGTGATAGAAAGGAGAAGAATGCAGGGGAATAGGTTTACATCATTTTGAAACGGGCATAAAGTCGTCCGTCTCTACTTGTTGCCGCAGTCGGTGCAGAGGATGTCTTTTCCCTTGGCTACGAAACGCTTGTTGGACAAACTGAGGGAGCACCTCTTACAGTTGAAGCAGTATTCATGCCAGGAGCTGCCCTCATAGTTCACCACATTCACCCCTTTACCAAAACCTGAGAGGAGAGAAGAGCAGAGGGGAGTTAGACCGTGTCTTTGGTCTACCTTTGTGTGCCACCTGCTGGTCTTGATCAGTAAAGACATCAGCTGTATTTGAACTGCCTTAAAGCACATCTGGATCCGTCAGATGAAAAGTCACAAAACACCTTAAAATCATCTAAAGATTTAACTTTTATCTTCAAATAGTTATTAGGGGGTTTTTTTAACGAGGCTTTCATGGCATCATGTTGTGAGGCCCCCCCACCTACACCTCTCTTTGCACCTTTGACTCTCTGTGTCATCCTTTAAAAAGCAGCTTCATCTGTTCATGCAGGTGTTTGCGTAGTGTTTGTGTGCCTATGTTGCTTTTGGCATGTGCCGTTAACTATTCTTTCTCCGGAAAAGTGCTATAAAGATAAACTTCCCTTTCTTTCTTACTTAATTGGTAACTGGGTGCACTCAGTCATAGTTATGGTTCTGGTACAGCTTCCATTTACCTGTTGTGTTTATTTTAATGCCACGAGTTTCACTAAGAACTCAGATCTCAGCTGAGATCTGTGTTTACTTGTTAGTCAGTCCGGTCTTTCATGCTGCAATATCACAGACTGTATATGAAAGAAGGGTGTAGCCACTGTGATGCAATAATATTTGTTGCAAACCCTTTAGCTGAGTTTTTTCTGTCACACAGCAGATACTGCGTACTACACCAGCTAACATGTCATTCGCATGGTAAAGCGCAACCTGCTTTAACCTCCTTTTGACTCTAATAGAGCCATCACTTACAAAATAAACACCATGTTGTATTAAGAGTGAGAACATGCTCTCATTGTGAAAGCGCTGGTGTTTAGAAGGAATTCAGGTGTAAAGCACTAAACACTGGCTTCAGTGGACTGGGAATAACACAACAATGGAGGACATTGAGGCGAAGGCATACCTGCTGCTCGGTCTATGGCTTTTTGTCAGACTTGGGATAAAAGAAGAGAGTCAGTGTGTAGCCCTTTCCCTCATTGCCGGGACAAAAATTGTTTTGTTTGATTCTTGTGAAGAAACCGCTTTCATGACTTATCCAGTGCCATCACAGGCTACTACCACCTAATGGAAAACCTTTAAAACCTGAGTGGAGTCGAGTCAAGCTCAAATGGATCAGACAGCAGCAATCTCACAGATGACTGCATTCTCAGCGTTTGTAACGAGTAAAGCTTTTGTCATACAAAAATTAAATGTGTGCTTCACTAAGGTAGAGGCTGTTTTACATTTTTACTCCATTTACTCTTTTTTAATGCCGTTTGACTTTCAGTTCTATTTATGCTAACCTGTGATGGGGTTCTGGCAGCCGCTGCACTTCTTGGCCACGGAGGTCTTGTAGCAGTCGACACAGAAGACCTGCTCCTGGTGGTTGGTGAAACTCGTCCCTGCCAGAGGCTTCGCGCAGGAGCTGCACACGAAACAGTGGCTGTGCCACGGCTGGTCCTGGTAGTTCACTCCTCCAGAGGTTATAGGCTGGAGATAGAAGTTAAGGGATGTTTTAACATCCAATTAAAATCCTCTTTGAGTAGTTTAATTACTGTTAAAATAAAACTCTCCATCCGAGATTTGTTTAAATGTTTTCCTTGGGTTTATTTTAGCCTTGATTTAGAGAGGACAGTGGGGAGAAGGCAGGAAACTGAAGAGAACAAGCAGGTTACAGTAAGCAGCCTCTGCAGTAGCACCATGCATGGTTCGCCTGCTCAACCCAGTGAGCTACAGTGGCTTCCACATTTGTTACATTTAACATAGTTTGGTATGAATAAAATAGTCGAGTTAAAAGTACAAATGAAGAAATAATTTATTAATAATTTGGTCAGTCATTAGTGTAATGGGGTAAAAGGCTAAAATGCAATTAGGCTGCGGATTTCCCTGACAGAATAAAAAATTATCCTAAGTATCCAAAGATTAAGATTTTATGAATTATTGCACTATTACAGCCTGCTTATTAAAGGAATTTTGACATGTCAAAGCAAATAAAAGTAAAACAATGAACACAATCCTAAACATTTAAATGGCAGCGTGCCTGAAATTGCTATAAAAACGTGACTTCAAAGTGATCTTGGTGATAAGAGGATGGCCTGGTTCCCTGTGTGAGAGAAATTACCTTTTTGCAGCTCACGCAGTGTTTGGCGAATTTGTCATCATAGCAGGGGCTGCAGTAAACGTCACTTCCTTTGGAGAGAAAATTCTGTGATCCTATTGGTCGTTTACAGCTGTAACAGGTGAAACACTCGTCGTGCCACGAGTTCCCTTTGTACTCCACGCTCTCTGTTCCTGCAGGGGAGAGGAGAAGGATTATTACTGCTAATGCTGAATAAATACAGTAGTACAGAGGACATTTTTAGGCCTGCGTAAGTCCTTTTATTTAACAATAGTTTGACACTATAATAGTCAGTACACCCGTACTGCCCTAAATCATGTATATATTTAGATGTCCTGATAAAGAAACTCTTTTGAAAATGAGTTTTTCCAGCCAACTCTTTGGTCTTTTAATCACACAAGACAAGCAGATCAGTGGGCCACCCTCTACAGAGCATATCGTACCCGCCAGTATGGGTTTATAACAGCCGTGGCAGCGTGGAGCATCCTCTCTGGAGCAGCACTTCCCACACATGATGCGGTCATCCTTGGTGCTGAAGGGCTCCTTAGCCAGAGGCTTGTAACACTTTGCACAGCGGAAACACTCCTCGTGCCAATATCGGCCCTTGTGGCTGAGCTCCTGATGGAGGAAAACGGAGAGTTTTTGTTTTTTGTTTTTTTCTTTTGGATGACAGCTGCACACAGGTGGCAGGAAATACCAAAACTTCTAAGTCTACACACAAAAATGCAGCTCGATAAGACACCTTTGTTTCCACGGAGATGGGACGGTGGCACTCGGCGCAGGAGTTGGCACAGAACTTTGTGTGGCAGCGAACGCACACCGGCCTGCCCTCGTTACGGACGAACCTCTTCCCCCCGAGGTCCTCGCGGCAGTAGAAACACTGCGAGTTTTCCGCCATCGTCAGGATACAGTCCCACCTGCAGCAAGAAGAGAACGGAGGGAGGAAGTAAAAGCCCTGCCCAGCAACGGCGGTAAACACCGCGCTGGTTTTATGACTGCAGATAACAGTTCATATTTTATGATTCATGGGTCAAAATGGATTTTAGTCGTTTGTGGTTTCAATTACGAACTTTTGGTCCTCACCAAACAGCACATCATTGAAACCAATCACAAAATTTTAAGCATGAGCTCATTTTAAACAATCCAGCTGCAACTATTATTTATTCTCATTATGGATGAGCCTCCTGATCATGTGCTTCATTAATCAAATAATTTCTTTCTTACAGTTCTTAAAGCAACTGCCATTTTCTGCCAATTCATCAAACCATGGGTTATTTTCTTCTTATGTTCTATATGCAAAAATCTTTGAAAAAGATAAAAAAGTTAGATGATTACAAGGATTGCTCGGAGCTGAAATTTCTCCATAAAGGACATAGAGCATAACTATTCACCGCAGCTCAGCTCTGTGGGATGTTTGAGCAGCTGGTGAAACTAAGACACCATCAAAGAGGAAATCAGAGGCTGAACTAAGATTCTGTCAGCTCACAGCTGCGTGTGAGCTGTGTGTTATTCGAGCTGATTTCTTGGATACACAATGACGTATCTGTCTTTTCTGGTATCTGTCAGTGTTTCTGTGTACCTATGTTTACAGTGGTTGTGCGGTGCGCTCGCTTCCTCTCCATTTATGCATCTTATCTCTTCCTGTTAAAGCAGCTCCTAACTGATAAGTTTGACAGCAAATTTTACAGCTGATTTGGGAAGCAGATGAATTAGGCTTTTATTTGCTCTTGACTTCCTCTTCCTTCCTCTGGTAATCTATCCATCCTCATCTTTGTATTCCCAGGCCGTATACCTGCCCTGTTTCAGGGACGTGTCCAGATGTGAGGGTTTGAGTTGGCACTTGTATTGTGTAATACTACTTCCTTGTACTCCACAATATTTTAGATGCATGCATTGCACTCCATGTCATGCATTATAAAGCAAAACACCGATTCTTTTCTTTTTCAGCCATCATTGTCCTCTTGCATGACCCAGTTTGTTTGTGTTTGGTTTTCTCCAGACGTGGTGCTGTGCATTGTGGCCAGACGGCTTCACTTTGTTGTCGTCTGTCGTAAGGTTTTGTGGTCTATTGAGATGCAAATTTGAAAACCTATGTTATGCTGCTATGATCTTTTTAGAGAGAAGAGTCTTTCTCCTGGCAAAACTTTCAGCCAAGTGATACCTATCTAATTATCTATTATTCTATTATTATTAATTGCAAATATTAATGTTAGTAATATTAGTAGAATCTCACAATTGTAGCCTTCCTGAGGACACTTGGACCAACATTTGTTACTTTAATGGAGAATGAGGAAACCAAGAAGGTCATTAGGAGAGTAGAAGCTCTGAGTCAGTGCCCCGTCTCTAAGGAAACGTATCTGGATCCATATCAAATCCTAATGGGTTCTTCATTTGCCCGTGCGTCATATCTGCACCAAGCTTTCTGAAATTCTGTTTGCTAGTTCTTGTTTAATCATGCTGACAAGCAGCACTGCAAACGTTGGCACACTTGATTTCTCACACTACAGAATCCAGAATTCACTCTCCCTAAAATACAGCACACATAAACTCCCTAAACATAGAACCAAAATCACCACGTTGACCAGCATAAATCTGATCACAGAGCTGTGATTACAGGGCCAGAATTTCAGACGGTAAATAATAAACAACATGTTGGTTACAATTTTTTTTTTTTTTTTTTTTAAATCACAGCTACACAAAGGCACGAAAATATGGAAGAGGAGCGATCGCCGCAGTCTGTTCGCTCACTTATTTCCCACATCAAGTTCATGCTGCCCGACCACGAGGAATTCTCACAAACTGCTGTGAGACAAGTGTGTGTCCATGTGTGTTTGCACAGTGTGGTGAACGCATGAAGGAATGCCTGGCATGACTAATGTGGTGAGATCAGGAACGCTGACATCCTTATGACAAACTCTACACACACACACACTCCACTTCTTAAATGAACCACTCCCTTAGAAACCACAAACTATAGCGTTCACCTCCTGTATGGAGCGACATGTCAGCACACATTCACGAGGAAGTTCTCGTTTTAGGAAACTCCTTTCCCAGTTTGTCCACCAGCCATTTCTGTAGTGCATCAAATGTAAAGGTCATTTAACTGTTGTGCAACTGCTATATATACAGTTACTAGTCACTTTATTATGTGCATCTTGCTAGTACTAGGTTGGACCCCATTCAGTTCGATGCTAGTTCAGGGAGGCATCTGCTCGCTGACATCTTGGGGGGGCTGACACCACCATAAATGAATGGTGTGCATACATGTGCGTGTGTGTATGGCTGGGCCTGGCGATTGCTGATCCTTGCCCCCTGTAGGACATGTTCAGCAGGAATCAAGACAACACTTTTCTGGTCTCATATTGTCCAATTTTGGCAAGCCTGTGTAAATTATAGTCTTTGTTTCCTGTTCTTAGCTTACAGGAGTATCACCCTGTGTGACCTTCTGTTACTGTATTCCATCCACTTCGAGGTTTGAGGTGTTGTGCATTCAGAGATGCTCGTCTGCATACCTTTGTTGTAACGAGTTGTGTTGCCTTTTATCGGCTTGGAGCTGTCTGGACATTCTCGTCTGACCTTTGACATTAACATGACATTTTACCCCAGAGAACTGCTGCTCACCGAATATTTTCTGTTTCTCAGATCATTCTCTGTAAACCCTAGAGATGGCTGTGTGGGAAAATCCTAGTAGATCAGCCGTTTCTGAAATACTCAAGCCTGTCAGGCACCAACAACAAAGTCACCAAAATAAATTTCTTCCTCACTCTAATGCTCGGTTTGAACTTCACCGGGTCATCTTGACCATGTCTACATGCGTAAGTGCATTAAGTTGCTGCCATGTGATTGGCTGAATAGGCATTATTGAGTGTGTAGTGGCCATCACAAGAAAAACTGTTTGCAACTTGAAAACATTTAAAATTGGGATAAAATGAGCAGTTTTTTAACATTCTACTTAGTAGCTCAACAGTAATGTTACCATGGTAACATGCTGATTTTTAGTGAGTATAACACTAACATGTTTTGCTAAATGTCTCTACACACAGCTAAATTAGTGGTTATACTGGAAAAAGTGACGTTTTGGCCCAATGATGGTGCCAAAGGGAATGGTTAACAAAGCCATCAGCAGACATCTCATACAAAATCATAAAAAATGATCATCCCATAGGACCTCGAGAGTCTGTGCAAAAATAGTACAGACTATCATTTCACTTCCACAGAGGCCACACTTTCATCATGGCTAAAATACCACTTTTGAATAACTTGACCTCTTCATTCAAGCATCTGTTCTTTAGCTCATCTGGCAGACTCGTCAGCTCGTGCCATGGCGAAGCGCCCATCGTCCATCCGCAACTGACGAGAACCAGAATTTAATCAAACTCACATACGATGGGTCTTCGCCCAAATTATGTTCAAGATAACATTTGTCATTTCCTTTTTCTTCTTCTTTTTTCATTTCAACGCATAACTCTCAAGCTTCGAATGATTCAGTTACACCTAATTTTGCTCCTGGTGTAGTGAACAAAGTTGAACTGAAACCACCCAGCAGTCGCTTACATCAGATTGTCACCGCTAATGAAGAACAAACATCAGAAGATGGAAATATGGTGTTGTCACACATGTGGCACGCCGCGTGTATCCTGTGAAACAATGACGTTCATGCCTTTTATGGACGGAGTGAATGCTGAAACACTTTGATTGGGTGGTGTTCTGGATGAACTTGTCGTGGATAGAACTGTTTGCGAGCCTTCGTGAAAATTAGAATCTATTAAGAAGTCGTTATTTTGTGCAATAAATCTAAGCAATGACAAGCAAACTAAACGCTTTCTTTGTGAACTTCACACATTAGAATACCCGCTGAACTGCGATGGAGCTGGATGAGCTGCTAGTGTCAATGAGACATAATCGAAACTGATCAAAATGGTTTTTAATGTGTTTCAGCTCGTTTGTTTGCAAGTGATTTAAACTTTCAACACAAGTATTTTTGTTTTCCTCAGACTGGGAATGCTCATGAAAGCATATTTTTATGGCATAATTCAAAGTCTCAAATACAAGCAGATGAACATTTTCACGAAGTCTGGAAGGAAACTCGATTTTAATTTGTTGCCCAGTCTCAGGCTGCTGTTTGACAGACGTATGAGGCAGAGGTTAAAGGTGCTGTGGTTAATAAAGTTGATTAAATAACTTCTTTGTGGTCTCATCTCCTTAACAGACAATAAAGCTCTGAACTTTGGAGCGGAGATATATCTTCCCCTCGGTGGCCACCTCAATCATTACTCAATGGAGCAACCAGCAGCTGTCTGGTTTATTTGGTGACTGGGCGTGAAGAGGTTACTCATCTGTCTCCACTGGAAGAAAGCAAGTCCTGTCAGATAAAGGCGAGGTCTGGCATTTACCTGTTACCTCCTGTTTACCCTCCACGCTTCTTGACATTTTAATTCCTTCTCTTCCCAAACTAATAAGGATTCAGCTAAGATTTCCAGTGCTCTCTATCCTGCTCCTTTTCTCATTTTTGCTTTCACCTGCAGAGTCGAACTTTGTAAAGACACAGAACTCTGCTCAGCAACCGCATAGAAGGCAGTATTGATGCTTGGCTATGAGCACCATGAAATTGTTATCTGATGGGAGCTAAACAACGGCTGACAGGAAGCCAGGACTAAAATAAATGAGGTGTAACTGACGTCAGGCAGCTCCGAGTACACTGTTGCTGCACGTCTTTACTTTGTTTTCCAGCAATAAATAGCGCTGTGTAACGACACTGCAGCACATACACATCGTTTTCTTCCAGCTAAAGCGGCCAATTCGAAACTCAGTCAGATCACCACGGAAAAATTAGGCTGTGTCACGCAGTCACGGCTAAAGGCAGAGTTGAGGGCAGCGCTGCAGCCAAAGAAAGCTCATTGTGGGAATGTGGAGCTCTCCATAGAGTGACATTAGTTTGTCCACACTGGGTAAATTTTATTTTTTAAGACTTTTAGTTGGCATTGGCATAAGGCACTGGTGGTAAAGGCTTATTTTTCTTATTGACAGTAAATCAGCTCAAACCGGAGTAAATTATGTGTTCTTGGGAACTATTTAAAGTCAGATAAATGTAGGACTGTGTGTGTCGGATTGAGTCAGAGTAACGACAGGGCCCATGGTTTGTCTCACTTTTAGTAGTTTCTAAAAATATTGGTGCTGTAAAATAAAGTATGACGGGGTTAAGATAACCAGGCATGTTCGTAGAAACGGTTCATTGTTGGTTTTGGTCTTTTTATGGCAGTTGTTAACAATAAGAAGAGTGTCATCTTTAATCCTTCATGGACTGAGTGTTCAGGGAATAAAGAGAAGTGGGAGTGGACTTCGGCTGCATTAGTTTTAAATCAGTCTAAATCTTTTCCCCTCTTTCGGTTAAAGTTTCAGCCACCTTAGTGTAACGGTTACAAGTTGAAGCACTTCCTCCAACCCGAGCCTTCCACACTGTGTAAGCACAGAGCACGGAAAGGTGACATCATGTCATGTGGACGAGGAGAAACTCAGGCAAACATGTGGGGATGTGAAAGAGACAGCGAGTGCGCAATAAAGAAGCAGAGACAGACAAGAAATCTGCCAGTGCAAACATGACATAGTGTGGATTATTTTAGAGTGTGTACCAGCCGTGTGTGTGTGTGTGTGTGTGTGTGTGTGTGTGTGTGTGTGTGTGTGTGTGTGTGTGTGTGTTGGCATGAGCTTATCGCTCAAGAATGTAGTGGAAAAATGAGAAACAGGAAGTCTCCATCAGAACTGTGAAGCTGGCACAGTTTAGCCACACACACACACACACACACACACACACACACACACACACACACACACACACAGTGAACTGTTAATATGCTCGCCCATACAGACTGACTGTGTTAAACTCATATGTCATTAATGTAGATTCCACAAACCCTGGCTCAACTTACCTCACTCAGTATGTGCTGCAGGTGTGACCTCAGCGCTGACTTTTCTTTAAAAAAATCTCTTTAATCACGGACTTAGCACGGCAGCCAGTAGAAAACGTCTCCTAATGGGACGTCTTGGTGGTTTAAAAATTAGACGAGGAGGGCTGGAACAGTGACTGTTCAAAATATTAATCCTGTACTTCTCTGCAGCCTGCAGATAGCTCTGCTAACCTTAACATGTCTGTTGTTCCAATTTCCTCCCATTGTGGCATTGCTATGCAGATTTTAGTGATGGAATAGATAGCAAATTCTAATCATCAACTTGGATTCAGAAATGAGACTTTCCTCTGGTTGCACAGCAGGAAAAAACCTGAGTATTGATAAGGAGTCACTCATTGTTGTCAAGGCGAGGCACGAATGATGTTGCAGCTGTTGAGAAACTTGAGACCTTTAAAATGTGGAAGTCTAAAAGTTTAGCAATTTAATGACTATCTTCACGTAGAAAAAAAAGTTGGGTAACTGATGTGTATCGCATCATTGTGGCGCTTTTTTAGTTAACACAAAATAAGTGCCTGCAGGGGCCTCAAGTCTGAATTCATCATGCAAGTTTGCTTAGAAAAACATGTTTTAACCTCTGCATAAGCAGGAAGAGAAACTTTTGAAACTGCAAATGCTCACAGCATTAACCTATAAAGGCATTTAAGCATATATTTAATCTTGTTTCTTTCCTCTACATTAACAGTCGTAACAGCCTGACGATGAATAAACTATGAGGAACAGAGGGTTCTGGGTTTAAACCTTTATATGTGGAGTCTATCCCTGTGGTTCCATGGGGGTTTTTTCCATGAGTTCCAGTTTCTCCCCTATCTTCACAATATGTTCATTTTGATATTAAACCTCAACATTAAAGCAGATTAGCTAGCTGTGGTCTCAGTCACACAGGCTTAGAGACCAGTTGGCAATTCCCCTGAAAACCACCTTGCTAAAGAAATATTTGCATTCCCCAACTTGTTGGCAAGTGGTTGGTGTAGCTTGCTGTGTGTTTCTAGGTAGGTCTAAAAGAGAATGCTGCACCAAACGTTTCCGTGCGATTGCTTTGGTCACGAGCAGATTGCCCGGGTTGCATATAGTTCGCATGGAAGACACCAACTTACCTGCAGATGCTTACCAGCTGCACGATAGTAAAAGTCTTTCTGAGAAACCAAAGTAAATGTGCTGGTTATTGCAACCAACACATTTACTTTAAAGGGAAAATGTCTCCATTTACAGATTGCACCACACTTTTCACAGTTTCAGTACTGCTCTGTGAGCAGCTGGTGTTTGCAGACTAGTCTTCTGTAAAAACTGTACGCAACCTGGGTAATCTGTTAGTGACTAAAGCAATCGCAAGGAGGTTTTCTGTGCAGCACCATACACCTCATCACCAACTGGCTGGGAAATACACACTCTTCCCTAGCAACTAGTGGTTGCCAGGAGGTTGCCAACTGGTCTCAAGGCCTGTATGAATGAAACCTTGAATAGTTGTTTAATAAAAATAAGTAAAGAGAGTTCACGTTTTCAAAAAGTAGCTGCAGCTTTGTTTATATAAATTAAAGTTTTCAAAACACAAAGTGTCCATTTCTGGTTTACTTGGTTGAAGTTGTGTTATTTTAATGGCAACAATGGTAACAAGCAAACAGTAATACTTAGAATTTAACACCTGTAGCGTGAAAATATGGAAATTCAAAAGTTCCTAGTCATTTATTAAAAGTGTTTCTTAAAGTTTCTTCATTTGCATGGAGAGAGTTGACGTTAGCAACCATCTGCAAAGGTTATACAACAGTAATAAAATTATTTAAAGAAGATGAAAAAGGCTTTGGCAATCTGATCTGCGATATCTGAAGGACCTTGTATCTAGTTTAAGTGGCAAAAAGCCTCTGGCTGACTAAAGGAAACAAAGATAACAATCTGATTGGTGCCCTTGTCAGTTAGGTGGTTGTTCTAAAGACTTGGTTAAAGTCCTTTGGATTACTATATGATAGAGGCGTGTCCATGTCTGAAACCAACAAAATCAACAGACAAAAAGAATGCATTGCAGCACCGTGACCAGAAGCTGCCCTCATTAGGATGCAATGTTCACAAACTGGTTTGCTTAATAAACTACATATGTATACAACTACCTTGGACACAAAGATAAAACCATATTACCATATATTGTTGTTCAGATGGTTTCTCTTGCAAAAGAAGTGCTTTCTTTCAGTGAGTTTACACATTTGGCAGATACCTCACTGGATTCATTTCCTCTGCTATATTCACCAAGCAAAATATTTCTTAGAGCACCTTTAAGGATCACACTATAGCCTTATCATGGCCTAACAACACTGCAGTTAGAGTGTTCCAACCACTGATCCCAATCATTCTGGCTGAAAAATAAACATATTAGTGATTAAAGCTGGGCAGCAAGTTCAGCTAAACATTTGTATTCTAGCGTGGGCCACAAAGAAAAACCTGAATAACTGTTTTACCTGGCCCGGGTGAGAGCTGCATTCCAGACAGTGGGATAAAGCTGATACAACAGATCTGAGTGAGGTCAAAGAAACAGCATGTCCCACTACTACAAGACAGGCATGATGGCTTTACCAGAAGCTTCTGGTTAGATCCACTTAACCCACCTCGCTTTGTCTTGAGTTACACACTCCACTTTCTGCACTCATTTCTCCACTCAGTAACCGAGAAGATCTTTAAAGCAGGAGCTAAAATATGTCTGACCAGTTTATATGACATTTTCCGTGTGTGTGTGACAGTAAGATCCTCTCCACTCTGGCACCAGAGCAGTCCTGCTGGGAGGACTTCCACGTTACTGGTAAAAATTTAAATTATCTCATGATGTCTCAGGGGTTCTCCTGTCTCCAAACTGCTCCAGTCTCCCCTCATAAATCTCCAACCAACAAAATCCCTGCAAATCTCCGTTTCTAACCATTATTCCAGATTCTTACTCCAGCCACTCCTCACATGAGTCGAGTCATTTTTAAACGTCCAAACAGTTCCTGTATAAGTTCAACAGTTCAGCTGCTGTTTGCTATATTTCTCCATGTCTTCATTCAGATTTTTTAAAATACATTTTCTACCCAGGAGAATATTAGATAAAGGAATATTTTGAATATTTATTTTTTGAAATACTTCGAGTATCTTGTCTGTCAGAAACCAGGATTAGCGTAGCTTAGCATAAAGACCGCAAGAAAGGGGAAACAACTAGCATGGCTCTTTCTACTGGTTAAAAAAACTAAATGAAAAATAACTACGTTAAAATTAAATAAGCTACAGTGAACTCACCAAAGTTACAACCCAGTTGATATATTAGTAGGGCCAATATATCTGCCAATATTATGTAATTGTTGATATCTGATATTTAGACAGCTGATAAATTACAATTTAAAAAGTAAAGACGAAAAGGAAGAAACACCCTTCAAATGTGTTATTAGTGTTGACTGTGTAGAGTTTGTCCACCAGAGGGCCCTGTGCAGCTTCCCTGTTGGCAACCCTAGGTTAAAACAACCATAGCAGAGTCAGGGAGAGGGTAAATGAGTAACCCACAACATGCTTTAACAATATTCACAAAGGGTCGCTGCATGTTTGATTTGGCAACATTTTCGCTGCATCTGCTCCACGTGTGGAGCCGCTGTTATATAAATAAAAAATTAAAAAATAATAAATAACGAAACATTTTTTTACGTATAATCGAACTGATCCTTTAAAAAAAAAGTCAATCCTATCTATAGGATGTGATGTGATGTTAGACGCCGACTGCAGGGAGTTAGAAATAGTGTACTGTTAACGCTTGTTGATTGACTTTAACAACTGTGCAGTTATTAGTTGATGGTTGATTTTTCCTCTTCCCCCCCCCTAAACCAGATCCAGATAGGGTGAGATATAAGCAGATGCTCCACTGTGGTGAGCACTAAAGGGAGCAGCTGAAAGTTGTCCTTTCCCTGCTTCTGGTCTTTATGGCTAAGCTAAACCCTCCTGGCTCCTAGCTTTATATTAAACAGAAATGTATTAATGAGAGTGGTGCCACTCTAACTTAATGATCAGTGGGAAGACTGCTTCCCCTTTTCCTTAAGATATCCTTACTTTATTGGGTACACCTTGCTAGTACCAGCTGGGAAATATTCCCTTCAGAACTGCCAGTTCAAGAAACTAGTTTAAGATGTCTGTGAAGGTTCTCAGTCATCCAGGTCATCGTAGTCTAAGGAGCTTGGAAGAAAACGTGCCTGGACTTCTTTAAGTTGCTTGAAGACGTTTCACCTCTCATCCGAAAAGCTTCTTCTTTTTCTTCTTCCCCTAGAACTGAAGAAGCTTCTCGGATGAGAGGTGAAATGTCTTCAAGCAACTTAAAGAAGTCCAGATGCTTTTTCTTCCAAGCTCCTTAGACTAGTTTAAGATGGTTCTCCAATTTTGGTGAGCCTGTGTGAATTGTAGTCTCAGTTTCCTGTTCTTAGGAGTGGCACCCAAGTGTGGTCTTCTGCTGCTGTAGCCCATCTGCTTCATGGTTCTATGTATTGTGCATTCAGAGATGCTCTTCTGCATAACTTTGTTTATAACAAGCGATTATTTAAGTTATTGTCTGGACCACGTCTACACGCCTAACTGCACTGAGTTGCTGCCATGTGATTGGCAGATTAGATATTTGTGTTAAGGTGCAGTTGGGATGGCTGTGCCTCAGGAGGTAGAGCAGGTTAAATAATAATCAGACAGTTGGTGGTTTGACACTGAACCCCAAGCTGGTCCTGATGTGTTCATTGGAGTGTGAATGTTAGATAGAAAACACTTAGACATAGAAAAAAAAACACTGTGTGTGCGTGATTGACACATGTTGTCTAAAGCACTTTGAGTGCTCAAGTGGGGTGGAAAAGCAATTCTGTTAAGAAACCATCCATTTACTATTGAAAACTTGGGAAATTTGTAACTAATAAAGTGGCCCTCTTCCTTTCGCATGAGAAAGGTTTCCACATTCCCTGATCAATGTCAGCACACCCAAACACAACACAACAGGTTTTACTGGCTGCAGGACAAAAGGCAACACACACACACGGGAAGCTTTCTGTTTCTACCATGCTATCCATCGGAAATCTCTATTAAAAACTCAACTCTACTGTTCACGTGACCATTGGGGATCAATAAAAACAGAAGACCACAGTGTCTGCACCTATTTACATTCAATCCTATTAAAATCACAACAGGCAAAACACAACAGGGAGTTACCATGACGTGAAGGAAGACCAGCAGCATAAAGTTTTATGGGGCTGGGACGTCTTTAATGGGACTGAGCTCACTCTAATTTCTTTAACATGCTTAGAATTCAACTGAAAACTCCCCACAGTCGTGTGTGTGTGTGTGTGTGTGTGTGTGTGTGTGTGTGTGTGTGTGTGTGTGTGTGTGTGTTTGAGGCAGTGGAAGGTCAGATTTGGTTTTACACACTGTCTGTGTGTTTGCTCACAATAGGGAGTGATGTTGTACTCCATCATCCAGCAACAAAAGGCATCATTTCCCCATACCAACACAACATTCTGACTGTTTATTTAACCATGTGTCGGTATTTCAGCTTTATTTTTAGAACTGAAGCCTGCATGCGCATTTTAGATACATCTGTTAACACACCAATACCAAAGAAAAAAGTCTGGGGCGCTTGAATCCAGCTGGTAGAGCATATGCATCAATTACATGGCTACACGCACACGCATAAACGTTGGACAATGAAAAATAGCAGTACAAGAATTTTAATTGACCTCTGAGAAGCATTTTTTTGGCCTCAGAGGTTCCATCATTGGACGAAAAAAAAAAAGTCAGACTTCCTAACTGGAAACAGATTTCAGGAGCAGCTCAGGCTTTCACAAGTCAGCATGTAACTGTAGCTCACACACACACTCACACTGACACTAACACACACACATATTACACAGACAGCCAACGCCCCGGACAACTTTAAGCCTAGTTTCCTCTCCGGATATCAAAATGCTGCTTTGCAGATTAAGTGTAAATGAAATCATTGCAAGTGTAAGAGAGGAAGTGAGCTACAGGAACCAAAATGTAACCTGCTCTGAGTTTGCGTTTTTATTTATTATTAAATAAATTAAATAATTAAATAAGTAACTAAAAATCTGCAATAGTTATTAAAGACTAATAACTGGAATACTTAAATACAAAATAACCCCGCAGCAGCTACTCGGTCCCGTTTAAAATCCAGCTTTTATGAGTAGAGGCTGGGGTGGTCCGGTACAGAGGGTTAACAAACAGCGGTGCTCATCGGTCGGCTTACCGGGATCAGAGTGAGGTCTCCAGCGGTGGATGAGCGGCTCTCTGGAAGAAGCGGAACTCCGCTTCAGCGACGGCTTCACGTGTTATAAATACTGCAGCCTGTGGCCGCACCAACTCCAGCCAAACACCCACACCTCACACCGAGGCGCAGAGCTCAGCCTTCAAAATAAGAGCCCACGCCTCGAAAAGAAGAGTGGGTTTTCAAAATAAAAGTAAATATGAAGTTCAGTCAGCAGGCTTTCACTCAGAAATATTATGCCTTTAAATATTAATTAGATACAAATTGCGTATAAAGTCCACGACCTAGTTAAATGATGGCGCTAACATTTTATAAATATAATGCAAAAAAAATTTGCACGGTAGAGATTTTTATTTCAAATACTCCACAGCCGATCAACACACGGAGCTTGTCAGGAACTCCTCAGTACATTACATGTTTTGTTTTGTTTTAAAAAGGACAGTGATAAGTGAGAGTTACATGGCAACGCTACATACATTTTGCAATACACACAAAAACTTGGTTTCAGCTCTATAAACATAATCTAAACACACTGTAAAGATCAAAAGGATAAAAATTTCTCAATCATCTCATTTTGATTTGTCCTTTAAGGACTTCGTGCAAGCTACACTTAATCACTTATGAAGATGCTTACTGCAATTTTAAATATATAAATATACATATACCTATATATATATATATATATATATATATATATATATATATTAAACATACTTGGTGTCCCATCCTGCTCTTCATATAGCTGAGGATTGAGAATATAAAACTTGCTACATGCACATATATAGTGTACATCAGTCATGTGAACAGAAATGCTGTGAAAAACCAAGCACAGCCTTGATGCTTCCATAGAAATGTCAAAAGTAAGTAGCAGCCAGGTACTGCTAATTAGATGCACTTGGTTAAATCATAATCGGAGAGTGTGTGCACCTCTATAAAAAAAGAAATTTTGGCACTTTGCAGGTCTGTTGTATTCAGGTGTGTGTTCAGACACTGCCACAATCGGCCCAGGAGTGGAAATCCCAGCAAATTCCCCCCAACATCAGACTGTGCAATACTCTGTGAAACTGCAGAAAACCCAGGTGCTAAATCTCAGAGTCTGCAGGCCTTAGTTACATGTTAAAGTTCAAGACAGCACAATTAGAAAAAGAGGTATGACTTACTTGGAAAGCAGAGAGAAAGCTTCTTCTCTCTGAAAAGAAGGGTTTGTAAAACTGCATCTGAACAAACCAAGACTTTTATAACAATGTCCTTTAGAGAGACAAGACCAGTGTGGTGGTGTTTGACCGCAAGGTTCATATCACAGCATATCAGCACAACCACCGCATACCAGCTATGAAGTTCAGGGGTGACAATCTGTGCTCTAGCACCTTGAGCTCCACAATGAACTCCTCTGTATGCCAGATGTGAGGCCATCTGTCTGACAGCTAAAGCTTGGGCCAAACTGGGTCACGCAATAGGAAGAAGATCCAAGCTCACCAACAAATCTACAGCAAAATGATTGGAAAAGAAAAGATTCGGGGCTGGAATGGCCGAGTCAAAGCCCAGACCTCCACCTGATTGAAATGCTATGCATAAAGAGAGCTGTGCATAAATGAACACTCCCAAAAATCCCAATGAACTGAAGCACCGTTGTAAAGAAGAGCGAGTCAGAATTCCTCCACAGTGACGTGAGAGAATGATAACAATTACTTCTTCAGTTATTGGTGCTAAAGGTGGTTCTAAGTACAGACCGTGATTCAGTAACAGGACTGCACACAGTCATGTGAAAACTTTTTCACATGACTGTGTGTGTGTGTGTGTGTGTGTGTGTGTGTGTGTGTAAACAGAAAAATCCATTCCATTTAATATCACTAAAAGTATTTTTATTTACTTTCAGTAGAACTCACAAGTTGTCAGACTGAAAACACACTGTTAATAACTTTAGGACTAAACAGGGAAAAAATTAATTTCATCTGAAATGATGATCTCCAACATTTTTAAAACATCCACTTATCAACCTATTGCAGGTGTAACAATCACATACACAGTTTCCACAAGCAAATTTTTATATTTCAAATATTCAGAGAGGTGCATGTCCACATTTGTGTAAGAATCTCAAACCTCAATACTGCTCGAAGATCAAAAAGACAACACGTTTGGAGCTCGGCACAATTAAAACCCATGTATTTTTTTTAAGAGGTCTAATTTTGACCGACTTTCTCTTTAGGCATCAAAATAGTTGTAGCTATGTGAGACGGGCCTGGTGAGCACAAACAAGGGTGTGGATTATCTGAGGAGACATCTCCCAGTGAGGCCAGAACATATTTGATGAGCCTGGTTCCCAAATAAGGGAACACCACCATCCGGGAGCTCGAGTAACTTCCCCTCAACATTCAGAATCCGCTCACTGTTACTTCATTTTCACATGTCACATAAGCGTTTTGATAAATTTCACATAGGAACTTTGATCACAGAATGCCTACGTTTGAAAAATACGTGTGTTTCTATCCATTAATGCAAGCACAACATTATTTATTATATAATTTGCACTCTTTTGGGCTCTTCAGGACCGAATGTACCGAGTTACACCACAGGAAGTCAATGAATGGCCTAATCAGTCGAAAAGATTTTACATCATACAAAAAAAAAAAAAAAAAAAAAAAAAAAATCATCTTACTGCATGTTAGCAAATCAAAATATGTACAAATCTACATTAAGTAAATGAGTTTCTGAATAGGCACTTTAATTCATAACAGTTCAGCCAGCTGTCAGTATTCTTTGATGAGACATCACAAACACATAGAAGCTTGTTTTTTTTAACGACTCAACCAGATGGAGGCAGAAAATCCAGAAATAAACTAATATTAGCCCTAATAACCACATCAGTATACTTGGCCAGACTGCCACACACACACACACGTGCGCACACTCACTCATGCACATACACACAAATGTAAAATACACACACAGGGAAGCTCTAGTTTCCAAATATAAAGTTACAGTTTCTGCTACAGTACAGAAAGGAGACATTTTTTTAAACATGCATACAGTCCAGGAATGAATAATCGCCTCCACCTGTGAAGAAATCTGTAGCGCTTTTATTCCGCCCCCCCACCCCTCGGAAAAAAGTCGTAATAGGAGCCTTTCACCAAAAAGAAATCTCACACAAAAAATACAAATAAATAGATAATAAATAAACTAAATGAATCAGTATATAAATAAATCATTTTGTTAAATAAATCAATGTTACATAAATAAATCAAAGCGTAAACAGACTGATTTAGAGGCAGTGCTAAAATCTAAGATGGTGGAGATGCTCCTGCACTGGTGTGGATGCAGTTTGTTCTCTTTAATCAGTACCTGCCTGTTTGTTCTGCTCAGGTCTTTGTTTGCTTCCTCCTTTGATAATCTCCTAATCACATCCTTGAACTGCTGATGAACTCTGGGAACAATAACTAGTGTTAAAGTGAGCCAGTCTGTGGATATGTTAGTGGGATTAGTTACCAAACTGTAGTGTAGATGGGCTTTAACGCCCTTCGGTGTTATGCGTGGTGCTTATCTTCAGGTAGAAACACACAAAGGGAGCTGGGCGAATGCAGAAGCTCTTGCCACAGAGAAAAATGTGAACTGTGTATACAGCTAGGTTTAGAGAGCGCTACCATATCACCAGTGTGGCACAAACACAGGAGCAAATGAAGCCTCCACATTCGGGGTGAAATGTAATCTATAAAATCGAGAAGCTCTTGATTTAAAAGTACCTCACGTCACATTCAGTGTCACAGTTATCCCGACTTAAATCAAGCTCAAACAATTTTAAAACTGCATGTTAGATAGATTGGTGGTGAGAAAATCAATCTGTGCTTTCTGATTGAAAATCCCGATGAATTTATATTTGTTTGTTTTTTTAAATATGTCATTATTTTGATCAGTTGTATGTATGGTGTGTGTTTTGGTTTTTTTAAGTTGGAAACAACAAACTGCGTCCTCAGAGCGGCAGCTTTCTTACAGTCTGTGCCTGTGAGGTTCAGAGCGCGGCGGGGAGGGTGGCGGAGGCAGGGTGACGGTAGTCGGGGCCTCCACGGGGTCATCCATGGGCAAGACCAGCCGCGTTCCCCGGATCGCCACTTCGTGTTCTGCCACAGAGAGCTCGTGATCCAGACCTTCATCGAAAGAACCTACACCACCCCCGGCGCGGGTGGTGGAGGAGCGCTTGGGGTTGACGGTGCGGGATCCGGACGCGTCCGTGCTGACGGTGACGTCGGCATACATGGAGCTCACGCTGGCATCATTCAGGATGAAGTCAGAGTCGTCGTCATGGAGCTGACCTTCATTCTGGTGAGTGGGGAGAGAAGAGACGGCCATGAATGCTTCTACATGAAACTTAATCAAAATCAAGAATGATCCTTGATCAGTATGAGTATGTTTGCATGTACAGTACTGTGCAAAAGTCGTGAGTCATGCCTTATTTCTTTATATTTTCTTGGGAAAATGGGAAATAGGTGCAACGATTTACTGAAACATGTGAAAACATGCATGGAAATAAAGTGTGTGAAGTAAAGTAAGTGAGTAAGTCAATATTTGGTGTGACCACCTTTATTCTTCAACACAGCCTGAACTCTAGGAAGCTTTCCTGTTATTTCTTTATAGTCTTTAGGAACACTTCTCTAGGCTTCCTGAAGGACAACATGATCCCACACTGCTTCAGTAATGTTGAGGTCCAGGCTCTGTTGATGCCAATCCATGACTGAAAGTGTTTTGTGTGTTTTTACTGCATTGGCAGTGCGTTTGGGATCATTATGATGCTGACAAATGAAGTTGTTGCCAGTAGATCAAAATCTGATCTGCTTTCATAATTCCATCAATTTTAATAAGATCCCCAACACCACTGGCTGAAACATAGCCCCAAAACATGACAGAGCCTCCACCGTGCTTTAAAGACGGCCGTAGACACTCACTGTTGTACCTCTCTCCCGACCTCCTCTATACATATTGTTAAAACAGAAGTTTGCAAACTTGGATTCCTCACTCCATCAGAGCTGTTGCCACTGATTTCGAGTCCAGTTCTTGTGTAATTGGCATAACTCAGCCTTTTCTCCTTGTCACTCTTCCTTAAGAAGGGCTTCTTGACAGGCATCCTTCCACTGAGACCATTACTGATGAGCCTTCAATGATCAACTGAAGGTCCAGATGGATGTCTCAGGTCCTGAGTCAGATCTTTATTGATTTCTTTTCTATTTCCTAAGAAATGATTATCAGATACTACGCATCTGCTGTAGATATTTCTTTTAGAGTTAACACTTCTTCTTTAATCCTCAAATTTTCAGTATCCTCTGATTTTTTTTAAAGGGCATGGCACAGAAATACTAGTTTATTCCTGTCAAATGGCTTTTTCTATAGATTAAACTAAAAAAAGGGAATAGATAGTGTTTTTTGTGACAGACTTCCTAAAGATACAATTTAAAAATTTTTTTTTGCCAAGTTTTCTTAGTTTAGGTACGTTTCTTATGCTTGAATGATTCATAGCTAATTTTTAAGTGTACTAAAAAACAACAACAACAAAAAACGTTCCTCTGAAAATGGTCAGGAACATGGACTTCATTGGAAAAAAGGGAGTGAAAAAGCAGCCAATGTCGAAAGAAAAACTTTGAGAAGCCTTCAGAAAGTCTGGAGAACTATTTTCTCAAAGAGCACTTCAAAGAAAAAAAAAGTTACAAGAAAGCCTGGCTCCTTAGAAGGAAAATCTAAATAAATGAGAGGTGGCTGAAGACTTTTACACAGTCCTGTAAATCTGAATAACTCATAATTCTTTTTCATGTCCAAACCTCATAGGCCTGTGGGCTGGTGAGGCATCGAGCCAGCGGTCCACAGCATGCAGGCATAGTAGCAGTGAGAGGCGGACCGCTGTGGGTCAGGAGGGGTTTCAGGTAGCTGGTGAACAAGCTTGTGTCAAGGAGTGCACAATATAACCACGTTAAAGCAGTCTGGTTCAGCTGTAACAATAATGACTCAACCAGGTTTTCAACCCCAGCAAGTAAAGGAATATTTCTGTTTCACAACATCACTGTGAAACTTAAAACACATTTTATGGTTTACTAGAATTTTTTAGCTGAAATGTTTAAGTAAAAGGTTTAACATTTTAAAAACACCTTTGTGAAAAGCACAATATAAAACATAGTAAAATATATATCGTCACTCTATCTCTGAACCTCCTGTGTTGTTATGTTCTAGAAGTTTGTAAAGAGCGCCCTCTGGTGGCCACAGGTGAACACATCAGGTTCAAAGGATACTTGTGGTCAAAGTTATACCATATCCTAAAAGGCCAGGCGCTCTCATGTTTGGTGCTCCTTCGCTGTGACCCATCCAACGCACCCGAATTCTGTTCAGCAGAAGGGTGATAATAAGAAGGTGTGCATTTTTATTTCACCACAAAATCAGACAAATTAATACGGCACTCAACACCAACTCACAGTGTTGTCTTGATCAGAGTCCACACCCACCCTAAAAAAAACCCAAAGCAAAAACATGTACTTTGACAAAGTTCAGCGGAGGTGATGCAGCACAAACAGTAAGATACATGGAGGCAGGCTTACGGTATGCTCATGAAAGATAGCATGGGTGTGGTGCCACCACCACAGATCCACACAGTGAAGAAAACAATCAGGAGCGTGGTTGAAAACATCATCTGACGGGCGTAAGTCGCTGTGTCTCGAATGGAAAGTGCAAAGGTCATCGCCCCACGCAGACCTAGAGGAGACGAAAAATAAAACAGGGATGGGTGAAAAAGTTTTATTAATTATTGCTCATGTTGTGGATACATAGGCATATATGCGCAAATAAGAAAGAAAGTCCAAAGGACACAAGTCATTCTGAGAAGACGGTTCGAGGTCAGGTTTAGGTTAAGTCTCCGGGAAACAAAGCAGGTCCACTGTAGTGTGAAAAAACTGGAAAAACCAGAGCACCGTCCACATATTAAGTGATGTGTAGCTGATCGTTAGTTGATTTCAGGCTCCAGATGTGCAGGTGACCGACGTCAACTAAAAATAAACTGAGACCAAGTATTAAAAAAGTTGCCTTTGGTTTCAGTCTTTGTCACCTTCACTAAGTCTAAAGAGGCTTTGGTGTATATAACTACAGCCTCTGTGAATGTGTGAGCCGTTTACCCTTCGAACTTCTTTCTAACATTCACCAACAATATGCTAATAAAATACACAACTCCCACTCAGACTAATGAAAATGAAACTTCAACTGAATTCTTCTAGATGATAAAATCAAAACTGAAACATGTACACCCACTCTGGAAACAAACGGAAAATCCTCCTTCTTTTTAGGGGTTGCCACAGCGGACTATTTGCCTCTCCCTATCTCTAGCATCCCCCTCTGTCACATCAACCCTCTCCATGTCCTCCTTCACTACATCCGTGACCCTCCTCTTAAGTCTTGAAGTCTGGAAGCCCCATCTTTAACATAGCTTTGTCCAATATATCCACCATTGCTCCTCTGCACATGTGCAAACCATCACAGCCTTGACACTAACTGAAACCACACCTAATGAACATTAACTATAATAGCCCTACAAGTCACTGAACTTTTTAACGTTCCTCTTTGCTGGTCTCTTCCTGTGCGCATTCCCCATTAAAATGTGGCAGCGTGCCTTTTGTCCGTTTATTATTAACTTAATAAAAGTTAATAATAAATGTATCCTGTTCTTGGCTTAACTACTTCAGTTATTTCCTGGCAAGCTCATGCGCTGTGCGATGGTGTGGGTGTTTTTGCCTCTCCGGCTGCTGGTATATGTAGCAATGCTAATGAGCCGTTCCGAAAGTTTTCTCAGTGTACTTAATGAACTGTTGACATATATAACTGAAGGTTTAAGTGTAGAAACATGTCGGGGAATTCTATTTTTAGCATGTTTCAAAATCATTTTTACTTTTTACTTCTTTCTTGGTCCTTTCTGAGTAGGAAGAAATCTAAATTACTGACATAGAGACAGTTAGTATATTTGGTATGTTGTTTTGCTGAATGTCCATATATGACAGTTGCACTTTGCTGTACTTTTTCTTCTATTTTTTATAATGTTATATATAATGTTATATTTAAAGTAGAAGCAGACAACTGGGCTTTTCATTATCATATTGTAGAGCGAGTGTCGTTGGTCTACAAGGAGACTGCACGCCATTATCTGATGTTTTTAAACAGTTAATTGTTTAATTGTCTTATCGATGATTTTATCGATGTATTTCGGTTCGAGTCCAAGCCTGATAAACGGCTTTATACTGACGTACCTGCAAACATCATAACGTGCTGAAAGTTGTATCCGATCTTGTTCTTGCGGCCCAGGTTGAGGAGGAAGGACAGGGGGTAGATGTTTGCAGCCCTGCCCAGAAACACTGCCACCTACACAGCGCAGGAAGGTCAAGGACACAACACAGGAACTCTAACACTGGAATGGAAAATAATCACACATAGACGTAAACACCAGCTCGGCGGTGACTAAGCTTTGATATGCTGATTTGCATTGTTATTTTTGGCCTTGGTTAAACATGAAATAGAAGTTCAATTGTAATGGTATAAATATACACCAAAATATTTTTCAAGGCACATAAAACAAAGGGTTTTCATCATATATCCTGATGCCCCGCAGAGGCACTGAGTCCTTAACCACCAGCAGAGTAAAGGATACGAAGGCTCCGACAATGAAGAGAGGGTTGAAGACGTGCGACTGGAAGGAGAAGAGCGTCAGACCCATGTAGGAGAAGATGAAGTTCTCTGCCAGGAAGTTCAGCAGCTCAAACAACTGAAGGGGATGAGACAAGCGGATATTGAGTTTCATTTATATATATGCTACTTCCCCAGTTTTTACACTTCCTTCTATTTGAAACATTTAAAAACTTCCAAAATATTTTTGCGCACCATAAAATGACGACTCTGGAAGACCCAGAGTTCGGGAGAGGTCATTTAAAAAATGTTTGTCACATTTTCTTATGAAGCTACACTTGATGCGCCTATTCTACAGGGGCTTGCCAATCAAACATGTTAACCACTACACCAACAAAACATGTTTGACAGTGACAGAATGCAGTGAAAATCAATAACCTGTATTACAGAGTCCTATCTCCTCCCCCTCATAAACAGGGGGGAGGAGCTCGCACACTACAATGAAGGGTCAGCTTTTAATGAACTTTTACTGTGCATGCGACCAGGAGTGTGCATGTAGTTGTGAATCATCTGATGTTTTGGACATTTCTTCCCCTAGGCCTCAGTCACACAGGACTATAGGTTGGTTGGTGACCCACTGGCAATCTTTAGTCACTAGGGAAAATATGTATTCACTGTCCAGTTGGCGAATGATTAATGGAGGCTGTTGGCACCAAAAACCTCGTTATGCTCGCTCTGGTCAGATTGGCGCAGTGCACTGTAGTTTACATGGAAGATGCCGATTTTCTGCAAATACTTTGCAGCTGCTGGCCGTGCGGTCATTAGAAGAGACCTTCAAAGTAAAAGCTGTGCCTTACCAGCGCAAACTAAACATTTCAAAGCGGCCTGGAGTGCAGACGTAAATATTTTAAGCTGGTTTTCAGACACTTGAAAGCCATTTCCCACATTTGCTTCTTATAATAATAACAATAATAATAATAATAATGGATTGCATTTATATAGCGCTTTTCGGGACCCCTCAAAGCGCTTTACAATACCACTATTCATTCACTCTCACATTCATACACCGGTGAAGGCAAGCTACAGTTGTAGCCACAGCTGCCCTGGGACAGACTGACAGAGGCGAGGCTGCCATATCGCGCCATCGGCCCCTCTGGCCCTCTTAGACACTTTTTTGTCATTTCTCTATCTCAGTGCTGCTTTTGAGTCAGGTGACCACAAGTTTCTTGCGTGTCATATCATCTTTAACTCATCAGAAACACATAACTATGACAAACTCATATCTACAAACATCCTGCATTATCACGAACTGATACTGATGATTGTAGTCACTGGTTATTAACATTTAGTTGATATGTACGTGCAGCTCTGTGACTTCCTAGCTTCAACAGAAGACACAGAGCTGTGAGTTTGTAGGACACGCAGCAGTCAGCCACATCAGCTCCATCAGCTCACTGTTTCTGTGAATAAATGATAGCAGCTCGTGGATTTCTCAGAACTTTCTGCAAATTTGGCAAAAAGTATAACCAAGCTTGCACTAATGCCCAAGAAGCAGAGAAGCTGTGAGTCATCCTTCCTTCCAAGTTTTTCCTTTCAAGATATTTCACAGATTTAATTCTTTGCAAACCAGATCTTTTAATGCAATTGCGCAGCAACAACTGCTGCTTGAAAATTAATTAAAAACAATGGGATCGAGCACAATGTATAAGTTATACTGCATTTCACCTGTTTGGTCCTGTCTTGAGAGTCTGGTGAGAGATTGTTGTAGGTGTAGTGGGCCTGAGTGATCCCACAGAACAGCACAGCAACAACACCTGAAAGAACACACAGTCAACCCACATCAGCAGTCGGTAGGTTGATAATCTTGGTTTGAGCTTGGTGAGATTCTGCGGTTCTGCTATTGTCAGTCAAACCCAGAGATGAAAATCCAACGATTACCAAGCACTGTGTGTGTGTGTGTGTGTGTGTGTGTGTGTGTGTGTGTGTGTGTGTATATATATCGTATATTTGTTGACATGTTTCTACATCATCAGAAACACAGTAATTGTATCTTAAGCCCACAAACTGTACGCAGTAACTTACAGTTTTAGAAAATTGGGCATTTATTTTACTTACTGTATATATTTATTTTTACTCACTATCCAGAGAACTGAGCTGAGAGCCACAGTCAGCACAGACGGGTAGGAAACTACTGAGAGACAGACTAAATAAACATTGTTGTTGCTGCTGTTTTGTCATTTGACGGGACAAAAATGAATTCTTCAGTGAGACACTGGATAACTGGCACCATGAGAAGCTAAACAAAGCCTGTGTCCTTATCTAAATCTTCCTGTTTAGGAGAATAAAACTTCTAAATGTTATTATTAATGTCCAAACAGATATTTATAACCTTTTGGTGTGAATGAGTCAGTTTTACTTAGTAGACCAACAACTGTGTTAAATGAAGCTTCAGACTAACAAAAGATGGATATCAGATGTCTTCTCGTGAAGACCAATGAGTTATCAGACCTGACCTATCTTTGCAAAATACTACACAGAGAAATACCTAAGAAACACACAGATAAGCTGACACAGACTCTATGCCTCCACAGAGCACTTAAATGACTCCTTCGGGGTAGTTTCCAGTGAAAGCATGTGTCACCAAGACTGCACACATACACACGCACAGACTCACAAGGTGAAACCACTATCTCCCACACTGCTGCAGCTGCTAATCAAATACGGAAGGCAGTGTTGTTACAACTGCATGAGAGAGACTTTGTTGCAGGTCTACCTGTGAACCCGCAGGCCTCCGCCAAGAGAAAGGTGCTCCAGGACATCAGGAAAAAGAGCGCCGTCTCCAATAAGGGGAAGTCCCGCAGCTTAGTGAACTTGGTGACGTGACGGAAAGTTAAGGGACCAAACAAGGAGGCGTGGCAACTTTAATACACTGGAAAAAGGGAGAAACTGTATCGTTATTCATTTACCTCTTGCCCACACCTGTGAATGTAAATGTAAAATATGTCATGGTAAGAAACAAGTGAAAGGATATGAGGGCGGTCACAACTCCTGTAACAACACCGAGAGCAAAAGATCCGCTGAAGACGCCCAGAAAGACGCCGAAGGACTTCAACATGGCCATGGCCTCAAAGCTGTGGCTGTTGTCGCCTGCAGGCTGGTACGCCACAATGGAGCTGCAGGGAAGACAGAGAGCATGCACGCAAAACCATTTAGAAGAAAAAAGGAAGTGGGGCTTTACTACAAAAGAGGCCTTACTAAGAAAAGGGAAGCTGGTCAAACACATGCTCACAAAATAGCGTCAGGAATGAAATCACAAATGCAGCAACCCAACTCCAAGAATGGCTTCTCCTACCAGTCTCATCCGATTTAATTCAGATGAACTTGGTTATGATTTGGACATATCTGCAAAGACTTCAAATATGTGGAGTTGGGTTTTACAGTCATAAATGGAAAAATAAAAGGTCTTGCATGCTTCATTTGAACTCTATCAGGTTAATATGCAGCAATAACCTTTAATGAGCCTAAATGACTAAAAACTTCAGAAGAATAAAGGGTTTCCTGGTGATTCTATAAATGGTGGGTGATCTAAAAATCAAAAATAAAAGTAGGAATGGATATGAAAGGGCTGCAGCGTCTCAGGAGTGAAAGGGAGGGTGATGAAGGATGATCCTAAAGCGTACCTTCTAAGGTTTGAGGTTCTAAAATATTAACAAAAGCAAAAACCACGCAGTCCCCCTGACCAGCCCACCCACCGAGGAGTCACTGTCTGGTTTTCTCCCAGCCATTCCTCGGCCACCTCAGGTAACAGTGAGCTCTCGTTTCCTGCGGAGCGCACAGCTCCAGCACCATGCCTACCCAGCTTTTCGAAGCGGAGGAGAACACTACATACATACGTACGTACGGGCAAGGCGATGCATGACACAGATGGGTGGAGACAGGTAAGCAGTGAAATGACAGGGATTGATGTTAGTATGATTAATGCGTGTACAATACAAAAAAGCCATTTCTGCCACAGTTAGCTCCATTCAAGCACAGGTTTTATGGGACTAATTAGAAAAGAACTAGAAATTATAATTACAAATGTAACTGTTCTTTCTGTGTGTAATGAATATGAAAAAATTGGCACTATTTTTGGAGCCCAACTGAAGGAATCAAACACAAAATTAACAGTTTTTCTTCTGCATAAAAATTAATTTAACTCAGATTTAACTCAGGTTCCAACAGTTTGAGCTGAATTGTTCACCAAAATGTAATTACTTTAGCAAAAAGCCCCACATGATTGAGCCTAAACTGCTACAGCTTCAGAAAGAAACATTGCACCAATTATATCAACTAACAACTCTTAAAAAGCACTTATTGTTTTGTGACGGCCATTAAAAATTGTTCATTAATGTGGCACCGATGGTTCAGTGCGTCAGTAATACGTACGAGGAGAGGACGATGGCGACGGCATCATTGAGGACGCTTTCCCCAAACAGTAAAGCGTAGAGGTCCACGTCTACCTTTAGCTCATTGAAGATGGCGAGGACTGTCACTGAGACACAGAAAATAAAGAGTATAAAACATCGAAATAATAACAGGAACGCTTCCACGCTTCTTCAACAGCAGCGTGCAAAAGAAGTGATTTTATTACATGCAGTCCAAAACAGCATCAGATGCTTATCTTCTCTGTTAATTTTGGATGTGGGTACCTACCAGGGTCTGTTGCTGAAACGATGGCCCCAAAGAAGAGGCAATCAGTAAAGTAAAAATCTCCACCAAGCTGCCCCACGACTTTCATGAAGGACACAAAGCCATACATGATCAGCCTAGGAGAGAAAAAACAAACACTCAAACCACTGCTATTCAGCAACAATCTGATCACATGTAGGAATGCAAGGTCTGCAGTGTGGTATGTACCGTGGGTGTGTGGATACTCTATCTCATCCTCACCATCTTCAGAGGTCTGCAACCTGGATGTCATCCTGGACTCCACCCTCACATTCACATCATATATTAAATCCATCTCTGAATTTGCCATCTACCACCTGAAGAACATCTCCAGACTGTGGCCAGTACTCTCAGACTTTGCAGCTAAAACCCTTTCATGCTTTCATCACCTCCCGCCTGGACTACTGTATCTTCAGAACTCAGCTCCTAGAGTTCTTACTTGTACAAAGTCCCAGTAACACATCACCCACACCGGCTCCTGGGAAAGTCCCATATTTCCTAAAAGATCTACCTCCTTGCCTACATGCTCTTGCTTCCCAGTATTTATCTGACCTTTTCCTCCGCTACACAAACCTTGGAACCAGCTATATAAATCTAAGTTACTATTGTCAATATTATCATTGCATGGCTTAAGATTTTCTGCACTATTCTGAACTAATTTCAGAGATTTTTACTTCACTTACCCGATAACAAAGCAGGATATAACTGTTCCGATGAAAGCATAGGCGAGGATGGAACCGATGTTTCTGAAAAAGTGTCTCTGAGAAAGACAGAGAGCGGGTGTTTATTTTAAGAAAGAGGCTACGAACAAATGAATAATCTTAAAAAGAAAACATTAAAAAAAAAACTATAAACCCTTACAGCTATATATTTAATAACAGATACTTATATAAATCTTTATATAAAACCTTTTGACACTCTTACCCTTTTCAGACTGTAACCCGCATGGAAAATAATGGGAGGCAGCAAAATGTTGAAAAACACCTCTGGGTCAAAGGTCACCTGAGGAAAGCAGTAAGATGTAGGTTAGTTAGGCACTTAATTGCCATCCATCCATTTTAATCACATTATGAGACATACATGTCTCGCTTAGTGTGAGACATGCACACTAAACAGCCAATACTTCAACCCTCCACCATCTGTTCCCTTGCCTTTCTCAACATCTCATCATCCTGTACTTGGTGACCTTTGCCCTGTCCGACTTCCCCCTTCAGAGTGTACTCATAGAACCGTCCGCTGACATTGACCAAGAGAGTGGCAGGACTGCCGTTAACGGCACAGCCGAGAATCACGTCGCTCATGCTTTGGGGGCGTGGATGCCAAACCGCAGGATCACACCCACCAGCAGTCCTTTGGGAAAGTGGAAAAAGAGAAAAGAGCAAGTGAAATCAGAACAGGCAGCACAGGATTTGAAGTTAACTATTATTTGAGGAGGAAATTAGGCTGAGATTGCATTTAAAACTATTGAATCAACCAATACTGATGGGAGAATTATTCTTACAGAAGTGCGCTTTATTATTTTGAAAGGAAAGGATACTTTAATAGCTATAAATAGGAATTATAGGGCCCATCTCTAGTCATTTGTTTGTCGTTTATTGTTGCAATACAATACCCATTATCGTGTATTCTGTTGCAACAGTTTTTATTAGGGATATCACTCTGATTAGAAGTATGCTGCCCAAGATACGTGAGATTTACCTGTTAAATTATTCAGCTAGCATTAAAGCTACGTTTAATGAACTGACTGATATGACTGCTAGCTCGGTGTCCTTACCATAGATCATGGCAAGCCCTGTTTCGTGCAGGAACCTGAATCGGCGGTGTTTGAAAAGCCATATGGTTAGTATGGTGAGCGTCAAGAGCATTATGAATATCAGTAGGTAGGCACTGTCCTGTCGGTGGCTTTCCTCTGCTATCCTCTCAGTTGCGCCGTTGTCCATCGCACCGCCGTCCCCTTGGCTCCCGACGAGCAGGACTGTGAGCAGAAAAGGCAGCAGCAGCGGCGCTTTCGACGGCTTACCGCCAAGAAAGCGACTCCGTGTGAATCCCATTTTGTCTCTGTGTCCAAACAGTTACATTTGTTGTTAAATTAGTGCTGCTTTTTTTGCCGGGAAACAGCTGATTAGATTAGAAATTAGCTGGACCGGGGTAAATGACAGGTCCTTCCTTGCCGTTACCAAAACACTGGGACTTCCGGCTCTTCAAAATAAAAGCTTCGAAGGGCAAAGTTACACATAAACGAGTGAAGGTTGCACAATAGACATGAAAAAAAATGGCGTCGTTTAAACAAATGAGAAACTTGTAAATTATAGTGAATTTACATTAAAGCGGTATAAAGTCACAATAATTTATACCTACTTAACCTCCTAAGACCCGAACTCTTCCACGACATGCATTTTTAATTTCTCTTTGATATTTGGGCATATTGGGGCCCGATGAACGTAAAAACAAAGAATTTCCAATTTTATTTTATTTTTTTACCTTATTTTTGTTTTTAAGAAAAATGAGAGCCACAAATGAGGATATTCATTTAAAATTTTGATAGAACAGTAGCAGTATAATGTCCTCGTAAGTGGATATCAGGCCCATGTAGAGCAAAATTTAGTATTTTGGTCAAAATAACCAAAAATGTGATGTCCACATATGTGGACGGCAGGTCCTAGGAGGTTGAAGGAGGAGGGTTGGAATATTAACACAACATGTGCGGCCTGTTAACATTTTAGCAAATTCTTTCAAGTTCCGCATTTAAAAAGTAACCGTTGCTCTCTTTTTATTACTTTTTTCAAAGGCTAAATTATTTAAAAGATGTAAGTCATAGGCTTACTCATTCTATCTCACAGCACTTCCACATTCACACATGGCACCACGTTCGCAGCAAAGCCTGACAGGTGTTGCAAAGCAGATTAGCACTGCTTAAATAGCCCGTAGATCCAAGTCAGAGTTTTCAGATTAATTCTCTTACTATGGAATGCTGACACCCTCGCTCTGAATATGAGTAAATATAGCCCTGTTGTATTTATATCTATTCACCATGTCACCACAGAGTCGGTCAGAAATGTGTTTTTCATGTAGTTTGAGACACGTACTAGATAACTTTGTTCAGTAACTTTTTTTTTTTTTTGCCTTTGTTTGGACATTTTTCAGACAATACTTGTAAGACACAAGTCTTGTCGCTACTTGGTCTTTATTTTTGTTAAAAGGCTAAGATACATGGCTATTACAAACAATAGCCAAAACTTGATTCATATTTCATTATTGCATTATAGGTTACTATTTTATTTATTCATTTATTTTTTGTAAGTGTAGGTTACATACAACAGGCCTACAATATATTTTAGTTTCTGAATACTGTTGTTCCAGGTCCACAAAGGCTTTTTCTGAGGTCAACTTTAATTATGTTACAAGGAAGTGATAAATCATCACAGTGTTTGGTCTAACTACAGGAACTGATGAGAAACAACACCGCAACAGTCGGCTCAGTTACGTCAGAAAAACAGCAACAGTCAGAGTTGTGAAGCTGCAAAAGTACTCTTAACATCCTGTTTTAGTGCGCCATGAAGCCGACGAGACTGCTTCTACTTCTCTGTCTGATCGGACCTGTGTTTGCCGTAGAAGCTCCTGGTAAGATCAATTAAACAAGATCCAAGTTATTAAAAATTATAGTTTACTGATGACAGTTTATATTTTTAGGTTGAGTACAAGTGTCTGAATAGTCAGTGAGTCTGTTTTTGGCAGATCTACATATATTATCTCCCGCGCGGGTAGCATTCAATACTTATTTAATCAGCTTCCTTAAAACAGCGAATCAGTTAAGAAGAAAGGACCCGAGGACCTGAGAAAGGACCTGAGTTGTTGTACATTGATATATAAATAATTGCTATCTAAATTAATTAAAGTCAGTTTAAGGTCATGGGTGTATGACTGTACCGTTATGTAGATTTTATATGTCTAACCTTCATCCGTTTTTGAAAATCATTTTCTCAAATTGGTCATATTTTTAACAGATGTGGATTGCTTGGTTATCAATTTGAAATATGTTTCCTGTACCTGGAATAAGAAGGAGACACCAAAGGTCAACTACACCTTCTATAGTAGGTGGGTAACCGCTGATAACAGCAGTGGGACATCTTAGTGACGTCTTCTGAATTCATCAGATTAGAATTAAGCTGGTTGTGCTTCAGTGGAAGATGTAATGAAAATTCTTCTCTTTTTCTGATAAACTTAACAATTAAACATATTTAATTGCTAAGCCCTTACAAATAAAAAAAAAACACATTGAACATATCATTGGTCATGATGAATACTAAAGTAGATATGGCTCTATACTTTGTGTGATTGTTTTTTATTATTATTTCTCCACAGTTTCTTCAATAAGGAAAAAAAAAGCTGCCCACAGTATTTGACAGAGAACAACATGAACATTGGCTGTATCCAGCCATGTGAGTCTGGCGACAGATTCCTGACTTTTAACACCATGCTGGTACATGGCAATGATAGCTTTAAGGAGACACATGGACTTAAAAACCGAGGTATGTATTTACCCTGGCATGGAACATAACTGTATTTAAAATAACAAATAAAATAATGATGGAAAAATTTGTGTAATTATTGGGATTTTTTTTTTTATTTACACTGTTGCTTAAATCTAAAAAAAAATTTCCAAGAAAATTGTGGGTATTCTGACATGAAAGAGGCCTTAAAAATATAATGTATACTGGCATGTCTGTTCATGTTATTACACGTCTGTATCTTTTCAGTCAAGTTAAATCCACCAACCAACCTGACTGTTCTCAATGGATCAGACTTTAACTTGTGGTTTTACTGGAACCACACTTCTCCCGCTCGTCTACACTGTGTGGAGAGTGAGGTCCGCTTCAGGACAAACAACAATAAGTGGGAGGTAGGAAAAGAGTTTCTTTCATCCTTTTTAATTCATTGCTTTTTTGCCTCTTCTTGTTCTCTTCCATTCTAATGTTTTCTCAACTCCATCTGATTTTCCAGTTCTCTAAAGTTAGCGCCGGGATACAGAAATACTGCATCAACTCGCCCTCGGGCAGTTCCCGATATGAGCTGCAAGTGCGGAACAGAATAGATGAAAGCTGTGGATCGTCTGATTTCTGGAGTGACTGGAGTGAACCTGTGTTCTGGGGATCCAACAACAGCACAGGTTAAAAATTTTACATGTTATGAAGAAAAGATGTCGTTTTTTTTCCCAAAAAAGTACTTGAATGACTGCTTAAACATGGCAGATGTTTTTTTTTCTTATGTATAGCTGACATATTTTCTGTATTTTTCAGAAATAAAAATTTATGTTTGTATAGAACTTTAGATGTATTTCAGTTACTGTTTGACCCCAACATGCTTGGTTAAAATTCAAAATTATGCTTCCTAACAATGCGTTGCCTAATATTTAGAGCTACAAGATTTATACAATTAATATTCTTCTTTTTTCTTCCTCACAGACTCTGACTCAGTGCCTGGGTGGATGACATTGCTCTATGTGGTGGGTGCCATCACCCTCATGCTGCTGGTGGTGATGTTACTGCAACGTGAAAGGTGGGTTCTTCCATAAATCAGATGATTGATCTATGATCAGATCACAGATCCAACCGATGTGCCACAAAGCCAGTTTAGGTGTGCCATGCGATTTTGTGACCATAGATTAGAACTGGAACCAGCATATGGTGGCAACCCAAATACTTCATTGTGCCCACTGTGTTCATGACCTTAAAAAGTGTTTGCACAAGATTTTTTTTCTCAAATTCTGTGGAATTTACTCAGGATACTGAGTAATCACCAAAACTAGGGTTAGGGTCACCATGTCATTGCTACTTGTAAGCCTCTACCTTCAGTTAGGTCCCAAACTGGTTCCCTACAACCACTGCTGGTGGAAAGTATCCAGTCTGCTTATTGTTTCCAGGTTGTTACCGTAGCCAGGGTTTCCAAACATTGGTGTTTCGAGCTTTCCCAAATGCATTCTTTTCCCTCTTCTTGCGTTTTGCCCCAGCCTGCTCTTTGTTGATTGATCTTTTAAGTTCTTGTCATCTGTTTTCTTTGCTCTTTGCCTGAGTTTTTTGTTCTGCGTGCTACCAATCCATGTACGAACTCTGAATGCAAATTTGACTTTTACTGGATTTCCTGCATCATACATTCGGATTCCTGATCCTGAAAGCTCAGCCCCACTCAGCTACAGTGCTGAGGTGTTAGCGTGAACAAAGTAAATGCAAATATTCTTGTAATGAAAAAATGAGAGTAACAGTGTCCCTACCTTCCATACAGGCTCAAAATCATCCTGATCCCTGCAGTTCCCAAACCATCCCCGATTCTTCATGACATTGAGGTTAGTAACATCCAGAGGTCTGTCTTATCCTTCCAATTCCCAGTCACACAAGATTTCTTACTAGATTTCTAAAGCCAGAAAACTAATTAAGATACTAAAAGAATAAAATGAAGAGTAATAAATATGCATGTTAGTGGCTGTGTGAGACCGTATTGGGTATCACAGTGCTTTGCTGTTAATGATAATGCCACGATTCATGATAGTCCACTCAGTAGTAGTAGAAAGGAGCACCAAGGCATTAGTTCACATCTTCTGGGAACCTTGAATGTCTGTAGAAGTCCTGGCAGACAGTTTAATAGTCATTAAATTGTCCAGATCAAAAGGGGGAACCAGTAGACTGAGAACAGCACCACTTAATGGCTAAAAATATAAATACTCTTGTGTTCAAATGATTTTTCAGCGTAGAGTTCTGGGGAAGGAGTTACCCATAATTGTGACTCAAAAATCCAATTTGTTGCATTTATTTGTCAAATTAATGTAAAGATTTTCCCCCCACTTCTTTAAGGACTGGTTTCAGCTCTCCAGAGGTCTGAAAGAGAATTTTAAAGCAAGCTACAATGAGCAGGTCTGCCCTGTGCGTGAGTACAACTACATCTCTCAGTCTGACAGCATGAACTCCACCTCCTCTGTCAGCACCGACCAAACCGACTGCTCTGTGTCCATCGATGTGAACGATCCAGAAGATCTGTACGTCCCCTTGTCCTCTTCCAGCTCCCAAGTTCCATCTGAGGAGGTGCAGCAGGTTTCTGACTAAGCAGGTCGTGAACCAGGGTTAGGTTTGCCTGAACCAAACTATCGGGACTTTGTTACACTGATACATCTCCTGCTTGATGACAGTGATTATTAGAAGGGTTTACAACAGTTCCCAGTGAGAAGAACCCCAATATTTGCTGGAGGTATTTAATCAGTTACACCCAAGCTTAGCCTTTTAAATAAAACCTCAGAATCCTTCAAAAAGCAGCTGAAGACATTTTTATACAAACGGGCTTTTAATTAATTTTAACTTGTATGTCTGATCTTATTGTGAAGCACTTTGTGATTTTTATCTGTGAAATGTGCTATATAAATAAATTTTTACTTAGAATACAGATTTTAGTTTAATAAACTTGACTTTAATATCTCTTTGAAATCTTCAACCTCACAGATACATAGTACTCCATCTTAATAAAAGGCTTTTCCTTTTTGTTAAGACAGGTGGTATAAAGTGCTGGCAAAGTTACTCTTGAAAACATACTTTAGATGATATGCATTCTATTAATCAGGGTGCAGCGATCAGCTCTCTGCATATCAAAAATCAAACTGATGTTTTCACTACTGCCCAAGAAGAACACAAATTGTGAAACATGCTTCCTTTTGATGTATTTCAGTGATTGTAACTGCAGCTCCATCTACTGTTAATCATTTCCATTATTTTTATTTTTTATATTTTTACATAAGGTCTTGGAAAACCTTTTAGCTCATTCGCGAGCGCTTATTTAAGTTGTTGTATATTATTGCATTGTATTTATTGACTTTTAATGTGTTAGGTTGGAAAATAAATCCCATTATTTTGGCTAGTTTTGTTTTTGTTTTTCAGATAAAACATCACACATGTCTACACACACTTTATAATAAGGCATTACCTGTATTCTGTGAAGCTGTGTACTTGAAGTTTGCAGTGCATGATATACTTTGACACTGTGCGATTATTGATCGTTGCAGAGTTAAAATTTGGAGAGAAAGTCAGAGAGGGGAGGCTGGTTTGGACACGTAGATTTTGTCTGTCCCCAAAGAAGAATCACAAGTGTCTAAAATCACTTTCCAAACTAATTTTGTCATTTTTGTATTTATCTGGCAGCCATTTACTTAACAAAAATTCAGAAATAACAGGAAAGTTCATAGATTTCTGTCAGATAAGGAAATGTGGACTCATTGTACCCTGCCGAAAGTACACTGGTGACGTCACTTTTTTGATAGACAGACATATAAACACAGACCAGAGCACTTGAAACTCCCCTTTGTGTTAGGTTCCAGTCAAAGTAGGTCTAAACAGAACCACATATTATAATGTTGAAACACAGACATAGACTCACAAAGTGAAATCAGTAAGTGCCACATTGCTGCAGCTGGCAAACAAATGTCAAAATCGATGGTAAAGCCTCTGACGTGGGTGTACTTGTGAACTCGCGGACACTGGTCGAGTGAAAGGTGCAATGTGTGAGTTTAAAGCAGTGGTTCCCAAAGTGGGGGGCGCGCCCCCTAGGAGGAGTGCAGTATGAATTAGAAAAAAAAAAGTTTTTTTGGAAGGGCTCCCACACAAACGCAAAGCAGAGGTTGAAGCATCACCAAATATGCTTCCAAACCAACTTCCAAGACAAAGACTAGAAAATATGATGAAGCATATCTTGCCTTTGGCTTCACCTGCACAACAGCCGTCGTGCCAAGGTAGGGATCCCCGACAGAATTCGTTTCCCCTGCGTCAGGAGCACATGTTAGGCTCTCCAAATCACGACTAAACAGTATCCCACATTCTTGATTTTTAGTTCACAAACACTTCTTATAGCGACTAACTACTCCTGCAACTTTGGAGGTTTTAGCTCTTTATACAGTGAAGTTACAGGAGGATAAAAATAATTATCAGGCAAAATGTCCTTTGTTTGTTAAAATAATCTCGTCCAATACCACGTGAGAACAATAAATATATTATATTATCTGCTGTAACCCTCAAACTGAATGGTAATGTAACGAAACCCCTTTTTCACTTTTTCACAAACCTAAAACATCGCTACTTCCACGTCTAATTGTCTCTGATGGAGACGGAGTAAACTGGACTCGCACTCCGTGCCCAGTAAATTATTCAATAAAGATTGCTATGCTATGCATATATTACAGGACATTAAAAGTCCAACTTCAAATGTCAGTGTACATCGTTTCGAAAGCAGTTTCCTCTGACAGGAAACCCACATACAAACTCCATGGTAGATCCAATAGTCTTTTGAGAAGTTGTGAGAAGCTCTTTTCACACCTCTCACAACTTCTCAAAAACACTCCTGCAAGTTCGTCAGTTTAACTCAGACCTGGGGGGGGCGGTTAACTCAGGCAGGAATTGGACAGCTGAGCAAATCAGAGGTTCAAAGAGAGTCAAGATGGAAGTCAAATCCACTCAAACAGAAGCAGCTGATGGGTTAATAGATGGCATGTCCAAAGAAGCATATGAGCTCATGGTCAAAGAAACTCCAACTTCCACCTACTGGAAAGAGGTAGCAGAGGAGCAACAGAAAGCACTGTACAATGTTCTACAGGAGAATGAGAAGCTCCACAAAAGCATAGACGACAGAGATGAGCAGATAACGAAGCTTCAGAGTGAAAATGAAGAGCTGCAGGAGCTTGCTCAACATGTCCAGTACATGGCTGACATGACTGAGAGACTGACTGGGAAATCTCCTGACAATCTGGATGAGCTCAGAGGAATTGCCCTTGATGAAGATGAGGCTGAACATGAAGACTACGACGACTTGGCAGATCAGAGTGAAAACGATCCAGACTACAGTCACGGCTCTGCAGAAGAGCTATCAGATGATGAAGAACCAGGACCCTCAGGACTCCAGAACTAATACTGCATAACTTTGACATTTTGACCTGAGTAAGCTTTGACTGCAACGAGTACTTCGTTTGAAGGAGATGAGCTTTAAAGATGTGTATGTACTCTAAATTCAGCCTGCAATTTTTTTTAAAATATATTTTTTCATCATTGCTTGCTCAGGTTTTTAAGGGTCTTAAGAAACTAAGCTAGTGAAGCCTTCCTTTAACAGAAGACCCCTTGATGTGTCATAGGAAGACAAGTACAGATGTGAACTAAGCTGCTGGCACCTGAAAGACTTGTCAGGGTGTCCACAACCATTAGTCTAAAACAGCGGTCCCCAACCTTTTTTGCACCACGGACCGGTTTGTGCCCGACAATATTTTCACGGACCGGCCTTTAAGGTGTCACGGATAAATACAACAAAATAATAACTGACACCCCTTTCTCAACGAGAAGTCTGGGCTCGGGTGAGCCTGACTGCTGAAGATATCTACCTATTTGGAACCATGGTAACAGGGTTCTTGCTGATCGGAGCTGGCTTGGCCCTGGCTTATCGAAGAATTAAGGAAGCGGAACCGGCTGTTCAAACCCCCACAAGGCTGCCCGCTGGGACTGAAACGATGGGACGAGGCTTGAGTTTCTCAAAAGGGGCTCATTGAGTGCAGCACGGATAAGATCTTGGAGAACCGCACAGCTGCCGTGAATACTCAGAACAAGACCTCTGAGTGCAAACTGATTACATCTGGAGGGGCTCGCTCGGAATAACACCTCTGAGCGCAAATTGGATCACATCTTGGAGAAGCTCACTGCGGTCGTGAGTTCTCAGAATCGGCTTTTTGAGCACAAGAATGACAACATCACGGAGCATAAGTCTGATAACATCATGGAGAAGCTCGTGGCTCTCCAACGGGAGATTGAGTGACCAGTGTTGGACTGTTAGAACAGCTTTGAAATTCATATGAGTTGTTCGCAGTAAAGTTAAAACCACCATCACTTCATGCGGATACCCCTTCGGCGCCAGCTGTGGTCTCAAGGCTGGAGCTGTACAACAACACCCTGATAACAACTGTGTTGAGACGGTTCTTCCCATTCTATGCAAGGCCACCTGGGTTGGCTGGTAGACTGTTTACTTAGCCTGGCAGGGCGAAGGACACTGTCTCAGCTGAACTCTGGACATACACACACACACGCACACAGACATATATACACATGCAGACATACACTCATCCCCCCTCCCCCCTCCAAACGCCTTCGACGCTTATTCCCTTCCGATGCTGACGGTGGATCATGGAGACCAGAGCATAGGCTGCAGGCCCGGATGTACTGTCTAAATCGGCTGTCTCTCACCCTTTACCCATCCCTGTTGCTTGTCATGTGTTTCTTTGGTGTATTAGAGTTTTTTTCATGTGCTATGTGCAGAGGTGTTTTTTTCTGTTCTCAAACTGATCTCCCTGTTGGAGCTCAGTCTGGGGGGAGTTATTTTTTTCTCCTTATCTTTCCTCATGTTGTGCTTTTCCATGTTATACCTCTCTGACCTGTCTTCCCTATGTGATGTTTGTGTAATGTATGTATGGTCGGAAGGGTAAGACGGCGCTGGCACGGCTGGCAGCCTTAATCCAATTTCCTTCGGGATGAATAAAGTATGATCAATCAATCAATCAAAATAAAACTAGTACTGGTACCGAAAAAAAGAAGATTTATTCATAACACACGTGAAAAGACCCAGGAAAACCGAGTTAACGATAAAAACGATGACAAAATAACGCTGAAAACCGATAAAAATCCTGAAAACCTTACATTTCAGACCTGAGCCTCAACTCTCGCGTCCCGGTACCAAACGACTCACGGACCGGTACTGGTCCGAGGCCCGGGGGTTGGGGACCGCTGGTCTAAAAGAAGTTGACCTTGGGCAGGTGAAACTAAAATGCTTGTCCAACGTGCTTCTTTTGGCACTTGATTTGTCTTGCGGCTCAGTGTTTATAAATTTTACTTGAACACCTGTTTTTTGTTTTGTTTTTTTTTCCCTGTTGTGATAAGTTAAATGTACAACGTTGGTCAGTTATTTACTGCCAGATGTGGCAAAGAGCATGACCCTGAAATGCTGCCTCACTGTAAAATTGTGAAACTGGTCAAAAATAAATTGCTAAATAATAGCACGAGATGATGAGCAAATGATAGCAGAAGTGCAGAGAAAATGTAAGACTGGCTGACTAAAAACAGAACTATTTCTTGAATTATTCAATAAAGATTGCATGAAACCTTCTCTGTGTGTTGTACTATACTTATTTTACAGGACATTAAAAGTCCAACTTCAAATGTCAGTGTACATCGTTTCATTCTATATTTTTGAAAGCAGTTTCCTCTGACAGGAAACCCACAAAACTCTATAGCACGAGATGTTATGACATCTCGTGCTACGGATGAGTAGTAATTTGACCTGTTAAAAGTGTCGGGATTCTTTAATATTGTTTTATATAAATAATTGACAGACTTGTCCAAATAAGAAGGAACATCAAAGTAAACTGAGACCTTTTAGTGTCACACCTGTGCTAAATGAGAGTTTGTTTTCACTTTTGTCTTTGTGATAAAAAACATCAGATGTCTTTGACTTGAAGCATTGCATTTGCATCCAACAGATAATACCTGTTCTGTTAAAATAATTAAAACACAGGGAGTTGGGGGTTATGTGAAAAGGAAAAGACCATCTCTGAATCGAGGAGGGGGCCTAAGGGTACATCTTTCTCCATCTTACAATGCTGTGATTGCAGCCATTCCCCAACTCTCTGTGAATGGCACTCATGGCTATTGATCAACAGTCTTTGATCAGTGGTTGTTGATGAATGGTCATGACAATTTTCATATTACTAATCAAGAAACTCACCTCACAGCCCGGTGATGCTAGTTTCAGTCACTGTGCAAATGTTCAGTTTATAAGATTGGAGAAACCTGCAGTCAGCTGAGATGAGTGAAGCTGAGTCACTTGGATGAGGGAAGAAACGTTTCTCCCACTGATGCTACATCCAGATGAAGAGAATCAACTTTTTGGGAATACATTTACTTATTTCTCTTTTTAAAGTTGCATTTTAAAAAAGGTTTTAAAAATCTATTGTTTTATTTGGAATTTGAAAATGGTTTTTAAATTAGGTTTTTAATTCTTTTTTGGGAAATCCAGTTTCAATTTGAAGTTTTAACTGTGAAAAAGTGATTTAGAAATATTTTTTATTTTAAATTTATTTATTTAATAATAAATTACTTTAGTAATATTTCAATTAAATAAATAAAAAATTAATTTACTAATGAATATTTTATGGCACAATTCATTATTGAAGGACAAAATTCTTTATTTTGATGCATGTGGCTCTTCTGGTCCTCCATACCAAACAGCAACAGTCAGAGGTCGAAGTAAACTTGAACCTCTACTGTTAAAATCCTGTTTTAGTGCGCCATGATGCCAGCCAGACTGCTTCTACTTCTCTGTCTGATCGGACCCGTGTTTGCTGAAAAAAGCCCTGGTAAGATCATTTTAAATAGAGCTATTATGTTGTTGTTGTTGTTTTAATGTAACATAAGGTGACATCTTTTTTTTAAAGTCTGCTGATTGTCTAGTGTTGACGTCCATAGTCCAAATGTGGTCTTTCTGGACGACTTTTCAATGTCAAATTTTAATACTGGTTCTGTAGGTTCTGTAGTCCCACATTTCCAAATAGTGGAGGATATGTTTTATACAGGTTACCAGTTAATTTTTCTGTAGCTCTCTTTACACCTATGTACTCGTCTCCAGTTATCAGTTATTGGAAAATGATCTGGAACAGTACGCCTCCTTCTGTAATGGGACGAGATCATAATAGATATGTGTGAAGAAATGCAGAGTAATCAGCGGACATCTCCAAGATGGTGCGGACTCTTGACACTAAAACAAAAGTGAGCAGCTGTACGGTGGATTTGGAGCAGAAATGTCCCCAGCTTCTCACAGTCACTTTGAAAACTCCGGAAGCCTTTGGCCACCGGTCATTTATGGGTTCAAACAAATGACATAAGGCTGGAATAAAATGTATCCATCAACTTGTAGACTTTATTTTGAGATGCAAGACACTAACACACACCAACTAACCCCTCTAAAAGCAACTGGCTTCCTTTTACACTTTACCTGCTTCAGGCGAGCATCTGGAATAACCCAAGTGTGAGGGTAACAAAACAAATGGAAAAACCAAACATCAAAATAAATAAGCACCAAACCAAAATATAACACAAAGAAGACAAATTTACATATTTCCAGAGTCTTACAAACACTTTAATCCCCCCATCCTTCTTCACCTTTCACACACTGTCATTTAAATACTAGTCAAATGTCCACTGAACTCCATTAACCTAATAACGAATCACGTGAAATCAGTGTGTTCCTTTTTTATCTCGCTTTTGAAATGCCAGTCCCTCATAAACTAATAAAAATACAGGGAATGGTGATGGCATGGACTGACACGTCTATCCAACGTTCAGGGTTTAGTGAGCAAGGTAGTGAGTATATGACTGTACTGTTATTGCTGTAAGGCAGATTTGATATGTCTAACCTTTATCACTTTTTAAAAATCATTTTCTCAAATCTATCATGTTTTTAACAGATGTGGATTGCTTGGTGGTAAGTCTGGATTATGTTTCCTGCACATGGAATAAGACCGGGACTCCTGAGGTCAACTACACCTTCTACATCAAGTGCGTAGTTGTTGACAATAGCATCAACACTTCTTTGTAATGTCTTCTGAAATTAATCAGATTATAATTAAATGTTGTACCTGAGTGAAAGATGTGATGAAAATCTATTTTACTCTCAGCATTAACGAGTAAAGACATTTTCGAACTTTTTTGAACTCCAACTCCAAAAATGTTGGGATGCTGTGGAAAACGAAAATAAAAACTTATTGCAATGGTCTCATTAGCCTATATTTTATTCACAACAAACCATAGAACAAACGGAGAAAAAAAAAGTTTAATTTTAAGATAAATATTAGCTCATTTGGAATTTGATGGCAACACCAAAGTTAAAAAATAAATTGCGATGTGGCAACAAAAGGCTGGAAAAGTAAATGGTACGAAAAAGAAACATTTGCTGTAACATTTGGATCAGCTAACTGGGTAACAGGTCTGGAATATGATTGAGTATAAAAGAAGTACATAGCGGAGTCTGGGTGTTGACGTGGCCTGCCTGCAGTCCAGACCTTTCACATTTATAGACCGTTGTTAAAAGAAGAGCAGGCGCTACACAATGGTCAACATGGCCCCATTTATTTACATTTTACACAAATTCCCAACCTTTTGGAAATAAGTGTGGCACTGGGTCTGTGACCTAGTATTTAGTGTTTGTGTTTAATTTATATTCCTTGATTATTGTTATTCATGGTTTTGAGTTCTCTTGGTGGTTTTCTGTTCATGTTAAATTTGTTTTTTCTAGCTTCTAGTTTCAGTTTTCTGTACCTTCTGTGTTCCACATGTGGTTACTTTTTTATATCTGTGCTTCGTGTTTCCTCTGTTTCCAGGTCTCAATGTCTGCGTCTTTGTGAATCGTCTCATGTTTCCTGTTTTACTTTGACCGTCTGTATTCAGTTTTGCTTCCCCTCGGTCTCGTTATTTCTGATTAGGCCCAGCTGTGTTCCCTCCCGCTTCCCCATTCTGTCACCGTGGCCACAGACCCATAGCTAAACTGGACTCAAACGTAGAGAACCACAACAGAGACGGCTCATACGTTTTATAGTGTTTTATTAATTAGTCAAAAGGTGAATTCGTTGCAAAGTGTTACTAATGATGCGACCATGGGTCAGTGGGGGGGTGAATGGGGAATTGGCAGGTTGCAACAGGGACGGAGCAGGTGTGTCTGGGAAGAAAAGAGAACGAGGTTAAGAAGGCGGCAGGTGCAGGGTATTTAGCGGAGGTGGCAATGACTGATAATGCTTACTGATAGTCGGGGCGAGCTTGGCTTTGAGGGAGAGGTGGTGAGAATCCAAGTGAGTAGTGGCAAAGGCTGGCTGACCTGACTTCTGCTGTGTCCGAGGTGGTGAGTGGTGGCTGGAGGGGAGGCAGGTGAGGTTCTTTGTATTTTTCCAGAATGCGAAGATAATATGGGGAGAGCTGAGATTGAAGGCAATGGCAAAGGAGGCACAGGAAACAAAAGTAAACAACAAGTAACAAGCACATGAAAAACCTTAGTGCCAATACCAACATGAGGTCATTGACAAACTGGTGGTGAAGGAGAGTCTGAGTGGAGCTTAAATCCTCAACCTAATTACCCAGAATCATCCTCAGGTGTGCAGGACTGCAGGAGAGATTATGACTCCACCCAGGGGTGGAGACCAAGGAACTCATGTGCCTGATGGAACTTTCCAGTAAAACCTCCAAATCCTGACACGTTCCCTCGTTACTGCCTGTTGTATTTAAGCTCTGTGTGTTCCTTGTTCTGTGTCGTGTTGTACACCCTCAGCATGCTGTGGGGTTCCTCTGAGTTTATGGTAATGTTCAGGGTCTCTGTTTCCCATTTTTTTAGTTTGAGTTTCGTGTTTGCATTTCTAGTTTAGCTTTCCTGTGTTTCATGTTAAGATTTTTCTCCAGCAATAAAGCTGCTGCCTTTAGTTTATCATTCAGTCTCCGAGTCCTGCATTTGGCTCCTTCATCCTGCCTGCCAACACAGAACATCATGACAAAAAGGCCTGTTGCCCAAGTTTCATTGAGTGTAGATGGCATATGGCTTACATTTTCCTATTACTAATTTATTTTATATTTATTCCTAACAAACAGTATTAAACTTGAGATGACCTCATATTTAAGATCATATTGATTGTATCTAAATATGATACATCTGCATGCTTTTATTTGTTGGATTAGTTATGTTTTTGATTCATCTACAGGTTGGGCAATGACCAATGGAAAATATGCAACCACTATTTGACAGAGAACAACATGAACATTGGATGTAACCAGGAGATAGATTCGGGAGATAGATTCAAAACATTTCAAACTCGACTGATATATGGCAACAATAATTTTGAGAAGGGTCACGAGCTTAAAATCAAGGTATGCATATAACCTGGTATTGAACATAACTGAGTTTAAAACAGTAAATCAGTTAATGAAGGGATCATTGTTAGAATTAATGGGACGTTTTTTACACTTTACACAGTAATTTAAAGGAAAATTGCTGTTTGTATTCTGACATATATGTAAATTTGAATGCCTCCTCATGTTATTGCCTATTTGTATACTTCTCCAGTCAAGTTAAACCCACCAACCGACCTGACTGTCCTGAATGGATCGGACTTTAACCTGTGGTTTTACTGGAACTACACTTCTCCTGCTCACTTACACTGTGTGCAGAGTGAGGTCCGCTTAAGGACAAACAACAATAACTGGGAGGTAGGAAAAGAGTTTCTTTCATCCTTTTAAATTCATTGCTTTTTTGCCTCTTCTTGTTCTCTTCCATTCTTATGTTTTCTAAAATCCATCTGATTTTCCAGTTCTCTAAAGTTAGCGCCGGGATACAGAAATACTGCATCAACTTGCCCTCAAGCAGTTCCCGATATGAGCTGCAAGTGCGGAACAGAATAGATGAAACCTGTGGAGAGTCCATATTCTGGAGTGACTGGAGTGAGCCTGTGGTCTGGGCATCCAACAACAGCACAGGTTAAAAATTGTACATGTCATGAAGAAAAGATATCATTTTTTTCCAAAACAGTCATTAAATGGCTGCTTAAACATGGCAGATGTTATATTTGATGTACTGTCGCTTTGGCCACCGGTCATTTATGGGTTCAAACAAATGACATGAGGCTGGAATAAAATGTATCCATCAACTTGTAGACTTTATTATGAGATGCAAGACACTAACACACACCAACTAACCCCTCTAAAAGCAACTGGCTTCCTTTTACACTTTACCTGCTTCAGGCGAGCATCTGGAATAACCCAAGTGTGAGGGTAACAAAACAAATGGAAAAAACAAACATCCACATAAATAAGCACCAATAAAATATAACACAAAGAAGACAAATTTACATATTTCCAGAGTCTTACAAACACTTTAATCCCCCCATCCTTCTTCACCTTTCACACACTGTCATTTAAATACTAGTCAAATGTCAAACTCCATTAACCTAATAACGAATCGTGAAACCATCAGTGTGTTCCTTTTTTATCTAGCTTTTGAAATGTTCCTAGGACTGCGCTCTTTGGGACAGAGATCTCCAGTGTTGTTCCTGGGATCTGCTGGAGCCACTCACCTAGCACTCCAATTACCACTGGGGGCACTGTTACCTTGACACTCCGCATCACCTGATGCATTCGTGGATGCTCGTTGGCTCATCCTGGATCGTGGTGCTGACACTTACCAGTCCTCACCCTCCTTCCTTCCACTTAGCATACAGCCTCAGGGTGCTGGACTTGGGGTGAAACCCTCAAAGAGCTTTCTGGTTTTGATGTCAGTGGCTTCGATCTCCTCCTTTGGCCAGCTTATTATTTCAGCAGGGTACCTGATCACGGACAGGTGTTGATAGCTCGGATCTTGTTCTTACCGTTCAACTGACTCCTCAGGACTTGCCTGACCCTCTGCAGTAACTTAGTGATTGCAGCTTTGCTAGCTGCCTCTTCATAATTCCCGTTTGCCTGTGGGATCCCCAGGTACTTGTAGCTGTCTTCAGTGTCTGCAATGTTGCCTTCTGGTAGTTCGATCCCCTCACTTCTGACGATCTTCCCTCTCTTCGTTACCATCCGACTACACTTCTCCAATCCAAATGACATTCCAATGTCGTTGCTGTATATTCTGTGGTGTGGATCAGTGAATCAATGTTTCGTTGACTCCTGGCATACAGCTTGATGTCATCCATGTAGAGGAGGTTATTGACAATTGCTCCATTCTCTAGTGGGTATCCGTAGCCAGTCTGTCAACGATCTCACTGAGGGGGTTCAGGACTATGCAGAACAGCAGTGGGGACAGCACATCTCCTTGGCAGGTCCCGCACTTGACGGTGATTTGTGCCTACGGGCTTGAAGTTGATCTCTAGTGTTCTACACCACATCCCCATTTAGTTCCTGATGAACTCTCTTAGGGTCCTGTTGATCTTGTATAGTTCTAGGCATTGTAGGATCCAACATAAAGCGCCTTGAGGCGACTTTTGTTGTGATTTGGCGCTATATAAATAAAATTGAATTGAAATTGAATAGGTGTGAGGCATAGGCCTGCTTGCAGTCAGTCCAAGCCGTGCACAGGTTGGTCAGCTTAGTCTTGCAGTCTCAGGTGACTGCTCTGTCTACCAGTAGCTGGTGTTTTGCTCCTCTGGTATTCCTGCCTATTCCTTTCTGTGCCCCACTCATGTATTGACCCATGTGGCTGTTTTTATATACACTGCTCAAAAAAATAAATAAATAAAGGGAACAGATAAACAACACAATGAAACTCCAAGTCAGTCACACTTCTGTGAAATCACTGCCAGAGCCCTGCAAAATGACCTCCAGCAGGCCACAAAAGTGCATATCTCTGCTCAAACAGTTAGAAACAGACTCCATGAGAGTGGCATAAAGGCCACTCTCATGGAGTGTGACTCTAAAGGCCCGATGTCCAGCCAAACGTCCTGCACAGCCCAACACCGTGCAGGACGTTTGGCATTTGCCAGAGAACACTAAGATTGGCAACTTTGCCACTGGCGCCCTGTGCTTTTCACAGATGAAAGCAGGTTCACACTGAGCACATGTGACAGAGTCTGGAGAAACCATGGAGAACGTCTTGATGCATGCTCAATCATCCAGGTAAGTAAATCTCCAAAAGTTGATTCTGTTCATCTGGACGTAGCGTTTTGTGGGAGAAACGTTTCGTCACTCATCCAAGTGACTTCTTCAGTCTCAGCTGACTACAGGTTTCCCCAATCTTATAAACAGTACATTTGCATAATGACTGAAACCAGCCCACTGAAGGAACAATGGGCTGGGAGGTCAGTTCCTTAATCTTAATTATGCAAATTCTCATGACCATTGATCAACAACCACTGACCAAAACCCACTGATCAATGGCCATGAGTACCATTCACAGAGAGTTGGGGAATGGCTGCAATCACAGCATTGTAAGATGGCGAAAGATGTACCCTTAGGCCCCCTCCTCGATTCAGAGATGGTCTTTCCCTTTTCACGTAAATGGCCTCCTTGACTCCGCGCTCAAACCAGCGTACCTTTGATCAATGGTCATGAGAATTTGCATAATTAAGATTAAGGGACTGACCTCCCAGCCCATTTTTCCTTCAGTAGGCTGGTTTCAGTCATTATGCAAATGTACTGTTTATAAGATTGGGGAAACCTGCAGTCAGCTGAGACTGAAGAAGTCACTTGGATGAGTGACAAAACGTTTCTCCCACAAAACGCTACGTCCAGATGAACAGAATCAACTTTTGGAGAACCATAGAGAACTTTCTGCTGCCTGCAACATCCTCCAGCATGACCAGTTTGGCAGTGGGTCAGAAAGGTTGTGGGGTGGCATTTGTTTGGGGAGGGGGGCGCACAGCCCTCCATGTGCTCGCCAGAGGTAGCCTGACTGCCATTAGGTACTAAGATGAGATCCTCAGACCCCTTGTGGGACCATATGCTGGTGCAGTTGGCCCTGGGTTCCTCCTAATCCAAGACAATGCTAGACCTCATGTGGCTGGAGTGTGTCAGCAGTTCCTGCAAGACAAAGGCATTGATGCTATGAACTTGCCAGCCCAGACCTGAGTCCAATTGAACACATCTGGGACATCATGTCTCGCTCCGTCCACCAACGCCACGTTGCACCACAGACTGTCCAGGAGTTGGCAGATGCTTTAGTCCAGGTCTGGAAGGAGATCCCTCGGGAGACCATCCGCCCAGATGTTGTAGGGAGGTCATACAGGCACATGGAGGCCACACACACTACTCAGCCTCATTTTGACGTGTTTTAAGGACATTACATCAAAGCTGGATCAGCATATATTCTGTTTTTCTACTTTAATTTTGTGTGACTCTAAATCCAGACCTCCATGGGTAGCTACATTTGATTTCCATTGATAATTTTTGTATGATGTTGTTGTCAGCAAATTCAACTATGTAATAAGAATATTTCATTCATTCAGATCTGGGATGTCTTATTTTTTGGTTCGGTCTATTTATTTGAGCTATGTAGATATATATGTGTGTGTGTGTGTGTGTGTGTGTGTGTGTGTGTGTGTGTGTGTGTGTGTGTGTGTATTTTTATGGTCCTATATATTGATCCAATTTTTTTTAATTTTTTTTTTGGGGGGGGGGCATCAAACATGTCTACACACACTTTATAACAAGGCATTACCTGTATTCTGTGAAGCTGTGTACGTGAAGTTTGCAGTGCATGATATACTTTGACACTGTGTGATTATTGATCGTTGCACAGTTAATATTTGGAGACAGTCAGAGAGGGGAGGCTGGTTTGGACACGTACACTTTGTCTGCACACAGGTGCAAAAATATAAGAATCACAAGGGTCTAAAATCATTTTCTGAACTAGTTTTGTCAATTGAGCTTTTATTTTTGTATTTATCTGGCAGACATTTATTTAACATACGGTCAGAAATAACAGGAAAGTTCATAGATTTCTGTCAGATAAGGAAATACGGACTCATTGTACCCTGCCGAAAGTACACTGGTGACGTCACTGTTTTGATAGACGACATATAAACACAGACCAGAGCACTTGAAACTCCTCTTTGTTATAAGTTCCAGTCAAAGTAGGTGTAGACAGAACCACATAGAGTCATTATGACACACAGACATAGACACACAAAGTCAAATCAATAAATGCCACACTGCTGCAGCTGTCAAACAAATGTCAAAATGAACTGTAAAGTCTCTGATACCGGTCTACTTGTGAACCCGCAGACATGAACAAGTGAAAGGTGCTATGTGTGAGTGTGTTGAGTTTAAAGTAAGTATGTTATCTGAACATTTGTACTCTATTATAACCGTGGTTAGAACAGAGACAGCGCAGTTCTTAAAAACGCTGCGTTTCCTCTCCAAAAAACAGACTAGGACAGTAAAAAAAACCACACCAATTTACACAGAAAACCCCCGATCCAGTTTGCTGTAAATGAACTAACCTGAGCTAACTGTTGTCTGTGGTTTCAAACAGCAAATGTTAGTTTAAATATTTATCTGCTGCTTGATGAAATGAATGTAAGAAATTAACTCATTTGGTTAAACAGGTGATTTGTGAAAGATAACTTGTAGAATTGATCATGTTTATGCTGTGCATGAACATGGACACTACATTTCACAATGTGATTCTGATTTGTCCATCATTTCTCTTTCATCAGAAAAGAATACATACAGGACTCATAGACTGTAAAGAAATTCTTAGCTAAATCAACAAGATCCACCTTAAGCTCACTTTAGCAGCAAATGATAGTAGAAGCGCAGAGAAAATGTAAGACTGGCTGACTAAAAACAGAACTATTTCTTGAACTATTCAATAAAGATTGCATAAAACCTTCTCTGTGTGTTGTACTATACTTATTTTACAGGACATTAAAAGTCCAACTTCAAGTCTCAGTCAACATCGTTTCAGTCTATATTTTTGAAAGCAGTTTCCTCTGACAGGAAACCCACAGAGCTCTGAAAGTGACACTGATCGAATGTTATGACATCTCGTGCTACGGATGAGTAGTAATTTGACCTGTTAAAAGTGTTGGGATTCTTTAATATTCTTTTGTATAAATAATTGACAGACTTGTCCAAATAAGATGGAACATAAAAGTAAACTGAGACGGATTAATGTCACACCTGTGCTAAATGAGCAGAATGAGTTTGTTTTCACTTTTGTCTCATTGTGGTAAAAAACATCAGATGTCTTTGACTTGAAGCTATTGCATTTATATCCAACAGATAATACCTGTAATATAAAAGACACCCTTAAAAACAAAAATATTAACAGAGATTTTACCTTCTCTCTGCTTTGTCTGTCTTCTTCTTAAAATAACTAAGTCGGCTTATAGATATTAAGTAAGCATCTGACATCCAAAAACTTGATTTAACCTCTTAACTAGGATTATTAACTGTTAACTTTATGAACTATGAAAGTGTAAAAACTGTCTATCTGCCATATAGTCATATAGCCATGCTACAGGAAGAGAAGGAAAAAAAAACCACAAGACACGGTGATATTTCAATGTAGACGCGGGCTTACATCCTGTTTCTATTCGCCACGATGTCGACAAGATTACTTCTCCTTCTTTATCTGACAGGACACGTATTTGCCCAAAAATCACCAGGTAAGAGCATATGAAGACGATCGAGTGAGTTCTTTAAAAAATATAAGATATTCGCAACATCGGTAGGAAGTGTCGTAAACCTGTGTCGACATCTTTGAAAGTCGATCGCTCTACTTTTGTTATGTTATATTAACTTATATCCCAAAACACTATCATCCAACGTATATTTCAGTAGTTATTTGTACCTTGAGATATGAATGAACACTATCAAAATGAATTAAATTCAGTTTAATCCAGAGCCTTCCTTTATTAAGCACGTTTTGTGAGAATTTCCCCTCCAGAGAACGGGGCTGTTACTTCCTTATCTTTGAGTGAGTGTATGACTGTACTACTATCTGTCTGTTGCCCTTTGTGTAGGTTTTATATATATGCCTAACCATCGTTCATCGTTTTGGGTTTTATCTTTCATTTATCTCAAATCTATCATTTTTTAATAGATGTGGATTGCTTGGTAGTGAATCTGGAGTATATTTCCTGCACATGGAATAAGACCGGGACTCCTGAGGTCAACTACACCTTCTACAGCAAGTGCGTAGTTGTTGACAATAGCACCAACACTTCTTTGTAATGTCTTCTAACATTAATCAGACTATAACTAAATGTTATACTTGAGTGAAAGATGTGATGAAAATCTATTTTACTCTCAGCATTAACAGTAAAAGACATTTAAAAGACTTTTTCTACCTTTTCTGAACTACAACTCCAATTCCAAAAATGTTGGGATGCTGTGTAAAACAAAAATAAAAACTGATTGCAATGGTCTCATAAGCACTATATTTTATTCACAACAAACCATAGAAAAAACTGAGAAAAAAAGTACAATTTTAAGAAAAATATTAGCTCATCTTGAAAAGTAAATGGTACTAAAAGAAACATTTGGTGTAACATTTGGATCAACTACTTGGGTAACAGATCTGGAATATTTATTAGGTATAAAAGAAGTTCATAGTAGAAGAGTCTGGGTGCTGAAGTGGTTTGCCTGCAGTCCAGACCTTTCAACAACTGAAAATATTTAGAGCATCATGAAATGAGAAATATGGCAAAGAATAGGCTGGACTGTTGAGCAATTAGAACTAGAACTAATAAAGTATTAAACTTGAGATGACCTCATATTTAAGATCATATTGATTGTATCTAAATATGATATGTCTGCATGCTTTTCTTTGTTGGATTAGTTATGTTTTTGATTCATCTACAGGTTGGGCAATGACCAATGGAAAATATGCAACCACTATTTGACAGAGAACAACATGAACATTGGATGTAATCAGCCAGGAGATAGATTCAAAACATTTAAAACTCGACTGATATATGGCAACAATAATTTTGAGAAGAGTCACGAGCTTAAAAAACAAGGTATGCATATAACCTGGTATTGAACATAACTTTGAGTTTAAAACAATAAATCAGTTAATGAAGGGATCATTGTTAGAATTAATGGGACATTTTTTACACTTTACACAGTAACTTAAAGGAAAATTGCTGTTTGTATTCTGACATATGTGTAAATTTGAATGCCTCCTCATGTTATTCCCTATTTGTATACTTCTCCAGTCAAGTTAAACCCACCAACCAACCTGACTGTCCTGAATGGATCGGACTTTAACCTGTGGTTTTACTGGAACTACACTTCTCCTGCTCCCTTACACTGTGTGGAGAGTGAGGTCCGCTTCAGGACAAACAACAATAACTGGGATGTAGGTTTCTTTCATCCTTTTTAATTCATTTATTTTTTCATTTCTCTTTGTTCTCTCCCACTCTAATGTTTTCTCAAATCCATTTTCCAGTTCTCTAAAGTTAGCGCCGGGATACAGAAATACTGCATCAACTTGCCCTCAAGCAGTTCCCGATATGAGCTGCAAGTGCGGAACAGAGTAGATGACACCTGTGGAGAGTCCATATTCTGGAGTGACTGGAGTGAGCCTGTGGTCTGGGCATCCAACAACAGCACATGTAAAACTACTTCATAGATATTCTTAATGTTATGGTGAAATGATGTCTGCCAGTGAATATAGGGTTATCTTGGGGGGACAATTAGCTTTGCAACAAAACACTAATAATAATGATCAGATAAAATGTTTGAACACTGCAAAGAAATCATAGGTAGATTTCATTTCTTACTCAACAACTTTCAAACTAGTATTCAAAAATTATTAAAACTTACAAGTGGCTCTAATGTTGCTTCCACACTCCACAAAACATTAGAATTAAGCATTCATACAAATAACTTCCTTCTTTTTTCTTCTTCAAAGACTCTGATGATTCGATGTCTCCATGGACGCCGGTGATGTATGTGGTGGGTGCCATCACTCTCATCCTGCTGGCCATGATATTACTGCACCATGAAAGGTGGGTTTTTCCATAACTCAAATGATTGCTCCATATCAGATCACAGATCCAGGTGGTATGCCATGTGATTTTGTGACAGCCACAGATTATAATTGCAGGGTACAACAGCACAAAAAGTTGTTGTTAGCTTGTATACTTTATACACTTTTGTACTTTTATACTTACTTTTCTGTCATTTAAATATTTATCTATTACATATTTACTTTGCTGTAGTATGAATGCACATAGTGGAGGTCTTTATCAGTAGGAAATATTTTTTTTACTTTTGAAAACACAGTTAAAAGTAAAAAATGTATGTCCTTGTTCATATTTTTCAAAATCATCCAGTGGGCCATATTGGAGCCTTCGCCTGGCCGATTCTGGCACTCAAGCCTTATGTTTGAGACCCCAGACTTACTGTATCAGTACAGTAAATGTAAACAAATAATTAACAATTAATATATCCAGTGTGAACTAGTGTATAAAATCTAGGCTGCAAAAAAACATCAACCAAACACAAATGCAGATCACTCGTCCAAAACGAGTGCAAACGAGTGACCCAGAGAAAAGATTAAAGATCGTTTTTAGATTGTATCAAAGGCTTGTTGTCTTGTGGAAAGTTTCCATTGCACAACATCTGACAGATCTCACACAACCCAGGAAACACACAACATTTCTGAAGGCAGAAGACCACAGTACACGACAAGTACTTGTTATTTTTGGCAGTAAAATATTACAGAGTTACTTTATTTCAAGCAGAATAACTTCCAATAACCTTTGTCTTGCATACGGCTCTTGTCACTTTTCTGTTATTTTGAAAGAGAGGGAATTACATGAGATACTGTCCATTACATAGAGATGCCTACAAGACTAAATTCTGTTCCAGGAAGATGTGCTTTGATCAAAGATCCCTTCTAAATGATCTGCAATCATGCAAAGTTACAAACATTCCTTTTTTAATTACTGTTACCATTGCTGATTCTCATTTGTCAGTACAGACATCAAACCATTACACATTTTTCACCGTATATTCATCATAAATTGCTGAACCACCTTCATCACAACCCTGGTTATCCCACGATTTATTAGGATCAGCTCATAGATCATTTGGATGTATTTTACAACTCTATGACTGCTTCTCTAAACAAATTAACAACAACATATACCTATAACAATAAATGCACAGGGAAATTACTTTACTGTCGCTAAATTTCATAATATGGATGCTGATAACCAAGATCTAGCTTTGAAACGCTTACTATCTTCAAAACTACACATTACTTATTTGATCTATAAAAGTCTGCCGTTAAATAACCTTCAAATAATACAAAAAGGAAAAAGCTTGACGTTAAACACACCTGTGAAGTAAGCTAAGCCCACAAAGTTTCCTTCCAGAAACACTGAAACAAATTAACCAGCAAAGCAATCAAAGAACAGAATTTACAGATAATGCAATGTGTTACACGCTGTGCATTTGGGAAATAAAGTTCCCGAAGTATATGTGACACGGACAGCGGCAGACTCAAAGAATATTTTAGATCAGCAATTTGACTCAATCTGAGGCCACTCTGTTGTTTAGGCCTGTCAGAACATCAGAATATCATTACATCAGTAAGGACACACAGTGTAAAAATGTGCCAAACATGTAGAGCTCCCTGCTGTGGCGATCACTTGTGAATATGGGGGATTATTAGGTTCCACATGACTACCATTAATTGTCTTTAAAGATGGTTGGAGAGACAGATTGCATTTTTAATTAATCAAAAGCTATGTATGTGTTATGGGATATTAGTATTTTATTTCTAAAGATCACAGTTATCATCCATCTACGGGGTGGACTGGATCTGGAGCGTGTTGCACCTTTATATTGGATGATCTTTGTTAGATTTGTATAGTTGATTGTCATTTATGCTTAGAAATATCTACTCATATATATGCTTAGAGTTTTATAATCAATGTCATGTTGGTAGAGGTTTGATCCTTAATAGTCTGCAAAGGCATTGTGTGCATTCCAGAGTGTTCTGGCATTCACACCCACATTCTGGGAGCACGGGAGAGGTTATATCTGCTCTTACTGATATATGGTATAGCAAACACACGTATATCAGTTTTAGTCTAAGTGCTTTTTGTTTAGATGAACTGCTGGACTTCCAGACCAGCAGGTTTAGGGAAGTCTTTATGGGGTCACACTCTGACCCCCCCCCCCCCACACACACACACATGCACACACACACACATACTTACACAACGCACAGGCAAGGTACTCTTTGTGTGTATGTAGACGTCATATGTTAATGAACCTATGTATATTCATGTAACCTCAATAAAAGAGCAGTGTTACGGGGGAGCGGACGAGAGCAACTGGGGTCAAGCGAAGGAACGGTGTTTGTCCGGTTCTCTCCCGTGCACGAGAAACATAAAGAACTTTGCCTACTCGTGTCTTGCTTTGCTGTGTAATTACATTGTCTTCAACGTTCCAGCGAATAGGGTTAAGCTACAAACCTATCAATCTTGACCTTAATGTCAAAAGCTGTCTGCCAGCCACGCTCAGTTGGAGTTCTGAAACCAACAAAGTCTAATGCAGTTGTTGCATTGTTAATTTGAATGCTAAAGATTTCCTTACCTCCCATACAGGCTCAGAATCATCCTCGTTCCCGTGGTTCCCAAGCCATCTCCATTCCTGCATAACATCGAGGTCAGTGGCATCCAGAGTTCTGTCCACTCCCTGAAAGTTTTATGTAGATGTTAATATGAAGTTGGAAAGCTATTGAAGTTACTGGAAGAATTAAATGACAGATGAGCTTCTTAATGGATTTTAGTAGCTTTAATGTTAACACTTACATTAAGATTCATGACAATTAGTTCAGTAGCTGTTTATTTATGTCATTGACTAGACCGTGCTGGCACTAAAGAACAGCTGGGTTTACATCTTCTGGATACCTTGAATGTCTGTAGATGTTCAGGCAGTCAGTTTAACAGATTTTAAGATCTCTGGATCAAGAGCTGGATCAAGAGTTGGACCAAAAGTCTGACAATAGTGCCACTTAATGGCTAAAAATAGAAATACTCTTGTGTTTGAGTGATTTTAGTTGTCGAACTCTGGGGAAGCAATTACTCGTTACAAGTGAGGGTCTTTTTCTCTCTTTTTTAAGGATTGGTTTCAGTTCTCCAAGGGCCTGAAAGACAATTTTAAACCGAACTACAACGAGCGTGCGTGCCCTGTGCGTGAGTACAACTATGTCTCCCAGTCTGATGTGGTGAGCTCCGACGGCTCCACCTGCTCTGTCACCACCGACCAAACCGACTGCTCCATCGAACAAGATCCAGAAGACCTGTCCGCCCCCATTCCCTCTAACCCAGTTTCATCTGAGGAGGTGCAAAAAGCTTCCGTTTAGGAGCCATGTTTGGATTTCACAAACATGAATCAAAAAACCTCCTGCATGACTGCAAGAGATACCTTAATTTGACTAAATAAACGGTATGCCCAATAGTTACTATCAGAAGAACCCCAATAATTGGTTCAGGAACCTAATTTGATCAATGCTTGTTATAGAGGTAAAACCAAAGCATGCGATTAAGATTTTAGAAGTAAATAAAGTTCATAAAGAGTTTAATATGTTTTTAAAATCCTTCAGCTCAGAAGTATTTACGGTTACTCTTGAAAACATTGTTTAGACTCTAAATATTTGACTAATTGATGCTTTGATGTACGCATAATCCTTTGTTGACTTCCTACATGAGCACCAGGAACAATCCCTCAAACTGGGGGTTTTTTTCATTTGAATCATTTTTTTCTATTTTTGTTTTCTTTTTAAAGCAGGAACGATTCTTGAAGTGTTCATTTGGAGAGACACAGTATTGTGTCCCGTAAGCTGAGCTGAAAGTAATTACATATTAATACATACAAGCCCAACTTTACTCAGTGGAAAGTAAGGAGTTTAACTTAAGTAGTGCAGCTACCACCTCGAGGAAAAGATAAGATAAGATAAGATAACCTTTATTAGTCCCACACGTGGGAAATTTGTTTTGTCATAGCAGGAAGTGGACAGTGCAAAAGTTATGAAGTGAATTGTGGGTTTTCTTATTGAAAACCCACAATAAGAATAAGTAAAGGTCTTTGTGCTTCAGGGCAGCTTACAGTAGCTTTTTTATTCTACTGTGAAAACTGAGCTTGGAAATATTATTATATTTTTGATAAACATTCACATTTTGAGGTTACTGAAAAAAGTGTAGAAATATATACTTACATACTTTGCTCAATAATCTTTTTTGTCACATGTAAACCGTTAAAACTGTAGAATAAGCAGGGAACAGCAAACACTCCCTGCAGATTTGGACAATTTGAAAACATGATATCTTACTATTTTTAACCAAACACCTTACTGTTAATGTTACAGTATATGTATGAATGATACAATCGTTTACGTACTCGCTACGTCCAGATGAACAGATTCAACTTTTGGAGACTCGCTAATAGTGTTATTGTAAAACTTATGCCGAAAATGTTTTGTAACAGACAAACAAATAGATGTGTTTGGCCATCATTCATACTCTCCTAATATCACACTTTGTCTTTAGTTAACAACCAAATTATCATTTTGTTGATTTAAAAAAAAAATCTTTTTATCATTTTTATAAACATGTGTAACTGCTGTGCTCTTTCTAAGGGTTTAAAAACATTGAAAAACAATAATTTTCTCTACCTGTATACAAATATAACTTCAATGATATCTATTTAAAACAATTTTGTTGTACTTTTTCTTTGCCTTAATGTTTTTTGTTACCTTTATTTTTGTGTCATATATATTTTTTGCTAGCTTGCACATTACCTCCCTCTGGCCCTTGTACGTCTCTACTTCTGTTTTTAAAAAATAAATAAATAAATACAAATAATGTGTTTTGTTTTGTGTTTTTTCATCAAAACTTCAGTCCTGTGAATTGCTCTGGGTATAAAGGAAACTCAGTACAATCAGCAATATCTGTGTGTCCATTAGAGGGAGTGCGGAGTGTCCCGCACAGTACGGAACTGAGTCAACGCATTTTTCTGATTCAAGAAGGGTAGGGCGCAAGGCGGCTGGCCCCCGCAAAGAGAGCTACACAAGTCGGCTACTTCCCCAGCTGAAGCGGTCGGCTATCGAAATCAGTTGATGCCTTCAGATGACATTTAAGACTTCACTGTGTATTTAGTTGGTTTGACGCTCATTCTCCGTTGGTCGTCTAAAAATCACAACCCGACAAAATGTCAGATCCTGTGGTGGCCGATACTCGCCGGTTGAATTCCAAGCCCCAGGACCTGACTGATGCTTACGGTCCCCCCAGCAATTTCCTGGAGATAGACGTTTATGATCCACAAATCGTTGGAGTCGGACGGGGCCGTTACACAACTTACGAAGTTCGCATGAGGGTAGGTATCGAGGCGTAAACCTCAAACACCTTGCAGCATTAGCTTTTGGCGCTAAGCTAACTCTTAATAATTACAGTGCCGATGCTAGCCAGTTAGCCACTTAGCAGCTAGGGTCACCGTGCCGTGACGTTGTCGCTATTCGTCGTAGAGTAGCTCGAGGTAGGGCGCGAGTAAAAATCGAGCAGCTGGGACTGTCAGCGGCCTAGCTGACATGTAGAAGTTTCTTGAAGGTATGCTAAGGTGCAATTACGGGAATGTAAGCAGTGTCACTAGTTCAAAGTCAGTACTGTAGTTAATTTTCTCCTCAGCTAACAGTATTGTTTGTGAGCTAGTCTGCGTTAAGTAAAAGGAAACTGAATAACACATTAAAACAAAACCAGGAATTTCCAGCAGACTCCGGGAAGCTAACTGCTAGCTATATGTGATAATGCGCTGTAAAGAAAATTAAGACTGATTTAATGTCACATTGTTTGTCTGTCTGGATTTCTAGAGCTAAATACATCAGTGGATAGTATGTGGATATATGAAGGAGTAACTAAACGTTATTCCTTCATATTCTTCGACAGTTTGATCTTGATATTCAGAGAAAAGCTGAATGAAAAAGGCTAACAGTGTTGGTGTTTTTCTAAAAACGGTAGAACAAAACGCATAAAAGTGTTTTGTGATTATTGAAATATGAAGAGGTCGAGTTAAATGTTGGATTTTTCTCTATAGTATTGCAAGGTAGTTTACGTTACTCTGTAAAGTGGCTTTTACTTGACTGTTGTGAAATTGTGTAAGTCAAATTTAATGTAACAGTTACAAGTTTTAACTAACTTGTTCACTAGAAAGACGGCTAAGCTTAAAAGAATGTGAGACGTAGGAAATCACTAACACAGCTAAATCTAAGGACATTTCAGGAAGCTGATTCAGTGACACAGTACAGACGCACTATAATTGTGTAATTGAATGTTAACGTGCCTCCCTTTCCTGCAAATCATCATTTTGTGCCACTGCGGAGAGTCTGCCTTGCACAATATGAACAACTTACTGTTCTCAGTGCTTGAAAATTGTAATAGACCATGGTAGGGGAGGTTGGGTCAGGGGCCTGTGGTTAACTAATAACTGCCAAAAAGCCATATCAGTCCAGTTAAGATTTGATTTCTCACTGGGCTCAATAGTGGAAAGCAGAGGGTCGCTGCAATCATAATCTATGCTTTTACAAGTGGCTTTAATTGCTTTTCAAATAAACACAGTATAGATTTATTTTTTTCTGTACAGAACAAACCTTTGCCAGTGATTAGCAGAGCTGATTTGAAGCCAGATAAAAGACAAGTTAAAACTTTTGGTGAAATAGGGGAAGAAAAATGATAATAGTTGGAAATGTAGTGCAGGTCTGTTCCTTACATGTCAGTTGCTATCTCATGCAGATGGTTGAATTTCAAATTAACCAACATGTTTTGTTTTTTGCCTTCTCTTTGTAGACGAACCTTCCCATTTTCAAATTAAAGGACTCCTGTGTGAGGAGAAGATACAGCGACTTTGAGTGGTTAAAGAATGAGCTGGAAAGAGACAGTAAGGTGAGTGAATAATAATTAACAGTGCAAGTGCAGGGATTGCATTGTGTGACTTGACCATGTAAAATAAGTAATCTGATTATTATTATTTTCTGAAATGAAAATATGGTGATTAAAATGTTTACATGCACTTGCACGGCTATTCTACATAAAATTGTTATGAGGGCCCAGATTTGCCAGTGTAAATGTCTACAGTTTTGACTTTGTTTCATGTTGAGTGTGGACTTTTTTTTTTCTTTCTTTCTTTTCCCTGTTCTTTGTGTCGACCCCTGCCTCCTTCAGATTGTAGTACCACCTCTGCCGGGCAAGGCCCTGAAGAGACAGTTGCCCTTTCGCAGTGATGAGGGTCTTTTTGACGAGTCGTTCATTGAGGAGCGAAGATCGGGCCTGGAGCAGTTTATCAACAGGTCAGTTAGTCACAAAATTACATTATAGACGGGAGTCTTGGGTGGAGGGAGACGTGAGCAAGACTTCATTGTGTTTTTTCTATCGCTGAACTTGTATCAAAGCTATTGCTGTTGTTTCTTTAGGTTTTTCTATCCACTTTAGTGAGCTGTTTGTTGTCAAAACTGTGTAGCCCAACACAAGGCTTAATCTAATCTGTGCCTGGGAAAGGAGAACCAAGCAACAAATCCATGGCTCCTTTTCCCCAGCATTCGTGAAAAGCATTTTAAAATGAGCAGAGAGTGAGTTTACAATGTTTCTTTCTGTGTTTCTGTATAGAATTGCAGGTCACCCCTTGGCCCAGAACGAGCGCTGTCTTCACATGTTTCTTCAAGAGGAAACCATTGACCGTAACTACATTCCTGGAAAAGTACGACACTAGGATTATTGAGGGATACGGGCAGTTGGGGGTTAAAATGTTGGGGCTGTAGAACGGACTGCCTCTTGCCTTCTCTTCCCTCCTAACTTCTCTTAATCTCTCTCTTTGTCTGTCTCTCTGTCTCTCTTTCTTTCACTCTGTGGATATTATTACAAAGTCATATTGTCTTTATCTTGGAGTTAGAGCATGAACTTCGGCAACACACACAACATGTTGACGATGTTTCAGACAACTGTGACTCCTCTCTTCTGTGTGCGTTTATTTTATAACTGTATATTAAGAAAAGCACCTGTCAGTAGCATTCATAATATCGTTAATATTTGGCGCTAAATAGTAATTTGCAGGAATGGAAACGGTGTACGATACATTCAGACTTTCCTCAGATGAGTGTCATATATTCATGATTGTAATATAATGTGAATAAAGTAGAATAACATCTAAATATGTGTACCGGAGCTAATGTGTACCATAGGAATGCATGCAGAATGTAAATGAGAATTCTGATCCTGTTTTGTTCTCTTTGTTTTTGTTTTATTTTTTAGGTATGAATGAAGTAAGTTTGCTTTATTTTATTCTGTCTCTAAGAGCTTTCTGGAATTAAAGGTGGTTGCATGGGCACTGTCAAGACCAAAGGCGATAGTTCACAAATACTTAAGTAAAACAAAACTTAATACCACATGTTAACAGAGATCTGACTGCAATCTGTCATTTCACTTTGTAAATACAGCCACACGTGGTCTCTGGTGCATTATAAAAACATGTTATTCCCCCCCAAAAAGGATAATGTGATTGTGGTGTGTTGCAAAGGTAACACTACTCTGCAAGCCAGTTTTCAAGCGCTTCTTTTCTAACAGTAACCACGAATGTAAACGAGGTTTAATAAGAGTGCTGAAGTTAATCTGTTTCTTCTAAACTGGCTTGCAGACGTTTCTCATTCCACAAATATCGGGCCAGTGGAAAGACAAACCACCACTAGTGTTTTGAGTTATGTGAACTATTGTTTAATAGGGATTAAATACTGTACATCACCTACAACCTGAGCTCTTTTAAGACATTTCTCGTCAAACTAATTCTGATACACTGTCATTACCAATCGCACTAATCCCTGGCTGCATGGCACACTTGCACGCTTTCTTTGCAGTACATTTGTGTTAGCCTCGCTGATTAAACTCTTACACTACTCTGATCACCGTTATGTTGCTGTACCTGTTGATTCTGATCTTTCATTTTTGTTAAGATGGGTTTTTTGTTGTTTTTTTTCTTTTCAGACTTGGATACTGTACGTTTGTACAGAAATATCTACGTCTGAAAAACAAATCAGCCAATTGTACCATCATGTAAACCTTGACACAGTATGTCCTGCATTTTGTGTACCAATCAAACGTTTACATGTGCAGTTCATTAGACAAAGTTTATGACTAATGAACTAAATCAGCTGAAGTTATTGTCCATACATATGGCAGCAAATTGTAAAAAAAAGAAAAGAAAAAAAAAGCTGCTTATTGGTCACGTAAAAGTCTTAAAACGGACAGCATCATGGCATATTTTGGCCCCCCAAAAAAACCCAACTGTGTTGCATGATGCTTATTGGTGGCGTGTGCTGCACAGAAGCTCAGGAAAGCACTTCGGTTATGAAAACTGCATGAACTCCTCTGTAATGTACCATGTTGAGCTTGTATTAGATTTGCAATCACAACTTCTTCACCTGCCTGCCTGATTGAATAAGAGTCACTTATCTTTCAGTCCAGAAAGGTTTTAGAGTAGAAATAGTTCTGATCTCCCGATGCAAGTAAAGAGTAGAAGTTGGCACGTCCAGGGTAATTCCTTATTATTGCCTTATATATGTATACTACTATTAAATGACAGACACCCCAGTGTTGCACTTCTCTTCAGTGTTTTTTACTGTTTGGCTGTAAAGCCCAAGCAACTCTAAAAACTGCATGGTACAGATTAAACAGGTCTGTCTTGTAAGTGAGACATTGAGTCTCGACGGGACTACCTGTGTAAATAAACGTTAAAAAAGTAATTATGAATGAAAGTAATGATCATCTGAGAAAAGCTTAGTTGGTGAAAAATCATGCAAAAGAACAGGAGCTGTCATACTGTATGGACCCAGCCTCATCTGGTCATCATGTGATGCTTTCTGTGGATAATCACATTAGTCAGCGTGCATCGTTAGGCTCCATTTAAAAGAGTGTCAGTCAAAGAACACTGTCGATTGCACGTTGGTGTATCATTTCTCATGTTTGTTTGTTTTTTTAATCTCTCCCTCTCTCTTTCTCTCTCACTGCAAAGACGGTACAGTCTGCTGCACCTGCCCCGTGTACATTTATTTCTACATCACGTCATAAAGCTGATGTCAGACCTCATAAGTGTCAACGATGTAGAGAAAACACAGCTTTCTGCTCCTGGAACGAAACTTAAGAGATCCAATGTATAAATTGTTTGATGTTGTATCTTCATTCAGTCATTCCACTTACTGTATGTACACTATTTTTGATCTAATAATCAGTGAGGAAGACATGCCCCATATATCTTTTTAGCCATTTTTTTGTTTGTTTGTTTTTGTTTACAATGATTATTATGTTTTTGGAATGTCTTCTTTTTTTCATTCGATTACTTTAAAAAGAAAATTTCCTGCTCCTGTTTTCTTTTGCAAGCTGAGATGTGATTTTGATGATAACCTCCCAAAGTCGAGCAACATGTAGCATCATAAAAATGATGGCGACTCCAGTCACTCCAGTCGCTGTTTTCTCCCCTGAGTTTGATATTTCTGGACATGCTCTTACACAGGATTGTTTCACGATTACTTGTTGAGTTGGGCAAATAACCATATCTAAGCACTGTGATAAGAGGTTTGTTATATGAACAGACATTCATTGTTTAAAGGCAGTAACAGCATCTGGTTTATTGAGCTATAAAACGAGGCTTGATTTTTATTTTTTTTTTCTTTCTTTTCAGCTGTATTCTTCTTTCTCTCAGCATTATCGTGAAGTGTATTAATATGTTGCCATCATTGCAGGAACTTCATTGTTAATTCTGTCCACTAATTAAATTTCCTGCTGCCTGCTGTGTGCTGTCTCTTTTGGCTTTTACAGCAGAGAAATGGGAGCAAAAGTCAGAAAAAAAATGTCAGGTCAGTGAGCAAGAGTAAGTCAGAGGAGATTAAATGATTGCAGGCTGGCAGGTCTTGAGTTATTCTTTATATCTTTAGATTTGTTCTTGTCAGTTTTTTTAAAGTGCACTTGAGGATTAGTTGTCCAGGATTTCTGAAAGGCCAGGACATTGGCTGCATTTACAGGGAATAGTTTTTTCGTTTTTGAACTACTTAACACTGAGCTATGATTAATTCAAGCATAAAAAGGCACCTAACTCAATGAGCTAGTGGTGTTTACACATGAAAGACATCAAAGACCCAATTTTAAATGGTATCTTTAGCCACTTTGTTACCAGCAATCTGGCACAAAAAAACATTTGTTACCAATTTTTTGTGAAGTATGAAAACACAAACTGACAATCAGAAAATTGCACTTTTGCATCAAGGAGGTGATTCACAAACAGCTATTAGCTGAAAACTTGGCATATATTATGGCATGCAGTGTGTCCTTAAAAAATGAGGAGAAAAAAAAAACTAATTTCCATAAGAAATCCAGCAAAGACCTGACACAGGACCTGAGAGATACATCTGACACTTGAGTTGCTCCATCTACTGTTCACTGAGGCCTCGTCATGTCTTAGTGGAAGGGTGGCTGTCAAGAGGCCATTCTTAAGAAAAGGAAATGGGGAGAAAAGGCTGGTAATTTGTTATGCCAAATTATACAAGAGATTTCTGGTTTTAAAGGAGCTGATCAATATGACTTCCTCTGTATATATTGTCAGGACAAAGGTACAACGGTGACTGCAGCCATCTGTAAAACACGGTAAAAGCTATGTCGTGGTTCAGGTGATTTTGATCCACCATGCAATACCATCTGGAAAGTTTCAGATTTGCATCAACTTTGTTTTTCCTCATGTCAGTGATCCCAAACACCCTGCTAATGTCGTAAAAGCATAGATAGAAAACCACAAAAAAGCAGGTCCAGAGCCCAGATATCCTCCTTATCGAAGGATTGTGGGAGCATCTTGACAGAGAATGCAACAAAAGGCAGAAACATCCAAGGAAGAGCTTTAAATACCTTCAAGAAGCCTGGAAACTACTCAAACTTGTCCCGAAGGCCACATAAAGAAGTTAGAACGAAGCTTGCCTAAGAGAGTTCAGGCTGTGTTGAAGAATAAAGTGGTCACACCAAGTATTGACTTTTAAGTTTGGTAGAACTCCTGTTTTCCTAGTAAAATATAAAGAAATTAAGGGTGGCTCAAAAGACTTTTTCATGTGGTAATTCTCTGGATGAAAATATCTTCTTGATGTCAGAGGAGAATGGGCAGACTGCTTCGAGCCGATAGGTGTGCAAAAGTAATGCAAATGGAAAAATGACAACTCTTTACAACCAAGATATGCAGATGAGCATGTCTGAATGCACAAGATATCAAAAGTCAACAGATGGACTACAGCCACGCTGGGTGTTACTTCTGTCAGCTAAGAACAGGAAACTGAGCCTACAGTTTTCACCAAAATTAGACAAGAGAAAATTGCCTAAGTCTTGATTTCTGCTGCATTCTGATGGTAGGATAACCATTTGGCGTAAACGAAAAAATGGCATTAAACAACACGAAAGCATGGATCCATCCTGCCTTGTATCAGCAGTTAAGTTTGTACCTAATGAAGTGGCCAAGCAGTGTATAACTTTTAGTTGTAGTCAGTTTACACTGCAGGTTTGGAGAAAACTGGAACTCAAACTGCCAAACTACTTTCAAGTTTGTCAGGGTGTTTGTAAAAAAACAGCATGTAAGTGAGTATATATGTATGCATACAAGTCATTTTAGGTTTTATCTAAGATGGTTTTTAAAGTCCTCTAATCGTTTTCTTGCTGACGTTGTTCTTCAGGAAATGCCGGGATTAAACGGCGAAGGGAAATTCTCGCCACAGGTGGATTAACGTTGTCCCAGAATCTTGTGAGCTGCAGGTGATCCAAAGTAGGCATGACTGTAATTAGACACAACTGTTTCCACATGAATAAAAATCAGTCCAGTAGGTTCATAGAGAGCACAGCCTGTGTGCTACACAAGGCTGGTAAAAGAACACTGCTAGTGTTCGATTAACAGTGCAGAGTTTTGCATTCTTAAATTACAGTTTTTAGAGGGTCTGCTATTTGTAAACTATACAAAATCCCTCTTTAAGTGTGAGACGCATGCTGTTCTATAGCTGTTACACTAAATGTAACATTACAGCACTCACTCACCAAAAGATTCACAATAGATGTTAAAATTGTTCCAAAATTAGAATCTTTTAGTGAACTAAAGAATGTGCCTGAACAATGACATGCATGCAGCGGCCATGACCTTCCTCATCTGTGAGCACAGTGACCTATAGACGACGTGAGCTTTGAAGTGTTGGCCTTGTCCTGAGTAATGATAGTGTGCAGACAGGATGGGCACGCAGGGCCGAAGCAGAGATTAGGTGGTGTTTGGTTAGTCGTTTTAACTGTGGAGCCCAGTTTGTAGCCATGACGCTTGTTGTATTTGCTGAGACACCCAGTTGGGTTAGCTTGATAAAGTGGAAGTAAATTGAAAGAGCAACTCAAAGCACAACGGCTGAGTAAGGACAATAGGTGAGACGAGTGGCTACTATAGTGCCATCGGAGAGCGAGAGCAATGGGTGCACAGGAAGAAACTGCAAGAGGTAGCTCTGTACATAGACTCTTTCCTGTTATGTCCGATAAAACAAAAGCAAACATTTACAGCAACAGGAGCCCCACAGACACCTTTTCAGTTCATTTGGTTTGTGGCGGGGGTGCTGTAAATGTCAACACAAAATCATAACAAAACCAAAAGTTTAAAACCTTACAGGTGGGCCCTTTTTTATTGCTAGTCCTTTATATCCAAGTTGTAGAGGACCAATGCCAAAATGCTGCACTTACTAGATTCCTGACATTTAATATTAACATCATATGTCCAAGTCAGAGATCAGGAAATATTTAAATAAAGACCCATTCCTGGAATGTCTTTCCCATTATATACAGCCGTAGTCAAAAGTTTACGTACACTTGTATGAAGTATGAATGTCATGGTAATTTGGGGCTCCATTTATTTTTTGAATTGTTCTTTTTCCAGAGTGGAACGATTGTACAGTGGATCTATGAATGACTTTACAAAACAAGAATTGAGGACACAAGTTTGAATTTATTTTGGATTTTCTCTGATTCGCTTCAGATCAAATGTATACATACAGGTACAAATATGTACATACACCTCTTCTAATATTTGTTTAAATGTCCCTTAGCAAGTTGCACCTCGACCAGATGTTTTTGGGAGCCATCAACGAGCTTCTGACATAATTCCGGCTCGATGTTTGACAGGTTCTCTTTGCAAGATTGATTCATTTTAAGTTCATTTAAATTGGTTGGTTTTTTGGCACTGACCCGGCTTTTAAGCCACATGGGTGGAGGCTGAGGCTTTTGGGAAGGCCATTACAGAAGCTTAATATTAGCCTGTTTTATCCATTCAAATAAACTGTCCTGTTGGAACATCCAGTTGTGTCTAAGTTTCAACCATCTAGCTGTTGATTTGACGTTAAGGAAATAATTTGAAGGTTGTCCTCCTTCATTATTCCATCCACTTTGCGCAGTGTACCAGTACCTCTGGCAGCAACACAGCCCCAGAGCATGATGCTACCACCAACGTGCTTCACAGTTTGTACAGTGTTCTTAGGTTTGAAAGCCTTACCTTTATTCCTCCAAACATACTTCTTTTCATTGTGAACAGCTCAATCTTTGACTCATTTGACCATAAAACTTTTCTCCATAGGACATTTGGCTTGTTCATGCGGTCAGACAGAAATTTCACTTGAAGTTGAAAATATTAATTTTGGAGTGGGTCTTCTTATTGGTCAGCACTCTCTCAGCCCCTGGTGTTACAAAATTCACTTCACTGTGAACAGTGATGCTGCTGTTCCAACATTTTCCAGATAATGGCAGGCTTGAGCCTTGGTGGTTTTTCGGTTGTTTCTGAACATCCTAATCGATTTCCTCTCATCTGAGGGTGACTGTTTGGGTCTTCTTCCAGATCTTAACAAAGTGGTGATACATCCAAATATCTCACACTTAGATTTGTTTGAACTGATGATCTTTGAATCTGCAGTCGTTTAGAAATGGCTCCAGGAGCCAGATCCGACTTATGTAAATCTACGGTTCTGCTACATGGATTTTCACTTTTACTTCCATTACTGGGAGTACTGCTCAGTCCAATGAGCACTCTTAAACGAGTCCTTTTCATACTGACAAAGTCTTTCCTCACCACTGAGAACAGGCTTTGCCCTTGTCAAGTTAAAAGACAAAGTTCCTATTTTTAAATATGTATACTGTACAATCATTCCACCTTGGAAAAAGAACAGTTAACAAGAAAACAAAACAAAATTTAAAAAAAAAATCATTTAAAGCCCAAAATTACCTTGACATTCGCGTCCAAGATGAGGGTTAGGATGTAAACATGTGTCACAATTGAAATATTTTGCTTATGTGCTATTTCTAAGATCAGTATTATACTGTAAAGTCTGCCTGATGCAATATTGATCTATCTTCGATACTTTTTCAAAGCTACCACTCAGTAATTTTGTTTACCCTGTGAGGTATTTCTTTAATTCTGATGCCACTCGGTCTTCACGTTGCATCAGACGTCACAGATGATGCCAAACAGACCAACACTCATCCATGCAGCTACACACTGTAAGCTGCAGTGCACACACACACACTGCAAAGAGGCAGCGAACAGACTATCAGAGAAACATAATTGATAATTGAATTTCATCAGACCACATGTGAGATGAGATTTTTATTATTATTATTATTATTGCATAATTAAACCTAAATAAGTGTGTATCATAAGAGCAGCTTGAGCTAAAATTACTTTATTTGACACCATTGACCTTCAAGAATGGGCAGGTCACCAAGTGCACATACACATGAAAGAAATTGTTTATATTTCCCCCATTTTTCTTTTAATCTGTGAAACAAAGCAGCAGCGGATATAGTGCACGGTCGGAGTCACAGCCTATACATAGCTTTCCACGAGGGGGGTCCAAATATGGGCATCGCTACTACAGCATGCGCTCATATACAGTATCTCTGTTTATCCCGAATTTGTCTTGTAAAGCTCTTGTAGGCGACATAAAGTATATCAAAGTATACAATATACGATTACTTCACTACTGCCTTTTCAGAAAGTACAGGCTTCTAACTTCCATTCATGAGTGGAAAGCTCCACCTTGTGATGACGTCATTTGTACACATCCTCGACTGGTAAAAACCGCAACAGCGAACGTCGCGGGTTGTTTCATCATCTGTTCAGACGCCGCTCCTATCTGTCGTCTTTCTTCCTCTCTCCACTCACTTTAAAACAACGAGAAGACATTAAAGGTAACGACGTCTGCTTTTATTTAACACAACAGAAACGCGTTTTTAATCTAAGATGTACTGTAGTGACATTTTTCTATCTAAACTCGAGCTTGTACTTACGATATAGTAAACTGATGCAATCCTCCTCGTGTGTTGTCGGATGTAATTGGCGCAATGTTGAACAAGAACAGGACGTCCCTGTTCTTGAGCAGCTCTATTATGTTTTAAATTCAAATATTTTAATGTGTTTTTTCCCTAACCGAGCGTGAAAAAAGTGTCCCGGTTATTCACTGTACTTTCCGCTTTAATTTGTCATTTGAGCGGGGACTCCGCTGTCTGCGCGTAACGTTACCCGGAAAACTGAGCAGAAACAAGAAACTTAATGAAAGGCGACCATTGTGGAAAAGGTGTTTAATTTGTTTCCATCTTTTTTTTCAGCACACTCGGACGCTTATCCGTGTTATTAATCGTGGTTTTCATTCATTGTTTTGGTCGTGGTGGGCTAGCACGCCGTGCTACTAGCGTGCTACAGAGGCGTGGAATGACCGTAAATGGTGCCTTTAAAGACCCCCATAGCGCCGAATTTTTGAGAATCGCATGCATTATTCTCAAAGAGCATGAATCTTTAAAAATAATAATAATAACAACTTAGCTATTTTACGTGCATATTTAAACTGAGCTCACCCATCCAGAGCCACTGCAGGAACTCGATTTGTAAGATTTTCTTTGTAAAGCCTAATCACTGAATACCAATGCAACATTTACTTTTATGTGCAAACGTTATCCAGAAGATTGTTAAATCCAAGCCTGAGCCCTAACGTCGCACTTAAAAAGACCACCAACGTTAAAACCACCGCCATTTCCCGCTTTCTTGCGTCAGGTATGAAATGTATTAAAGCCAATTGCTGCACTTCCTATATTGTTGAAAGCAACACTGGCACCACACGAGAGCTTCCCAGCCACGTAGGTAGGTCAGTGGTGTTTCGGTCGCTTGACAGATGGGGTATTTTATCCATATGGATAGCTGAACAACGCCCAGTGTGGTCGGCACTGCTCGTGGGTAAAAATATTTTAAAATCGTGATTTTATTTTATTTTATTTTTCTGGTAACCTCGTGCGCGAGTGGCAAAGGGAGAGACGTCCTCCTTCCGGGTAATGTCACCTCAGGAAGGTGTGCCATTTGTGTTGCATCAGCCAGTTGAAAGCCAAGCTTTAGCTGGAGTAACTAATGATCAACTGCATTAATTGTATTGGAGACAAGGGTGTAGAGTCAGATAAGAGTGTGTGTCGAGAGTATTCACACCTGCTTGACTGTGTTATTGTGGTTTCAAGGGGTCAGGTGCAGAGGTTGTATAACCTTGTACCAGAATGCCACGTTACTTTAGGGGCGGAAATCGCGTAAATTCGGTTTTGAAAAAACAAAACAAACTCACCTTTTTTTTTTTAGTATAATAATATAATAACAACACATAGCAACATAAATCTTACAGCTCAGTGTTATTTTTCACAGGTATCCGTCCAGTTTTTGTGGGACGCTTCCTTCTGTTTGTTTTGTTCATTCCATTTGCATCAAACTAAATATTACTAATATCTCTCACCGTCAACAAAACCCCTCAGAGCTATGATTTACAGCAGGGTGTACCCGATAAACTGCAGCAGTGTGAAGCTGTAATAGTCAGAGTGTGTGCCTTTGATCTGTGAATGGAGATTTCTCTCATCATTGGTTGTTTGAATGAAAGGCTCATAAAGCGAAGTGAAGCAGAAATTTTGTGTGCATGTGTGTGTGTCATTGCAGGAAGGGTGTGTGCTAGTCCGCATCAAAGGGTCTTCGTGTGACATGGGAACATTTTGACTATGGTTAAATCAAAACATTCAATAACAGGGGAAGGGGGGGGGGTGCAAATGCTGCCAAACTCAAGAAAGATTGCACGTCTGTTGTGCTACAATGCAGCACATTTCGGCGTGAGTGTGTGACAAATTGGTAGTTTTGTCCTGCTCTTGTCATATCTGATGATGTTAATGGTGTTGGCAGTGGTCATGGGAAAGCGGGCAGGCTGTCGGTTTGTCACATTCCATTTCACAGCGAGTCCGGTTTTTGGCAAGAGGGGTGGTCTCCCCGCCAGGTGATCTGTGGGGTCGTCCAGTTCAGTCTCCACGGTTCGTCTTTCTTCACTCGGCCTTTTTGTTAACCCGCTGTGCACCTCATATCATCTTTATTGTCCCTGAGTCTAAATGTACTGTTCCTGGCTTCAAACAGCCGGGAAATAAAAGCACTGTGTTTGAGAGGATGTAGAGCAAGCCGTGATACGATGTACACTCCAAATAGATCCAGCCCCACTTTGCAGGGAGCTGAACTTGGTGTTTGTTCAACTGCTGCACCCCACAGATTAACTGCAGTTGATATTTGGGAGTAACACTAAAGATGTGGATTATTTTGGCAATATTTTGCTAAATAAATCCAGCAGTGGATTTCACAAACTAGTGAGCAGCATAGAGTGAAGACACAGCTTGACTCGGTATCGCTGTAGAGTCTGCTTAATGTGCTTCACAGAGTGCTAGCATTGTAAATAAGAGTTTTTGATAATATGGGTTCTGGCATAATTTCTAAAGTACCCCATTATGTTCTGTTTAAAAAAAAAAAAAAAAAAAACTGGTTTAATTAAACAACATGCACATTGTCCGTTCTGGCTTTTCAAATAGGATGTCACTCACTCACTCAAACGCTCTTTTGGTTTATCGCCAAGATCCCGAGGCTGCCTTTTTTAGAGATCTTTGTGACCAAAAGCACATTTCCCTTCAGTGTTTGGAAATTGAGATGTTCATAAAATTAAAATTATTCAGCAAGAGTTCTGCCTCACAGGGGGCCGATTGATTATTGGAGTTTTTCTGTAGAATCTGCCTTGAGGCGACTGCTGTTGGTTTTTTTGGTGCTATATAAATAAAATTGAATTTCTCATCCTATCAGCAGCAGTGGTTATTTGTCAACAGTGGCAGTCAAAACAAAGCCATGTGTTGCTCATGAGGATAGAATAAGGAGCAGCAACAGACTGTAATGAGGTTAGCAGGTTTGTTACTACTTCAAATAATCCTCTTAGTCCTTGGAAGCACTTGCGCCAATGCTAAGTCAAGTAACAGGACTATTATCCCTGAAGCCTGTTGTAACCGGACCGTTGTTGGCCAGAGCTGCTGGTCATAGTCCCCCAGCATAAAGAGCCTTTTAGTTTGGTCCTCAAAAAACAACAATAGTGCTCTAGCTTAGTTTTAAAAAGGAGATTACAAACACAGAAGTGATCTTGGCAACAAGATTCACGCATCATCTTTGGCTTTCCATGGAAAGTCTTGTGTTTTCACTTTAATAGCAGGAGCATGGGGGGGAAAAGGGGGAAAGGGAGAAAAAAAATCCCTGCTGGTTATAACGTTAGTCTTTCATACAGGCGTGTGTGGGCTAGTGGAAGACGCAGAGAGTACATTTGTGAGCCACACCTCCGCACAACCTGCCCCACTTGCACAAATGGGCACCCTCGTGAAAACCACAAGGGAAAGATTAGCAACAAGCTGACGTGACAGAGGCGGCATCCGGGGCTATGGTGTCTCGCTTTAATGAGACCACCCTTAATTATGCTCAAACAGTAAGAGCGCACGCGCATGTGTATGTGTGTCCTAATAAAAAAAGAAAAATCATTCCCTTTTGCACGGTTGCCATTGTCCCCACTGTAGGGTCCCGTGTAGCGTTGGGTGAACCCCCGAGGAGATCTAAGGCCGGTCTGGCACAGTAGTTTGGTAATAAATGTTTATTGACAGGACACCGACCACCTTAGATCTCAGTTCCTGGTGTGCGAGTGGGAAATGCTGCTGGAATGTCACACCAAGTGGGGAGCGGGAGCATTTCCATCATGTACCAGTTTCCCATCAGTCTTCAGAGGGGAGAGTGTTTATTATGGCAATCGTCAGGTGCTCTCTGTGCTGTTTTTATTTCATTGTTTGACAGTGTTTTGAGTTTTTTCTCCCAACACTTAACTGTACCAGACAGGATATTCTCTTTTGAAATAGTAAGCCTAGAAATGCTTTGATAGTCCGTTTCTGTTGTTTTTGCAGTATTAATAGAATATTGTCATTGTACTGAAACATCGTGAGAGCTGGGGAAAAGGAAAAAGACTAAAATTGGATCATAATGCCGCCACAGCTGAATGTACATTGCTTTCATTTTTATGAAATTATACACCTGAAATAAGTTTTCAAGGCAGAAAGATAAAGAAGCACAAACCTCAAAAGTCCACTGTACATGCCGTAGTTCTCGATTCTCCTTTTTTTTTTTCTTTTCTAGTGGTCACGTTCTCAGCATGGATTCAATTTCACTCTGAGAACTTCACCCTAATGTGTGAAAAGCAGTAGAGAGTTTAATACATTCATGATGTGAGCAGGGGACTTTTTTCCTATTTTTATTTATTTATTTTATCCCTGAAGCTCATTGGACAGAAGGTGGAGGACAAAAACCCTTAAACAGCACTGCTCAAAATGGTACTGTGTGGCCCTTCGTCTTCAGTTTTTACACACTTAATAGGCATTAAAGGGCGTTTTTGATGTGGCCGTCCTCGCTGTGCCACTGATTCAGTCCGATCTTTGCCGCTGGGTTAGGATTTCACTTCTCCTCCTCCTCTTTGCAGACTGATCTGTGAAGTGACTGAGAGGCCTGACATGGGAAAGAATCGGGTGTCGTTGCAGTAATAGCCTCAGACATGGTAACGTGTAGCTTTTAACGCTGCTCCGCCCTCAAAATCCTGACTTCAACCCTTCTCCTGGAGAAACTGGAGATCAGTTGCACACCAAGAAAGAATGTTTCATTGATTGTTCTTTATTTATTATTCTTGATTATTGTTTGTCATATCTTATAGTTTAAAGGTGCGGCCTGTGGGCCCAGTGCTGGACTTGAATTTATCAAACCCTGCCCTAATGAGTTGTGTGAGCTTTTAATCACCAAAAAGCTCAATGTTTTTGTATTTTCTGTTCGTAGATATGCCTCATGATGCAATATCATTCACCTTGATCCAGTATATTATTTTGCTTTAAATGTTAATGGTTAACCATAAGTATAGTATTTTGCTGATAAGATAAAAGTTTACAGCGTTCTTATTGCTCTGAGCATGTTTTTGACTCGTGGACCTGCATGTGCGTAAAAGACTGTTTACTGTAAATAACAGAGAGTGAGTACATCTAACATGTAAAGTTTAATATTTCTCTGTAATCTCAGTGACACTGCAGAAACCAGGTCCACGAAAAAAAAAAAGGGTGTAAAAACAGCACGACGACATGATGCATTGAGCCATTTTAGACAAGACAAATGTGTGATTGCTACTTCCTGCAAGTCACACTGTGTCGTTCTCTCTCACACCCTGCTCGATTTGCAAATCTCTGGTCTCCGTGTAGCTTTTCTGTGGACATCTGACAGCTTTAACCCCACAATGTGACACGTTACTTCTGAAAAGCATGCATGATTTAGCAGCATGACAGTGAGTTCTGGCTGCTGGCGATCAATTTTATTTTGTTTTTAATCTCAGAAAGAGCTGCAAGACATTTAGCATTTTGTTAGTGTTGCGTAAAGCCAAAACCAGTCTATCCAGTTTTTAAGCACATGGATTTCTCTCTCCTCTGCTTTCCATTTGGAGTACAAGACATCTTATTTAGATAATCAAATTACTACTACTGCTGCTGCTACTACTACTACGACTACTACTAATACAACTACTTTTACAAAGCAAGACTTGAGTCTCAAACGGCACTATGAGAACTCTGAATAATCTAAATTTGACTCAAGGTGGTCAGGCAACATTTTTTGGGAGTGTTCAGCGTGTTGCTTGTACACACAGTGTATATACCAACCAAAAGGTTGTTGAACTGGAGGCCTCGGCCGTTTACCTTCACTCACTTTTTTGGCACACGTACACGTGTCAGTAACCTCGATTTTTAGTTACATTCATTCAGTTATTGACGTCACTCCTGCTTCTGCCAATATAAATCTGTCCAGCCCCCCTCAGACAAACAGAAAAACAGTGTCTGTTTGGGTCACATGTCGCACAAAGTGTCCTTGGCATATTATGAAGCTGCTTTTGTGTGTTGAAGAAACTGGTGTAATGGTTATCTTTCACTCTGAGATCTTGGCAAGTCAACCCACAACAGGCACAAAATGTGTTGCTGGTGTCCTTCGGGTGGTTCATTGTGTTATTTTCTCAATCAGATCACTTATAATGCACGTGACAGTGAAAACAGTGTATTACATTCTGATTAGTGAAACGGCTCTGTCACGAGGTTGTGCTGGAACCTATGTTGTAGTAGTAGTAGTAGTCTTATCGAGCTGCTGTCCTCCTTTCCCAGGCATTTCCCCGTCTACTTCTAACTGCTTTAAAAAAACATAGGGCGATTGACTCCTGGTATTTTCTCGCAGTAAGGGAGTGGTGAGGAATAAGGTTAGGTGTTCTATCAAAAAAATGTTGTATTATTTTTAGGGGTGTGTACCATGGAAGGTTTATTTGTCCAGGCAAACTTGAGATTTGATTAAAGCCTAACAGGATAACACTCGGATTTCTTTTGTCTTCATGGTTCCTTTGCGTCCCACTGTGTCTCGTGATGTGTAACTATGCTTTAAAAGGTGGGAGTATTCCAGTGCAGTTTGCAACATCTCCGGGGCTACCTTGGTTCACTTGAAACACACCTAAAAACCTGCCGGGACATTGCGTATGATACAATTTATTTGTGTAGCCCAGCTGGGAGCGATTGTGTTGCAAGGGTTGATACATTCTCCAAGCACTTCAGCGTTTTGTTTTGTTTTGTTTTGTTTTGTTTTTTTTAAACCCTGCCAGTTTGAACACCTTCCTGGAAAAAAACTTTGCTACTTGGAAAAAGCCAAGTTTTCATAATCCCTCTGCACCATGCCAAGCACAAGAAGCTGTAAGAAGCGTAAGCTCTGGCTCTTACTGAATAGTGCCCTGTTTTGAGCTCTTGTTTTCTTGTGTTTCCTCACAGGTAATCTGCTGCTGCTGCAAAATTCTGTGACCACAGCCTTTGATTCAACACAGAGATCAGGAAGTAGCAACTGTGGCCTGGCTGATACGAACACGAAGGGAGCAATACTTGACGAGTAACTTACCCATCCCATCTGTCCAAACTTCTCCTGTACCTGCCGGTCACACGTGTTCTGTTTAAGCTGTGTCAATCACACACACACGCACTCACACTAGAAGGATTTAAAACGCATAGCCTGCTTCTGCGCCCACACACAGTCACAGCAAACATGGCCAGCCATCTGTCCACCTTTGGCAAAATCCTGCTGCGTCGCAGGAAACTAGACTTGTCAAGTGTAGAGACCCAGTTCGCCCGCTGCTTGTCCACCCTGGACCTCATTGCCTTGGGAGTGGGCTCCACGCTGGGTGCCGGTGTCTACGTCCTCGCCGGTGAGGTTGCGCGAGAGAAGGCGGGACCCGCCATTGTGCTCTGCTTCCTCATCGCCGCTCTGTCCTCCATGCTGGCCGGCCTGTGCTACGCCGAATTTGGCGCCCGTGTCCCTAAGACGGGCTCTGCATACCTGTACAGCTACGTGACAGTCGGAGAAATCTGGGCCTTCATAACAGGATGGAATCTCATCTTGTCTTATGTCATAGGTGAGCCTCAGTTTCACTAGACTGAGATGTGCCATAGAAATCCACACATTAGGAGTCATATCTTGTCACCATATTCTTAAATAATCTATGGTATTTTTATTTATTTATTTTGTTTCCTTCTTTTAGGTACAGCCAGTGTAGCCCGGGCTTGGAGTTCAACCTTTGACAACCTGGTGGAACAAAAGATCTCGGGCTTCTTTAAAGCCTCCATGGCAATGAAGGTGCCAGGCGAGGTGCTGGCAGAGTACCCGGACCTGTTTGCCCTCATCCTGGTGCTGCTGCTCACTGGTGAGTCTGCTTATTCTTAGTGCTATGAGGGGATAACTTGCTCAATAATAAGGACGTTTTTGGGATATAAAAAAACTTGAGCAGTCCAATAAAGGACCGTCTGCCTTCATTGTAACTGCTTTAAACTCATGAAGCTGTTTGAGCATCAGACACTGCTTCACTTGATTGGAAACCCTTACTGTTAGTAGCATTTTAATCCGCACAAGTCTGTTTATTCTTCCAAAGATGACCCACTGAAACCTCCAATATCGAATACTTTTCTCATTTAAAATTAGACTGTCAGCTTGGTCGTTGCACACCGCACTAAAGTAGCCGATTGCAAGCATTGCATCCAAATCATTGCACAACACTTTTCACACTAACATCACAGCTAGAGTGGCCTGCCAGTAGCAGTGTTAGAATGAATTGGTGTCGCTGACTGATGGTTTGTTGGAAGTGAAGTATGAAAATGTCCACCCACGTAGCAGGATGTGTTGTTGAAGCTTCTCTCTCCTGTCTCCGTCTACTTCCTGCCCTCAGGACTTCTGGCCTTTGGCGTGAGTGAGTCGGCTCTCGTGAACAAAATCTTCACTGGGATCAATCTGGTGGTTTTGGGGTTCGTTATTATCTCTGGCTTCGTTAAAGGGGACACTAATAACTGGCATCTGACAGAGAACGACTACAGGGAATTCATAAACGGCACCAATGGCAGCAGGGCGCTGAAGTGAGTGTTTGATGGCTGATTTACTTCTCTGATCCAATTCTCTTTTTATTGTTTAACTTCATGTTTCTTCTCATCTGCCTCCCAGGTTGGAGGAAGAATACGGCACTGGTGGGTTTGCCCCATTTGGACTTAATGGAGTTTTGTCCGGTGCAGCCACGTGCTTCTATGCCTTTGTGGGCTTTGACTGCATTGCCACAACAAGTAAGTAGTTTTGATGGTTATGAAGAGTGTTGCGTTACCTAAAACTTGCTTCTCTTGGTTGGGTAATCGCCCCTCACATGCAGTCGTGGTCTTGTGTGTGTTGTGTTTTCGTTTTGACCGAATTAGTTTTTTGTTTTTAATTTCCTGACTTAATGTGTGCTTTGAGGGTGACTAAGCATAAGCATGATTGTTAAGCATAAAGTTGATAAGTATTTTCCTTTTATTTCGCTTCGTAAATTAAACACTCCTGCACAGTTCTGGTGATTTTCCTTTGTAAGGCCAGGAACTCTTTGGTGCGTGCCAACATTGTTTTGTTTTGTTTTTTTCTATGCAGGGAAAACCCCGCCCTTGGATAGCGCACACACTAACATAATCGGCTTTTAAAAGTCTTTTTTTTTAAATTCAGTCTATCAAGGATGTTCTTTTTCTTATCTTTTAATTCTTGGCTGATGCAACTTTGAGTGAAATGTGAGCTGTGTCACCCACTGTGTCAAGACGTTCAAGGGTTATTTAGGCACACCAGTGGGATCCCACTCATCTTTCTCTTGCTTTGTGTTCCCCGCTGTCCTCAGGCGAAGAGGCAAAGAACCCCATGCGCTCCATACCTATTGGCATCGTGGCCTCACTGCTCATCTGCTTTTTCGCCTACTTCGGCGTGTCTGCCGCTCTCACCATGATGATGCCGTACTACGAGCTGAACACTCAGAGTCCTCTGCCCGAGGCCTTCAGCTTTGTCGGCTGGGGTCCTGCTCGATACATCGTGGCTGTCGGTTCTCTCTGTGCTCTGTCCACCAGGTGAGGAAGGGATAACCCAAAACATCTAACATGTTTATGCTTACATGACTGTAAAATGTTAATGCAAACTTCCAATCCTCCCCCAGCCTCTTGGGCTCCATGTTCCCTATGCCCCGTGTTATTTACGCCATGGCAGAGGATGGGCTGCTGTTCCGATTTCTGTCTAAGATGAGCGCTCGCACAAAGACCCCTGTCCTGGCTACCATTGTTTCTGGTATTATTGCGGGTAAGATAAAGATACAACTTTCAGAGACATTTATGTTTGGGCATATTTCTCTTCATGTTTTGGACACGCAGATTTGTTTGTTTTGTTTCTTTGTTTACTGTATCAATTTACAGATACTGCTGGTATCAATCTCCTGTTACCAGCAGTATCTGTTGCTAGTTTTCCAAGTTCACAGAGCTTCCTGCTGCCTCAGCTCTGTCTAGCAGCCTATCTCACAGGCTGACATGTCAAGATCAATGCTAGTTTTGCAAATACTGATATTTTTGGTGCTTGCAGCTGTCTAAGATCTGGTCTTACTTCTCCTTCCAGCTCTGATGGCCTTTCTGTTCGACCTGGCAGCTCTGGTGGACCTCATGTCCATTGGAACCCTTTTGGCATACTCTTTAGTGGCCATCTGCGTCCTCATTCTCAGGTAAGCACCTTGATTGTCCACCATCAAATTCACACAGAGGCTTGTGAAGTGGTAATCGTGTGTTAAATACTCTGTAGCAGCTGATGCACTAATGCCATTGGCAAGCACCCATAAGTTTAAAAGCACAGTTATATCATAATCCGTGTCGAGCCAAAGAACAAGGGTGAAGGCAAGGAAGCTTTACTGGCTCTCACTTGGCTGTGGGCTCATTTTCATAGTAGCAATAAACAGGAAGCAATATATTTAAAGTAACAGAAGCAGTTGTGTGTGACGTCTATGTTAAGTCTCTCATTCATGCTTCTAGGTATCAGCCAGGTACCCTAAATTCACCCAGCCAGCTGGAGAAGCTTATGGAGGAATCGGAGAAGATGCCTGTGAGCGGAGGGGAGAGTGGTGATGAATATGACATGGAGATGGATCAGAGGCCACTAAAAGAGACATTCAGCTTCAAGCTGCTCTTCTGCCCAAGTGGAAAGATCCCCACAGTCCTGTCTGGGAAAATTGTCTACGCTACAACTGCTGTCATCTGTAAGTGTGTGAGCGAGAAGGCTACAACAATCAAGCGTGATGAAATATATGCTTTCCTTTGGAGTTTTAGGGTGGTTTCACACCTGCTGTGTTTAGTCCATGAATGTGGTCCAAACTAGGTGTATGTTGCAAGTGTGAGCTAACAGAACGCCCCATAGCCACATATGCTTTGTATTCTCAATGCGGGAAGGTGCTACAGATATCCAAAAGTCTGTGTGGGCTAGCAGCTAGCTGTGAAATGAACATAAAGTTCTCCATGTTGTCACATAGTCCGGAGCACGGAACCTTCTTCCTGTGTTTACTTTTGTTGCTCCGGCCCCAGACACACCTGGCCAATGAGCTGTCTGAACACTCTCACGTGGTTTGTAGTGATGCATTTTGGTTCTCTTCGATTTTTCTCTGTGTGAAACAGACCAAATTGCATGGGAAAGCTACAAGCTTACCAACTCATCATCTGATTTAGATCAGAATAAACTATAGGTGAAGTAACCAGTGTAAGTAACTTCATCTCCTGCTCTCCCTGCAGCGGTTTTGATGACTGTCCTGTGCGTCATCCTGGCCAACTGTTTGCCGGAGCTGCTCGCTGGATATTCGGGTGTGGTGGTGCCGTGCGTGATTTTAGCGGTGCTCTGTGCCGTCTGCGTGATCATCATCTGGAGGCAGCCGGAGAGCAAAGAGGCTCTCACCTTCAAGGTAACTTTCTATTTTTGGAAGCACAGGATGTTGTTGTTTCTGAGACTGACTGGTTGCGCACGCCTTTGGCACATGTTGTTACGATGTTATCTGAGAAAGTGTCTTAAGTTTGGCCTCTGTTCTCTCTTTAAGGTTCCTCTTCTTCCCTGGTTGCCCCTGTTCAGTGTTTTCGTCAACATCTACCTCATGATGCAGCTGGACTTGGGTACATGGTGCCGCTTCACCGTCTGGATGGCTTTGGGTACGTTCGAGCACTACACATCCTGTCCTTCCTTCTGTTGCTCCACATTAATGTGCCCGTTTTATAACTTCCATCTGCCTCTCCTTCTTCTTCTTCCCCCTTCAGGTTTTGCCATTTACTTCTTCTATGGTATTAAAAACAGCAACGAAAGCGGCAACAAGCCACCCCCACGCAAATACGAGCTCCCCGTGGAGAACAATACCCCGATTTACAAGGGTGCCCCCAACAGTGACGTGGAAGCAGGCAGCAGCCCTTGATGCAGACTGGCACAGACCTGGGGGAGCGTTGCAGAGTTTCCACACTCATGTTTGGCCACGTGGTTATAGCCAAATGCTGCAGTGTAGGCGGCTTGGAACACTGCCCTGGGTTTGAAGGGAGGAGAGGCAAGAAAATGCGACACACATCTTACCTCTGATTTTTAGAGGCTGATTTAACTTGATGGTTAGACACACTGACGGAGCCACTTCTCACTATGTGTCCGTTCTAACCTGTTTCTCCTTAGCCTTAGCCCTCTGGAGACATTTCGCTGCCTATGAGAAAATGCTTTGAATGGACCCAACTAACACCTATGAAGTCATGTTTTCAGTTATCAGAAGCCGTAAACTGGAAGAATGTTACACTTCTCATGTTTGCTTCCTTTTCCGTTACTCCCACCCCCCCATCCGGCCACAAAGAACCACAGTGTAGATCACTATGAATTATGACTTAAGCCAGTCAGTTTACAACTGTCAGCTACACTTCAAGTTTTCTTTTCTTTTCTTTTCTTTTCATTTCTTTTCTTTTCTTCTCTTTTCTTTTTTTTTTAATAAGCAGAAGGTGCAGACGCACTGTCCGTTAACCACCACAATCTTTCTGTAGAGTTCACCTTCCCTGCTTGTTTGCATCGGCCTGTTTTCTATGCCACACAAGGGGCACTGACGCTGTCAGGGCCTCGGTGCATTTAGGTCAGCAGCACGCGACGGATGCCATCTTACTCACTGTGCAGTTCAGTGTTGGAGTTGAAGTACATGCTTTACAGATTTTAAGGAGTTCATAAAGACACTACAGCCCTTGTTGGCCCCAACCCCAACTCCCAGAGACCCACCTTACAGCATGTGTACACGAAATCATTGTGGAATCGGTTAAATGCGCCCGTTTTGTTATTTTAGAAAATTAGATTTTTTTGGTTTGCATGTAGACTGCATTCCTACACATTTTGAGGCCTTTGATTTTAACCTGGTAAATTCAGGTTGTAAGCAAAGAGAAAGTAAAGTCAAGGTAACAAAGGAAAGCAGGAGTTGTGAGATTTTTGTTTTGTTTTTTCTCCTGTTTTCTGGTATTTAGAGGAGGATACCCCATCATCCATGTGTTTGGTTACAAATGTCTATTTTCCCACCCAAAAGCTTTTTCCAATGTCATGGAAAGCTCTCTATGAATTTTAAATGATCCGCGTAGACTTCCTGACAGAACTGCACCTGTGTGCCTCTTACCCTCGTCGCCCGATCCTGTGATGGATACTGAGAGTATTTTGGTGTCTGGGAGCTGGGGTTGTTTTCTGATAAAGGACCCATATTTAATCACTACTAAAACACATTTTTATTTTTATTTTTATTTTTTAATCTTATCACCTTTCTTTTGCTTTCTACTTCCTTGTGAAAACGAAGTCTTCTTGTTTCCTTTTTTTCACAAAGGTTCTTGTTTAGTTTCAATTGAAACTTGTTCTTGGCAGCTTTGTCTGTTGAGTACCCATCACATTTATCATTTTAAACTTTAATTTTACTGCATTTTTTTTCTTCCTTGGTATAAAATGTTAATATTTAAATGTTTATAGTATTGTTTGCTTTCTCTTTTTTTTTCTTTTCATATAAACTTTAATCAGTCAGTCTGCTTTTTAGATGTTAATGTATTTTAATTGTTACATGTACAGTTTAGAGTGCCGATCCCTGGGGCCTGTTTTGTTTTATTTTGTTTGGTTGGGGGGTTTTTTGTTTTTGTTTGACGACATTTTCAACAAAGACAATCGTCACATGATTTTAATTGTACTTCCTGACCAAATGATCTAGTTTTTGGGACCCGTGCGTTTTCCAGAAACAAGGAGTGACCCCTTAAAGCTGGTCTATAAATTATGTTTCAAACCTATTTTTGCCCATGTCAATAGTCAGTAACTTATTGTTAAAAGTATTTGTTTTTTGGGGGGGGGGTCCTAGTAAAGTGCTTTACTGTAGAGTGTACAGTATTTGTTTAAAACTGTATCTTTATTTGTATAATGCTGTAAATTATATGAATTGTTTCTCTAAAATATGACCAATTATAATTTGATACGGTGAGGGTTTGTAAATGACACTTGAAGGCATTTCACGAACACTTGATGCTGCTGGAAGCCACATGGAGGGAAAAAAATCCCCTTTTTTCTTCAGATAAAATGGTCCCAAAGAACGCTTTCCCATAAGACATGACGGAACTTGAAAATTAGTGGAGAGGGGAGTAGATTTGGATCTTTAGATGTTACTGAAGTATAAACTGGTGCCTGGAAAAATAAAAACCCATCTGTCTGCCTGTGGAAGGCGCTGCGGCTGCTAAGAGACTCAGTACTTTCAGTGTAAACCCCGCTCTACATTTTAATGCTGCTTGCTGGAAATTCATTATCTGAAGGTTTTGTGACGTGGCTGTGCCTCGTGTCACTCTGAGTTCTTTACAGCCAGCTCCTGTGCCTTTCACAAAAGGAAAAACAATCATCTCCTCTCTCTCTGCTGGCTCATTACCAGCAGCAAAATATTTCTTTTATATCCTGTACATATCGCTGCCATGTATAAATTTAGCTGTATTCTCAGTGTTTGTTTGTTTTCTTTTCTTTCTTTTTTTTAAATAAAAGTGATTGATGATTACACCTGATTTAACGTCTCTGTCTTGTGCACTGCTCGGTTTTCGTAGAAAAATGTCCGTATGGTTGGTTGTCTTGGAGGCGACTGAACCACATTTTTGTTTTTGCAATGAGTCATCGGTGACTCACGTAACTATGTCAACAATGCAGTCTTTATGAGTTATGCCAGGTGCCAACCCTTTTTAGGCAGTTTGACCAGCTTGGTAACGCAACTTTAACCAATTAAATTCTTACTCTGTTAAATTCTCACTATCGGCTCAAAAAGTTTAGACGGTTCGGTAAGAATTACCTCGTCGCATCATTGGATAATCACTGCAACCAAAAGAATTGACGATAAGACATTCACTGGACACTTTATTAGATACACCTCACTAGTATCAGGTTAGATCCCCTTTTACCTTCAGCACTCATAAGTATTCATGACATGGATTCAGCAGGTGGTGAGCACTGTTGTCTCACAGAAAGGTCCTGGATTCAAATCCACCATCTGGCCAGGGCGTTTCTGTGAGGAGCTTCCTTGTTCTCGCCGGCCTTCTCCCGCACTCCAAAGATCATTTGCATTGCCAAAACCAGTTTGAGATGATCTGAGCTTTGCTACGTGGTGCTTTGCAGCCATCAGACGCCAATAAATACTTATGCAGTATCTTTTCCTTGCAAACATCAGAGAAAACTGAAATATTAGGTATGAGAATTCTGACAAGATTAAAAGCGAGGAATAAATAAAATGTAGAATAAATTCAAACTATTTAAATACAACTAAAAATGAACACTAGGAAAAGATGCTTATAAAGGACAGCAGTGAAATGAGACAGAAAAGGCTTGCTCATAAAAACATGTCTTTAAGAAGGATTTGTAAGAATGATGTATGATAGTGAGATTGGGTTGGCTGTAGGTCAGGAAGTGGACTGTATATGTGATCCCCGGCTACTCCAGTCTGCATTTCAAAGTATGAACTCCTACGTGAGTGTGTGTACGACGTGCTCGGGTATGGAAATGGGTGAATGAGGCTTGTAGTAAGCAGTCCATGTACCTAAGAATGGTCACCCTTGGTTCTCAGTTAAGACTGTGGGATGGCCAGCAGAGCCTCAGCTGAGGTTATGACTTGAAATACACTTTAAGAGTCAACTATAAAATATTTAATGAAATTCTAAAATTAACAGATAACCAATGCAGAGAAGCTAAAATGGGAATTAATAACCATTAATTCAGTTTTATCCATATTTAGGTGCAAGAAGCTCTGTGTCATGCAGAATTTAATGTGGACACAGTCACTCACTGCACTGACTTTAAGATTTTTACTGGGGTTAAAAGAAATGTATGAGAGTGAAAACTCGTGCTATCCCCGCAGATGACATATACCAAGGGTAACATGTCCAAAGAAAGATGCCTGAGGACAGACCCCTGAGGTACCCCACACGTTACTTTCATTGATGGTGACGTCACGTCCCAGTGACAACAGTAAAAGACCTTTCCTGTGAATAAGAATAAATCCACCTAAATATTGAACCAGAAATTCGAGATGATTCAGAGAAATACAGCGATCCACAGTGTCAAACGCAGCACTCAAATCTAATAACACTAAAAAGATGACTAATCAACAGATCATTCATGTTAGGTCTAACTGTTGAATGTTGCCATTGTGTTTCTTAAATTTGTACAGTCTTATTTCAAGCAGTAGGATCAAAGCCATTCCTTTGATCCTGACCACCTCTAACCACTTTGTGCTGGGGGAGGTTTTATTGTAGATACATCCTATCTGAAAGATCTGTTTCTTGTGTTGTAAGCTTCCTGCTTTTATGACCTTTTTGGTCAGCAGGAGGTCACACAAACGCACCCCCAAAACACACACACACACACACATGCATACAGTACCTTGTCTTTGTAACCAAGGGGGGTTATGAGGGGAGGTACTATTGTTTTGTGTGAACTGTCTCTCAATAAAAGGCAGCGAGAGGAGGCCGGATTTGGGGTCATTTTCGTGATGGACTCAGATGAGGCCTCCCTTGCGCAAGTAATCGATCGATCGCTGACTGTCTTGTTTTCTTTCATGATGAATAAGTCTCTAGAACTAGCGGGGTTTGTGACAACAGACCCAACAATTCAGCTCTCTGATTCCTTTCTGTTTAAAAAAGCAATCAACTGTTCAGCACCGATCATTTCTAAAACCTTGGAGAGAAAGAAATCAAGAGAAGTGAAAAGTCCAGAGGGGTTTTCTTTCCCCCATAAAAGATTGTACAACTGTAGATTGTAGGATGTTAGATCTGATGCTGGTAGTTCTATTGATCACATTCCTCCAGAAAGGGGTCCATGGTTGATATGAGCGGTTATTTGTGGTACTGTTGCCATCCTACCAGCTTTAATAGCACTCTGGCTGTTCTCCTCTGACCTTTGCTACTTAAAAAGGCATGCTCTCCCAGAGAGCTACCACTTACTGGACATTTCCTTTTCTCTGGAGCGTTCTCTGTAAACCCTAGAAATGGAAAATCCCAGCACACTAGGAGATTCTGAAACACCAGCCTGTCTTTCTTCCCCATTCTGGTGTTCAGTTTCAACTTCAGCGGGATACCTTGAGCATGTCTACGTGCAAGTTGCTGCCACATGATTGAGCGATTGTTAACAAGCAACAAGAACAGGTGTACTTAATAAAGTTTCCAGTGAGTCGTCCTTACTTCAAGAGATTTAAATGCGACATTTTCCATCTTTTACTCCCCGGGAGGAATGTTTAGTTTTATTGGTTTGAAGCTGGGATAGATGTAGGGTTGCACTTCCATTTTCCATGCGACTGAATTTGAAAATCACAACAAAAATGTGGATTTTAACTTATTTGTCGGAGCATCTCACCTTCAGTAACAAGCTGATTATTCCAAAGATGATTTTCCTGTAAAAATAAAAAAATAAAAAAGGAACATATTTTGGAGAAGGAAGAGTGGAGTTGTTTCCTCCTCCTCTCTTCTCGACACACTAAGGCTGCGCTCTAGTGGTCACACACTGCAATGTGCCAATCTGGAAACAGTACAGCTGTGCGTAAGCTTAAAAACCTGCACAACAGTGAATCTCCAAAGAAAAACCTTTTCCCTTCCAGGCATTTATTTCCAGTGACAATCGATGTATATATAATGCCACAACAACATCAAACGGCCAACCTTGTCAGGATTTGGTTACAAATAAATTATTCACACGTTTAGTGTAATGTGATATAAATGTGTTTCCCGCCACCTTACACTTCAGACGTCAGAGCTCACAGGAATAACACACAGCTGACTGCATGTGCTCAAGCTTCTTTCCTCTAAGAGAGACACTTCCTCCTCTGTCAAAACAAAGGAAATCCCCTTGTGAAAAAGCCTGTTCGATGGTTAATGCCACCAAAAAAAGTAAAATCTCTTCAGCTGTTGTGAGTTTTAGTCAGTTTTTTTTTCTTTGTGCTGTGTTTCACATGCAGTTTCGTTTTATTTTTCACATCTCTCATCCATTCTGCTCCTACAGTGAAACTTCAACTATTGAGTTACCTACAATATATCAAAGATTAAAAGGTAAAAAGCCCTTTCTGTCTTTGGAAATTTTCAATTAAATGGACTGAGTGTATAAATGAATTTTAAACAGACTCCAAAGACTGAATGAATTAAGAAGCAGTTCATAGGAAGAAATGGTGTTAAATGTATGTGTCAAACAATAATATTGAAGGGATCTAAAAATAAAATAACTATAAATGTTACTTTATCCATTTCAAATGTATGTTCATTATCTCATTACGGTGATTTTTTCCCAATAATATCCCTTTTCATTACTCACGGATGTACACGCTGTATGCATGATGAAACAGACACGGCTCAATCGTCTGGTTTTTTTCCATCCAGATGGTTGCTTGTTTTTTTTCCACTGTATTCTAATACATGAGAGGCACACAGTGAGGTGAGCTGCACAGGCTGTGGGCTAGTCTGTTTCCTGTGTTTATTTACAGCACAAACCTCTGGGTGTTCGTTTAAGAGTGATGCTATGACAGCTACAGAGAGAAATAAAATCTAATGTGGGATAAACTCAGATAAATGCGATTGTGACAACCAAAATAAAAGGCGGGTTTAAAACAAATCATTTTGAAATCGAAGAAGTGTTTCACTTATTTTTCCCAGTTTGTTGTATTTTTTTCTCTACAATATATTCAAATGTTTGCTTGTTTTCATTTACAGCTACTGTTGTGGAGAAATTTTGGCCCACTCTTCCGTCTTTTAAGGTCCCATCACTCAAAGTGTTTGGTATCATTTTTCCGTCACAGGAACCAATTTCTGTTAAGCTTTAGCTGTCTGACAGATGGCCTCATGTTTGTCTCTAGAACATTTGGGTAACAGAGGAGTGCTAGGTCCTGTAGCTTCGAAAAAAAAAAAAATAGAAAAAAGAAGCACAAATCATCACCCCTCCACCACCGTGCTTCACAGCTGCGAAGAGGTGTTTGTGCTGATGTGCTGTTGTTGGTTTGCTCCAAATGTGGAGCTGTGTATTATGGCCAAACATCACCACTTTGGTCTCGCCTGTCCAAAGGACATTATCACAGATGTCTTGTGGTTTGTTCGGGTGCAGCTTTGCAAACTGAAGCTGTGCTGCCATGTTCTTTATAGTGAGACGAAGCTTTCTGCTGGGAACCCTTCCAAACTTTTTCTAAGCTTACTTTCATGAATTTTAACATAGATTTTTTTGTACAGGTTCTCTGAGCATTGTACAGTCTGACCCTTATTTGCTGTGGTCTCCACTCACCTAAATGTTTTGCACTTGTAAAAACATTCAGGGAGGATGACAGACTTTAAATTGTTTGTAATGCTCACAGGGAAGCTATCTGATTGTTGGAGTTTTCTCTGTTTTCTCTGTATTATTGTCCTTACCTTATAAAATAAAGTGCTTTGAGGCAACTGTTGTTGTGATTTGGCGCTATATCAATGAAATTGAATTGAAGTGATCTTATAACGCTTTCCAGGGCAGCAACAAGTGATTTTATAAGTTCATTGCTGATGCTTTTTGTCCTTGGCATTGTATTACCTTGTACCTGAATGCTCCAGATCTGCAAACTACCAAAACATGTGCTTTTATAGTGGTGCTTATACCTGCTGATGACCAATTAATCAGGGCATTTAAATGAGAACTCCTTGCTGCTACTTACCTTGTTAATTCCTGTGGAAGCAGTAAATGTGTACTTTGCTTTTCCACACACTGCGTCTGCATTTTTGTTTAATGTTTGCTAATAAATAAATGTTTTTGGATTACCTGAGGTTGATTTTTTTGTTTGTTTTAGCCTCATTTTAGGGCCTTCAATGGACCAGAGGATTTTTTAGTAACATCCTGACACATAAAACCTTAGAAATGAAAGGAGGCTTCACTTTCTTTTTACTGTGACTTTATATTTATTTCAAATTGAACACTATGGGGATCTATACAAAAGGCTTTTGGACAGTTTCTCACCTGTTCTCACCAGTAACCCAACACGGAGCAGTAAACATGAACTGAGAACCTGCCATATCGATCAAGTCGTCAAGGCTAAAATAAGCAGCTACAGTAACGTTTTTCTTCCAGCAAAGAACAAATGTACCATTAATCATTTTCACAGTGCAAACTCGTTCCTCTGCGGTCAGGTGAACAAACGAGACATTTAAAACTTTGGTTCCCTTGGAGTTCACCGACCTCCACCTTCTTTATGCATTAAGCCACTCAGATTTGTAGTGCAGACGTACAATCAGTTGGCGAGGCTGCTGCCTCTTTCTGCCTCCTCTCTCCAGCCAAATATAGTCCACAACGGGCTGCGGTATATTCAGAGGCATTTCCAGAAAAAAGGAAGAGGCGTGGCTCAGTCGTGGCATCGCTGATTCATCAAATTAAAGTTACACAAGAGTATAAATACACTACACTGATAGTCTTTTAGAGATGTGCGGCTAGAGAAACGGAACTGGCCACTGGAGTATAACTGTACACGTCAGGAAAGGCCAAAGGTGGAGTAAAGCTTAAGTGTCGGTAGCAGCTGCAAAGACAGCAGGATGACTACAGTTACACGCATGCACACAGAAAGATGAAGTGGCAGGATGCTTCTTGTGCTTCTACACCTGTTGGGAACATCAACAAAGTGCCCTAAGTTTGAGCCTTAAACAGGCAATTGAATGTTAAAATAACGTCTATATGAATAAGTATGTAACTGAGCAGGGGAAACATTAAAGTCCCCTGAAACTGGCCTGAGAGCAGCCATGGCAAAAGAGATCTTGTACATATGGAGTCCACTTCAGTATTACCACCTCTCACCCTAACGTGCTGCAGCTAAATCAGCAGTAGCACTGCCGGCTGCTCTTGGTGACCTCCTCAGAGGAGTGGACGGTGTTGGGAACAAATCCGCTCTTGACGCCCTCCCAGCCGTCCTGGATCTTGATGTCCCCGTTCCGCACCAGCTCAAAGATGTCCTTCGTCAGATCCACAAACGCCTGGAGGAAGAATCACGAGCAGGCTCAGCAACGGAGATCACTTTCATTCTGATCATTAATTTTTAAAATTACAGCAAAAATGTCAATATATGCTGCTTATAGCGTATTAAGACTGTGTGTCTTTAAGTCTAAGAGAATCAACATTTCCATGAGGATTTTTGCATTAAATATTTCAAATTGGTGTCACTTATTTCACCATCACTGCTTACTTTTAATAAAAGTACCTCTTTTTGTTTTAGACACCCTGCATGCAGAAGGCAGAGAGAGACAGTCTTCTTCGTGCTCCTGTAGTTATTTATACAACTCATATTATTGTTGCAAAGCAGCACCTTTCCTATAATATCCCACTTTTTTAATTAAAAAAAAAAAAGAACTACACATGGAATAAAAACAAACATGAGATCTACACCTTCTCCACGTTGATGGCGTCCCGTGCAGAGGTCTCCACATAGCGCATCCCATAGGCCCCCGCCAGCTTCTCCGCCTCCTGCTGGGTCACCTGACGCTGAGCTTCCAGGTCACACTTGTGGCCGACCAGCAGGAAGATGATGCTGTGCGGCTGGACGTGGCTCTGCGCTTCCTCCAGCCAGTTGTGAACATTTTGAAAGGAGCGGCGGTTTGTGATGTCAAAGAGCAAGAGGCCACCCACTGAGTTGCGGTAGTAGGCTCTGGTGATTGACCTGCACAGAAAGATGTGTGCAGGAATGCAGATGTGAAAAACTGGCAGAAGACCACACCCACAGTGGAAAAAAAACGGTCCCCCACAAATGCACAAGTTGCACCTGTTTGAGTAGGTTTTGCTAAACTACTCTTATACAATTTGTGAGGTTTTTTTTCTTTTCTTTCTTTTGCAGATTAATACAGGTGAACCTCTGTTCAGCCTTACTTCTGACACATTTGGTCACTGTCATGCTGGAAGACCCATCCATGACCCATCTTTGCTGTTCTGGCTGAGAGAAGGAGGTTCTCATCCAAGATTCTGGTCTTTAAATCAGTGAAGTTGTCCTGTACCCTTAGCAGAAAAATGTTTCCACCTCTGTGCTTGATAATGGAGATGGTATTCTTTGAATCATACTCAACATCTCTCTTTCCTTCAAACACGACGGGTAAAGTCGATGCCAAAGACCGCCTGACCACATCACTTTCTCCCAAGCTTTCTCTCAATCATTTGTTCACTGGCAAACTTAGCATGGGCCTGTAAAGGTGACTTCTAAAGCAAATTTTTGTGAGGCTGCAAAATGTCAATCCATCATGACGCAGTTCTGCGACATGTAAACCAATTTTATAACATTCATGTAATGTGTTTTTTCTGAACTTTATACTGATATTCTGTGTCTCAACATTAAAAAGTACTATACAAATTAGAGACTGTTCATTTCTTTGTAAGTGATAAAACTCACAAATTCAGCAGGGGATCAACTAATTATTTCCCCCACTGCATAAAATATGAAAACTGATATTTTTTTATGTTTTCTTTTAAAAATATACTCTGATTTCCATGTTTACACAATATATATCAGCATGAATCAAAACTTTGGAAGCTGGGAATGTAGGCCATACTGTTATATATAACTCTTCCCAGCTTTTTCTTCAACACGTGATCATCAGGTTGAAAAAAAAATCTAATTTTTAATATTTTATTTATATTTTGTGGACTGTTTTCATTTGGCTGCAAGTTTTAATATTTTATATCATTTAATTTACATATTTAAAAGTGACCCCTTTAAAAAAACATGGTCATGACTTCATGAAATGTTTTTTTTCCCATAATTGCCAAATCATTAAAAATGCGAATTCTGAGCCCAGTAAAGGATTAGACTGGAGATATTCTGGGGTTTTTTTGTTTGTTTGTTTGTTTGTTTTAATTTAATTATTATTTTTCTTTCCAAACATGCAGAGCTACCTGCTGTGGCGACCACTTTTTGAATAAGGGAGCCGCCGAAAGTAGCTTCTTTTTATTTCGAGACCAGCAAAAGACCCAAACCAGCCTCAGGGAAACACAAGCTGGTGTACTTCCTGTGCCAGTCCCGAGCTGGATTAATGGGAGTGTTGCATCAGGAGGGGCATCCAGCATAAAATTTGTGCCAAATACAACATGCGGATCCATCTGCTGTGGCGACCCCTTTGGGAAATAAAGGAGCAGCTGAAAGCCCCCCCCCCCTCCACTGTGAGCCAATCCAACCAAAAGAGCAAAGTTTGTGGCTTCTCTATCCTCTCTCTGACTCTTATTAAGATATTAAAATGATCACAAATATAAACTTAAATTTTTAAATTAGCTTAAACAGCTTAATTACCCAGCTGGTTGAGATAGTTTTCACCTAACAAACCTTTAGGCTTTTAGTTAGTGTTAACAGCAGATGGACAGAGTACTCATGCATTAATGTTAATGAAGGAAAATGTCAAAACATGTCATCTTAACGTGGCCTAACTGAGCTTTAATGCCCATCTGAGGGAAGCGTGTGTAGTGTGTGCTTTTGAAGTATGAGGAGAGTCTTGTTTATAGTCCAAAATCTAGTTTTTGTGGATGTATGAGAAAGAAATCAGGAGTTCTGTCTTTACCTGAACCTCTCCTGTCCTGCCGTGTCCCAGATCTGAAGTTTGATCCTTTTCCCCGGCTCGATCTCCACAAGACGGGAGAAGAAGTCCACCCCAACGGTCGGGTCTGACACCTGTGCGAAGCGGCCCTCAGTGAACCTCCGGATCAGGCATGACTTGCCGACCGTGGAGTCTCCGATGACTATCAGACGAAACTGGTAAAGCCATATAGTCTCCATGTCTCATTAAAATAAGTTCTGTAAGACAAAAAACCCCACTCACTTAGTCACGGTCACCCACAGAACGCCCAATACTGAGACTAAGACAAGACTCTTAAAAAGATGAAACCAGCATCCTCTCCTTCACAAAACCAAATATTTTACATCATCTAATGGAAGGATTTTTGTACATATAAAATCTACAACATCAATTAAAATCCTGCTGTTCATGTCTTCAAATTTGGATCCTTCAAAGGCGATGGAAACAGCTGTAGATTAAACATCAGACTTTAAAGCTTCCACAAACCCCTCCTTCTTTTTCAGAAAAAGAAGATCTGCTTAAATGAGTTTAAACAGATCAAACATTACATTTAATCCAGAGATTGTGCTGACTAGAAGGATACTTTTTGGGATTATGGCTTCCCTCTAGACATGGGTATAATAGGCTCATGCCATGTGATTTACAGATGGGTGATCTAATTTGAAAGAGGGAGGGGGAGGCCACTCCTCTCCAACTCAATAAACAGTGGCGTAGTCAGCCCCCATGTGGATAGCAGAGTGGTTGTTATAGAGCAATAACACACAATGAGGCCTTGAATAAAGCCAGAATTCAGCTTTAATATAGCTGCTTAAAAATCACCATAGATATGAAGAAGGCCTCCTGTGCTACTAATGATGCAACAAACTATATGCTTTTTTATTTATTTTTTTGTTTTAATCACAAGGCCCAACCCTCTTAGCTCAATGAGCATTCTCTACTTAGTTAATTATCTTTCTGGACAAGAATTAAATTAAACAACTAATAAAGTGTGACCTACCTCAAGTTCAGAGCTCAGTACTTGAAAAAAAGAAACCCCATATTGATGATTATGTTTCCAAAAGAAGAAGAAAAAAATGACCCCTAGTCTAGCACTGGCTCTGTTGTTGCTTACAGAAAACCCCAGGCGGTAACATGCAGAGCATTAGCAGGGCCTCCTGTGCAGCATCGCTTTGTGAGCCGGTTTAAAGGGTGAAAACGGGGTGAGCGGTGTGTGGCCCGACAGGTGATCCGATCTGCTGGCTCATTACAGCGGGGCTGTTGATATTTCCGCGATGATCCGCTGATGAAATGGCAGCAGAACACAGCAGCAGCATCACACTCACGTCTCTTCCTCGCCCTCATCAGCACCATTACCGTAATGGCACGCACAGCAGCGCAGCAGCAGATTCCCGGGGCGATGCATTCACGTGCTATAGGGGGAAAAGCGGTAAATAAGAAACGAACACACATGAGATTATTTCATATCAGTACTTAGTACTTACAAAAATATATTTATAAACATTTTTGTTCCCTAGACCTCCAGCCCCTTGACTCTTCTGCATTTTATCCTAAAAAATACTCCCAAACAAACAAACAAAAACATATAAAACATAAACCACAACGTATTATTCTATTAGAATACACAGACTGACAATAACAACTATGCTTTGAATTTAAACTTATGGTGGATCATTGATAGAGCGCAACTTAAGACTACAGATATAAAACTAGCAACAAAACCACACATCCAGTTTTTAATGTTGTGAAAGGTGACAGCGAATGATCAGCCAGTGGAAAACAACTAAACTTATTCTATTTGGTCTAGTACTATAAATACAATATTTGCTAGAGTATTTTCATTTTAACCTACTATGTACTTCTATAAAGAAAATGTCTTTTCTTTTGTTAAACTGCACATCATTACACTAAAAATAAGTATATGCAGTATAACCACTATTACTCTTCTGCACATGTCCAACCAAACATTGCCTCTTTAACTTTGCCTCCTCTTCTCTCCAGAGCACACCTCCACCTCTCCAGCCTCTCTTCCACCTTCTTCCTACTCTCACTACAGATCACAATGTCGGCTGCAAAACATCATAGTCCACAGAGAGTCCTGCCTGTCGTCTGGCAAGCTGTCCATCACCACTGCAAAGAGGCTGTAGTGTAATCCCACCCCCACCCTGAACCCATCTGACCTTCCCACCAGTCCACCACCACCACTCTCCTAATACATGACCTGTACCACCCTCACATACCTCTGTTATCCCTGACTTCATCATGAAGTACCACAGTTCCTCTCTTTCCACCCTATCATATACTTTCTCAAAGGCACATTCCAACTCCTTCTGTACTTCTCATATCAACACTCACAAAACAAAAATGGCACCTGCAGTGCTCTTTCTCAGCATGGAGCACTGATCGTTCTTAGGTAAAGGCTAAAGCGCGTTTGCACTTTTTATTTGATTTTATTCATTGATTTTAAAAACTCCATTCAGTTCAGAAGTAAAGTCCAACACATTAGTCTGAAATCAAGTTTGGATGGTTTGATTTGCATTTGGTTTTCGGGTCCATTACAATAACAGTGCTGTCTGACTTTAGCCATGATGGACACTGATAACACATATCCGTGCAATCACGAAATGATTTAGTCATGAAAGCATTTAGTGCTGCTTTTTAAATAGTAAAACAATCTAATATTTGCTAACTTCTGCTTAAATCAATCAATTTTTCCTAATTGAAAACATCCAAAGAAGTCATCGAACAATTTTACACACCTTTCTGACATTTTAATGACAGATATTAATTTGTTATTTGCAGAGTTGCTTTATTCGAATATTTTAAAGACATCAGATGGAATTTAGAATGAAGCTTATATTTACGAGGAGTGTGTGAACGCACCATGAGCTTTCTGCTGAAGTTTGCAGTTGGCTCTGAAGTAAGCGCACTCACGCTGTCCTTATTTTATTTAGACTGCTGGACTCCGGTGATTGCAGACGAGTGCGACCGCTTCTCGGCGATAGAAGATCACGTGATAATATTTCGGTTCGCAGCAGGACGGACGGAAATGCCTTTACTCTAGCTGCTCTGTGGTTTTGCTGTGTCTCAGCATCCTTCGGAAAGTTTTCATAATATCACCGAGCCTGCAGCCATGCAGCAGGAGCTTCTTTTCAAAGTCCTGGTCATTGGAGACTTAGGAGTGGGGAAGACGTCCATAATCAAGCGGTACGTGCATCAGATCTTCTCCCAGCACTACCGAGCCACCATCGGGGTGGACTTCGCCCTGAAGGTGTTGCAGTGGGACAGTAACACTGTGATCCGGCTACAGCTGTGGGATATTGCAGGTCTGTCAAACTTTAACGACCCACGGGTTTTAGGCTTATATATGTCAGGTGATACAACGGTGTGTGTGCGTGTGTGTGTGTGCGTGCGTGTGTTTTGGGGTCTTTGGGAACAAGAACCTTTTGTTTCACCATCAGCAGCCGTGAAAGCTGCTTCTGGAAGGAAATGCGCTTTGCAAATTCACTTGAGAGGATATTTAGAGGAGAGTTAGAACATGAATATCTTCATCTTAATCTAACTCAGGTCTTTTTGTAGTGTCATAAATAAGAGGATAACACTTTTTTATTTAAGAAGTCAAAAGCAGATTTTCCACCCAGTGAGTGTGTGTTTTTGTGTGTGTGCGTGTTTCTGTGTGTGTGTGTGTGTGTTGGATGCCTGGGTCACTCCCTGCCGTTTGATGCCTGGTTGAGGAATGTAGATCCCATGCTCATAATATCAGTCACATGATGGCAGCGGCTGTAGACTAAACACACACACAGAGCTCCATAACTGGCACTCATAAACCATGACGTGACTTGATTTAATTTTGTGGACTTGAAAGCAGTCTTTGTATGTGCGTGTGTCTGATTGATGCCGTCTCGTCCCAGGACAGGAGCGGTATGGGAACATGACTCGAGTCTATTACCGGGAGGCGGTGGGAGCACTGGTGGTGTTTGACGTGACGAGGGCCTCCACGTTTGACGCCGTGCTGAAGTGGAAGGATGACCTGGACTCCAAGGTCAGACGGAATGAACCCGCAGAAGCATAAAGCTGGGCTTTTCTGTCTTCACTGTCATTCTCTCTGTTTTTTTTTTTTCTTTTACCCACATGTGACTGATGTGGGTAAAAAACTGGTTAGCACTGTTGCCGCACAGCAAGAAGGTCCTGAGTTCAATTCCACCATCAGCCGGGGTCTTTCTGTGTGGAGTTTGCATGTTCTCCCCGTGTTTGCGTGGGTTCTCTCCGGGTACTCCGGCTTCCGCCCACAGTCCAAAGACATGCACTTTGTGGGGATAGGTTAATTGAAAAATCTAAATTGCCCATAGGTGTGAATACGGGGGTGAATGTGAGTGCGAATGGTTGTCTGTCCCTGTGTGTTAGCCCTGCGACAGACTGGCGACCTGTCCAGGGTGTACCCCGCCTCTCGCCCTATGACAGCTGGGATAGCCTCGAGCACCCCCCGTGACCCTGAAAAGGATAAGCGGAAGCGAATGGATGGATGGTGACTGATCGCAACTAAAGAGAGAGACAGAGTTTTTAGCCCATCCATTCATCTGTTTTCTTAAATGTTTATGCAGTTCGGGGTCACGGAGGGGCTGGAGCCTATCCCAGCTGTCACTGGATGAAGGGCAGAGTGCACCCTGCACAGTTTGCCAATCTATCACAGCACCCCACTGACTCAAAACCTCTGTTATTTTCTTTGCAGTATTTCAGTGATTTTTCTCCTTCTCACAGGGATCCAGCAGCGTTCCCCATAAAAGGCAAAAACCTCAGGTTGCTACATTTACCCACATGTTTTCTCTTTTTGCCCCTCTGGATCACTTCTAGTGCTGTTTTTGGGATCTTGCATTGGGAGCAACAGTTGCATTAGTGCAGTGAATGTTGGAAAAAAAACCAACTGATCACAATCATGCTCTTGGTTAAAATTCAGGTTGTAGGGTCCTTATTTTTATACAACAGAGAAGCGAACAAAGCAGAGCAGAGGCGACTCAGCAGATGATCTGAAAGAGGATTTTGGGCAAATTTAAATCAGGTTTTTGCTTTTTTTTTATGGGAGTAGTCATGCACGTTTATGAGCTCCTTTTGTATATGTGGAAAATTATCAGTCATTGTTCAAATGTAGAATAGTGCCACGGGCTTTTGAAAAACCTTGCACTTTGATGTGCATGAAATGGCAGAAAATGAAGAAGCAGAACTTGAAAGGGAAATAAAATTTACAACTTATTTTTTGCAGACTGTTGCATGACAAGTGCGTAAAGGGGAGCATTTTTGGACAGAGACATCATAAAAGATGTGAGAGGATTTCAGAGGGTGAACACGCACCTCTGAAGAAGCTTACTGACACTTTAAAGCAGCCAAAAACCACTCCATGATGAGAACAAGCGAGAATTAGCACTCTAATCTCTTCAGCTCATATAATTGTCAGTAATACTTTGTTATTGGTTTGCTTTTGTGATAAAATGTCTTTATAGAAAGACTACAGGGCACACTAATATTTTTCTGTTTGTGTGCTTTAAGATAAGACAGGGCTATTTAGCATTTTCTTTAAAAAAATAATGTGATCCAGCCCAACTTTCTTCTTTCCAAAGGTGACACTGAACCATGGGAGACCAGTTCCAGCTGTACTCTTGGCCAACAAGTCAGACCAGCTGGTTTCCCAGCAGCCCAAACTCGACGCCTTTTGCAGGGAGAACGGCTTCGTCGGATGGTTTGAGACTTCTGCAAAGGTGTGAGAGAGGAGACCCACGTGGCTTTTGATGCAATCTCTGCAACAAGCTTTGACTAGCCAAATGATAACTCTGTGCCATACAAGCAAGGCACAAAATCGGGTTATATTCGCATAAAACTGGAGCAGTGTTATTTCAACAGAAGCTCCCTGTAAAAACAAACGATTCAGAAAATGTTTCACTCACAGTCAGACAAGTTTATTTGCCGTCCTCTCGGGAGGCAAACGGAGGAATTCCAGCACTCTGGTGTGAACTAGACTCTTCTTTTTCTTCTCATTTAATGCCTTTCCAATGAGTTACACACACGAGTTTGAGGTAAAGGCTGCAGTGTAGTTACTGTACATGAAGGTTCATGTACATAAAGAGTGACCGAAATGTGGGCAGTTTGAAAGAGAGCTGTAGATGTGTGACAAATGAAAGGAAAAGCCTGGACCGTTAAAGCCCTCAGCGAGGGGCTCTGATACAAAGTTATGCTGTGGGGGGCGTTTGGGTCCACAAATCAACACAAGGCTGTCCTGAATGATTGCCTTCATCCTACAATGAAACATGCTGCTCACACTTAGAAATCGAATAATATGACATCAGTCCCCTGCCAAGCATGCATTCCCAAAGAGTCTAGTTCCGGTCTAAATTGATGAGGTAATGGTAATTTTTTTTTTCATTTTTATTTTTAACTTGGCTAAATCACTATGGTAACCTATGGTGAATGCTTAACCTGGCCAGGAGCAATTTATGTGCAGCGTTTCAGTTTAAAACCAGCTGAAAGCATCACATTTTCACTGATTCCAGTGCGCTTTAGGCGTTGTACAGATTCTGGGCTAAGGGAAAAAGGTTTATAAGTTGTACCTTACACCACTAAATGAGGCCCAGCTGTAAACTCGAGTCGCATTCTCACAGGATTTTGCTGGCATTCAGTCGGTGATGCAGAAAATGAATGTTTACGCTCGGGCGTAGATGTGCCGCTATGTCTGATTTACACTGCTGCGATGGCAGCTGCTAGAACCCAAAATATTAAACATTTATATTTCTGGGAATACCTGTTAAACCAATGCAATTAATTGACTGCATCACTCTGAGTAACCGCTGGTGTTTCAGAGCTCTAATGTGCTGCCGTCACATTAGAAGTGAACGGCAGCACGGAGCGGTAAAATAAATATAATAGAGTGAGATATTTTACCCCTTTGTGCGCTTTTGATGCTGGTAAATTCACAACATAAAGATAGCCTTATTTGCAGCAATGTTGCATTTTATTGCTATATTCTCTATTTTAGAGATCACCTGTTCCTCTTATAATCTCTCTGATTGGAGGAGGCAGCACTGAATTGCTCCACTGGAATAGGCTCTCTTACAGTATGTGAGTGTGCACAGAGGCTGATGCAGAAAAACTGGGTGCAGAGAGAAGGCGGGTAACCACTGCCATAATACTCGTTATCTCTGACTGGGAAAAGCCTGGATATGTTGAACTTTGTTCACCGTGAACCTCTCAAAAAAATCTTTGGAGAACAACAAAATCAAATTGCTAAGAGAAGTAACGATCCAGCTGTTATCAATCCAGCTGCCTACTCTCAGGTTGACCTAGATGTGTCAGACAGCCGCCCCTCCCTGAGCCTGATTCTGCTGGAGGTTTCTTCCTGTTAAAAGGGAGTTTGTCCTTCCCACTGTTGCCAAAGTGCTTGCATCTGGATGTTGGGGTTTTCTCTATATTATTGTAGGGACCTGACCTTACAATACAAAACACCTGGAAGCCACTGTTGTGATTTAGTGCTATATAAATAAAACTGAATTGAATGTGTTGTCACTATATGAAAAGTAAGGAAAATTACAGCTTCTATAGGACTCATTCTGAGTTTAATATAATCGCCATGGACGCACAATCAATTCAGCTTCTCTTGAGATATTAAAGTCTGTGTGTGTCTGCTGCACTGGTGTGGCTGTTAAGTACAAGATTTCGTCACAGCTGTCTTACTTTTTCTTTTTTTTTTTCCTCATTCAGGAAAACACAAACATTGAGGAGGCAGCCCGCTGTTTGGTAGAGCACATTCTGAGAAACGAGGAGAGTCTAGTGACAGAGCGAGAGCCTGGCTCGCTCATCCTGTCTGGATGCACTACGACATCAAAGGAGCATCTCGGCTGCTCCTCGTGTTCAAAATGGTAACGTCTGAGATCAACAGGCGACCAAGACGGGAAGGCCACGAGAGACGTTTGACTCAGGGACCGCTTTAAGAAAAATTGTGGCTCAGAGTGATAGATTTGATTTTAAAAACATCTTAAAAGTATTACTTTATTTCTTTAATGGGTTTTTTTGTCCCTCCACACAAACTTAAACAATCTTAGAAATCAAAACACTAAAAAAAAAGAAAAAAAAGTTGACGCATGCAGTTTTTATTATTGGCACTTTCTGCATGCTTCTTTAACTTGCTTTGAATTGACAGTGTGACACTGATATTTGAACTGACGGCTCTCTGTGGCACTTTTATTCTGACGCTTATGTAACGTGAAATAATAATTCCAAACTTTGATGTTTTTGCCTGCAGTGTGAACACAGACGCGAAAACATGAATCTTCCTTGCGTTATTTGCACTTTTCCTCGGCCTACGTTTCTATCTGTGATTAACCGCTCACTAAAAATGTCAACGTCATGAATACTGCATTGTGAGCTTGACATACATAAAAGCAGCTGCTTAGCTTTGGATAACATATAGACTGGGAACGGGGAAAACAGCCTGACTCGGGGAGGGGCTTCATACTGTTCAACCCTACTGCTTGAAGCACTAACACTGACCTCAAGTCAGCTGGGACGAGAAGTCATATACAATCTCTTTGCATATGACTCGGTAGCATTAGCAGTTTATAGCAAACAAACTGTGTTGGCTATGTTTAATAGGCTTTTCAAGGACCTACATCACTCTCTTTTGTATATGGATTAGAGTGAACATTTACTATTGCGTGGGCCACATGGGATTTTCTGTTTTTTAAGTGTGCGCCACACTCTTGGCTTCAGGAATAACTGCTGTATGGGAATGAAATCTCTTTGCAACAGCTATCGCCACCTCGTGGTTTCAGATAGAAGCAGGTTTAAGATACTTTCCTATTGGCTTAATTTTTCCAACCCCAAAATTAGCTCGATGTTTTATATTGTCTATGGGTGCGCTTGGTCTAATATCCACTGCCAAGCCAATGGATGTGGTGCATCAACAGTGCCTCTATGATAAGGCCCAGATATTTGAGGAGATAAGCCCAGAGCAGAGGTGGGCAATTAATTTTCCCAAAGGAATCACATGAGAAGCTGGAACTGCTGTGGAGGGCCACACTAATCAGCTTGTAGAGATATGAAATTAATACTGAGCAGAATTCAGCTCATCTTATTGAAGCGGCTGCAGTTTGTCATGTGGCCCCTGTGGGAAAATTAATTGCCCACTGGTGGCCCAGAGGAATAATAATAATAATAACAATCATAACAAAGAATTTAGCCAACAATCACACTAAGTGGGATTTTTTTGCTTTGCAGCAATCTCATTGAATATATTTTTCTTCTACACTGCATCATGAGCTGATGAAGTGGAAAATCTGTTCTGGCACAGTGCTGAGGAAACTAAACAAGAATCCTTTGCAGTCAGGAATAAACAGAGAAGTATCGGGGACCCTGGAGGGGAGACAGTTTAGCAGATATGGCCACTAAAAAGACCATTCAATTAGCTGATAAGATACTAAAGACTGTTTCTGAATTCATTAATTAGAAACAGCAGTAAAAACAAAACAATTAAGACATCTGTGGGTCCTCCAGTGCTCTGCCTCTTCCTGCTATACTGATGGATATTCAGTCGGGTGCTAATTTACATTTGTTGTCTGTATTTTAAATGTGGTTTCAGTGAAGAATCTCGTTTTTGCAGTATTTCACTCATAACTTTCACCACAAACTCTTGGCTCTGTTGTTCAAATGGGACATTTTCTTCAGCTCTAAAATCAATTTCTTGCCAGTCCAATAAAAAAATGTGGTATGTGCTACTCTTCTTCTGCACAGCAGCTTTTGTTGAGCTTGTCTTGTGTGTTATTTGAAGCTCCATGTTTTCAAATTAGGCATCTGCTTTATATTTTCCTTCACTGCCTTTGATGTGCAATAGCTCGGCCTTAAGAATAAAGGCATTTGTCTGCACTCCCTGTGGACCAGACTATGTGTATACAGACTTCTACATATGTTTTAAATGATGATCATTCAGGATCTTTGCTTCAACTACATGTCACTTAAACTGACATTATTCTCCTTCAAATGAACAATAATACTGAAAGAATTATCCAATTAATCTTTAGCTATTCGTATAATGCGTTTAGATTTACTTTAAAGCAAAGTTTCTCTCCCTACAGCTGCACGCTTCTGAGGATTTACAGTTGTTCTCTTGATGTCATTCTGAAATGAATATCTTTAGGTTCTGGTTTGTTGGCAGGGAAAATTTGAGGTTGTTACATCGCATTTTAAGGAAATGTTGATCAACATGTTTCAGTATTTTAGGCATTTTTTATACCAAGGTAAATAACTGAGCAGCAGATTAACTTTAAGATTGTCTATTTGTTGTACAGCTGTGTCATGGTAATTTGGGACTTTTAATGATTTCTTTGACCTGTTCTGTTCATGGTACAATGATTATGCATGCATCCTCTACCAGACACTTTTGGTAGCCGTCAACAAGCTTCAGGCATAATTCTGGCGAGATATTTGACCACTCTTCTTGACAGAATTTGTAGACCTCATTTAAATTGCTTGTTTTCCTGGAACAGGACTAGTCCATAAATTTTCTATTGGTGTGAGGTCGGGGCTTTGGGGAAGTCATTTAAGAAGGGGTCATAGTCCTCAAGATGAAGCTGATCATTGTGATCATGTTGGAGAATTTGGAGGTAGCTCCCCTTCTCCATTAAACCATCTACTTTGCACAGTGTACCTGTACCACTGGCAGCTAAACAGCCCCAGAGAATGATGCTACCACAACAGCTGGTGCATTGTTCTTAGCTTTGAAAGCCTCACCTCCTTTACTCCTCCAAACATACCTCTTTGTGATTGTGACCAAATAGTTCAACCTTGGTTTCGTCTGACCATCAAACATTTTTCCAGAGGACGTTTGATTTGTCCATGTGGGCAGGGTGACAGTTTGTGTCTTCTTCCAGATCCTGGCAAAGTGGTGACACATAAAAACAACTTTTACTTATGTACAGTAGTTTGAACCAATGATTTTTGAATCCACTGTTGTTTGGAAATAATCACAAGAGACCTTCCCAGCTTTTGTAAATCTGCAATTCTCCTTCTTAGATCTTCACTGAGTGCTTTTCCATTGTTCTGAGTGTTGGTCAGTTCAATGAGTGTTGTGAAACAAGCATTTTTTATGATGGCAGAGAGAAACCACCAGTTGTAGTCAATCATGATCGCTAATGAGGAGTTAATAGGCCTTATCAAGTTAAGCGACATTGTAGAGCATTCAGCACAACGTATTAAAAGGTTTAATTGAGTCTATGTATATATTTGAGTCTGTGTGGATTACAGAAAATCCAAAATGAATTCAAATTCTTGTTTTTTAAAGTCATCAAAGATGTGTACTGTACAATCATTCCAGCCTGGAAAAATGAAAATTGAACAAAACCATTAAAAGCCCAAAATGAGCATGACGTTAACCACCGAAATGCATATCTTAGGAGCAACTTTCCTCTAAAGGATGTTGCACATACAGTAAACACCAAAATAAAAAGTGCAGAAATTAAAATAAATTGACAAAACAGGGACAGAAGCTCCTGCAGGGTTTAAATTTTAGCAGTGTGAATATTTTGTGGTCCAGAGAATATCTTCTAAAGCTGTCTGCATAACACAAGGAAATATCTTTTAAGCTATTTAAGTAATACCCTCCTGTGAGTTATTTTACCATTATGAGAACACTGTTTCATTCCAGGAACTACATTTTTCCGCAAGATATTAAAGCAGAAACGATCACTTAAAGCTCCCTCATAGTATTAAGTTAAACACTGGAGGTGGAATATTGGTGGGGAATTATTTACAATAAATGTCACCATCTGGTTTTGCTGGGATTTAAAAGCACAAACTAAAACACACAGAGTCAAAGACACCTTTTCATAGGAGGTGTTACAGGAATAAAACATCTTTTTGTGTGTTATTATTAGTGGTTTTTCCTCACTATGTGTCTACATTTCATTGGACAGCAGATAATCAGGGAGAGTTTGCACATCACACTCTTGCGCTGTCCGTATGCACTAAGGTGATAAACCAGCTGATGCTTTTCTCTCCTTGAAAAGCCTTCTGCTTTAAGATGCCCTCCCCGGACCCGAGAAGTGGTCCAATCGCCCTCGTTTCTCAGTCACCTGATTCATGTGCTGCCATTTTACACACAAGTTTGACTGACAAAAAAAAGAAAAAAAAAATCAGAATTGGCCTATCGGAAACCTCAGCAGAGAAATACACCCTTTTGTAAAGAAGATTAAAAAGACTGGGGATAAAAATCACAGCGGCTGAGGTTTGATGCAGCCAGCGCGGGGTGCTGTGTGCGGATCAGAGAGGCGCTTGCAGTCGGATCTGTGCACACGTTCAGAGGAGATACCGGGTGAAGAAGAAGGAAAAGGGGAGGGAAAGGACAATGCTACAGCCTGTGTCTTTGAAAAATTAGTCTTCAGTCATGGTGATGCCGCATAGATTTCATAATCATCGCCGGCCGTCTTTCGATCACTGACATTGCTTTTTTTTGATTCAGCGCTCTGGCACGGACTCTCTGCGCCGGCATTTCACCCTCAGCAGCGTCTATTTCAGGGATACTGTAGATTATATTAATACACTGACCAGCTTTGGATGCAGGCCGCTCTGACAGGCTACACCGATTTTCTTCTTTTTTACAAGCAGGCTGATTATTTCTGCAGCTGGGCCATCCTGTTGCCCTGCGCTGGATTTTTGGATGTTTCTCTGGATGTGTGACCGTTTAACGCTTTATTTGGCCGCCGCATGAATTCTCCCACCGGATCCTCGTCCGTGTACGCTGCTGTCCTCTACCACCACCTCCTCCTCCTCCTCCTCCTCCTCCTCCTCTTCTTCCTCCTCCGGCCGATTCTCACAGAGGGCACTACCCTCCTCCTCCTCCCCCTCTTCCCTGCCGCTAAAGACATTTTGATCGTCCTCCCCGGTTCCCCCCACCCGGACTCGACCATCACTCCTCCGCCTGCCTCCTCACCCTCCTCCTCCACCACCACCACCACCGCCGCCGCCGCCTCCTCCTCCTCCTCCTCCGTAACATGTCGGGACAGTCTTTGACCGACCGGATCGCCGCCGCACAGCACAGCATGACCGGGTCTGCCATCAGCAAAGCCGTCTGCAAGGCCACGACGCACGAAGTCAGCGGACCCAAGAAGAAACACCTTGACTGTAGGTTAAGCATACCATCACTGCTTACTGTATAGATAGCCAGCCTGCCTGCATGCATGCATCAAGCGACCAGCATCTTTTTCCTCACAAAGGGTAGCTTGTATAAACAGCATTACGCCCCCCCTTTCCCTCCTCCCCCTCCTCCCACCACCTCTCTCTCTCATCCGGCCCGCTTATGTTTGCAGCCTCTTTAATTAGGCACCGTTACATTCCCTTAGATTAAAACGTGATTTACGCAGCAGCCGAGCGCACACAGGCTCCACCACTGACCATCAGAGCAAGCGGAGATCTTCTTCGTCTCTCTTTTTTTAATATAAGGCGAGAGAGGGGCAAGCAGCCAGGCACTATCTGTGCATGTCATTCAGGGGAAATAGGCCACTCTGGTATAAGCTAATCATATTGCAACCAGTCGCTTTACAGTGTAGGCCTATCCATTATTAATGCCACTATCAGGAGGAGCAGCAGCAGCACTATGTCCCTTGGAGACTCTTCAGTACAGAATGTGCGTTATTGTGCAACATTTTCCTGCCATGCATTCTCGTTGATAAACGCGCTGCTGGTCAGTCCTAAAGGTGCTGAGGACACTGTAGAGGTTTTAAGAAGAGCAGTGCACTTTTTCCACTCCCCAGCTAATTATCTATGCAATCAGTAGCAATGATGCACACAGTGATAAAGAGGATTTCTCACATGTGGATTGCATCAGTGATTATTAGGTGGCTGTTAGGTTAGGTGGCTTTTCTGCCTCACTATAATTACTTGACATGATCAATAGGGAGCATGGGTGATCAATGCCACTGCCAGTCACACTCACATGCAGGCAGACAGACAGCAAGACAGTGAATCTGGAGGAAATGTGGATAAATCAGTCAGAGAGAGACCATGAGGCAAATGGCCAAACAGCCAGTCATCCAGCTACACACCCACCAACCCAGTCAGTCGGTCAGCCGGCAAGTTTGGCAGTGGATTGGTCATGTCCACAGCAGAGGGTACAACTGGGGATTTTGGGCTCCCTTACAAGATATGCCACCAGGCGTTTCAGCGTAATATATCTAAAGAGGGCTGCCTCACTAAAAAAAAGAAAGGGGAAAAAAAAAAGAAGAAGCAGGAAACACCCAGTGGGGGCTCAGAAGCAGGTTCCTCGGAGCATTTACGATGAATGAGCCCTTTTGTGACTCTAGAGTAATTCCTGCTGCTTTGATTTCATATTAATCTTACCTCAATGGTGGCAGGCGCTCAGTGTTAATTATTAAGGTTTTTTGGTGGTAGTGTTGCTGTATCCCTTTTGTGAGGCTGATATTTTACGCTATACAGTTTCATACATCCCTGGAAAAAAAAGTAGAAGAGAATCAAACCTACTGATGGCTCCACGTTAAGTATCGCCACAAGTGCATCAAGAGACCGGCACCGGTGCTGGTTTGTTATTGTGCTCGCCACAGACGCCACAGTTTTATGAGAACATTGCACCCCTGCAGATATTAAACGGCAGAAGGTCATCCACCTTCAGCGCCCGCCACGAGTGGGTGTATCTCAGAAACTAGTAAATGTCACTTAACTCAAGGGTGAGAGCAGAAAATCTTAAAATAGAACCAGAGCATTTACATGACAAATGTCCATCTGTCAAGTGGATTATAAAACAGTTTTTGTCACGACTCACAAGGGCAGAGAAGTTTCTCTCAGAGTCGGTCAGTTTATTCTGGTGAAGGTGGTTTATTCTCCTTTTCCACATTGATACGACTCCTTTGTAGATTTGATTCACTCCCGCTTCATGGTTTTGATTCACTCCCATGGAAGTATGAATCCCATTTTTTAGTTAAATAAGCAATTTTGTACTGAAGCCATTCAGATGCAGCTGTTCTAATAGATGCCACAATAAAATACTTTCTATTTCCAGCTAGAGAGCCTCTTCTAAGCCAACATCCAGCACTCTCTCTCTCTCTCTCTCTCTCATTCGCATTAGGGCACACTTTTAAGGTTAAGGAGGCGATCCAGGAAGGAAGTGTGTTTGCCATCAGGCGGTCAGTGGGCCTGAGCCTTAATTTGGCTGAGAGGACCTTGGTGGGGAAGTGAATAAAGAATGAAAAGAAAAGGCGGTGAACACAACTGCTCTCAAGGAGCTTCTGATGAGTCAGCTGTACAGGACTGCGTGCAATCTCAGGTCTCTTTGTTCAACCGTCAATGCAACTGCGTGGTAAACTCAGGTCATGAGAAAACGGCAGACATTTGGTTTGTATTTTCAGATAATGCAAGGCTTATTATAAAAGCTCTCTACATGGAGGACACGAGCAAATGGAGAAAACTCGGTGTGGCTAAAAGAATACAGAGCTCCCGGGAAGAAACTGTTCAGATTGGAAAGAAAGAATCCGTTAAAATCATCTGAGGTTAGTTTGATAAGCAGAGTTAAAATACACTCTAGTTGTTATTGATCCACCACAGCAGGCACAGCATAGAGTAAATGCTACACACAATAAATCTATTCAGAGTGACCAAACCCAGGCCTCCTTTTTTTCCCCCCTCTCACGGGGTCATGACCTTGCCGCTGTGGTAGGTGACTTCAGTGGCAAATGTTCATCTTTAACGACCCACTGCAAATAATGAGAATGACACACACACACAAACACAGGGTAATGACATAGTAGAAGAGTAATCAGGCCAAAAATTACCTTCTGCCCCCAGAGAACAGTCAGCAGTGGTATTCACTATATGATTTCTTTGCTTGTGCGTCACTGCTGAAATGCTGTAGCATCACGTTGTAGATCTATTCAAAAAGAAGCTAATTGTGTCGAGAATAATTATCTGCCTTTTTTGCTCCGATGTTCTTCGCTTTTGGCCTCTCGGCTGGATTTAGTGAAAGGCAGCAGCGAGAAAGAGGAAGAAGTGACGACAGATGAGCAAAAATACAACGGATGACGGGGCTCAGCAGCGCAGGCGGTCAAACAGAAGAGTAATATACACGAATCCCCCCTCCTCGCACACACATGCTTACTCTGACATCTTGTAGTTCAATTACACGCTCTGAATGATATTCACTTTTTTTTTCTTTTTTAACGCCAAGGCCTTAAAACACATGGGAGGGGAAAAAAAGTTTTTATTGCATTTAAAGTAAATCTCTTTATGAGCACAAATCCCTTCAGTCATGCATACTTTAAAACTCTGCTCTTACATTTGATCCTAACCAGTATTACTGGTGTCTTAAATTTAGCGCCATGTTGTCGTGTAATCGTGCAAACCTTTGCACGCTTGCATCATAAATCTCACTTCTTTTCGTGTTCTTTATCTGGATTTTTTCCTGTGTGGATTTCGGCTTATCAATAATCCCAGCTGGCAATCGTGCAATCAATACTTCATCATCATCATCGTCATCATCAACACATCCCTCTGGCTATTTGCACAGCCACACATCGATGGTTAAATCCCAGCTGATGAATTGTCACCCAAAGGAACAAACAGATTGGGACATGGAAATGTAGTAATTACGCTACTAAAAGTTAAATATCACTAAACCTCCAGTGAATTAGTTACTGGCTACTCACAGGCAGTGTAGACCTTTGACCTTGTCTGCTGTTTAGTTACAGCTTGATATAGATGTTTGGTTTTTTTATATTGAGTTGTTTCTGAATTTCCTAGGATCATCCTTCTTCAAGCTCTGCTTTTGAGCCCAACTAACTCTAAATATGAGGCAAATATGCAGTTATTTTTCCACTCTGTCGCCTCATCTTACATCGTTTTTATTCAAGTGTCACATAAAACTACTAGAAGCTCTAGTCACTGCAGTTTAAAAGCCCGTGAACATAAAAGCAAACATACAGGGCTTCAGAGAAATGGTCCTAATTTAGACATGGAATGCAAGAGGCAGACATTAAACAAGGATTTTAAAGGAGGAATTGAGGTTTTTATTGTTGCGTATATATACATATATCTATTCAATATGTGTTAGTTTGGGAATTGTTTCTTGTGCCGATTTTACTGCTTCCTGTGCATGTTACATTTTCTGCTTTCAGATGTAGGGAGTGGACAGACCTTTGGCTTATATTTGGCCCTAAAGCAGGAGACCAAATGTCATGACATTAACGCAGCAGAGTTGAGAGTCTGACAGTCTTGGCTGCGATCATAATTCATTGTAGGCCAAGCTGGATGAGGGGACGACCTATAATCAATACTTTTACACTTATTATTGGCTGTGCTGTTCCCGCTGAGGCTTTTGCACTCGAAAATAAAATAAAATAAGACTAAGCTGAGCTGGATGGAAGCATCAGCTGAAGCAGGTCGCTGTTGCTTCGGGTGTGTTTCGACATGCATTCAACAGTTAATCAGGGTGCGAACCGGGACTCTGGTATCCAGCGTTTCAGAAGCTGCAGAAAACCTCATCAAGCTTTCAAAACAAAACACTGATAACCTCTGATCCTGAAAAAAAAAGAAGAAGAAAGAAGCAGATCTCAGAAACCAAACAGCTTTCTCAGTATCTCAGCACACAGATGCTCTCCCCGTCTGCCTGTGACTACAGTGGTTTTCTCTGATTGCACTAGGGACTCTTTAATTTAGTTCCTTTCATTATAATTGTGCGACACACTTTTGTTGCTGGTGTCTTGTTTCCAAATTCAAGTGAAACCGCGGATCGTCTTGATTTCACATTTCTCATCTCATCTGGTAACATTTTAGATTCATTTCTTCTGTCTGTTTATCACTTTTGGTCCCAGTGTGTGTTTTACCAGTATTAGCTGAGACCCTGTTACCAGCTGGCCTTTAAGCAGCCTGCACAATCTCACTTTTAACAGCATCACTGAGAATTTGATGCAGATTGTTTATCCAGGAAAAAAATCTCCAGCTTGCTGATAAATGTCACTGAGCAAATAGCATGAGCTATATATTATGAATGCACTGTGTATAGTCTGTTTATAAAAAGGTTTTTTACTGTAGAAATGCCCCAAGTCAAGATAAGAAAATCTGTCCCTGAAGACTTTAACAACCTTTCCTTTACAGTAATTGAACATTTCAGAATCACATTAGTGGATCTGTAGGCTATGCAGTCTGTAATGCACTGTGTAAAACACGGGGCATGTTTGCACCATTTTACTAGAAGCCTGCAAGTCTTTGTGCTTCAACAGATGCCAAACATACTCTGCATTTTGCTTCTGAGCCCAGTACCTTAAAGAATGTAGGGCAACATTCCTGCAACCCATCCCAGCAACACTTCTTATCTCGATTTAATTATTTTTGTTGTATCTACAAGACTGAGCACAAACAAAAACCCTACTCCTCTGTTACCCTGCCAGTTCTCAGATGTGAACACACACATGCGAGCACACACTCGGCCTGTCGTTTGCCAGACCTTTGAGTCTGACATACAGCACCGAGCTGTTTTTCCCTTTTTTGAAACGTGTTCCACATTTGCTTTGAACGGCCGATTTACATTCTAGATGCGACTCTGGGATGTTAACTGTTGGGTGGGGGTCATCTGTTTTAGTCCATCATCGCTAACAAAGATGCTCAGGAAGAAAACTCACAGTCAATATTCATCATCACTCCATTCATCTGACAGTTTTTTGTTTTTTTTCCTAAATAAAATATGTGTCGCTTAAGTTGATTACGCGGGAATGGAATCGACCTTGCAATGTACCTTTCCATCTTCTGAGTTGATATTTTATTGACATTTTTGTAGAGGAGGCTGGCAGCGTTGCTGAATTACAGTCTCAGATGTGCATTTGGAGATACATCCATCTATAGAGACCATATCAATCATCGATATCATTAATCAAATTTGTTCATCGAGGCAAGATAAATGCACCGGTCAATATGACTTCAGTCAGTGTGGTTGTTCACTCCATCAGCAGCTGTTGCTTTTATTCACAATGACTTACAGTAAGTGAACAGGCGGGGTTGGAGTTTATTTGTGTGTTCCTTCACGTTGCTTTCACACTTTTCTCCAGATTGTTTCATGGTTCATCTTTTTTTGTCTCCTCCAGACCTGATCCACTGCACCAATGAGCTGAACGTCAGCATCCCCCACCTGGCAGACACACTGCTGGAGCGCACAACTAGCAACAGCTGGATTGTGGTTTTTAAAGCGCTCATCACCACACACCACCTCATGATGTACGGCAATGAGGTGAGTCAACCCGCATCGACGTATGGATGCCCGGGGAAATTTGGAGGATGTTTGTCCCCTCTGATCTTGTGACAACAGGAAAATTATTTGTCATCCTGACAGAAAACGCTTGTTTTAAAGAGATCTTAAATGCACTGTGGTGCTTCTAAAATGATCCGTCTCACTGTTTTTTTTTGAGGTCAACATTTCCTGAGTGGTGGGTCGTGACTTGAAAGGCCAAAACGACTCTGCTTAAGCTCTAAATAAAAATGTAGAAAAGCGTATTCATCTATTTATCAGTATTGCTCTTCCAATAGAAAAAGGCACCAAATAACCTCTCATTATCAGTGACTCCTGTGTGTGGGAGTGTTATGTTATCAATTAATTACACAATTTGTCACTAGGCAGCAAAAGATGATGATCAAACTGTTTCCTGTACAGTCGAACGAGCACGAGAGAGACTCTGAGCTTGCTGGTGTTTTGATCAATCCTAAATACGTTGTAGAGATTTGTAGGTTTGTAGAGATTTCTCTCCAACGCACCCTCAGTGAGATTCTTTGAAACGGTGTCTTCCATGTGTCCAGCAAGGACAGATGAAATATTCTGCTGACATTTCAATGGCCAGTATGACAAATCGCCGCGCTCCACTGCTCGCCCTACGAGAGCAGCGACCAAAAAACATCAAACATGTTAAATGATGAGGTTCTGAGACTAGATAGAAGTGCCGTGGCAACGATTACTCCGGGGATGATGACCCTTTCAGAGCATGTGAGCAACAAAGCTTTCAGTGACATGAGCAGTGACATGATGTTTTAAAAATTTGTCAGGGTTGTTTAAATTGGGCGTTTTTAGCCTGGCTTTTTCCTCACTGGTTTTCACCCTGGTCAGAAAGACTGCGTGTTTACAGGCCTCTGAATTGGCATCAAAGCTTGCTTAATGTGATGTGATCCTTTTAAAAACTGGATGCTGGAATGGGTTTGCTACAAATGGGATATCACTTAAGGAAAGAAGGGGTTGTTTTGTATTGGTAGTGAGGGCAGATTGTGAACGCTAGATCAAGGAAAAGTCGTATGAGTCAGCTCTTAATGTTAAAACACCACAGCGAGCTGGCCGACCTGATCCACCCTGGCAACCACGACTCAAATAAACTAAACAAATACATGTTACATCATTAGCTTTTTCCAGAGGCTGCTTTTTTTCTCCATTGAGCACTTAATTGTCTGCCTGCTTTCAGTTGTTACAGGAAAGGTAATCTGCTTTTTTTTTCCTTCCCTGGGTAACTCGACCTAGACAAACGACATCAAGCCCGGACATGTTTATGAATGCTGATACAGTTTTCAAGGATGTCAGTGTGTTTCATACAGTTTCAGGACGATTATTTCACTGTTTCCTTCTTGGCTGTGAAATTAGTAAAAGGCAAAAAAAAAAAGTAGGGCAAGAGCTTTCAAATAAAGACGGGGCAAACGTTCAGTGAAACAAGAAAGTGAGTTACACAGCGATAGCTAATATACCCAAGTTTGGTAACACTGGCTACTATAAGATGCTAGTCAAACCCATAGACTGTATATTAGACGCTGTAGACATAGTAATGTCACCCACTGGCTTTAAAGTTTGTTGTTTTCAATTTCTAGCACCAAATCACAACAACAGTGGCCTCAAGGTGATTTTTTATTGTAAGGTCAAGACCCTACAATAATGCAAAGACAACAGGAAAAACCCCCCAACAACGATATGATGCGACAGCGGGAAGCAAAAACTCCCTTTTAACATGAAGAAACCTCGACAGAACCAGGCTCAGGGAGAGGCGGCCATCTACCACGACTGGTTAGGGGTGAGGGGAGGAAGACAGGACAAAGACACACTGTGGAAGAGAGCCAGAGATTAATAATAACTGATGATTAAATGCGGAGTGGTGTAATTTTTGCAGCCTTAAATCTGCTTTTGTGTTGCAGTTGTTGTGTTTTTTAGATCAGATGCAACTTTGAACAAGCGCCAATTGCTAAGTTAGCAGCTAATGCTGACTAGCTTAGAATTTGGCCACGTGCAGGTTAGAGACTGCTCTGCTGATAGCAACCACTGGTTACTAAAGAGAAATGTGTTGTGCCTGACCATTTGGTGAGCGGTTGCTGGAGATTGTTGGATGAAATTGGGAGCAAAGAGGTATACAGGGGTTACGAACGCTTTGGTCAACAAGAAAAGATTCTCAGCGATCTCAGCGTTGACAGCAGTCATCTATAAACACTCGACAATTACTCACTGAGTGGTGGAGAAGCTGTAAAGCATGGCAGTAAAATATGTGCAAAATATATAGGCAGCTGTTGAAGCCTGCTAGCAAACAAAGCAATCACAAGAAGGTTTTTGGGGCAGCACCACGAGGTGGCTGTAGCTCAGAAGGTAGAACAAGATAATTGAAAGGTTGGCGGTTCAATCTCTGGCAGCTCCAGTGTTAGCTAGAAAGCACTCAGGTGCAGAAAAAAAGTCCTTGTATGAATGGATGAATAAAGCATGTTGTATAAAGTGCTTTGAGTGCTCCAGTAGAGTAGAAAAGCCCTCTATAAGAACCAATCCTTTTAGCATTTACCCTTTTTGCAAACCACTTGCCAACTGCTCAGGGAATACAGTTTTCCTAGACCTGCATGACTGAGGCCTTAGCAAAGTGCAAACACAGAATGCCAGGTCTGTGGTGCTTTTTCACATTCTTCTTCCGTGTTTCCGTGGTGACATGAACAAAAGTCTGTCACAGATACAAACTTTGGTGACCTTTAAGTTACGTACGAGCAACGTATGTGGAACGAGACAAGTGAAACAAACACAAATGGAGAATATAACGTCACATTTGCAGGGAGGTGGTGAATATGAAAATCAAAAGAACTGTGATTTATAATAAATCTTTTAAAAAACATATAGATGCTAAAAATCGCTGTACATGTGACAATGTTTGTGCAAGGTTTCATTCATATATAATCATAGGTAGGGTAGATACACAAATACATACATATGCTATGATCTTTACAGTAAGATGCCACAGATATGCTAATTATTGATAACATACAAATACAATAACACCAGATATTAATTCACTGAAAACACACAGAAAGCACACACTACTGCATTAAAAAGGCACCGAAACAATAACAGAGTTCAACTGTAGTGATTCAAATTAGGTGAGGTAATGCTTAGCAGACAGCTGGTACTTAAGCTACTTGGGTCGTACAATCAGCCGTGCCCTTTACTTTAAAACCTTTAAACTAATTATAATTATTAATTTATATAAAAATCCAATTCCAGTATAGTTGGTCAAAAGAAAAAAACTATTAATTTCTTACATAAAGCTGGGTATGTTTAAATCATCTGGGACTCACTAACTTTTTTTAGACAGCCTCAAGCGCCCATTTCAGCATCACAGTTTTTAGCAACTTGGCTTCATTCTTCTCCCTCGAAAGTTGCAGCTAGCTAGAATTTATAACTAAAATTATTTGTCACTGGAAGGCACATTTTATTACTTTTAAATGTAACTTTGCAAAAAGAAGAACTTCTTTTGTCAGATGTTACCTGCGTCACCCAAGCCAGCACAATTACCATCTGAAAAATGCTGCTAAAGCTGCAACGTTTGTGTACATACACGCTGCCCATGTGGCAGTTTGGCCTTAACTTGATACTGACAGGCCACAGAAAGAGAGAAATCACTAACTCATTCTTCTGTTCTTTTTCCTTCAGAGATTGATGCAGTACCTTGCCTCCAGGAATACACTCTTCAACCTCAACAACTTTCTAGATAAGGCTGCACTACAAGGTGATTTAATGCCATTTGGCTCTTTGTAGACTCAGCAGTGCTGTACATCTAACAAAATGACTTTATGTCGGACTCTCACTGCCTCGGTAGCGCTATCAATAAGCTGCCGCTCAGATGGACCAAATCTGAAAAACCTACCCTTTGTTTGTTACAAAGGCTGCGGAAAATTGAAAAAACATGCTTGGTGACTTTTTAATTATATATTCAAAAGGAAAACTAGATAAATAAATAAAGTAAGGTAAATCACGAGCACTGGAAATGCAGGTTGGTCACAAAGAAGCGACTATATTTTTAATTAAAATAAGTGTAGCTTCTTAATCTAATGTGAAATTTGGTCAAGCTGATCAATCTCTAACTGCAGCACCCTCTCTCTGCCCTACAGGGTATAACATGTCAACTTTCATCAGACGCTACAGCCGCTACCTGAATGAAAAAGCCATGTCTTACAGACTAGCAGCGGTGGACTTCACAAAAATGAAGAGAGGGTAGGATACTCTTGCTTGTAGCACTTCACCTGTTTTTTATCCTCTGCTTTACCTATATAGTAGAAACAGTAAATATATTTTCTATTTTTCCTTAAATGCACATTTATGTTAACAAGTAGTCATTGCAGCCCCATGTGGCAAATGCATGTCTTGTAAAAACAGTGTGTTCAAAATGGTTTCTATTTTTGTGTCAAGTGGTCTTGTGCCTATGTTTGAGATGAGAGGGCGGGGCTACCGAGCAACAGTTTTGTTTGCATATGGGCAGCCAATCAGAAGAGAGTAGGACCTTAAAGAGACAGCAGCTAAAAGGGCACAGAGAGTAGATGAACTGAGCCTTTGAGTAATAAAAGCTTAGAGTTGCTATTAGTGATATTCTAGAACAAAAATGTTGAGCAAGAAATTGAACAGCCTTTGATGCTAAAATGCTGTATTAGAGTCAGCATATCATAACTGCAATCTTAAATCACTGTAATTATAAGCTACTGGTCATAACAGACCAAAGAAAGGAAAACAATTACAAGTATTGAACCAACAAAGGATTAATGTGAGGTTGGTTTAGGACATGCATGAGGACATTTTTACATTTTTCAGTGGGGAGGTCAGAGTGGGATTACATCAGGGTTAGATGAGGTCAGGCAGGACTTTCAGTGGATTATAGCGTTTGCAGATGATAGTGTGACCTGTAGTGAGAGTAGGGAGGAGTTGGAAGAGAGCCTGGAGAGGTGGAGGTATGCTCCAGAGAGAAGAGGAAGAAGAGAAGAAGTGCAGGGAACAGTTGTAAAGCTGAAGCTGTAAGGAGTACAGATAGTTAAGGTAAATGAGTTTAAACATCTGGGGCCAACCATCCAAAGCAATGGATTGTGGACAAAAGAGGCAAAGAGGAGAGAGTGTAGGCAGGGTGGAGTGGGTAGAGATGAGTGTCAGGGTGATTTGTGACAGAAGGATAGCAGGGTGAAAAGGCAGCTGTGCAAGACTGTATTGAGACCTGCTATGATGTATGGTTTAGAGACGGCACTAACAAAAAGACCAGAGGCAGAGATGAAGATGCTCAGATTTTCACTGGGAGTGACCAAAATGGACCAGATCAGAAATGAATACATCAGCGAGACAGCTCAGGATGACCAGTTTGGAGATAAAGTTAGAGAAGCGAGGCAGAGACTGTTTGAATGTGCAAAGGAGGGCTATGTTTGATACTGAAAATGAAGCTGGCCAGGTAAGAGGAAAGGAGGAAGACCACAGAGGAGGAAGTTACATACTCTTGATTTTCAGTGCACGTACATCACTTCCTCTACAGGCTTGATGAGTTCTGCGTGTGTTCTCTTGTGTGATTCTTAGGGCTGATGGTGTGATGCGCACCATGAACACAGAGAAGCTGATTAAGACTTTGCCCATCATTCAGAACCAGCTGGATGCACTGCTGGATTTCCAGGTAAGCATCTGCCTTAATCGCTCCAAACCCTTTAATGTAAGCAATTGTAGCTGTCACTTCAATATCTCATCTCTCGTTCGTTCCTCCTATCGTCCAGCCAAACTCCAACGAGCTGACGAACGGAGTGATCAACACAGCCTTCATGTTGCTGTTTAAAGACTCCATACGGTTGTTTGCCGCTTATAACGAAGGCGTCATCAACATGTTGGGTACGCACGACACGGCAGATCCAGAGTTCATCTATCTTTAGTCCGTTCTATATTTATGTTGTAATTTTCCTCTGATGTCAAGATCACAAGACTGTGACTCCATCCAACTCCACTTAATCCTTCTTTAGAGAAAATCAATTTTTCCTCCCACTGTCTTCCAGAGTTCAATTAAGGACCACTGTGTAATGATCAACTTCTTTTCTTCCATTAATTATTAAGCCAGTGAGGTGTGAGGGTCTGATAAGAGACCATCAGACTCTATGATTTTATTGTAAGTGGGAGTCTTAATGAAAATTAATTTCATCCTGCATGGACAAGAATTGGACAGGCCTAACAGGGAAAATCAGTACCAGATTGATTTTTAAAAGTTGTTTTTTACAGCATACACTGCTGCGGGTCAAAGTAAATTCTGTTTCTTAAGCTGTTTCTCGTCTTCTGGCACGCAGAGAAATACTTTGACATGAAGAAGAACCAGTGCAAAGAAGCTTTGGAGATCTACAAGACCTTCCTCAACAGGATGACCAAACTGTCCGAGTTTCTCAAAGTGGCGGAGGTAACGTCCGTTTGTCCTGCCGCTCTTCGATGGAGTTAAACACCTGTAAAGACGATGGGATATCTATTTGGAGCGAATCTCAACGGCCTTCCTTCCTCTCTGATTTCATATAAATATATTAAATGCTCCTTTCTCATTTCGTCCTGTCACTCAGGAGAAATTTAATCTGCAGAAAAGCGCACTTGAACCTGTTGAGATTTGCTCCAGACTTCTGTTATCCCGGGAACTGATTTACGGTCAATATTCTCAGACTTAAACTGACCGCAGATCAGCCTCCGGGAGCTTCTTCTCTTTAATCTTCCAAGTCTCTTTTTTGCACTAGATCTTCTCCTGTTTCTGTCCCTCTCTTGCCCTGGCCTAGGGAGGGGTTTACTTCAAGGCAGTCATTAACGCCAGAGTCTTATAGGCTATCAGAGAGACACTCATGTAGAGCTTCCAGTTGAGAGACCCCTCGTGTGCTGCCTGTTCACATGCCTGCACTGCATGCCCAAGCAAGCTCTTTTTCTATCACTATCTCTTTCTCCTGTTCTGATAGCTTAATTTCCACCCTATTTCTTTTTTTTTAATAAACAGAAGTTTCTTTTATTTTTAAATGGCTGTTACTCAGTTAACAGCTCTTGCTGGGCTTCACAGTAAATATAAACAGTTTTATGATCTGTAGACTGCGCAGCATAATCGTGTACATCTTCAAAAGCTGCCTCGCTGCTTGGTTTCTTTCCCATTTGGAAGAAGGTTTGGGATGCAGCCACTTGATCCCAAAGAAAGAGAGGAAAAAAAAGGAAAAAGAAAGAAAGACTAACGTTGACTTTAAGGACCCATTCATTTTACCTGTCTAACAAAATGTGTTTGTCTGTTTGTGTGTCATCTGTGCTCCCCCTCCCCTTCTTCTTTCTGTTCAAAGTCAACATTAGTTGAGTGTCTTCCTTTTGGATGTTTCTTATCTTGCAGTCACATGACCTGTTGTCTGCCCTCTGTGCCCTGCCTGTTCAATCAGTCGTTGTGCTCAGCTTTCATTTCCAACCAGATCTCATCGTGCGTGTATTTATAAGTGTGTGTGTACATGTACTGTGTGTGTGTGTGTGTGTATATATATATATATATATAGGTGTTTGTATGCGTGTGCATGCGCCCTCCTCCTCTGTTGTCTTTTCTTTGTTTTCCTTTACAGCCACTGCATGAAGTAATGAATGCTTGGGTTTGATTCTTCTTTCTCCCTCCTCCTCCTCTTCCTCTTCTTCCTTCAACACGCCTCTTCCCTTTATTTTTTATTACTATGTGGTCTGTTGGGTTTTTTTTTCTTTTTTGGTTATTCCCTGATTTATTGTTACATTTGGTTTTATTTTTATTTTGCCTCCCTCCTCCCTCCCCCTATCCCTCCTTCCTTTTTTTGTGACACAGCGAGTTGGGATAGATCAGGGCGACAGCCCCGATCTCACACAGGTCAGTCTACATCTCATCTCAATCAGTCAATCAACCAGTCAGTCAACCAGTGTATAAATCCGTCAAAGTCAGTCCCATAATGCTTCATTCTAAACGCTCCCGTTCCCTACTCACCCTACAGACCTGCCCACACTGCAGCTGCCCGTCCTCCTCCTCTCTTCTTCACTCTCCTTAACTCCTTCACTTTGTCTCCTTTTCTGTCTGAATCAAGAATAGAGAGGACACATGCAACTAGCCTGAAAGCAGCATTTTCCCCCCCCCCTGACAATTTTTAGTCATGTTTTCCTATCTGAATCCTTGCAGAACAAATTTTACTCTAAGGTAAGATTTTTTTAAATCAGTTTTTATGCAGCACAGCCACAAAAGTTTTCAGTCTCTCTCTCTCTCTTTTTTTTTCAGATTAATTTTAGATGTCCGTGACTGGGGCATATAATATGTCAGAATTTTTTCCGGCAGTCTTTCAGGCATTTTCCCAGTGTAAATATCAAAGCTTGTCTGTTGACTCAAAGGCTTATCATACAAAAAAAAGTCAGCACAACTTTATGAAATAGGCTTTTGTCCATCTAAGCAGTGTTCACATCACTTCATGAACAGATTATGTCCCTTTGTATTAGCTGTGGGGAGAGCAGCGAATGGTTTTTGTTAAATAGGTTTCTGCAAATATGACTTGGATAGGTGTACATAATGCCATCATAAGTACTGCATACTATGCTATGGTCCTTGAATACAGCTTATCCTTTTCATTGGATTTTAACAATGTGACAAAAAAAAAAACTTAAATGGAAAAAAGTTGTTTTTTCTTTTTCTTTTCTACATTTATGTCATGTTTGTAGTGCTTATGAAGACCTTATATGCCCTTATTCAACAACATAGTGAACCATGCCTTTACTAAGCTCTAGATATGTGTCTGTTTTAATTTTAAACTTTTAGCATATTCTAGATTTCTCTGAAGAAGGATGCCCAGAATTCGCATTTTACTCTTTCCCCCTTAAAATAAGTATATGAGAAATCTTTTCTTTGCCTGTTGTGTTTGCCTTGTGTTCTCTGGTGCTGAAATGTAAAGCTCTGGGTGAAAACTGTGGTATCACATGTGGTCCAAATGAACCCATCCATCCTTTTTGTTTTCCAGTAATGAGTGCAGGCCAGCTGTTCGATGTGTATACCTGGTTTTTTCACCAGATGTTTACATTTGACTGAGTTAACTTCCTTGGCTTCCAGCGGGACACAGTTTTGGTGCTTAGCTCCAGTGATTACTTCCTCAGCCAATCAAACCACTAACACATGAATCTGACTGTGGAATCCACAAGTTAACTCTTAAATTTTGGATAGTGATTTTCTTTCCGTGTATGCGTGTGTAAGTGTGTGTGTTTACGAGAGCATTTGTGCACTGCTGGCCTCTGCATGGGCTCGTTAGATGGTTCAGAGACGTGTTTGTTGTGTTTCGAGGCTGGAGCCCCGCAGCGATGATGCTCTGCTCTGTCCCGACCTGTCAGTCCTGCTGTGGACTCGCTTGCATGATCCAAAGCTAACGTGTGCATGCTGGCCAACCAAACCTGATGAAACCAAATGAAAAAAAAAAAAACCAGAACAAAGAGCTGTCGTAGAGTAGATAGTGAATTTGAGGGTGATGTCTAAATTTTGCTGCTGCTTTGTGTGTGTGTTTGAGAGAGAGATGAAATGAGAAGTGAGGAGAGGAGGGAAAAGCAAGCTAAGTGCCCCAATTTGCCTACTTGGCCATGGTTGTAATCTGCTGAACCCCACCCCCCTCAGGCTCCCAGCTCTCTCCTGGAGGCTCTGGAGCAGCATCTAGCCTCTCTGGAAGGCAGGAAGCTGAAGGACCTCTCCACCGCCAGCAGGTATGATCAGATCACAAACAGGCACCTCAGGCCTGCTGCACCACTCACTTAATGCTACTTTTAAAACTATTACTTCTGCTACAGCTGTTCTTTCTCTTACTGCTACCAGTATTAGCACTACAGCAACCATGGTGTACTGCTGATCTGCCACCGTGAATTTTACTACTGCCAGATTTTTAGTTTCTCTTATAGCCAACATAAAACTTGCATTTTACCTACATGCATCATATGCTGTGCTTAACTGATACTTAGAATCAAATTTTACTCAAAGTTTGTTTCTGATCACTACTTTGAAACATTTCAGCCGTGGGTGATGGTGCCCAGATAACTAAGAGAGTTTTTTTTCAGCTTTACATGGTGTTGTTAAAAAGTATCAAAGAGCTGGATTTCAGTAAAAAAAAAAATTTTTAAAAGAAAAAGAAATTTAAAGAGACGCGTGAATCCTGTGTGTGTTTGCGCGTGTGTGTCTTACCTTAAGATCCAGCACCTTGTCCAGTGCAGTGTCATCTCTCTCCAGCACGGGGATCTCTCTCAGCCGTATGGAAGACAAGACGGAGGACAACCGACTGCAGCAACACAAGGTGAGTCATTTGCATATACTGTGGACAGGTTTGTACAGTTTATGCATACCACATGCCAGAACTATTGCAGGGATTCAACCACAATATGATTGCCAGTGCTTTTAGTTTTTCCAAAGATTAACTGTTCTTTTTTCTTCTATGCTAGTAAAACACTCTGAAATCCGTTCACGTGTGTGAACCATGTAGACATCAGTGTCTTAAGACTTTCTGCCCTCCACACTGTTGTTAAAGTTGAATAGACAAGTGCATTAATTCTGCAGTACAGTGAAATACGCTGTCTCTCTGTGGCGTACAGAGCTGCACACAGAATAGAAATGAACTCTCGGTCTACATACTGCACTCCTGCAGTGGAGTTTTCATCTCAAACAAACCATCCTGGTCTTTCATTCGAAGAATTCGAAGAAAGGTGAGGAGACTTTGCATGTAGCATGGTTGTTAGTGCCAGACGGGCTGCAATCTACTGGGATTTTCCCACACAACCATCTATAGGGTTACAGAGAAAAAGAGAAAATATCCAGCAAGATGCAGTTCTCTGGGAGAAAATGCCTTGTTGATGTTAGAAGAGAATGACCAGACTGCTTCAAGCTGATAGGAAGACAGCAGTAATTTAAAAAAAAACACTCGTTACAACCATGGTATGCAGAAGAGCATAACACATCCAGCTTTGGGGACAAGCTTAATCGATTTTGGACAAAAGAAGATTTGATCTGATCTGGTCTCATAAAACCATAGATCCATCCTGCCTATATGGATGGTTCAGGTTGGTGGTGGTGTAGGGATGTGTGGGATGTTTTCCATCCACTGGGTATTGTTTAAACACCACAGCCTGCCTGAGTATTTATGACTGCAGTGTACCCAACTTTTGATGGCTGTTCCTACCAGCAACTCCAACTGGCTTCTTGAACATGACAATGAGTTCACTGCACTCAAATGGCCTCCGTAGTCACCAGATCTCAATCCAATAGACCACCTTTGGGATGTGGTGGAACAAGTAATATCACTAAATGTGCAGCTGACAAATCTGCTACCATGTCAACATAGACAAAATCCTTTGAGGAAAATGTCCAGCACCTTGTTGAATCACTGCTCATAAGGATTAAGGAAGCTCCGAAGGCAAAAAAAGAGTCTGACATAGTACTAGCAAAGTGAACCTTGTGTGTATTATACTAACCATAATCATCTATATTGTGTTGATGTATTCTGTCTAGGAGGACGGTCACAAAGTGATCGACATTCAGACACCTAACGTGTCACCTAGCACCCAATCAGTGGGCAGTGCCAACAGCAGCGGAGGGGCCACAGATCTCTTCTCTAACTCACCTATTGTACCCATCAACAACCAGTGAGTGTATTGTCTGCGCTTATATATAGTTTCTACAAAGAAAAAAAGTGCCTTCTATCTATCCTGCTAAAAAAGTGTTTTTTATATTAGTTAAATGTCACAGGTCTATTACCTTGATCTTATCCTGATATTTTGTCCAGTTACCCTACCTCTTTAGATGAAAGCCTTTAGCCTTTACATTTTTAGAATAACGTGAGGAAAAAAACTGTGCTTTCCACTCCATTTTCCTTCCTGCAGTGTGCCAAACCTGACTAGTGAGCTGTTCACCCTGCAGCCTAACTTCACCCCCATCCAGACCACACACACTGTGCCCAACAACAACAACGCCTGGGGAGGTGGGACTACGCACGCACGCACACAGTACACATAATCATGTTAACATACAATGAAGCATGAGAGTAAATTCCCACTCACTACCTCAAACACACACACACACACACACACACACACACACACACACACACACACACACACACATGCACACACACAAACAAGCACACGCTTAAAGCATGTTATGCTTTGACAATGACGGCTAGCTTCTTCATGCTTTTTGACTCATTTCCTCTCTTTTCACGTTACCATGGTTACCTGTGGACATCAGGTGACTTGCTAAAGCCATCCCCACCCACTCAAATTCACAGTCCTGGAGCCCCGTTGCACTCTGGGAAGATGCTGCCCAATGATTTGGACTCATCCTTAGCCAACCTTGTTGGCAGTGAGTACAAAATGTGCAAATTTTCTCTTCACTTTTTCCCCTGTTTACCACTCGTGCTGTGTGTCTCCCTTTCAACTGATGCTATGTTTATTTTTGTTTCATTTCTTCTCCCAGACCTGCAGTTTGGGGGGACGCCAGCTAAAAAGTGAGTGGGTTTGCCTTACATCAAAAGCCGAGCCGCAGGCAGACGACTGCTGTCGGCTCTCTCACGCAGTTCAATGATTTTTGCATCATCTGTGCACCTGTAAATGCACGTGTTATATCGTGTGTGTTTTTGTGCATCAGGCCAGAGCTCCAGTGGAGTCAGCTGGTAGAGAAGAAGCCAACAGGTGGTAGCGGCTGGCAATCGAAGACCATGTGCACCAGCACCAACTGGACTCACACCACCCATCCCATGGCACCTGCACCCATGCCCGTTCCTCAGATGGTAAAATAAATTCTACAATTACTTTTTAATTACCTGCAAGATTTTGTGCTTGTCTCATCAAGGTCCTGTGGCACTGCGCTGCACTTACAGTCCCTCTGACACTTTTTTTACACTTCTGCTGATTAGATGTCTTCTCAAGACAGTATGGATGTGAAGCTTTCTGTTTTATTGACAGTTTCTCCAGTCTCCACTTAGTATGGTTGGTTAATTTCGGATTAAAACATAATTTCACATATAAATTTCTGTAAACCAGAGCTATCTATAAGTGGACGAGGGATCCTAGGCGAATTTCTAAATGGATGGGTTTGCTCCAGCGCGATGGCCAAGAAACTGAAAAAGTTTCTGACTTCCATGCTGTTTAGTCAGTTGCTTCATTGCTCATTAGTGTTTCCCTACTGGCCGGTAGACAATACAATGTGATAAGGTAATGAAAATAAAACAGAGTTTTCGAGGCGCTTCTGAGTTTTTAAAAAACTGGAACCCCGAAGCCTCAGCTTTTTTAAGATAATGATAAAAACTGACATTGCGCGCAGTTGGATTTTTCTCACAAAAGTCTTTATAGATGTCTAATAATTGTGGTCATGTGGAAGAGACCAAGTGACCACTGAGAAGATTGGCAGCGAGGCTGTATCCAGGTCTTTCAATGCATCGGTACTTTTGAAGGAGCTCCCAAATGTGTCTGTGCCTTTTGTGCTCCATGCCAATTATCTACACGTCTCTTCAATTCAGTCTGGTTTCATCCTTTTAATTTTGCACTGATTGACCTCTCAACTCAAACTGCTCATTTTCTCAGCAAATGGTTTGGAAAGATGGTCGCACGCCTTGAATGGAAAGTAGATGATTATAACATGAGGAAAGTGCAAAAAGTTCCGCTTTATCTTCTCTGCCTGTTTGGAGATAGAGAACGGGCATGGCTGTGATTGTGGTATGCGGAACTGTTTTAGAGGTCTTTAACTGTTTTTCTTTTCTCTCTTTCCTTTAACTCGACAGAATGGGATGATCTATACTGGCTATGTAAGTTTCTTCAGCCCACCTTTCCTTCGCTCCTCTTTTTGTCCACGACATCCTCCAGAACTGCACTGCTTTGCTTTCTTAATCATTTTCCTTATTGTGCTGTCTTAGAACTGTCCTTTTTTCCCTTGTGGTGTCATCTCGATTCAATTGTGTTAAACATTAAAGCTGATTTTGTTTCCCAAGATCTTGTAAAAGCTGAATAAATGGGAATATTTATTTGGCATTAAAAAACAAAAACAAAACATGACTTTCTTTGAGGTACATCTTTGACAGATTAGAAATGAACAGAATCAGGGTTAATTTTAATTTATTTCTTTTGGTCACTATTAAAAAGTATTATGCATTACGCCCCTCCCTGTTTTTCTGTACAGGCTCCAGCACCAGTGGCTTTTCCTATGACGACACCCCAAGTGCCTGTGTATGGAATGGTAAAGAACAACTTCCAGTCTTGCAATCAGAGATTATTTATTTTTATTGTTTTGTCTCCGTTCACATTGGTCTGTATACTCCCCACCTCTTTCGCTCCCTCATACTCTTCTCCTTCCCTGCCTGCTCTCACCTGTGCTCTGAGAAGCTCCCTCCTCAGATGAATCATCAGATGGGGGGCGTTCCCATGATGCCCCCACAGCCTGTCATGTATAACCAGCCTGTCCTGAGACCCACCAATCCTTTTGGACCCATCCCAGGAACACAGGTAACATCAGCACTCACAAAAACAAGCAGAAATGTTAATGAACATGCCAGAGAGTGTACAAGTGCATAGGGACAAGAGCATAGCATATGGGCACTAATGGGATCATCTCAAGTAGTACAATGGTAGTACGCAGTTGTGCTGCACAAAGACACAAGTTTAGTAGTTTTGCCTCTGTACACCACCACAGTGGATTTTAAGTCAACCAATCATGATGTGATTGAAGTGTAGACTTTCAGCTTTAATTCAAGGGATTTAACACAAAAATTTGACAAACTTTTTTAGGAATTACAGCAATTTTTATAGATATTCTCACATTTTCAGAGGCTTCGCATTAATTGGACAGTTTACTGTTTCATGCCCGGTGATGCCTACTTCTTTGTTCTTGGACAAGCTTTGAAGACACGACATCTGAAGATGATTGAAAGTGTTGATTTTTCACTCCAACTTTAAATATGAGGCCCAAGGAGATGGCAGTGCAAGTGAGGGACGTCATCATTAGCCCCCCCCCAAAAAATAAAGCAATCAGAGAGACGGCAAAAACCTGGTACATTCTTAAAAACCATGAATTCACCAGCTTAGCAACAACAAAACACCTGAAAGAACACTGAAGATTAGTAAACAGAATTATCGACAGAATTATAATGATTATAATCATATCCATGGTTAAGAAAAACAACTTCAGAATCTAACTGAGTTAACAACGCATAGGTATTGGACATAGGTGCATCACTGTCAAGGTCTATAATCAAGCGATGGCTTCATGAATGGAAATATAGACTTTTTGCAAAAAGGTGCAAACCACTGGTTACACTCAAAAACAGGAAGGCCAGATTAGACTATGTCAGAAAAAGAGGCTGCACAGTTATGAAATATTTCGACAGGTGAAACCGAGATGAACTGGCTACCAGTGGAATCAGGTCACTAGTGTTTAGTGATGATGTAACTGCAGATAGAAGTAGTAGCATGAATTCTAAAGTGCGCAGAGCTATACTTTCTCTATACTCTCTCAGATTGCAGATCTGACTTCCCTGTGCAAATGATCCATAGCATACTGTAAGAGCCACCCAAGAGTTTCTCAATGCAAAGAAATGGGAAATTCCTCAACAGTGAAGTCAGTCACCAATGAAGTATATCCTATATATACACAGCATCCCAGCTGTTTTGTGGCTACATCGATGTAGTTAAAGGAGCAGGCTGGGGCTGCTGGTTAGCTTGGCATAAAGTCTAGAAATGTAGGGGAACAGCAAATCTGACTCCAAATTATCCAGCAAGTAATGCCCCCACAATTCCACAACTTGGCATCAAATAAGAGAGAAAATGTTAAGTGATTGTCTTTAGGGTTATTGGTGTGCTGTTTTGTTTTTTTTTTGTATTTTTTTACTTTTGTTTCTGCTCTTAATGCTAAGGTGCACTATCCAACTTCTGAAGAAGTATCAGTGTTCACATGCAAATCACATGTCAGAAAATAAGTGCAGTTGTCAAGCTGTGCATTCCTTTGTAAACCATAAATCAAACATGCAGCTTGTCTGGGTGCTTTTTTTGTATTTTTCTTTCTCCTCACACTTGACCAATTACAGATAATCTGACACCACGCAGAGCAATTTTGAAAGCAGTCACAATACAGTAGGAAAAAAAACTCCCTTGTTGAAGCAGCAGCAATGCTATTACAAACATGACCAATAAAAAAAGAAAATGTTTAGTAGGTAATAAGGAGGGTGTGTGGATGGAGAAACTGCCCAAACTAAATCATCTGCAAATATTGGACAGCTCTAACATTTATGGTTTTCACTGCGTAGCTTCTGAGAAAAGCAGATTATTGAAGCAGAAACAGATAAAGGAGAAAACTGGGAAGTAATAGGAGCTATTTAAATGATTTCAGCACATTAACGGGCTGCATTGCACATCTTAAACCGATGTGTACCAGCACAGAAACAACACGGGCAGAATATTGCTTTGGTACAAACACTGAATCTGTGTCTCTTCATGTCCTCGGGAATAACAGAGGAAACTCGTTCATAGCTGTTTCTCTAGGAGTGATTAGCAATGTTCAAGTAGTGGCTCCATCAAGAATCTCAATGATGAGTCATGTTGTCAGGTAATTTAAAAATTGACCAGGAAGCGTGAAAAAAAAAAAAATTTCACTGCGAGCAATCATCAGCTGCAAAGGTTACAAGACTCTTGGGAGCACAAACGATCAAGTATATTTTGACCAATTATTCAAAACATAACAGAGTAATATAATTGCTTACTGAACAATCACCGTTCCGAGGTGCTGTTTTCTTGGCACTGCGACAGCTAATACGCTTGTCAATAGATGCCTGAACACTTGATGAGCTGTTTTGTTGAACTAAATTACTCTTGCGTGTCTCTCACCCCCCCACCACCCCGTCCTCTGCAGATGCACTTCATGTAGGGGATGATGTTGTAACCATGGCAGCAAAGCTGGGAGAGAGAAGGCGAGAGGAAAGAGACAGAGAGAAAGAGTCGGCAGCAAATCCAGAACCAAAATCCAGCGCAGGGGAAAGAAAGAAGAGGGCAGAGAGGAAGAAAAAAGGGAGGGGAGAGGACGAAGGAGAGAGAAGGACCAGAGGATGGATAGAAGATGAAACGCTGATGTCAGTTTCCATGTCACCTGACCCTCTAATCTCCTCTCCTCTCTCCATGTGGCTACTGATCTCTCTGTCTTTGAATCTATAGTGCTGGGGCACCAGAGGCTCTGCATTAGTCCCACTCATCCTCTGCTTGATTTGCCAGTTCAAATGGCAATTACGACCTGTGATGACACTATGAGGACTGACAGCTCGTTGGAAGTGCAGAAGCTCTTTTGCCATTTCCCCCCCGCCCCTCACCCCCTCATACTGATAATTTCCTGTATAAAGGCTTACCCGCATCTCTCTCCATCCCTCAGCTGAATCAAACTTGGAGGACACACGCCTCTTTCTCTGATTGGATCGTTTGCTGGCACTTTACTCTATGTGACCTTTGCCAAGGGTGTATTTCTGTGTAGGTGATTTTTAGCATCTTGTTCCGATTGGTTCCCGGTAACGTGTCATCCATCCATCACCTGATGTCAGAAGTTATTGATTTGAATGCGTGCGTGTGAATGTGTGTCTGCGCGTGCGTGCGTTCCTTTTTCTACATTTCAGCGTGCTGCATCCACGCATCCATTTGAGTCTTTTTATGAGCTCCATTTGTTCTTAATTGCCAATTTCACAGAGAGAATCGGGCGTAAAACAATTGGCACGCTTGTGTGATTGTGGATGGACGTGGAGCTGTGTAGGGTGTGCTACTGCGTGTGTTTCTCTTTTGGTACCTGATGTCATTAATGTGTTGCCAGGTACCAACGTGTTACTGCACTGGAACTAACTGATGAAAGCACTGAGCCAGACCCAGGCATCACATTTGGATGTAAACAAACCTCCGCTACTTGGGGACGTGATGTACACACTGTGTTTCGTTTCGTTTTTTGGGGTTTTTTGCCCTCTTCTACAGCCGTGCAATATCATGCAATCTCATTATACACCCATTTGTAGCCCGGTTAGAAGCCTTTTTCTGCTGTAGTGTCACAGTTCCTGTATGTCCACATGAGATTTCTGTACAGAATACTGTTGATTTTTTTTTTCTCTTGTTTTCTAAGCTGTTCTGTTAACAACTGAACTGCTCTAAAAGTTGTGAAAAATGCACTGAGAGCCACACAGAGGTGAGTTGACATTAGGTGAATTTCAATCTAGCAATCAGAAATGGTCCAACTCCCAGCTGTATGATATCCTCCCTGTCCTGAGCATTTGTCCTGTCCAAAATTAGCCTCCTGTCAAGTCCTTATCACCCCCACCCTACCCACCCCCCAAAAATAATAAAATTTAAAAAAAAAACAAAAAACTGGATGAGGGTAGAAGTCTCACCTCCACTGGGAGGATTTAAAGACAGCCACTGAGAAGCAAGTTATTAATGTAGAGTGGAACGTTTATGGACAGGACAGCTAAAGGTCAGTCTGGAGCGTCAAGTGAACGACAGCAGTGGAAAGCAGCTGAGGGTAATGTCTGTCGATCACGGCCCGAGCAAAGCCCGCAGCAACAGCGCGCAGATTAATTCGGACAGCCAGAGACAGGGAGGCTCTAATGAGACATTAAATGTTAATGTGGATTTTCTAGGAGATCCAAGGTCGAGTTAGACTCACAGTCAGATGATATATATAAAAATATATATAGCACAAACCTTCAAAGAGGGGACAATGCTCTGCTGCACAAAAACCTAAAATCATTGCTGGGATGTACAGTCGAAAGGGGCAATAATCGATTGGGTATGAAGTCGTTTTTTTTATTGGTTGTGTCCGTTCTATGTACATGTACTGTATGTGTGTTTGTGTGCACATGCCTTCCCATAGAGATAAACAGGGTCATGTTCCTCGGTTAGAGGTTACACATCTCTATCGAGCTGGTAGCTTGTACTAACTTAGCAATGAGTGTTATTGTGACCGTGTCTGTACAACATCACATCATTTTAAGGTGGCTCTAGGTTCACTCATCTGCTGAAAAACGCAAAAAACGGGGGGAAAAAGAAAGCCCCAAGTCATCAGATGTAGAATCTGTCAAAGTGAGTCTGAAGCAAAGTTCTCCAAAAAGCTGGAGGTGCACAGGCTGGTGATTTCTAACAAAAAAAGAATTGCAACTGTAACTGCTGGCTATGTAAAAACCAGTCTCACCACAGCTACAATTCTACTACCAGCAGAGAGAGATTTGTGCTAGGAATCACCGGGCAGGCAGATGTTCTCTTCGAGGTTTCACTTTTGAATGAGCATAAATGTAAGAGGTCAGCTGAGATTTGGGTATTTCCTTCGGGAAACTGTCGCACCATTACTCCTTGTTGCAGTTATTTGTCGTTCTCCGTCAGATGAATGAGCTTTTCATTGTGCACTTCACTCCCACCAACAGAGCTCGATCCATCCTGGGCCAACCTCTGACTGTTACTGTGTCCTCTGTATATAGGTAATGCTGTTCATGTGTTTTTAGACGTGCTCTCTCTCTCTCTCTGTAAAGTGATCGAAGCCCCATTGGATGACGTACTGTACGTGGGACAATTTATTGCTGTATCTGTGTTTGAATGGTTGTACTTTGAAGGTGTCATCATCCAGGGATGGGCGGGGTGGGTTAGGGTTGATGTTTGTGATGTTTGTGTCCATCTCGAGGAGTAAGGGTGGGGTCGGGAGGGTTGGGGTTTATTGGGGTAAACTATCACAACTGGTCTATACCAAGAGTGTCTTCATCAAGGAAGTGGACAGGACAGGGTCTGTCCTCTTCAAAACAGGAACATTTTTTGCACCAAAGTCATCATCAAAGCGCAGCTTCTTCTTATTCAAAGTCACTACGGATGGATGATATCAGAACTCAAAGGAATTCTTTCGTTCTTTTATTTTTACAGACAAAGAAACTGTCTTTTTTTGCATGATTAAGTGTCGTCTTTTTATTGGCTTGTGTGCCCGGTAAAAGCATGACCATTGTGTGAACTCTCACTTACTGGTGTGTTTGGAAAACGTTAAGGAAATTTCTCCATGAGATTTTTTACTTACCTCTTGACATGAACGCTCATTGACATTCATAAATCAACTGTTTTACAATGTAGGGGTCCCGTAACTGTTTGAAGGCTGCCTCGCATGCAGAAATGCAACTTGCAAGTAACCCATCAAACTTCAAACCCAGTTACCATATCTGCATCTCTGTAAAACATCATGGATGTCAATGTCGATTATCACCTAGCTAGCTAGACATTGCAGTCTTGTAAAATCGCTCTTTATTAAAGCGTTGCTATTTTCAATACGTGTGTTTGAATGCTTGCTCCTTTTTCATACTATGCCAGCAGCATCATGAGAGGTCGTGATTGAAAGTCCAAGTACTGTAATACGTGTTTGGTCTGGTCCACATCGTGTGGTGTTCTTTATGTGTTTGCCCAGTCTCGTCCTGTCTGTTGTCATAAACTAGACTTATCAGTTCATAATCATACCCTAAAGCACAGACCGGTTTCCTCTTAAGCCACATTTAAGTCCATGAGATGCTTCAAGTGTGTTTTGAACAATTTTGGAAAACTAGGACGAGAAATGTACAGATGTGGGGGATGGGGATTTGAGATCAATGGCATCATTTTCAGCCCAACTGTGTCAGTGCAGATGGGCAAATTAAGAATCTGTAGCATTACCCACATCAAAAGAGACCAAAAAAAAAAAGAAGACGACATGACCACTTTTGGTCATGTCTCTTTTTTTTCCCCCCTTCTAAGAATAGTTTATTAATATTATATTGTTCCTCACATTCCCTCTACCTCGCTAAGGTAGATTAAGGGACACAGCATAAAGTCTTTGAGGCAAACTAATTGTAGTATTTTATCTGTGGTGGGACTTTCTAAAGCCCAATGAAATAAGGTTCTCAAGGTTTGAAAGGCTTTAGGAGAAAAGTATTTGCTGTCACATCTTACCTTTCCATACAATACAATAAAAAGAAGAACCTCCACTTACAGTGTACACATTTACCTACACTCTAATGGTGCACAATGGATTTGGAAGGTTAACTTATGTCACACATATACAATGTTTCAAAAGTGGATGCTTATATTAAACATGGGTTTCATAAAAATGAAGTGAGTGGCCAAAAGTCCCCCCTCCACTCTTAGACAGACAATATCCATGCAACAATTGCAAGAAAATTCATTTTTTTCTGAAACTGGAATGTTTATTGAACCTTCTGACAATTTTTAAAATCAATTTGCATTTGAGTTTGTATAATTTCTACTATGTCCATAATTTCTGTCCAATTTATTGCACCATTTCATTCAGATTTTTCAGGGAAAAACCCCCAAAACAAAACACACTGATTCAGAAGTCACAAAAACCCATGTATCAAATAGGCATTATAGGATTAACCTGGTCATCGCAGGCACAGCGTACCAAATTGCTGTTCAAACCATCTGTTTGGAAAGGACAGCCAATCAGAATAAGACAGCTTTAAAAGGAAATGAGCTAAAAAGGTTTGTTTCAGACACAGGATGGACTGAGAGGCTTGAACTGAACTGCGAATTGTGCTAAGCTACCCTAGAAAAGAATGAATATACAGAAATGAAAAATGAACACTATAGGTCACCTTTAAAGAGTATGTTTAACAATGGGCATTGCCCAGAATGGAAAATTCCCCAATTAAATTTATTTACTGACTGCACACTCAACAGGAAACAAGTGTTTGTATTCATTAGTGAAGCTACTTCATAAACTAATCTGGCTGATGGAGGCATTTGTTACCAGAATAGTAACTGCTGCATATCCATACCATTATTCCAACGAATGGTGCATGATGTCTCTGCAGTTTCACCTTCAATGTTCCACCTTTGCCCATTTACGTACATAGGCCTACTCCTCATGTTACCTCAGTATATTTGTGTATACTGTTTTCACTACACCCATGCAGTACTGTAGTGTCCATTTGTAAACTTTATTGCTGTTGAGGGCATGAAACTCAGCGAGTATCCATGAAAAGGTCTTGTTTGCAGGTGGAAGTCCGATACCTTCAACTACTTCTTTTGTATATTAAAAACGACTCAATTATCAGGTTTGGATTGTTATCAGAGTATTGGTTTTTATTTGAAAAAAGCATAGATTGATGTTTTTGGAAATAAAACTAAATAAAATGTCATCTGATGCTGAGCCCTGAGAGTTTAAATGGCAAAACCCACCAAGCTTTCTGCATCTTCAAATATTCACACAGAGATTGTTTCATTGAGCTGAAATTCATTTTATTGATAATTAAACATTTGAAAGAACATAGGACAAAATGTAATTTAAAACAACATGGTCGCATCCGTGTTCATTGTCATTCATACAAGTTGAATGCGGCATCAAAAATCGTTTTCAGACGGGGGGGGAGTCGAGCGTTGAACCAGCAACCGATCCTGAGCCAGGTTATTCAACTCTGAAGTGGAGGCCCTACCACTGTGCTCTTACGCAAGGCACTTAACCCCCGAAGAGGCCGCAGGGGCGCTTTTAGAAAAACTAAGATAACCCATCGATCTAAATATCCCCGACTCTGGCTGTAGCGCTCTTCGGTGATAGGCTGAAACAGGACGTACTTACAACAACATGCCTGCTGCAGAGTGTGTTCAGATTTAGACTAAAGGTGGCACAGATGTCCTTAAAAACTTGTGTGAGAGTGGTCACGTTAGGAGCAGGAATGTATGAGCAGAGAAAACTTGTTGAGGGGAGGAGGGAGGGGAAATGTAAGGATGTGAACAGGAAAATAAAAAAAAATAAAAAAAATAAAAACTGGAAGAAAAAAAAATCTCCCATAGAAAAAAAACAACCCCCCCCCCCCCCCCCACAAAAAAACAATATTAAGAAGAGAAAAAAGATGGGAGATACATCCCCCCCCCAAAAAAAAATCCAAACTCCGGACAAATCTGAATCCCTGAAGGCAAGTGAGGAGTAAGAAGTATGGACACAGGAGCATCTGTACTGCGTGTGTGTGCTGGTGAGTGTGTAGGCGTGTTTCGGGGAGGGGCAGGAGTGTGTGGTCTGAGTGTTTACCTTAGTGGGGAGACCCCCCATCGTCCACAGCAGTTTCAGGCCTAACGCTGCTTTTTTCCCCATTCCACGCTACAGCTGCGTGTGCCGTACGTCCAGGGCAAGGGCTCAGTTTGGCTCCCTCCCACTCTAGCTGCAATAATCAGCAAGAGGAAGAAGGTGGCTGGAGCAGCAGCAACAACAAGGCAAGCAACTAACAGTTCACATGGAGAAGGTGGAATAATGTGGAAATGTAGAGAGGCTATGTGTCACTTAAAATGAATCGCAGCACTATCAGTTCGCGTGCTGAATAAGAAGTAATGTGAGTAGCTAATGTGTGGTACAATCACATCGGAGCAACTAATGAGAGTCATGAAATGCAAGAAGAATCAGGTGTGCATTAGTATTATTTGCACTGCATCGCACGTGTAGTCTGTTATAAATTATATGAACTAACCCAGTTATAAGGTGAAAGCTGTCTAGGTGTGATTTGGATGCTGAGAAAGCCCGTGTGTGCTTCTGGTGAGATCAGAAGAGAAAAGGAAAGGTCTTCGAGCCTTCTCACTTCTGCCCAGGAAAAATCCAAAACGACTTTCGCATCACCAGCAGGACTGAGAACGTCACCTTAAGTCTGCTCGGCTTAAAACCCTACGATACACGAACACTTGCTTTCTCTTTTTACTTCACTCGCCAATGCCACTACAACTCACCATCACTCACTAAATGCTATAAACACAACTGTAACCCCTTCCTGCCATACAAACCGGCTGCCTCTTTTTACGAGTCTGGTACAACTGAACTGTCCAACTACACCAGGTCTCCAACTGTTTAGAAAGAAATACAATCACTATGTTTTTATTAACAGTCAATATTCCTACCAAATGTTGGTTGGCATCTTTTTAAATATTTACATTTGTACCGAATTGTAGATTTTCTCTCTGTCTAAATTGCCACAGCTATCCGTGAGACCAAATGTATGACAGCAGCTGATGAGACTCCCGACATAATGGAAAATAATGGAAGATGTCAAAAAAAAAAAAAAAAAAAGCAAAGGAAGGAAAGAAAGAAAAATTAAAAGTTGAATTTTAATTGCTCAAATTCTATTAGCTCCATTGGCCATGCATCGCTTGCTGACATTCCTCCTGGCTCTTATAAATTCACATACATACAAAACCAACAAAAACCCCCCAAAACTATTGAACAACTGAATGTTGCTTAAAATCAGAGAAAGATGTGGATGCATTCAACACAAAACGAAGAGAGAAAGAACTAAGTGTGAATAACTACTAAATTACGTGAAGACTCTGTTCTGACGTTTAAAGGCAAAACTGACCTTCAAAGCAAAGACTGACAGGATATATTCAGTTCCTGAGGTTGGAACATATTTTTGTTTGGACAGACCTCAAGATTTACAGAAAGCCAAGAGGGGAAGAAAAGTAAGGTAAATTATAATCATCTACCTCAATTGAAATCATGCACTCTTGTGGGTCTACTCTGCTTTAATCAATACTGCCCAAAAAAACAAAACTACGAAACATCAAGCAGGTTATTCACACACTGCTTATATCCATCATAAACCAGTCCAACTCTTTTTTAGGAGGATGGTCTAGAAATTTACCTCAAACCCTGCAAACGAGTAAGCTCAGGAAATGTTTTCATGTGAACAGCCCCCATTCTTTTATTTTTTTTAAGACTACACCGTCAGCTAAAACCCCTTTCAGACACAGCAATCTCACTAGGTCTACCTAGTAAGATTTACATATTTCTTTCAACATGGTACAAGTCTGGATGCATGCTGTCACATGTGCGTCATAAACAATAATCAAGTGTATGTGTTTGCTTTATTCAGTTCAGAAGACAGGATGATTTCTCTGAGCTTGTGTGGGAGAAGCAGCTCAGTCGGCAGCCCACACACTCAAAATCAGAGAAACCCTGCTGGTACTGACGATGAAGGAGAGAACAAATGTTCTCAAGTGAAACTACATCTACAGAGTGATGCTTACAATGCCACCAGTGAGATAGGTCTTTTGGATATATTGCAAGCTGTGTGTGTGCCTGAACGAAGCCGTGGGAAGAATTCATGTAAAATCCAACTGCTGTCAATCTATAAGACTGATGTTTTTTATCCCATGTCTGAAAGGGGCTTAAGTGAAACCGGCCTGATACATTATTTGAGATGCCATCTGGTCAATTTAACAACACATTTTCAATCTGTACGGGATCAAATTTCCTCAGTAAATGCAACAATCAATTTGATTAACCACTCAAACTTCCTTTTACCTCAGCTCTGCTTTCCATCTTCATCAAAGACCATATTACATGTAGAGGTTACGCGTCTGATCAAAACAGGTTTCTTGTTACGAAAGCGTCGCTACAAATGACTTCAGACTAAGCCTTGTTACATACTCTACAAAAGCCACAACAAATATGCAAGCACAACTGTTTGTACTTTGTTATTGTTGGAGATGTGCTGAGTCAACTTTGTGTTCTTCATAGCAGACTGCATTTTGAGGTGCTGTCTAACTGATCAACATTATACAAAGAGATGTTTCTTCAACACCCTGACAGATATATAAAGAGGGGACAAACTTATAGAAACAATCAGTATAAAGCAATACAGCTTAACAGCGCATTAAATTGCAGCCAACCCAAAGTTGGCCGTCATGAATGAACATCATGGGCCTGTAGAGAAATTAGTGTTTTATAAAAACAATAACAAAGCCATACAGTCCCAGTTGGACAGGATATGTTTCCATAGATAAAACCGGTTTATAATTTACTTATCTGTAATTTTTATTTTTTGCCTGCAATATACGATGATGTAAAGAGTTGCCTGACTGCACATTTCATGCAGCAACAATCTTTTATGTAGAGTACATAAAAGGGCTTCGCCTGACACCGAACAGAAAGCTCTTTTGAACTGACAAAAACCCAACTTCTGAGTCCGACCTTGTTTGAGGCAAAATTTAAGCTTTAACATTCAACAAGGAACCAGCTGTGCCCCTATATCACATCTAACAGGAACTATAAATGCTTAACAGCACTCCAGTATCAGCTGCCTCCCTCATCTCCACTACTCCAGAGACCTTGCTAGCTCATAATCATCCACTTAACTGAGTAATCATCCATTGAGAGACTAGTAGGTCAAGATGGAGAAACAGGGGAGAATCACAACCTTGCCCACTCTCTAGTTTTTCCCCTTTAAACTGTCCCTTATGTATGCTCGCCCACGTACACACACAAACACATACACGCGCACACACACAATCACACATCTGCCATGTGTAAGGAGCGTGTGGGAGGGGGGTGGGACTATCGATAAGGGGGTTCTGGCGTGTGGTAAGGGTAATCGTGGCGCGGGGGCATGGGTTGCCCGTGTGCGGGTGTCTGCTCATACGGTGTGGAGGTGGAGTAGCTTCCCGCTCCGTAAGCTCCCGATGAATCATATGCTCCCGGTGCCCCGTAGCCTCCAGATGTGTCATAGCCCGCTGAGGCGTCGTAGCTTCCAGACGAGGCATCATAGCTCCCGGATGAAGCGTCGTAGCTCCTGGATGAGGCGTCATAACTTCCCGAAGTGTCGTACGTTCCTGGGGCTGCATAGGAATCCGATGCGGCATATGTTGGGAGTGCTGTGTATGTCCCTGGTGGTGCAGGGGTTGTGGTGGAAGCAGGTGCCTGTGTGGTTGCCGGTGGAGGCGGAGGTGGTGGTGGAGGATTGGTGTAGGCATACTGGAGGTACTGGTACTGTTGCTGGTACTGTTGATACTGTTGGTACTGATGCATTTGTTGGTAGTATTCTGTATATGACCTTGAGTCAAAATTAGAGTTGAAGAAAAGGTATGAAAGAAGCAGAATAAAAGGCAAACAAATCTCAATAATATGACCATGTTATATTATCATAAACTGGTTTAAGCTTATTTTTCTTCTATCTCTATCTGCTGTTTAAATGTTATGTGTACCTCGCAACAGGATCCGCTCCTTCAGGAGTTGTGGTGGTGGCAGCGACAGGGTCTTCAGGTGCTCCAGGTGGTGTTGGAAGCAGGGCGCGTCGTTTGGGGCGTATCTGAGCAAATGAACCTGGAACAGGGTCAGGGAGGAGAGGAGCTCGATTTCCTCGTATTGGGCTGCGGTCCCGCTCATTATCTGAAGGTGCAGCCTTTCTTCCTGCCTGCTGCTCTGCCAGAACCTTGAATCATAAAAAACGCATAAAAGATGACCATTTCTGAAACACAAAAACAGACACACAAGCCATTTTTACTCCAACGTTAACAGACCTTCTGTCCCTCCTGAAAGAACTTGGCTCTCGCTGCTTCGAAAAGTGTTGTTGGATCTGGTACAGTCTGGGGCTCCACCTCTTCCTCAACTGCGGTCGATGCAGAATTGTGATTTGCCATCTCATGAAACACCTGGTCAGCTACAGATCCATACACTTGGCTGGCAAGAGCTCCATATATGACTCCATCTGCACCTTTAGAACTGGTGATCCCTTTCAGGGCAGCATAGGTGGGGTCAAAGGATGTGGTGTTGTAGAAAGAGTTATGGACACTTTGTTGAACCTGCAACGAAAGAAAATTCTTAAATCTAATCTGTCTAAACTCTATGGTGCAATATAGGGAGTTCAAATTAAAGTTCATAAAAGGCTTGACTGAAAATAGAGATGTGATATTCATTACTTTGAAAAACAAAGACTAGAAGGCTTTCAAATGACAGTGGACATCCTGGTGGAAATTATGCTTACTTGTATGGGTAATCCAGCTGCAGCAGCTGCAGCTGCAGCTAGCACAGCTGCTTGACTCTGATGATGCTCTAGTGACGGAGGCGGTCGTGGAAGAAGACCCTCTCTGCCACCTGCTGAAAACATGATTAAAACATAAGCTGCATTTCATTTCTTGGAAAACAAATTGCCCTTTCATCATCACCTGCTGTTACAGCACCTGTGGGGTTAGCTGAATTTCCGGCTGTCATAATCTGGTTTATCAGAGGTTGGGCTTTGGAGAGCTCTACAGCCAACTGACGCCCCTTGAACATGGTCCCATTGAGCGCCTCAATAGCCGCCAAGGCTTCCTCCTTCCTCTCCATATGCACGAACGCATAGCCGACATTTGAGCATAACCTTGCTGTAGTTTACAGGAAAGAGAAAGGTCAACATTAGTCTGAGGCTGATTTTTACAATAAAATGTGTCCATCCCATATTTTATGTCACATCAACTTGAAAGATTGGACCATGATGCAAACCAGAAAGGTCACTTGCTCAGAGTTTAAAGTCCCCAAATCTGAATAGATTAATGTCACCTTGCATTGTTCTTATTCAAAACAGCTCAAGTTAATTAAATCCTGATGCAAATCTCTCTCACACACAATCTTTACAGATTACAAGGCTTTATACATTACCTTTGACTTTATCACAGTCTAAAACTCTTCCGAAGGCTGAGAACAGCCCATGCAAGTCATCTGCTGAACATGTAGCGCTGAGGTTCCCCACAAACACTTTAGTGGAGTTGGGTGGGCGTGCTCGTGACTCTTCGACTACCAGGGGTCTGCCGCGGTACTCTTTGCCATCAAGATGTCGTATCGCCCTGTTAACGTAAGAACAGCTTAATCATAAACACATTCAAAACCACAGAGGAGACATCAGTAATAACATTTAACTGCAATATACAGTCACTGCCTACTTCCCTAAGCACACCTATTCAAAAGCTCATTAATGCAAACATCTAATCAGCTAATCACATGGCAACAACTCAATGCATTTACAGATGTAGTCTTGGTGAAAACTACCTGCTGAGGTCCAAACTGAGCAAGTAAGTTCCTGCTATCCAAGACCAGGAAACTGGCGCTACAATTTGCACAGGCTCGTCAAAATTGGACAACAGAAGACTGGACAAAAACTGCCTGGTCTCATGATTGATTCAACATTCAAATGGTAAATATTTATTCTGAATGTGACCATCAGTTCACCGTACTTAAATGTCCTTCAGTCACTAGATCTTGACCCAAAATAGCACCTTTGGGATGTGCTGCAAGAGCAGACTCACATCATAGGTGTGCAGGCAGGACAAATCTGCAGTGACTAGATGATTTCACATCAATATGAACCAAAATCTTTGATGAGACCTTGTTGAATCTATGCCATGAAGAATTAAGGGAGTTCTTTATAGAAGAGATCAAATACCAGCATAACACAAATACTGCTGCAGCCTTTCCTTGTTTTACTAACTGCACTTTAATAGGAAGTAAACAGCTTCTGTAATTAGTCAGACCACAACAGTGTTTGGTGAGAGAATGGTCCTGTTCCTGTTCCTGTCCCCCCCCCCCGTATCTTAAAGTTTTTCAGATACTGCAGCCTGTTGCTTCTTTCATACCTTTATAAACCTTGTTAATTTTATTGTTTGACCTAAGTCTTCCAATTTCTTTTTTGGCTTTTAATGATAATAAATAAAATAAGCACAGATAAAGTTTTTTTTAAATTTAGTTTTACTTGAGTATAATAACCTTTATGATAAAATAAATCAAAGTTTCTGGTTTTGGAATAGTTAAATTCTATTTATCTTATGATGTTCCTAACTCACAGTAGGATTTTGAAGGCCACTATGCACATTAGTGCGATTGTTCAGAACAAAGTTAAGTAAAGAGAGACAGAGCAATGCACGGCAAATGTCTGTGCAATACTCTATTTAAGAGTCTGCTGATAAGGCATAATTATTTTGGGGGTTAGCTTTACTTTACTACACATACTGAACATCACTAATGCAAATGTTGCATTTCTGACAAATGTTAAAAACGACAAAGCTGGACTACTTTAAATGACTAAATACAATAAACTCAGTCTGCTCTTATACTTTGAGAAAAGTATGTATGTTTTCATGTAAACTAGATGACCCCTTTTTACATGATTTCCAAGATGTACAACAACATTTAGGAAAGCGAAACACTAATATCTAACACCAGTGATGGCCGGTGGAACAATTTTACCTGTCTGCTGCCCCCTCTCCCTTCAGGGTAACGAAGGCATACTGTCTGAGCAACGAGCAGGTGTTGATCTCTCCATATGGAGCAAAGAGCTTGTTCAGTTCTTCATGCGTAGCATCTATAGGAAGGTTCCCTACAAACAACTTCACGTTCTCACCGCTCATCTCTGTAAAAACCAGGCATCTGCAAGAGAACAAACAGGATGCGGGGAACATACGGTCAAATGTGATACTCTGAGCAACGGCAACAGGCTAGCTAGACGATTAGTAGATCTCAACAGGAAATTTGCTGTTTTGAAAAAATCTCGAAAGGCCTATCAAAGCTGATTGATTTTTTTTCCCCACTATTGGGCGTTATTACCAGGCGGGGTTATTTAGCTATTCGCCGGCTTGCCACTTGGCAGTCGTCGCAGCGACGCCAGGAGGTATTATTAGCTAAGCTAATAAAACCGTTAAGTTGAGCGGCGAAAATGCCTCCAAATTAAATTAAGCTCAGTCTGTAAAATGGCTAGGTTAGCCGCAGAATGACAAAAGACGAAAAATTGCTACATGTAAGTGTTTATATAGCTTACTATAAGCACCGTTACACGACCAGCAGCACGTTAAAAACTCCAGACACTCCTGGCCATCTTGTTGAGCATTAGCTAATGTTAGCTACGTTAGCGTTAGCTAACGTAGAGGCTTTTATCTGAGTGGTAGCAAACGTCTACCAAAACTTAAGCCAGGTCTCTGTTACCAGTTAACGTAAAAAAAATAACTAAGCCCGTCTAGTGTTCATATTTGTACCAAAATTACAAAAATTTTGAATTATGCCAGCAAAGTACACAGAAGCCTTACCCAACGCGGTCCTGGAGCTGTTGTATTCAAACCTCACATCCGTATCCGGTTTCTTGAGGTAGGGTTGCACACATGGAGGGCGCAGTTTCACCAAGATTGTCACTTGGAGCAATATTTTACTTGCATATCTTCGCGGTTATGTGGTAAAGTAGACTTTAGCACTAACAAAATGGATGAACGGAGGCTATGGGTTCTGTAACTACAGGACTTTAAATCAATTAACCCCGGTTTAACTGCTCTTTTAAAACGTCTTGTTACTACTATCTGTACTAAGTAACACCATAATAAGACATAACTCAAGTATCCAATGTGGATATGGAACACGTGAGTCTGGCGCCTGACGTCATGATGACTTGTATTTCCAGGTGAGATCAGGTGGGTGAGGAGGAGGAGGAGGAGGAGGAGCAAAATAGGGCATCTTCAGATCTGAGAGCACACGTCATGACAGGCCAGAGTGAAAGAGAAGTAAACTTCCCATTGTAGTAAAAAAAGCTGGTGGAAGAACACGAAGCATGCCATCATAAAGTGGATCCGGAGGTGCTAAAGGAAGGAGAAGAATCGGGGCAGAGAGGTAGTAAAACAATTTGAGTTGGTTGTTTAAAAATAAGATGAGCGTGCTGTGACACACAATTACATGACTGTAGCGCTAGAAGCCTGCGTGCAGCGCAGTTTGCGGAGGAAACGTGCAAGTTTTAGAGGAATGTACTTCGTGCGGATCCAGACAGAAGTTGACATGTATAGGCTGCGGTCAGATTTAGCGCATTGATGTTTTCATATTAACAAGGATAAGTGTGTCAGTTTGACATTTGCTCCTTTTTTACTTAACATCTAATGACTGTTGTGGCGTTTGTGTTTGCTGTCGGTGTGTCTGTAATTTAAAGATGTTCACCATAGGTTGCTATTTTATTTAAGCTCTGTCTGAGCTGCTGTGCTTTACCAAGTCTGGACTTGCTGGTCCAATCCAGTCAGATTTATGGTACAGGTGTGTGTCTATTTGTGTGCACCAGTCTCACCCGTCTTTCTGTCATGACTGGGATCCAGAAGGATGTCATAACCACCTGTAGCATTATGAGACTGCATGGTGATTTGTAGCATAGTAACTATGTTATTGTATGCATATGTGTTTAGATGGCACAGCAAGAAGAACCCCTGTACGATTTCCCAGAGCCCACCCAAGTATCGGAGCGCAAGCTGTTGCATCAGAGGGGTCAGGGTTCCCTGAAAAACATCAGCGTACTGGACCGTCTCCTGCTTACAGTGCCCGTCTGGCTCCAGCTATCAATCAACCCAGCCACAGCACTGCACATACTGCAGAGGGAGCCTCCCGGGGTCTGAGACACAGATATAACACACATCCACATTTTCTCTCCTACCTTTTCTTATGCACTCCCATTTGCGTTCAGTAATCAGTTGTGTTGTCTTGCAGACGTTCCTGGTGCGAAAGTCTCGCACGTCCCAAAGAAACGTGCTCTGTGTGCGTTTGACGGATGACAGCGTGCCATCGTTTGTTCAGCAGTTTGGTATCAGAGAGGAGCAAGGCAGTAAGAGCATTACCTCAACACTTGGTAGTCTTTGGAAGAGTCCACTCACACTTTAGGACAGCATCTTAACGTTTAATAGAGTGCTGTGAAAAAGTTATTTTGCTTCTTCCTGATTTCTTTTATTCTTTTTGCATATGTGCCATACATATATGTTAGATCATCGAGCAAATGTTAATATTAGACAAAGTAAACACAAAATGCAGTTTTTGATTAGATAATTTCATTGATTAAGGGATCAAAGCTAGGAAGGATGTGTTTGAATTCAGCCATATTAGAGAGTTTAAGTTTGAATGGTCTGCCATGGTATGACATTTTTGCCCAGTCACTTTCTTATTGATGAATCATGAACTCTGAGCTTAACTGAGGCCTGCAGGTCTTTTGATGTTGTTCTTTTTGACCTCTTGGATGAGTCATCGATGTGCTCTCGGAGTAATTTTGGTCAGCTGGCCACTCCTGGGAAGGTTCACCATTGTTTACTCCATATGTGGATAATGGCTCTCACTGTGGTTTGGTGGAGTCTCAAAGCCTTAAAACTGGCTTTGTTACCCTTCCCAGACTGATAGAAGTCAGTGACTTTGTTTCTCAGCTTTTCTTGAGTTTCTTTATATCATGGCATGATCTGTTGCTTTTTGAGATCTTTCAGCCCACATCACTTTGTCAGACAGGTTCGATTTAATTTATTTCCTGATCCAGCAGGTCGGGCAGTAATCAGGCCTGGGAGTGGCTTGTAAAATTGAGCAAAAAAATGTGGTTAATCACAGTTAATTTCTCATTTAACAAGGAGAAGCAACAACACCGTACTTGTGTGCTGGATATAAATGTAAATCGGCATTTTCTTTAATTATATTCTTTTGGCTAGGTATCATATACACCATTTGCTTGATTTTACTTTATTTATTGCAACAAATAAAAAATAAAAAAAATACACACACACAGACCATGATGATTGCAGTGTTGTCAGCCATTCTGAGTCTTATTTAACCTAGCTTTAAAATCTTTTCATTCTGAAGATGCTATAATTAAATATCAGACGGCTTTAAATCTACACTACAACTACACTGCACACTATCATTTCTGTAGTATTACACAGTACTTACACATAAATACTAGTAATTCAGATCAAAGCAAAGATGCCTTTCATTGTGTCTTCTTTTAAAGTAATACTCCAGGCCAAAGACCCAATATTCTAGTCAATAATTCCTCATAAACTGCATTATTAATACCAGCCAGTGTTCCCTCGCACTAAACATCCCTGACATTTGAATTTTCTTCATCCGCAGCTCTGTCTCTGGAGACTTCAGCCATCAGCTTTCCAGATCTTCCAAGACTAATTTCCTTTTACTGTGTTAGCAGGTAAAATGTTGCCTTCCTCATTCTGTTTCCTTAGTGGTTCTTTAGTATAATTTTGATTCTTTAACCTTGTTCGAGTCCTGTTACGTTGCCATCACTTCTTCCTCTTTTTCCACATGAATCCATTCCAATATCCGTTTGTGCAAGAACTAATGCAGATCTTTTTAATCTCTGCGGCGCATGTTTCTTTTCAGAGATGTGCTACCATTCCCTCTGGAGCTTCCTGACGCAATAGCGAGGGCATCATCGCACAAAGAGCTCGAGTCTATCTCACACATGGGAATAGGTTGGTCATTTCATTTTTCCCTGATAGATTTTGTAAGCATGCTCAACTTCAAATACTTTGATCTTCCAGGATTTATTTAAGCACATCATTAATTATGTCTCAGCCGCAGGGTAGCAAGCAAGCACTGGGGGAAGTTTGTGTGTAGGTGTATCTTTTCTGTCCTCTGCTAATTACTTAATTCTTTTATGTATAAAATGTGAATAAAAAAAATCAATAAAATCTATTAAGAAACATGAGTAAACTGCTGTCACAATGATGTTGAATTTATGCAGCTTATAAAATGTTAACTTTACTCAAAATAAATCACTGTTCGCATCAGAATCACAGTAAATTTTGGTTATGATGAACTTATTAAAATAACCAAAACATTTTTTTTTTTTGTTGTTGTGTAGAGTTTTGGAATTCCCACCTAAATGTCCGTGGGCCACGGGAGACACCTAAGCCCCGAAAAGCTAAGGAGAAGAAGCCAGATGTTGCAACCTCAGCCCTGCCCAAGTCTGCACTGCAGTCAAGCTCTGCAGCTCCGTCTGACTCAGCTCCACAGCCAGACTCAGACAACCAGAATAAATCTGCACCTGACTCAGATGCTGCCGCCCAGAAATCGTCTCCAAATTCCACCTTGTTCCACGAGTTTTGCCCGATCACGACGCGTAGTCCCTTAGAGCTGGACTGTGGCTCTGGGCTGGGTGCTCTCTGTTTCATCAACCCTCTTTTCCTGCAGTCTCAGAGCACTTTATCCAGACGGCGCATGTTCAAGCACAGCCTCAAAGTCCGGGTTTCAACAGAGACATCGACCATGCTGTCGCCCCCGCTTGCTCCACCACCTCCGCCACCTCTAATGCCAAAAACCAAGGGGAGGCGTAAAGCCCAGAAGAGCGGACAGGAAACACTCGAGCTGAGAAAAGGCCAGACTGCTCAAGACGGCCATACCCAGCCGGTAACGCAGAACAATCCCAGCGGTGCTCAACTGCAGCCTTCATCAGTAATTCCTCACATCCAGCCAGGGATGCAGGAGCAGCAGATGGAAGCACGCCAAAGTAAAGAGCGAGTGAAAGAAGAGGAGGCTACTGCTCAGCCACCAGCTATAAAGGAGCATCTCCCAGATGACTCTGACTACATGAAACCCTGTCCAATAATCAGTGTCCCTAATTGTGCCTCACTGTCGCCTAAGCCACCTCCTCTTTTCCCCAAAATGTCTCAATCCCTCTCTCCTCGTGACTCTCCCAGTGCTTCTCCCTCTCTTTCCCCTTATCAGTCCCCATCTGTATCTCCCAAGACGCACATTTCTCTGTCCCCTAATGACTCACCCAGCCTGTCTCCCTCCCATTCGCCTTATCAGTCCCCATCTCTTTCTCCTAAGGTCCCCTACTCTCTCTCTCCCCCTTCATCTCCCTACCCTTCTCTCCGTTGATAGAGCAGACCAGCGATACATACTCCACTCCTTCAACACCGGATCAGTTGAGATCAGACAGTGAAGCTGAAGAGAAGGAGGAAGCACAAGTGATTGAAAACAATGACAAGGATGGAGAATACAAAGAAGATCAGCACAAAAAGAGGGAAAAGGTTGAAGAGGATGACTCTGTGTTACAAATGAATGCTGCTTCAGTAAACGATAGGGAGAGCTGCAGTACTGAAGAAATGGCAGAAACTCCTGATAGGTCCGACAAACAGGCCGATGGTACAAAAGCATCTAACGAGCAAACAGGTTAAACTGCCTTTCAATCATATTACTAATCCCTGGGATTACTTCAGAATGCCAGTAGTTCCTTCAGGGTGACTCTTTATTGTTAAAATGTAGTAAAAGTGAGTTTATGAAAATGAAACCTGCTATGATTCTGGAAGGAAAGAAAAATACCACCCAGATCTTATCAAATTGATTTTTTTTTTATTTGTTCAGATTCAACATCAAAAATACTTACTCCAACTCACCAGAAGAGGAATAACACTAATCCAATATGCCTTAATACCAAACTGTGCAAAAAAATAACATGAAGTATTACTTTGCCTTACAGTCAACATTAAGTTGTCACTGGAGCTAGTTAACAGTCTAAACCTCTCAAGTCATTAACACAGAAATGGACATAACTAAAAAGGATCAGCTGTGAAGATTGTAAAATCTGTAGCCAAGAGTTGACTGTAAAAAGTATTCACTTCAATCACTTTGAGTTACCATAACGATTTGTAAAAGCATTTTTTTCAACGCCTTAACCATTTTTAAGTGTCAGGTTACATTAGTTTAGTTCTTACTTCTCATTAGAAAAGTGTTTGCCAAAGACATCTGCAAGAGTGATGAGCTATTAATAATAATCTCACTCATTTGTATCTGACAGTTCTCATCAGAAACAGACCTGACACTGAACCAGAGTGCTTAAGAATCAGTTGGTGCTTGAAAAGTTGTGGCTGCTCTGGCTCTATGGCTTTATTGGATGTAAGAAAGAATCATTCTGCTATTGCATACAGTTACAAAGGAAAAAAAAAGAAAAAAAAAAAAAAAAAGAACCCCCCCCACAAAAATCTGATTTCTGTTGGTATTTTTTGGAAATTACGGAGCAGATTCTCCCTCCACCCATACATCAACACCAGCAGGGAGCGTCTTGTTTGCTCAGCTCCAGCAGGCTGGACTCCAGCTGCTCTGCATCGTCTTGGAAGCGCTCGGTAAAGGAGCGAATCAAACCTGCTGCGCTGCCTTCGTATTCCACCAGCTCAACACTATCCCCTGGAAATCAAACGCACACAGACTGAATGATTAACTCTGGCAGAACAGGGCTAATTCACTTGTTTGTATGCTTGTATAACTGTTGTCTGTCACAACAACAAGTTGAACAGTTAAAATATTTTTAATGCCATTTGTACAATTGTTAATATTTCTATGCAAGGATGAAGCAGTGCCATTACAGATTTGACACATGTTGTCTTTAAGCAAACTCCAAAAAGGTATTTTTGGAAGCTTCCAAATAAAACTTGGATATAGAGAAGCGTAATCCTCCATTATCTCACAATACTATATTAATCAGATTTAACATTTTGGGATATGTAAAAATCACACACATTGTGATTTATCTCCTTTTTTCAACTGAAAATAATGTAGACACTGAACTCAATCAAGTCAATATGTTTTATCCAACCAGATAAGTTTATATTACCAGTTTTTTGCTGCAAAATGAGATTGACTGACACTAAAAGCTGCCATAAGACCATCTATCAGTCTGTAATTGAAAGGGGAGATAAGCTGGCAAATGCATTCAACCTGTTTCTGATCAATCAGTCCAAGTCAGGCTGCGAATGTTTGCAGAACGCTTGCCTTCTATCAGCCAACCTGTGCAATTGCCTTGTGATCAGTTGCAATTGGTAACAGAATGTCAAAAAAAAAAAAAAAAAAAAAAAAAAAAAAAAAAAAAAAAAAAAAAAAATTCTGAGCCCTCTTATTTGCAGTATTCCAATAGTGTTTTAATATTGATACCTTATTACCATGCAAATTATCGCGATACTATGCTGTGTCGATTCCCACGCTGCCAACCCTAATCATCACATGCTTATGAATAGTTTTATGGAAGTGAAAACAGCTAGACCGGTTATCAAACATAAATAAATCAATCAGACAGCACCTTGTTAAAACAGTCATTTACATACCGCTGATTCTTGTGTTGGCTTGAACAAACATCTTGCGAGCCTCCTTCCTCAGCAGGACCGTCTCGCGCAGGCGCAAAAAGTTGTGAGCGCCAGTGTCGCTTACAGTGGAGTAGTTGTCATAGACAGCCCTGCCTCCTTCCACGTCCGCCGTCGACTTAAAGACCTACAAATCAGTTTACAAACTGGATTCAGTTTAACAGCATACTGGGTGAAATCAACTGAAAGACGACAATAAAGCTTAGATGATGGCTTAGATAAACTTAGGTGGAAAGTTTGGATCAATCTATAATACATATAAGGTTTTGTTCTTACAAGTTGCAAAGAAAGTTATAAAAGCTTGACTCATTTCATTGTTTTGTTCAATCCTCAAACTTAAATCCTAACTAAAAGTTACTGCATTAGTCAATAATACACAAATTCTCTGATTTTAATACAAAAACAAATAGAGTGTGGTGTAGTGGTGCATGAAGCTGTCAAATCTGTTCTAGTGAATTATTTTTTATTTGCATTCATTAATTGGTGAAGCATTGATTACCTGCAGTTTACAAAGGAACCTATGGATGGCGTTCTTGCCCACGGTGGGGATTTTGCTTCGGTCCAGTGTAATTCGTGCATCAGGCTTGCCATCTTCTCCTGTTACTTCCTCCAGGCCCACCAGGCCCTCTCCAGCCTCCAGCAGCACGCGTAGGATGACGAATCGAGCCTGCATGTGAGCCTGAAGCAAACATAACGCCACATACATTTGACATACTGTCTACACCTCCTGATGCTCATAAAAGAAAAAAAAAATAAATAAACAAAAAAAACGCTGAAATTTACCATCAACTTATTTATAAAAATGACAGATGTATGGAGAGTTGATGTTTTTATGCTTGATTGTAGAAACTGTTCACCTAATACTTTGCAACTTTGAAGAAGGAGTGAAAAGAGGCCACTAGTAAGTGGAAAGTTGCTCAGTGAGCAGACATTACCTGTCTCCAGCTCTTGCTGTCAGGTGTGTAGAACTCCAGGCCCAGCAGTCCCGCTCTGACCATGCTGAGCCAGTTTATGTACACCACATCATCTGCATCCTGTCCCTCATGGCCAAAAATACTGGCACAGAAACACAGACGTAAACACACCGAACCCACCGAGAATCAGCCACACTCTTCAACATAAATAATAACCACTCCCTCCAAACTACTTATATGTATATATAGATCCATCCATGTCCACAAACAAAAGACTGAAAAATAAAAGTAAAAGCAAATTGCTGCTTAAAGTTTCCAAACATCTAAATAAAGTGATCACTATTTCACTTGGCTCTGGAGTTTATTTTTTTTATATTCATTACATATTTAAATAGGTTGAAAGCCTTTGTTTGTGTTCCCAAAAGACTCTTGGACCCCCCAAATATTTTCCCAGCTGCAAAAATCTGTCAGTTTATGGAAATTTCAGGGAGTCTTTAAAATCTAAATTTGACTGTTATTTTCTTATTTATACGGTTTATTTTATCTTCTTTATCTTTACTTTATGTGCAATATTTGCTTCTCTACATGAAATATTGAGGGGGCTCTGAGCCTAAGAATTTCACTGCTGGGAGTGATGGGCCATTGATACCTGTAGATGCCAATTCTAAAACCTTTTGGCTAATGTGGTTCCTATATGAGATGTTTTAGTATAACACATATTTATTACAAGATACAGTGTGCGGGACATACCTGAGCACTTGTTTGTTGAGGCACAAATAGAGTCCGACACACTCAGCGCGGCATTCTTCATAAGAAGAAGCAATTGTGGAGAACTTACTGTCCCAGGTCTCGCTGCCCCGATACCAGCTGGACACCTGAAACATACGTTCACACATTAAGTCTCTCTTTTATTCAGCAACTGAAAACTAAAGCATGAAAATGGCCATTAGATTTTAAAACCAGACTGGAAGGTGCACACAAAAACTCACCGGTTCACCGGTCTCTGGGTTGATCACCTTACTTTGGTCAAAGTTAAACTTGCCCTTGTCATCCTATGGATGGAGATTGAGGACAAATAGAAAACTAGATTTATTCACTGATATTTTATTTTATTTATTTATTTTTTATTGTCCAGAAAAAAAAAAAAAAAAAAAATATCATTAAATGAAACATTTTACAAAGAGGAACTGACTAGATCTGCTGCTCTTAACACCACAGGAAGTAAAAATACTGATATAAGCAATTAATAAGTATGCATGTCTGACAGACCTGGACAAACAGCTTTCCGCTCCCATGACCAAGAAGCTCGTGAAGTCCAACCTGCACTTCGAACGACGGGCCCTTCCATTTGATAAACAAATCCTGGCGAAAACAGACGAATCAGGAGAACGTATTATTACACAGGTGTGTGAATGGAAAAGAGAGATGGTGTTTAAGAGAATCAGAAAAATGTGTAAAATACCTTGTCCCCCTCCTCCAGGAAGGTCAGTTTTTCTTTTTGCGTTGCATAAGCTACAGCCAGCACATTACCAAGCGACACGTTTTTAAAGCCCTCTGTCTGTCTGATGTCATCATCTATATAAAAACAAACAAACAAGCTCAATGCTGTAATTAAGCTGGAGTCAGCTGTTTGACAGTGTCAGAGACTTCTGCACACGTACAGTTGGGGATGTTGATGCCAGCTGGTATTCCACTCCCAGCGAAGGTGAGAACGTCCAGTGAGGTGAAGTCCGGTTTAAGGAACGTATCCTTCTCAAACTCCTGCGGCCAAGGCAACTCAGGAAGCAAGACTTCTGCTGAACTCACCAGTTTGGCGAAACGCTCACTCATCGCCTTGTTCACAACGGCCACAAAACCTAAAACAGCATGACACAATAAACTTAGGAAATCAAATCCATCACGTAATTTTTTAATGCTTATTTCCAGTTCTGTATTTTTATTTTTCAACTCTACTGGAATAGTTTTGTATGACTCACAGCTTAAAGTAATTGTTATTCATCCATCCCTTGGTGCACACACACTCAGATTTTCCACCGTTTGAAACGAGCTTTTTTAGCTCCCTTCCCCCTCCCTTTAACACAAATTTTTGCTGGTCGGCATGTGCCTGAAATAACCATATAAGTGATCGCCACTCTCACTGACATCACACAGAGCCAAGAGTAGATTGGGGGAGAGAAAAAAAAAAAAAAAAAAAAAAAAAAAAAAAAATGGACACTTGGACATATGCTGCCCAAATTAGATCCAGCATTTCAACAGTAGTACTAAACATCCTTTACAGTGTGCGTTTATTTAAAGACCCACAGGCTGCAATTACTATTGGGGCAAAACACTGAAATTTATCCATGGAGATGCTAAGTCCTTCTACTTAAGTAAGCTCAGCCAACCAGCAGGACATAAAACCCGCAAAGACCCATAAGATCACAGCTTGCACAACAATATTCATGACAGTATCGCTCTTCTTCACCAGCTTGGCAATTACCTTCAAACTCTCCTCTGGAGCCAAATGGGTCTCTGTAGCTCTCGATGAAACCTATATAACTGAGAGAAAGCAAGGAAATGAAGGGATAATGAGTGCAAAAGTCAGAATGAGTTTTATGGGTAGTAAACAGGCAGGAAATATAATAAATCAATTTCACTGTGCAGCAGAATTTAAACGGTGCTAAAATAGTCCCTCTCTAAAATTCATAGGGATCTCATAAATGTACTGTGCTGTTGATTAGTGGACTCACCTCTCCACAATTGGCCCCTTGTCTTTAATCCAGTAGCGCGAACCCTCTTTATGTGCTTCAATGGAGCCTAAGGTGAAGCTGCGCGTGTACTCTTCAAGCATCTTCCTCTGGTTCTCATTGGCAGCATAGGCCTGCAAGACATTCACAAACAAAACAAAAATTTTATAACTAGAACTCTGACAAACATTTTTTCGTTGCCATTCACTCATAATCTTCTCGTAAAGACAATTACAGATATTTTACTAACCCAACTTTATGTTTTAGATTTAAATTATAAAACTAGTATTCATTTAAGCTCCCATCGCCGAGCACACATTCTTAGCTGTCTCACCTGTGCTTTTTCAAGATAATAGCAGACTTTTTCCATGATAGGGCTATAGTCTCCCCTCTTCACAGTGAACTCTTTGTCTTCAAAGCTGAAGCTGCCACAGCAGGACTCGCACTCCCCATCCACTGCGCAGTCTGTGAACCATTTATTTATTTTAATTAATATATATTGGAATACTTTTAGCATGCCATTTTTTCCCCTTTGTTTTGGCTTTTTTAACTGCAGTTTGACCTTTTTGCACAGCTGAAGCCAAGCGGACCTCATAGCAGGTTTTCCCTCCATCTTCCTTCTTAAACAGACGCGTGTTGTAGGCAGACAGTTTCTAGAAACAAGCGACGAGATAAACTGAGTCAGACTCAAAGGCAGATTAAAAACACATTTATTATAAGAAGGAGATTAAAAGCGATAAAAGAAACAAAAATATAAATACATTTAAAAGATTTATTTTACTTTTGAGTCGAGGAACTTCTGAGCCAGCTCAGCATCCTCCAGGCAGCAGTTTCCTGAGAAATAGGTGGTTATTCCCTGAAGCAAACAAAAACAAATCGAGTCAATGAGCCATGCATCCTCTCACAGGGAACAAGCATATTTACTGCTTTCCTAAAAGGCAGATAAAATCTCAGAAATAAGAGGGGAAAAAAGAAGTCAAAATAAAACCAAAGAGAACAAAACTTGTGCAGCTGAGGCCAAAACCATTTGTCACATTTCTCCCATCTATGAAAACCACTGGCTATTTAATCAAAATTGTTAACCAGCCAGCCTGCACTTTGCTTTAAATGATTAAAAGATCCCACCTTGTCGCCCAGCCCCAGCTGTTTCTGTCTGTTTTCCAGCGAGTAGAGGAGACAGGAGCAGCTGTCCCATAGAGCCTCCATTTCAGCCGGCTGCTCCTGAAAGGCCTGGCTGGCCCAAACCAGCGCTTTCAGCTTGTCCTAGTGTACATGCCACAGATGCAGACAGCTTAAAAGACAGCAGCATTGTTTTCAATGATAAACACAGATTACACTATATCAGGCACACTTGTTCTGACCACCACTGATATTTTTCAGGTTTCTAAAGTTACATTTTGTTAGCTTCGTGTTTACAAAAAAATGTTGTTTACGCTCTACGAAGCTGCTTTTACAGTTGTCCTCAACCTATAATCTGGTTAAAAAGTATCTAAACTGGAATGGCAACTCTTACTGCAGGTCTTTTTTACCTTAGGCAGATTTGGGATGAACTTTGTGTCTCCAAAAGACTTGTAGTTGCCCATGTTTGCATACAGACCTGCTGCATACACCAGAAAGGCCTGAATATCATAAACGAGAAAACATCGTAGAAACATTTTTATATGACTGCAGCCGTTTGTGGATGAAAGCTTGTTTTAGAAAGAAATGAAACGGCAGAGACGGCGAGGCCGTGTACCTGATACTCCTCAGAGCTGAGCCCAGCTGCTGTGGCGACCTGTTCCAGCTGTGCAGGCGTCTGCTTCCTGAAGATTCTCTGAAGCAAGACAAAGATGTTTGCAGACTCGGGGGATGTCTGCAGCAGTACTGCCAGACCACCATACCTAAGACAAACGTTCAAACAGATGTATTTTTATTTGTTATTTTTAAAACCAGCAGGACAGCAAATTTTAAATAACCTGAAGTCTTGTTGTTTCAAGAAGGTGAAAGCTGTAATTTCACAGTGGTGCTTCCATTTAGAGGCTCAACATTCTCACATCTTTGCATTAGTAACATACCAAGATGCGCGTGACAGGTAATGGGCATACATCTTCTCCTGAGGTGAAAGCAAACGAAAGGCCTCGCTGCAGTCAAGTGCGGAGATTCCAATGTCATTTGGGAGGTAGTACTGGGAGTCCACCATCTTGAGTCTGAACGTTAACACTGGCGATAAGGTACTGTAGAGCAGGGAAGGAAAGTGGGGAAATATGTTAGGAGGAAATGTGGGACAGCAAGATAAGTGGTGCTTCAAGTTAGAACCTACAACTTTTTTTTTTTAAACCGTGGGCTCGGGAAGTATTTGCACACCTGTCTCTGTCAGGCAGGATACGCAGTGTAGAACAGCTTGTGTACGATACAAACACACTGATATTTACTTGCAACAGTCCTACAGATACTAGAATGACTTCTATATATATAATTATTTTAAGATTCTTTTTAAGAGTTTGTTTATAATTCTGTATATAGAAGATAAAATCTTGAATAGCTTTGATCTTAAACTGTTTGCCAGCTTCTTGTTCTTCCTCTTCTTTTGGTTGGTCCCTTTAGGGGTCACATTAGGTCATCTCACCTAATATCTAGCATCCTCCTCTGCCACACCAATCCTTGAACTTCTTCTGTGGTTGTCTTCTTTTTCTCCTCCCTTTGCAGCTCCATATTCAACATCCTTTGTCCATTATATCCACTCCTCCTCTGCGCATGTCCAAAACATCTCAGCCTTGTCTCTCTAACTTTGTCTCCTAACTGGTGACAGTTAGTTCATTTCTGAACTTATCCATCCTAAGAGGTAAGGGTGAGGTGGTGGATAGGTGTGGAAAGGGGGGGAGACGAAGGGGATGGGTGTGTGTCTTTATGTAAAACTGATGTCTGTGTGTCCCCTCCATTTTAATATCAATCCGATTTTCAGTCATACTCAGCTTTTTACACATCATACACTCACACACCAACACATACACCGAACATATCTCTTTCAACGCAGAGTGGAAGGAAGAGAGGGCAGGTCACACCATTCCCAGGTTGGTTCGCAGGTCAGGCTGGCTGCATATCAGCTTCGCTGCTGGTTCGGTAGCCATCTGCTCAACCTGCAAATAGGTATGCGTCATGGTTTTGTGTTTGTGTCACATGGCTTGGGCGTTGTTGTCTGGGGTAGCTCTGCCAGGCGGTTTTTAGTTGCCTGCATCCTTGGGTCCCCGTTTTTGGCTCATGCCAGGATGGCGGACATCCGGAGAGGTGGGCTGTCTGTTGCCTCTGACTTTTTGGGACTCTTGCACTTTCTCTCTCCTTCTTCCATTGGGGTGGGCACATGGTTGCCATTGAGATCTGTAGCCTTAGGTCTTCAGTACTCTTGTGGTGGGAGGCCCCAAAAAACTTCTCTTTGGCTTGTTGGGTGTGTTATTGCAATTTCTTGCCATCATTATCATGACACACACATGCGCGCACATTTGGGCAACCCACTGTGCTTTTCTACATTTGCTCTGTCTCCTCTTTATAGTTCTCTTATTTTCTCCCCCTTTCTTTTTTCTGTCTGTCTTTTCCCCTGCCTGTTAGCTCTGACATTGATATAATTTGGAACTGCTGTGAAAAATAATAGTATAAATAATAACAGAAATAAATAGATAAAGGAAGAAGAAAAATGAACAAGCAGCCTATAGAGCAGGGGTGGGGGAACTCCAGGCCTTGATCCAACATAGCTGATTTAAATGGCTAAATTACCTCCTCAACATGTCCTGAAGTTCTCCAGAGGCCTGGTAATGAACTAATCATTTGACTCAGGTGTGTTGACCCAGGGTCCTATCTAACACGGCACGACACGACACTGGCCCTTGAGGTCTGTAGTTCCCCAACCCTGCTACAGAGAGTCTACAGAGCTCCTCAAGCAAACATGTTTGTCACAACAGTATATTTAGATCATAAATCTGATTGCAAAAGCTGCCAGACTGGACAGGCTTAAAAGAAAAAATACATACCAGGTCTCACTCTTGCACATCTTCCCTTTCAGTTTTGCTGCCATCCTTTTGTCACAAATTATTACTGGCACTCATCTCCACCACTCCCAGCTCAACCCCGCCTGCACTTGCTTCTTGACCCCTCTTGTGCACAGTTCGTCCCTTTAACATCTTTACTGCCTCTACTTCATGCATCTTCACTGTTACAAGTGCTTCCTTCTCATTCACACACACGCGCATTCTTGTCTTGCTTCAAAGACTTTCATTACTCTTGTCTCCACAACATACTTCCACCTCTCCAGTCTCTCTTCCACCTGCTCTATATTCTCACTGCAGCTCCCAAAGCTGGAGGCTCCCATCTGACCTCATCTGTCAGCCTGCCCATCAATGCTGCAAACAGGAAAGGGCTCAGATCTCTGATGTAATTCCACCCCCACCTTAACATCATCTGTCACCCCTACCACACCACACCTCACTTACCTCATACATGTCCTTCGCCACCCTCACATTCTTGTCTGCCACTCCTGAATTCCTCATGTTGTACTATAGTTGGTCTCTTGGTACCCTAATATACTCAGATTTTCAGTTTGCAATAAAACACAAAGGACTTCACCTAATGATTTTAGTTCCCAAATAAGTTTTTAATGATTCTTAGAAATTAACACTAATTCTTTAATAGATTGCCCTGCCCACTATGCCCTACATATTTTTTTTAAATGTACTTCAGTTGGGAGCTGCAGTGGTTAAAATAGAGCATAGTGCAGTGGCAAGTAAATTAAGATAAGATAAGCTTTATTGACATTGTAGGCACAAGCGTACAAAGAAACTAGAATTACATGAATTGAAGTGTGGTTATATTTCATATTTCAGAGAAGCAGTAAAGAGAGAAGCTTTTGTGACAGCAGGCGCTGATCGTCCAGTGAACCTTGACTTACGGGATCGTGGCACAGATTCAAAATCAGTTAATATTACTCGAGCCTGTTTTATTTTCCGTTTCACTTTCCCCCCAAAAAACTACAGTAACTGATATGAAGAGAAGCGTCTACACACGAAAAGAAATCCTGATTGTGTCTCTTCTAAAATCAGCAGCCTACTAACACCAACACAACGATAGTACATGTCTGAATTAAGTATGAATACAGAGGCTACAGCTAACTGAATAACGTTAGCTTCCTGAGTGCATGCTAAGACGCCTGCACTTAAAGACTCGGCGACTTCTGTAAACAAAACAATAAATCACAAAATGTGCAAGTCATTAATCGGTGTGGCTGTCTGCTAACTGATACACAAGTGAGATATATATATAAATATAAATAAAGGTAAAAGTCAACTCAAAAACTCGTTACCTTGATTCCGTTATAGCTCTGAGCGAACGTCAAATTGCAGTCTCACGCTGCACACTTCCTATATTCATTCAACGAGAGAACCAGCCCTCAGCCAATCACAGGTTATATATCGTGGCCGATGGAAACTTTAGCCAATCACTGAGCGGCTATGCCGAGCTTTTTAACGCCTTTCACAATGTGAATTTGAACAAGATTAAGTTTGAAGAACACCGTCATCAACCACAGCAGGAAGGTTCAGGAAATGCTAACACGAAACAGAGACTATAGTAGTCAGATAGGTGTGTATATGTACCAAAGTCTTCGTAAGGGTAGAGCACATGACGAGGTGGCCGAGTGGTTAAGGCGATGGACTGCTAATCCATTGTGCTCTGCACGCGTGGGTTCGAATCCCATCCTCGTCGGTCTCATTTTACAGGCACGAAAAATTTTGAACATTGTTCGTCCCGGATACATTCTCGCTTAATGCTGCTAAACATGAGTTATTCAGTCGCACAACCGGAACATCGAAGGGTCAAAATCCTACAAACTCGTTGGGCTATCACTCAACAGCGCCCCCTGCCCTTCCTGACAGCCCCACACCATCTCCTCTTCTTCATTTCTGGCCCTGATATTGAAAATTTGGTTTAGGAAAAATCAGCAGTCTTTCGGCTGCTTAGCACACAGAGCTTTAAAACCACAACCACACATTCTTTCCTTTCATCTTCATTTAAACCAACACAAAGCACACAAAGTTTCTTCAGTTTTAAAGGTTTTTATTGAATTCTAAAAAAACAAATAAACAAAAAACAAAACAAAAAAATGATGGCAGAGTACATTATTTACAAAAGCTGTGCAAGAGGACAAAAATGAAAAGTTTTCTTGATGAGTGGATAGCAGTTTTAGACAAATCTTAACAGACATTTGCATTTTAAGGACATCCGTGCGTGTTTGATTATTTTTGGTTTCATGCTTGGGTTTTCACTTCCCTCCTCTCAGGAGGCGTTGTGGGAAGTATCCAGCGATAGCAGTCTGAAAAGCGAAGGCTCTTGTCCACAGCACAGCTGGTGCAGTAAACAATCCCCAGAGCCAGCATTACTACCAGGAACACACACAGGGGCACCAGGAGGGCCACGAGCAGCCAGCTCTTGTCGTGCTTCTGTTTACCTTCATCAGATTCTGCCTTTGTTGCAGCTTTGTCACTAGCTTCTTCTGCACCACCCATGTTAGGTTCCTCTGAATTTGAGCCATTTGCAGTGTCCTCTACCACACCTGGACTAGAGTCTCTACTTCCTGCATCAGCATCCACGCCCTTATTAATTTCATTGCCTATGTTGCCTTTTTGCGTCGGGGACGGGGATGTCTGATATCCCCTGGGTGACAGGATGTCCCACTGGTTTAGGTGATTTTCTGACCTGTGAGACCCATCAGGGGGAAGTCCTTCAGGGGCCTCTGTCACCCAGTCAGCATCAAAGTTGGTGTCAACTTCAAAGTTTGGGTCAGGAGTGAATGAGGAGGACCAGGGAATATCATGGTCAAAGATGGCCACATGAACAGAGTTACCCGGGTCGGGGGTCAGAGTAGAATACTCTTCGTCTTCAAGTGAAGGCTGGCAGGTGTGTCCGTCTAACTGAAGGTCATAGCCATTGTCGCAGTAACACTGGTAATCTCCGATTAGGTTGAGACAGTGCTGATGGCAGAGCGACCTCGTCGCACACTCATCTACATCTACACACTCTCCTTCGCTGCCCACCTCATAGCCAGCGTCACACACGCACCTGAAGGACCCCACTGTGTTTTCACACACACCCTCACAGCTGCCATCATCGAGGCATTCATCCACATCCACACACTCGCCCTCGTCGTCTGGCTGATACCCTGAAAGGCAGGTGCAGTGGAAGGTACCTGGGATGTTGACACAGAGCTGGGGACACGGTCCTTGCTGACATTCATCGACATCGGAACACCTGCGGCCATCTGGAGCCATTTGATAGCCTGGGGGGCATGTGCACCGAAGACCCCGTTGGGTCTCCATGCAGTTATACTCACACCCCATCTCTATACAGGCTGGGTTGATGTGAGGCAAGTCGGTGGGACCTGCAGAGTCAGATAGCTCAGGTGGGTTGGTTTGGCTCAGCGTGTCAGGCTTGCAGCTGTATCCATCCTTATCTATTGTGAAGCCCTCAGAGCAGTAACAGTAGTAATCTGTGTCTGTGTTCTGGCAGTGCTGCTCACATCCGTGGTCCTTGCTACACCAGTCTTGGTTCTGTGGTTCCTCAATGGGTGGACAAAGTGGAGAATCGGTGGACCAGCCCACTGTTTCGTCGTCTCTCTGGATGCACAGAGCGGTCATCTCAGTAGGATCTGGATTTGCGCCGTCTGCAGGGCATTGCACGGTGGCCACAGACCCAAATGGCACATGAGTCAGCAGACTGCTGACAAGGTAAAATGGGGTGGTGTAAACAGGTGCACCTCTACCCTCATCTTCAAGAGGTGGGCACATGCCTTTGTAGTTGTACTGGCAAACATAGCCATTCAGTGGAACCGAGCAGGAGCCTTCAAGCCACTGGAAGTTTTCTTCGCTCTCACGCCCGCTCTCAGATGTGTGAACAATCATAGAAACGCAGCGATAGACTCCACAAGTTGATGGGGAATATTCTTTGAGCCAGTCGGTGAACTGGACATTCTGGTCTCCTGTTGTAAAACACAAAGACAAAGATTTAAAAAAAATAAAATGTGCAAGTTTACTGTGTATTTGAGTTTTGAGAGCTACTTGACATCCTTTAGGATGACCTTTATTATAAATAAAGATCCCATATTTACAGTCTACATGTGCTTATATTGTCATATTTGGAAAATGTTCTGTGCAGTCATTCATTGCATTCAAATGTGTATATGTGTGTGTGTTTGTGTGTTTTAAATTTGCCTCTAGGAGTCGCCAAAGTCAAAACAAAGTCTGACTCACAGGCAAAAAAAACCCAAAACGCCACAGCAAAAAAATGTTGTATTCTACCCCCCACAAGAGTGGAGGTGGGGGGTGGGCCCAACAAAATGATGGGGAGGTTTGCCTCTAAGCTGTTCTGTTAACAAGCAGGCTGCAGAAATGCCTGCAATATATATTTAAGGAGTTTGTTTACTCTCTCAGGAATGTGCTGCAGTGGTACAACCTAGCACCACCGTAAACACTGAATGCAAGGCCAACTATATCATATGGAAACATCTGAGTGCAAACATATGTACATTTACAACATTCACGGCCAATTTCTACACAGTAAATAAACTTTTTGCAACAAACTAGGCAGAAAAATCTGCATCTGCAGTTACCTTCCTAACTGTAACGGGTGTGAAGTCTTAGTATCTAATTACCACTATATGGAAAAGAGAGCAAACATGGTTTTGTAATTTGGTGACGCCAGTCCTTTAAATTATGAGTGAAGAATAATAAAAAAGGTTGCATTTCTCTTTGGATTTGATTTCCAACAGAAGAACAAGGCAGACACTTTGAGTGTCTGTTTTTTAAGTGGGTGAGGTTTCCATAATGACTAAATCAGACTGAGGGGTAGCAGTGAGGTCAAAAAAATGGATTCCACATTGTCTGCTGCACCAGCTGTGTCTGTGAAACAAAAGTAGTTAATTTAAATACCGTCCAGCCAGACTGGCCGAGGTATCAAAGTCTGACAGAGAGATTATAGAGGAACATATAGTGTGACACCTATAGGTTTTCATTAAAAAAAAAAACTAAACATATCAACATAAAAGTCTATTCAAACACTATTAAAATGGTGAATGGATGTCAATGTTATAAAGTTTCACATTTCAAAAAAGATGAGACTTTGCCTGTGACCCAGACGAATCCTCTGAGCGGTCGGGTGGATGAACACTGACGTGGAGGTCTGTGCAACCCAATCCAGAGGTAAAGCTTTGACTCGGATCCCTGTGTCTCGATGGCTGACAGCAGCTCGTGGACGACAGCCGCAGCTTCTTGGTTATAAATCGTCGCCAAGGTCCCTCCGCGCTCCCGGCAGCTGCGCCCAGCCTCCCTGAAGGTCTTCTTCTGGAGGAAGACAGCGTAACATCCTTCTTGGTAACAGACTCCATCGCTCTCCATAAGCGGAACTTTCTCTGCTGGCTTCTCCCTCTCTGCTTCCCTCAGCCTCTGAGCTTGGCTTCCAGGAGCCAGACAGACTGTCAGCAGCCAGAGCACGCACAGAAGACTCATCCTGCTGCAACTGCTGCTGCTTCTGATGATTGTTTGCATCCTCCAAGACATGAAGTTTAAACTACACCAACATCTAAATGAGAATGTCAACCTTACTGTCAAAATAAATACTCCAGCAATGCAGCTGGTTTCTTTTCTTCCCTGTTATTGAAACTCACCTGAGCCAAACTGAACTTCTATTGTTAGTTTTACAAATGACTGCTTTCCACTCCAGACTTAACTTTTTTTTTTAAAGAAATAAATACATAATTTGGTCTGAAGGAGCTATTTGAAGCTGTTTTTCTTCGCCTTATTTTATCTGGGATGGCCAGATTCTTCAAAAATTAAAGCACTGCAGTGTAAATAAAATCCATTCAAACTGTCAATACTGCTGCCTCAGATTTTATAAAAGCTTACTACAAAATAGATTTAACTGAAAGTCCGATAGAATTAGCCCCAGAAAGTCCAATTTAGTCCAGTAGAGTCCAAAAAAACAGTCCAGTGAGTTACCAGTAGAGTCCAGAATTTAAAAAAAAAATGATTGAATGGGTCTATCTATCCTTGAGCTAAGTCCAAAATAGATAAAGTGTATCCTTGTATGAATTTAGGTGAATTTCTGGGACAGAAATCCTGCACTGCATCTGATCCTGCTCAGACTTTCAAGCCTCTGCAAAGTTCTGAGTGAACCTCAGGAGAAGAGAAAGATGGGGGTGGGGGTGGGGGTGTAAAGGCGGAGAGGCTACGTAGAGGAAAAAGCAGAGGGGGCTGGTAAAGTATGTGAGACTATAAGGGAATAGTTGAGGGGATGATGGGTTAGTGGGGCTTGGGAGGTGGGGAGCAGGGTCGGTATTGAAAACCCTCAGAGTGTGTTATGAAAACCATACGGCACCATTCTGTCCCCCATCTTGCCAGTGGCTTTGGACACACGTATGCACTCTCACACAGCCTTTAAGCCCTGCACAGCATCCACAGGATGGAAAGTGTCTCCAGCATTGTGAGATGCAGAATTTGCCCCTCTTCTTCTGACTCTTTCCGCCACCTGCCTTTCAGATTTTCTTCCTCTCAGTCTGTCATCATCTTTTTCATTTCTCTCTTCGCTTCTAATTTTTTATTAACTTTTTTCTCTTTTTCTTCCATTTCCCTCCCTCCTCTCTTTCCCTCGTCTTTCTACCAAGTCCATACCAGCTGGAAGACTTTACAGTCCAATGGAAACATTTGAGTGTGGAACAGAGGTATACCTGTTGGACTGTTTGTTGGGTTTGTTGCTGTTATAAAATAACTTTGAATGTGCACAGATGTTTAAGAGAACGAGTAGGTGTCCTCGTGTGTGTGATTTTGTGTGGATGTATGGGTGTATGTGTGTGTGGTTGCCACTCGGGGGCATTTGGAGGAGAGGAAACAGGAAATGCCAGATGTGCATCAGCTTGACCTCTCAGCAACTGGGGAGCAGGAGTGACTTGAGGGGGTACCTCCTGTCACATGATCTGGACGTGATGAGTGGCATGTCTGGAAGCAACGTCAAACATTGAGATTGGATTTTTCCAAAGAAAAATATGATCTTTCTATTTTTCCTTGTGTTTAGAGCGAAGCCAAAGAACATTAAATGAAGCCGACAGCTGCAATTTGAAGATTCGGGTACTGAAGGGAACGCTTCTGATGGGCACAAACAGCTATCAGCTGAAGGTCCACCATGCACAAGACTGCTGAACTGCTGAAAGCTAAAACACTGTATGGATGCTCATCGTGTTTCTTTGTGGGAAGCTTGACCTGCCACATGTCAATTACAAGTAGCTTTATGTCATTGCTTCACTCTCCAACTTTCCTCTTGGTCTGGCGTAAAAAGGCTTTTTGATACAAATTTAAACATGAAAGCATGATTTCACCTCTGTAGCCTCTTAACAAAGGATGATGGGATGGAAAAGTCACACTGCATGCAAAGTTGAACTTATTAGCTACACATCGACTGTGTGGCTAATCCAAGCCACACATCCAAGCCCGTGTTTTCCCAGTGTACAGCAGATGAGTCGGCTGGCTGTGCTGTGATTGTGTTGGCAGGCAGACCATACACAATCTTACTATTCAGCAGTCTTTTCCAGTTATGTAACAACCACTGGAACTTGGGGGAGAACAAACATAAAACCTCAGGATCCTGGAGAACCTAAAGAGCCTTTCGATCTTGTTCCCCACCTCCCTTTCCTCCTTTTCAACATCACTCATCCTGCTCCTGTCTCCCCACTTCTCCTGCTTTTCTTGGACTACCCCAACACTCAGCTGTTTCTCCCTTTCCTTATTATTCTTTCATTCCCCGTGTCTATTTTTCTTTGAATTCTTTTGCTTCCCCCCCTCTGCTCCTTCTCCTCAGGTTTAGCTATTTGAGCAACCAGATCAGCAACCTCTTCTCCAGAACCCCAGTTTTCACTCCAAACTTCTGTTTATTCAATCATGGAGCCTGATTAGCCACGCCCCCTGGCCTTATAGCCCCGCCCCAGAGACAGATTCCAGAATTGTAATTGACAGAACAGACAAAACCTCTCCTTTCCATAGCCCTGCGCTCCCAATCCCCCCTCTTCACATTAATCTAAACACAGTGTGTCCAAGACCTCTAATGGAACATACAGAGCTCTTGATTTAATATGTGCCGCCCCCTAGGTCACAGCTTACTTTCTACCTCCTTGACTCCAAGCCGCTTGCCACATATCATTACTGGCTCTGATACATTCTCAGATTCTGGATTCCAAGCAGCTGAACTGTACCTTCCAGCTCCAAAACCTCTCCATTTCATTTTAACCACTAATTCATTTTTTAACAGCCCGGTAGCTGCTCTTGATCTGATGTTCTTCTGTGGCCACTAAACCTTATATGTCTTATATGTATAACACACTTTGGGCTCTTTTTCCCATATGGAAAAGAACATGTGACATGAATTTTAATAGACTGCAAGAAGCTCACATCTCCCCTCAGCAGGTAAATTCTTCACCAAATTCACCATCAAAGTTTGCTAATAAACAAATGCAAATGCCAGCTGAAGCTAAATGCAGTGCCAGTGTTGATGCTTGCACACAGGCACAATGAAAGAAAGACAGAAATCTTACTTTTGTGAACATGAGTGTCTGCACCAAATTCCATTCCAGTCTGAGTTTGTTTCACTTAAAAATCACAGATGTGAAGCTCACGATAGCTTTACAGGGAAAAACAAAGGGATTGCCAAAGTCAGCACAGTTCATGCGGTTGAAACCGTGAACTTTGACCTTCCAGGGATAAGCCAAGACTTCTGGGGACCATAAATATTTGGACACTAAATCATGGCATGGCATCCAACAGTTAAAACAATTAAACAGTTACTTCACCTTCACTAGGATCCTTTTTTTTTTTAATGTGAAATATTCTCTCAGATGAAAGGAAGAGTAGGTGTGAATGTGCGAGTGAATGTGAGTGTGAATGGTTGTCTGTCCCTGTGTGTTGGCCCTGCGACAGACTGACGACCTGTCCAGGGTGTACCCCGCCTCTCGCCCTATGACAGCTGGGATAGGCTCCAGCACCCCCCGCGACCCTGAACAGGATAAGCGGAAGCGAATGGATGGATGGATGGATGGATGGATGGATGAAAGGAAGAGCCCAAAAAGTGTTATTTTGAAATCGCTGGACTAAACTTTGTCTGTTCTCCCAGAAGGCTGTTGGATGGATCAGTGAGACAGTAGGATAAATCTGGGCAGATACAGTGAAAGAGCCCCAGATGCTTTAGCGGAGCTGCTCAGTGTCAAACAGATCACCCTGCAGTTATACTGAGGAACTTTCAGGTGTGAGTGTGAGAGCAAAGCATTCCTGGCAGAAGAGAGCTCTGCTGGAAATGCCTTCACCCACATGGATTTTTACATTTAAGGACTGGTTGATCTTGCAGAAGAATCTGTCAGTAAATGGAACATAGAGTGCTGTATATAGAAACTTGTAATTCTTATGTTGTGACATAATTGAAATATATAAAAACACCTTGCCACCTTCCTCAGGGTTGTTTCAGAAAGTCAGTAAAAACTTAAGATAATGTGATACAGTTGGAAGCATGGAATAAATGCAAGCCTTTAAATGCTAATAGAATCTTTTTGGGACTAAACAAATTAGTTATGCCTCTGTTCCTGAGCTCATCTGATGCCAGTGAAACTGCTTAGTTATTTCCTCATGGTCTTGGGTCACGGGAGTACAGAATCGCACCATTCAGGCCTATTGCAGCATCTGTGCCATATCAAGTAGAGCAGGACACGTCACGTTGTTCATTTTTCCCAACCGCTGGTGTTTTAAGACACACAACACACACACACACACACACACACACACACAACCACACACACACACACACACACACACACACACACACACACACACACACACACACACACACACACACACTGAAACAATTAGCAGTGGCCTTGTGGTTAAATAATAGACTGTAGGCATTCCTGGTAATTTCAGTGGAGGAAAAAGAGGATACTTTTATCCACTTCTTCTACAACGTCCACATGCTTCATCTTTCACAGCAGACACGAATGCCCTCCATCCACACCCACACTGTCAACAAACCTATAGCACAAACATCTGAGCCGACCAGGGTCGCTCTCCAGTTGTTAAATTGAGAGGAGATCAATTCCCGTCGGTTATAGTCTACAATTACTGGATGCATCGGCTAAAAATGTATGGACGGTTTTGACAGCTGCAAGTTGGTAAATAAGCATTGAAGCTATGTCAAAGCAGTGAAGGTGTCTCATTTGGTTTTTAACCTTTACGTATTAACAGTTAAATCATCACACAGTGCAAACATCGCCTCAACTAAAGGTTGAAAATGCTAAAGAGTTCCTCCATTACTTGCTTACCTGAAAAACAAGATAAAACATTCTCCACCAAACTCTGCAGGTAAAAAAAAAAGAAGCTTAGCATAGCGAAATAAAAAGGAACATGAGTAGCAAAGGATAAGGAGGCAATGATTTATGTATTATTAACTGCAATAGGAGTCAGCTGCATGTACAGAATCACACATGTATAAACAAACCTCAGACAAACAGCGAGTCAAGGTTTAAAAACTGCTGAGAGGCAGAATGGGAGGACAGAAAACTGGGAGAGGATAATTCCTGAAAGATTATTTCTTTACCAGATGACAGGCTCAGCTTTTCCATAGACACACGCATGCACACATGGACGACACTTCTCTGCTCTGCATTTCACGATACAGTAATATTTCTCCAGGGAGGGAGCATTCGTGTGTGCGCGTGTGTGTGTTTGTAATGGCAAAAGCATCAACTGCGAAAAGAAAGGAGAGGACACAAAAGGAGAAACAAAGAGACAGACGGGCGTCTGATGTGTAGAACGGTCATGTGTCTGACTCATTTCTGCACCGTTTTATATCCTGGAAACTTCACATTTTGCACACATCCACGTCCCTCATTTGATCCGGGCTCATTTTCTTACTCTTTTTCTCTCAAAAAACAGCTTTTCTAAAGTAAATAAGAAAAAAAGAAGTCTAACCAAAGTAAATTACTCCCTAAAACAATGCAAAAATATGCATTTTTCCTCTACTGTCTTTGTTTCATACTCCCAGCAATGAAGCAGGTTCCACCTTTTTTTTTCAGAAGCTTCTTACAAAAACCTGCTGCAAGTTTGAGTCAGTGCAGCAATGTCACACAAATTTAGTAGACCTTGTTGAGCTGGAAAGATGCCAAGAATCACTGAGTTGAAATGTAGGAAAGTGAAGTAGGGAAGGAGCATGCTGACAAATGAGCAGTCTATCCCTGAATAAATAAAGATCTGGAAAAAAAGCTTTTTTAATCCTTTTAAATCTGAAATATTCAATCCATCCAAGTGTGACACCCGCGGCTGACGCTACAACGTGAAAAGGACATGCTTGTATATCATACATCATGAGCCGTGTATCATTTTCAGGTGCAGACAGCTGCAGTCGGATAAAGCTAAAAAACTGCCCAGCGCCAAACAATAAAGGTGAAGCTGCAATGCTGTGGTATCGGCGACAGGATGAGATTGACTTATGAAGTGATTTTGGTTTGGAAGAATGTGTAAAAGTGAAGGTAGGGCTTATTTTTGTTCCATCTCTTTTCCGTGTTTCATTTTGAAGATGATCCCTAGCTCTGTCCTCATCTTAGCCAGCAGCACTTTGAAACCAGTGTTATTTGCCCAGCTGAAACGTCAGAGTTCAAATCTGTTAATATTGTAGGTGCAGTATACTGTTGTCTTATGTGCATGATTTAATCCCAATTTGAGAATGAATTTGGATGCAAAAGCCTTTTGAATGCTCAGTGTAGTTAAACGTGGCCTTAATGAATCCACTTAAGTCAGTAAGTTTTTGGCTAGTGATGCATTTTTTTGTAGTTTTGCTTCTGTACACCACCACAGGAGATTTTAAATCAAACAATATAGATGTGATTGAAGTCCAGATTTTTTATTTTCAGCTTTAATTCAAGGGGTTTAACAAATGTAATGCACTTACTGTCCCTCCATTTCAGAGGTTGAAAAGTAATTGGACAATCTCCCATAATGTTAATATTTGGGTGGTTAGGCTGAAAGTCGTTGCAGTCAATGGCTGGCCCTTACCATTGAAAAATATCCCATTTCTTTTCTTTGCGAAACTCTTGGGTTGCTTTGAGCCAGTATCTATTTCACCATGAAACGCTGGCGAATCAGTTTTTGCAGTATTTGGATGAATCTGAGCAGAGTGTACAGCCTTGAGCGCTTCAGTATTAATCCTGCTATGTCTACCAGGAGTCACTTCATCAAAAAAAACTCCACTAGTTACCTGGTTTCACTGAAAGCCATATATTATCAAATCATAACATTACCTCCACCATGTCTGACACACTGTTTCTCTCCTTATACTAACATTTCTCTTGCCATTGTTCTGGTAGAAGTTATACTTTGTTTCATCTGTCCAATATATTTTTTTTTCTGAACTGTGCAGGCTCTTTTAGAGACTTTACCTCTACCTCCTGGAGAATCTTCTTACATTATTAGATATTGTAAAGTTGTTTTTCTTAACCATTTCTTAACCATAGAAATAATTCTGTCATCATCCACTTTCATCTTCTTTGGTCTTTCAGGTCTTTTGGTGTTGCTGAGAGAACCAGTGCATTCATTCTTTTTAGAAATGTACCAGACTTTTGATTTGGCCACTTCAAAAGTTACAAATTAAACAGTTTGATACAACTTCCAGTGTTATTTCTGCTACATTTATCATGAAATAACAAGAGAACAGGCCTCAGTGTGGCACGAACCTGCTTATGAGTCAACTGTCCAATTCATTTTGAGCCTCTGAAAATGGGGAACTGTATATAAAAAATGACTGTAATTCCTAAACAGCCAGTATAATATGTTTGTTAAAGCCTTTGAGTTAAAGCTGAAAGTCTGCGCTTCAATCACATGTTGACTGTTTGATTTAAAATCCACTGTGGTGGTGTACAGAGGCACACTACAAAAATCAGATCTTTTTTTGCTGCAGGAGCGTCTGTACATGTGGTTAAACAGGCAGCCCATATGCCAAAGGCTGTTTGTGTTCATATCTGCCACAGACCATCTCCTGCGTGTCATTTCCCCCACTTTTCTCCTTTTCCATCTAATAAAGGCTTAAAAAAAACCCCTTACCAGTTGAAATGGGATTCAGAAAACTTTAGTCAAGACCAGAGTTTACTGACTGAAGAGCTGCTAAGATATGCACGTAGTACATGTGCAGAAACATGCGTGACTTTACCCCCCTGTTTTAATTTGTAAACATCTGTCTGACTCATAAATCTTAATTGTCCAATGCAACCTTTAACCATTTCCACAGACCCTGAATGACCTCCTCTCCCTCCTTTCTGCTTCTTCACATTTTCAGTTTCCCTGGGGAAAGACTTTAAGCTTCTTCCCCCTCCACTTTTCCTTTACATTTCTCCTTTATTTTCTCCGTTTTCCTTTTCTCCGCCCACTCCAACCATTTTCCCTCACTTCTTTCTGCATTTACTGCTCAAGTCTGACTGTCATAGCCTTATTTGTCCTAATAGCACACGTTTTAGTTGTGCCTCTCACTTTGGTTCCCTTTGTGTATTTTCTGGCAACATCGGCTGTGTTTGTGTCTGTCTCCATCTCTCTGTCTGCCTGTGTTTTTTTCTACTGCCTTCCCTTTCACAGTTCATCTGTTTTTCTCAGCCATGCGTGCACACACACACACACACACACACACACACACACACACACACACACACACACACACACACACACACACACACACACACACACACACACACACACACACACACACACACACACACACACACACACACACACACACACACACACACACATCTTTTTCTCCCTTTTAACCAGAGAAAGTTGTACTGGCATTGAGTTTCAATACAGTAGGAAATATTTTTGACCATGCAGGAAATGTCTAAACTGCTCTAATCATTCTGCTCTCATGCTGACCAACCCACGCATAGACATATATACACGCATAGATTTTCAGTTTTGTTAAAAAGAAACAAAAAACAGAAACATCACAAACTGAAATCCAGAGTAAAAGAAGGAGATAGTTTCAAGAGCTGGAGCGCATTTAACTTAATTCGATTTCATTCAGCAAACCGACGCTGGAAGGGGAGCCAGGCTGCAGATGGGAATGGGACCATAAAAGTACTGGTCTGTCAGCGGGAAGAGCAGCACCAGAAACAGCAGGCCTCCCAGCAGATATAAGAAGAGCAGAGCTGAACTCTGAGGGTGTTGCAGGGCAGAGCTGATGTCAGGCAGGCCTTGACTGTTGCAAAATGAATGACACAAAACCGGACCGACAACATGCCCTTAAAAAACAAAACAAAACAAAGATTTCAGATGAAATGAGTCGATTAACGTAGGCTAATGCGTGACCAAATTATCGTATAGATTACATATCTTACCAGTTCTTATGAATATAAAGGCAGTAAAAGCACCAAAAACGGTTGTGTACAAGAATTGCATCCCTGTGAGAGAAAAAAGATGCATTCAAAGTGCTCAGTTTTAGTTTTATCAGTCCATGTCACATAAAGATGATCAAAATCAAGGTAAAAGAAATGAGTCATCTTGCTCTGATCATAACAACATGGTTTGCCTTTTCAGCTAACTGACCTGCCACCAGAAGGATGACACTCATGCTCTCTTTCCCAAGGCGTCGCTCCTCTATGACATGGTGGAAATGAGCTAAAACAAGGCAGTTGACATTAATGTCAGTAAAACCAAATGTAATGTAATACTAGCAAACATAGATTTGGCAGAAAAAATGAGGCACTAAATGCAACATTTATTATTCTCTCCTCCTTGGTGGCATGTGCAGAGGAAGGGTGGTGACTGGATTGGATAAAAGAGGGTAAACATGGAGCTGCCAGGCAGGAGGAAAAGAGGAAGATCACAGAGAGCGTTCATGGGAAAGGAGGACATGCATAGGGTTGGTGTGACAGAGGAGGATGCCGGAGACGGGGTGAGATGGAGGCAGACAATCTGCTGTTGACCTGCTGCTGTTGTTTCAAAACGTTTTCACATACCAACTCCAAAGAACAGTGGAGCTGTGACGATAGCGCCTGTGGGTCCCGTGCAGGGCACCAACATAGGAAGCATGGCCCCTCTGAACACCAGCTCCTCTGTCACTGGTGCCACCACCTGGTTTCTGAGCCACACTGCGTCCCCCGCACACCGCCTCCATGACTGAACATCTGAGGGAAGTGCATGAAAGCACACATGTGCAGCTCTCTGATTCCAGTTAACCCGACATAACATTCAGTTATTATAGAGACAAACGTACCCAGTGCACACTGCATTTCCCCGGTGAAGCCTTTGGGGTTGTCCATAGCGGAGTGAACCAGTGGGCCGAGATAAAAAACCTGACGTGGGTGAGTAAAACCAGTTGTTTATAAAATCTAGAGGATGTAAATAAAAAAAAGATTAAACTGGAAACTACAGGGTACATTTGTCAGTGAGTGGTTTAAACTCGCCCATGGGGATATTACTGCAGAATGCAGACATTTAAAGGAAGTTGCAAAGCTAAGCTGAGGCCACGCTTAGCAGGAATGGAAATAAATCTCTGAAATGTCGAGCATGCCTCAGCTAAGCATAAATATAATGCTGTATGAGAGAAACAGAATCTACAGATTACTGTTTGAAGCGACTGAAAAACTCATTGACTATGGTTTTCTTCATTTATGACAAATCTTATGTTAATGATGTAAATATAAATAAATCCTGGGTTTTCATCTGTAAGTATTTAATGTGCTCTACATGTAAAACTTCAGAGATATTTGTGCCCTCACTTAAGCAATTTGAAATCAGTGCTATTCTTCCTGCCATCTCTAATGAAGCATAATGTTACAAATGTATTGCTAAACAAAATATGTATTAATATTTTTAATGCAGAATCAAGTTAATCAGATGTGGGACCCCCTGACTTACTATAGTAAGTAATAAAGGTAATATGGATGCAGCAACCAAACCGTCCATGCGAAGTCCCATCAACTCCCACACAGACACGTCGACCTGAAAGGCAAAATGTGTTTTAGAAACTATGAGAATGACGTTTAAATGAGTCATTGAAGTCCTGTGTTTAGGACATTAGCTACTAAAGCCTGCTGTGAGATCAAAATACACTATATTGAGTGGGAATGTCAGCAACTCAGCCACCAAGTGGTAGGTCATGTAAAATCACAGAGTGGGGTCAGTGGATGCTGAGGCGCACAGTGCACAGAGGTCACCGACTTTGTGCAGAGTCAACTACTACAGACCTCTGAACTTCATGTGGCCTTCAGATTAGCTCAAGAACAGTGCGCAGAGAGTTTCATTGAATGGGTTTCCATGGCCGAGCAGCTGCATCCAAGCCTCACATCACCAAGAATAATGCAAAGTGTCATATGCAGTGGTGTTAAGCACTCCGCCACTGGACTCTAGAGCAATAGAGACGTGCTCTGTGGAGTGATGGACAATCCGATGGACGAGTCTGGGTTTGGCGGTTGTCTGACTGCATTGCGCCAAGTGTAAAGTTTGGTGAAGGGGGGATTATGGTCTTGTTTTTCAGTTGGGCTGAGCCCCTTAGTTCTAGTGAAAGGAACTCTTAATGCTTCAGTATATCAAGATATTTTCATGTTCCCAACTTTATGGGAAGAGTTTGGGGACGAGGGTGACTCCTTCCTGCTCCAACAGGACTGCGCACCAGTGCACGAAGCAAGGTCCATAAAGACATGGATGAGCAAGCTTAGTGGGGAAAAACTTAACTGGCCTACACAGAGTCCTGACCTCAAACTGATGGAACACCTTTGGGATGAATTAGGCCTGAAACTGCGAGCCAGGCCTTCTTGTCCCACATCAGTGTCTGACCTCACAAATGTGCTTCTGGAAGAATGGTCAAAAATTCCCTTAAACACTCCTAAACCTTGTGGAAAGCCTTCCCAGAAGAGTTGAAGCTGTTATAGCTACATCATAGCAACATCATATTAAACCATAAGGATATTTCAAGTTCAAGTTGAGTTTGAAGAAAAACAAGCAAATACTTTTGGGAGTATTGTTTATAACATTTAATTTTACGATGAGCAGTAATCACAGATATTTGATTGGTATAGATTAGTGGTGGAAGAAATCCTTTACTCAAAGGTAGCAATCAGGCAAAATAAACAAACAGATACAGAATTTAATGATGGGTGGAGTTTAAATGGTCACAGAGTTGAGTTAAACCAGTGGTTCCCAAACTTTTTTTGCCAGGCCCCCTTTTTTACAAGAAAAATGTTCGCGCCCCCCACCACCTAACCCCGCCCACCCCCCCCCCGCACAAACACATCCTCCAAACACACACACCCATATTTTGTTTACAAACTCCATTGCGGTTTATTTCACACCTCAAACATTTAGTAAACAATTAAGCAAATACAAGTAAACGGCAATAAATTACAGTTAGTAATAAAATATACTACTAACTCTTTTACGCTACGTCCACACCTACACGGGTATCTTTGAAAACTCAGCTGTTTCTATGCGTTTGGGCCTTTCGTCAACACGTAAACGGCGTTGCGATTCACCGAAAACGGAAATTATTTAAAACTCCTTTTTTGCGTTTACGTGTGGACGAGGATTACAGAGTTCGTCACGCAACGTCAAAGGTATGTGCCTCTTTTCACGTCACGCTGTGCGCCACATTATTGTTTACATGAGATGAATTGCAGAATGGCAGATAGAGACAAAATACTGTTAATCTGAGTATCTTCAGGTTTTACACGCTTACATACACACGCAGTTACTGTCCCTCCATTTAGAAAGGCAGAGGCGTCACGGTGTGATTATTTTACGTGTAGTTGTTTTTTTTCCTGTGTAATAATATTCAACATTGCTATCAATATATTTTTCAAAAAATGCCTCTCTGTGCAAAATGGGTTTAAACACATAAACAGCTGTGGGATACTGTTTGTCCGTGATTTAGACAGGGGGAACAAATTACGGCAGGATCAGCCTGATATTATTTGTATCCCACTGTAACTTTACTGCATAAAGAGCTAACATGTCCAAAATGTCAGGAGTAGTTAGTTATTACAAGAAGTGTTTGTGAACTAAAAATCAAGAATGTGGGATCCTGTTTGTCCGTGATTTGGAGAGCCCAGCGCTGCTCCCGACGCAGGGAAACTAATTTTGCAGGGGAGACCTACCTTGCTTGTGCAGGTGAAGCCAAAGGGAAGATATGCTTCACCATATTTTCCTGTCTTTGGCTTGGAAAGAAGTTGGTTTGGAAATATATTTGGCGATGCTTCATCTCCTGCTTTGCGTTTATGTGGGAGCCCCGTCAAAAACCTGTCCACAGTGTCCAAGCGCTCTTTTTTTTTCTTTTCATACCGCGCCCCCCCCCTGCAATGGCCCCTAGGGGGCGGGCCCCACACTTTGGGAACCTCTGAGTTAAACTGATATTGCTGAAACTTGTCGGGTCACAAGGTAAATCCTCCAGGGGAAATGTTACTATCTACAGTATACTCACCTTGACATCAGCCCAGTGCATCCATGTCTTCACGACTGCAGGTGACACTGCAGAGACCAGCAGCACACTAGCACAGCGACGCTTTATCACACTGGGATGATCCCTGCACGCACAGTTTAAGTTTAGTTGTCTGGCCTAACAGCACTTCTCTCATGCCTGTTGGTGAGCTGTATACCTTGGTGAGCTGCTTCTCCAGACGTACAAACTGCCAACGTAGAGACCAGCCAAGAATAGGCAGCTCAGCAAACCCAGAAAACACCTCGGGTGGGTGTTCTCTACCTGCATGACAAACGTGAGGGTTTGCAATCACAACTTCAGCTGGTTCTCCAGGTAAGCGGCGGCTAACAAAGGAGTGCAGATTCATCCCGCTTTGGATCGGCTCGATCCTGTCAGTCATTTCAGATTAGTGAGTCCTGCTGATTAGCTGATTAGCTGTAATGCTCTACGAAGTCCAGTAACTGCACGCAAAAAAACAAGCTCATTCAGGTAAACGGTACGAGTGTAAACAAGACCACGTGCAAACAAACATAATACATAACAGTAAATATTCACTTTTGGTTATGACTCAATATTTTTATACTGGGTCAGAGAAAAAAAAACAGGTGAAGTTTAGCCTCTCCGTGCCAGCCTGTAGAAGTAGTTGTGTAATTGGAAAACAACATGTAGCCTTCATAGAGCACGAAAAAGCTAGTTCCCTGACCGGGAATCGAACCCGGGCCGCGGCGGTGAGAGCGCCGAATCCTAACCACTAGACCACCAGGGATATGTTGCACGCTGTTATTCTTCACCTTACATCCAATCACATACAGAAAACAATTTTCATGCCTCCATTAAGACCTTTTGGGGCTACATCAATTCACATTTGCTCTTTGCTGTGTTCATGCAGTAGTACTAAACAGTGGCTCTGACTTATAATTTATTTTATTAAACTGATGCTCGATTTGATTTTTGTTAGCTGATTTATCAGTATCAGTCTACACATTAAATAGATTATACAATGCCAAAAATATATAGTTAAGTGTATATATTCACATTTTAATTAATCAATATCTTTGGTTATATTGATAGTCTGCAGTCAGCAGGGTTTACGAAGGTCTTATAAATAAAATAAAGAAATTACATGTTTTGTAAGTATCTTTATGACTCGCGTTATGCGTTATTGTATGTACTTCTGTGTTCTACATTGTAATCAATCCACTTAAATCCACTTGGCACTTAAATTATATTTATACAACTCTTATGTTATGGTTGTTGCTCCCCTCTTTGCCAGAGCTCTTCTGAGAAAGACATTTTTATGTTAATGAGAGTATCATATTCATAAATAAAGGATAAATAATAGTCGCTTTGCCAGAAACTGATTGCAGCTTCTATTCTGTGACAGAAATGATCTTTCTGGCTTAAAGTGGCTCGATCTCATTCACAAGAGATATATTTGACATATGTTTTACATATTAAAGGACAACAAGTCATTTACAACCGTTTAAATACCGACAATCATAAATACTGGAAATCACTTATTGGCAGACGGTCAAAGCTGGCCCACTGGACAGCTTTGGAAACTTTAAAGAAGACCATAAATTTTGGACTTTTAACTAAAAAAAAGGTTATTTTTTTATGCATAAACAATAGCTTTCTGTTTTATAATTACAGGGCAGTCTGGGAAATAAGTGTACACTGTTAAAATTGTTAAAATTACACTTCTTTTTTTTTCTCTTATGTTAAGGTATCTCAGAGATCACATGTGTAGTTAAGCTTCTCTACACTGGTCCGACCAACTTAAGATCCCAGTGGGCTGTATGTGGCCCATGATGTAAAATGAGTTTGACGTCTTTGGCTTAACAATTTAAGTAATTTCCTCACAGCTGGACTGCCAATTGGAGATGCATTACCAAGCCTCATTTGAGACACACCAAGCAAGGTAAAAACAGATATTTAACCTGAAGTGTTGTTAAATTTAGAGTTCAGCTGTATTGATCACTATCCAGCAATGTGTGTTTATCATCACTGCAGCATCACATTAGGGGATATTTTTGTAGCGTCCAATGCCTTTATGCTATAATGTACACAGGGTGATTTTAGCATGTTATGATTATACATTAGGATTACATTACAGTTACTGCCCTGGGTTACATAATCTATGAAGTGTGATGAAGACTAAGTGATGAAAACAGTCATGACAGATGAGCAACCAGCCGATATTTTTTTATTTTCATCATCACAAACATCCTCATTTCATTATACGCAGCTATAGTATGAATACACAGTGGCGCTGTGCTGCACAGTGCCACTTTATTAGCACACCTGCATAAGCATGCATACAGTAGTCGACACAGAAATGGAAAGCACTTTGATTTCTGTGAATATTGCAGACGTGAGCAATCACATCCACAAAGACTGCAAGTTACCAAGGTGTAACTTTAGGCTGGAAACATCTTTGAGCTCCATGAGGCTGCAGGGGGTCATCCTGAATCTGAAAACACGTATCCTCCGCTAACAACATTGGGCATTCGAGTCCAGCTCATGACTTACCACATACTATTTTGATATCCAAAATGCTCGGGCGTGTTTATGGACTTTTTCCTCGGGGAAGCGACAAGTAGGGTGACATTACTAGAAACCTGCAGATTACAAACAACTGTAAACTAAAATTCCCCTCAAAGCTGCAAATATTTTGGCCTCGTTTTTCACAATGGAGGATAAGCCAGTGTTTGAATACTGAAAGTCACAGATTAGAAACAGAAACACACAAAAAGCAAATGTGCAATAGATGTAAAACAGTCAGATACATAATTTAAATAAATAAAAATAGGTGAAAAGAATCAATCAATACTTATATATTAAGACACACTTAAAATAACGAACATTTGAATTTCTTTTTTTTTATCAGAGAAGATGACATATTTTTTGCAGTGTCAAACTCAAAGCAGTCCTCAAGGCACTTTAAATACAAGAAAATACAGAGCCCCAGCATCCTTAAAAAAACAACTTTCTATTTTTTAAAAAAAGTACTCTTTTGGGACTTTGGAGTATCCGTACTGAAAGCCGTTTGTGCTTGTCCTCACTCGTCTCACTGTAACACACATTTTTCTTTGTTGCTGTATTTTCTCCTCCTCATTTCGAGACCACGCTCCAGACGCTCATCTTCCTCCAAGGCCCTGCAAACACAAAAACACGGTACGGTGCTGAGCTCATGGATATCTGCACCCCTCCATCATAGATAGGCATAAAGATCCAAATAACAAACTGATCTCTTTTGTTTTTTGGATGTATAATCTCTCTGTGACCCACTTTGTCTCTTTCACATAACCCTACGTATACTGACCGCCTCTCCTTGGTGTCGATATCCCTGATGATCTCGTCCCTTTGGTTGACCAAAGACACCAGCTCCTGGAGGAGCAGCTGCTCCCTCTGCTGCTGAGCGGGGGACTTCTGCCAGTCTGCACAACAAACAGCAGAACTCAAAATGATCAAATTCATTGTGTTTTAATTTTTTTTTACCATTTACATTTGTATTATCATCTATAAATCCTTTTGAACTTGACTGATATTGTACAGATTAGTTGTTTCCACTACTTTGATTGTAATTAATGACCTTCAATAGCCATGATTACGCGCAGTTCTCTGGTCAGAAGGTCAAATCTCCTCTCCAGATCCTGCTCCTCTTGTCTGTAGATGCAGTTAAGAACGAGTTGGTTTAAAACAAATGTAAAATATACGTATATGAGTACGTGTATACTGATACGTGGGAGGTCTTACAGCAGTTCCAGGTTGTCCTGTCTGCGTATCAGAGCGTTCTTCTTGTTTACCAGAGTGAACCACTCCTGGATCAGTCTCTCCTCTTCATCACGGTCACTTCCTGCAACAGCAGAGAAAAGAAAAGAAAGCCTGTAAATATTTGAATACACTGATAAAATGAAACAACAAAAAACATTATCGCCATGTGAGAGAAATAAAGATCATTAAACATAATGATCCACGTGCAAGATACTATTGAACAACAAAAAAAGTGTAAACTAGACTGAGCTAGATCTGGAATTTACTTCATTATAATCACAAGTAGGAGGCAGGTTAGCATCATGGCTGAGGAGGGCATTCATCTGCATTCAGGTCAGGAGATTTAAGGTTCAGTTCAATTTAGTTCATCTTTTTATGCATTTACATGTATATTTTTTGGTGTCTTATAGTGCCACCGTCCCCTCTTACAAGCACTTGGTGATGGTGGAGAGGAAGAACTCCCTTTTGATGGGAATAGACCTCTAACACAGGCCTGCTCCTGACCTCCTTCAGTAAAATATATAAATCCTGTCCTTCCTCCTACTACTTCCTGTAAAACACTGCATTAATTCTAAGATTCATCTTCTTACTTTCAAGTCTCTCCATAACCCTGCACCTCTGTATCTCACCGATCTTCTGCACATTGTCACAACTTGCTCTACTCCACTCTGGGATCCTCCACCTCCACCGTCCTCTGTTAGACCCCAGTTAGAGCTTTCAGCCGAGTGTCCGCTCGTCTTTGAAACTCTCTCCCACACCACATTTGCAAAATTGATTTTCTCCCTATCTTTAAAGCCAACCTTCAAAAACATATTTAATATTGTTGATTTTTTTCATTCTCCAATATTTTTTTAATTGCCATATACTGCGATTTTGTTATTTATTTGCTTGTAAGGTGTCCTTGAGTGCCTTGAAAGGTGCCTATTTATAAAATGTATTATTATTATTATTATTGTTATCATTATCATCATCATCATCATCATTATTATTATTATTATTATTATTATTATTATTATTATTATTATTGTTATCAGAACAAGGTTCAGGGAGGGGCAGCCACCTGCTATGATCAGGGGATAGGGAAGAGAAAACAGAAGAATTCCAGTGGTGACACATAACTGCAACCATTTAATCAATGCAAAAGTCCATTGGATTAAATCTGCTTAGTGAATTCTGTAACATTTACTTCTTGCTCATCACCGTTTAATTAAGTGACTCACCTGTTTCCATGAGGCTTCGCAGTCGTCTCTCCACCACTGCAGCTCTGCTGTCGATGTGCTTCTGTTCTGTCTCCAATGCCGCCAGCTCACTCAACACATACTGGCTGGTGTCCTGCAGAGACTGACCACAAGCCACCATCACACACGTACAAAGACACAGAAGAATAGAGGCAAACACACAACCACACATGAACATACAGGACGACGACGAAAGCCACAAATAGAGGAAGAGAAGAGATCAACAGAAAGAGGAGGTCGGACAGCAGAAAGGGGAGGGGGACATAAGAAGAGAAGCAGAAGAAGAGGGTCAAAAAGATTAGAGATGTCAAAGGATGGAGAATATAAGATGTGAATGATGAACTGGACAACTGTTATTCAGTACTTTTTGCAGCCATCAATTAATGATGATGTGAGAATCAAAATGATATAGAAATGAAATAAAGAACAGAAAAGGGCAAGAACACATGACTGACCATCGTTTCCTCATCTTGTTTTGGAGGCTGGGGCTCATCTGCACACTGAAACTCTGCAAAAATTAAAATACACAAATCAGACTGGGGAAAAAAAGCGGGGGAAAGAGTGCTAAAACAAATGCTTCAAATGTTAGAAAAGGCTTACTCTGCAGGCTCCTACCTGTATTATTAGTGTTTTCTGTTGCAGAGTTAGACATTGCATTTTCATCCTGGAGAAGAAATATAAAACCTTCATATAGCTACAGTAAAGCAGATGTATAAAGTTAAACAGAGGTGAAAATGCAAAGTATAAATTGAGAGTGTTTAACATATTTTTTTTGCCTGAAAAGTTTGTTTGCTGATTTAAATAATGAAGGAAGAAAGACAAAGTGTTACCTGAGCCGGCCCAGGCTTGACTACCTTTGTAAGAGACCGTGGGGGCGGGACTGGGGTTATGGACTCCTCCACTAAAAACAGAACAGACAAATGATTACATGTTACACTTCCTTAATTGTTTTAAGGCCTCAGAAAACTTGGTACAGAGTATTTCTCCATATGTACTTAATCCAGTCGAATGAAAAGCCAAAGAAGGAACTATCAAAGTGAAAGTAAAACATGTAATCTGAATCTGCTCCATTGACACTTTGTGAATGTATGTGATTACCAGGAGCCACAGCAGAAAATAATGCCAAAATGGTCATGACATATTAAATATTACTACATCGTGATTGATGCACAGATGTACATGACATCACTTACTGGATGTCCTAACTGGATGTCGACCAGTCCAAACCATTGATAACAGCACAGGAGGGAAAAAGGCTGAGACAGATTTCTCACATATGAAATCATCAGAACTTTTCCAACTTTGACAGAACACGCAGAGTTCATGCCAGACCTCATCGCTCATGAATCTATTTGAGATAACATGTCTCCAGGGACATTCAGGAGTTTTAAATAAGAACAATAAATTTCACAGCTGTTCTACTGGGACTAATATTTATAGCCAAAATGCAAATTAAACACGTTTGCACTAAAAAAGCACATCTGGTATCTCTGGGAACCAACAAAAATCTTAAGCGAGGCATTGTGAACTTGATTTATTGATCTGTTTTCTGCGCCTCTTGTCGCCTTAGCTCTAACTTTGCTACTTCACATTCCTAAGTTACCCTGGGAAACACTAGTGTTTCCACCTTTGCTCTTTTCCTTTCTGCTCTCCTCGCTGTTTTTGCTGTTTTAACCCAGGTTTATGGTGTGAAAAGGCTTGCATAATAAAAGGTTTTTAACTATGCCTGCACATTTTGTTATGGTAAGACAACAGAAACTGTAAAAGTTCCAAAGAGCCAAAGTGGGCAAAATTAACCTTATTTGGTGAATACATAATAAAATAATCATACAGAGGGAATAATACTAATACCTTTAAGCTGTCGTTTAGCTCTTGGCGGCGGGACCACCAGCGTGCTGCTTCCTCCCTCTTCTAGACTCACTCCTTCATTTAGTCTGGCCATGCAGAAAGCAGCAGCGTCCACATCTGTGGGAGTCGGGCCGGTGAGGGCGACGCCGTAACTGGACTTACTGCTGTTGTGCTCTATCTGCAGCACGCTCAGCTCCTGGTTGGTGAAGTGTGAGCGGATCTGGCTGAGGTAGGTCATGACTATGAGCCTGTCAGGCACGGACAGAAGGACCATGTCTGACGGCTCCAGCAGCCGAGAGATTCCCAGCGCCTCGAAGCCATCAAACGCCTGATGTTGTTAGGAAACACAGGATTACAAAAGGAGATGGCAACAATTGCCCTAGCAACACTCTTTTAATGGAACAGCAGAATATGTGCCCTGGAGCAAAACCTGGAAAACTATCATTCAGGACCACTTTAAAAAATACAAGAACGTCTGGCTGCTTGTAAGCAAAATATAAAGAAATAAGGGGTGGATTAAGACTTATACTCAGTGCTCTGAGTGTTAATCGTCAAACATCTCTGACTATTATTGCGTGAAAAATATTGATCTAAAAGAACCATGTCATCACCCTTTCACATGGCTGCAAAAAAAAACAAACAAAAAAAACTGATGGCACAGTGCACTAAACAGCCAAGAGCTGAAAACATTAAATCATACTCACCTTTTTATTGTTCAGTTTGATATCATGAGGGTCCAACTGGTCAAAATCTCTAATGGCACAAAAGCAGAAACAGAAAAGTAGCTTACAACATTAAGATTAACAGTTTAGTTAATATTTATAATTTCTAAACAGAATCTACTCAAAACTAGTAACTTTTGAGTAAAATGTCGTACATTTTGTCTGGATGGAAGTGGTGTAGGATGGCACAGAAGGCCAGCCCATTTCTCCAGGAAGTGCTGAAGTTTGTGACCTTTACCCCCCGGTACCCACTAGTGATGCTCTGACACCACTCGAGCAGCGATTGGCTGGAGTTCACCAGATCCTGGAAAAAGAGGGAAATAAATTTTGTTTCTGTGCATCTACGCAAATGAAAAAGCCAAATACTTATGATGAGTATTCATTGAATTTACCTCAGCTGTGTCGTCCTTCCCATCAGCCTCCTCCCTGACCACGGTAACAGGATCAGGGATCCTGGGGTCAGAGGTCTCTTCTTCTGGTAAAGTAGGAAGACGAGATGATGTGATCTCACAATGATGGGCTATGCTGGGGGAGTCTTCTAGCTGAAATGGTGGTTTCTTAACTACGTCATCAGGGAGGTCAGCCAGCTGGTGTTTTGGCCTAAGAAAACACAAGAAAAAAGATATATGATGGGAAAAAAAGCTTAATTTAGAAGAAATGAAGGAGGTTATCGACCCCGTTTCATCATTGCCATGTGCAATTTTTCAGATTTGACATGCAAGCGTGCCATGATGATGATGATGAACTAAACAAACTCATGATGTTAAAAGAGCATGATGGAAAACATACAGCAGTCATGTGATTTGCATCAGGATTTGCAGCATGGTTGCCTCAATGCAGGCCTACGCTTTTTGGCATTTTATGGGCATACACTCATTTTTAAGCATCTCAGTTTGCCTTTTTGGGTCACATCACCCATGTGTGACCTAAGCAAAAGCCTTAAGCCAGCTGGTTGACATCAGGGCCCGATTTGGACAGATCTTGCAAGCCTCTTTCCTCACTGTCACTCAGCCAAGCATACATCACACACCTGCCACATTTTTTTAGTTTAAATAATCTTGCTGATTATGATGGCCTTGAACACACTCCCTCTTTTTGTTGCAAGTTTTAGCGATTTGTAACAAATGGGGTCTCATCCGGGATCTGCACCTAGGGCCTCTTTTCAGCATTTCGGTGTAAAATACTCTTTGAACATAAAGTTGAAAATAGTGACCTCTAGAACAGCCACATGCACTCATGTGTACACATTCACAGACTACACCAGAGCTTGCTTTTTGGGGTTCAGCCAAGTTCAGCCAAGAAAAGACAACGTTAGATCTCAGCACACAAAGCTGTACTAAAACATTGTGCTTTATAAGCCAAGTCTCAAACGAGTTGGTCTAATAAAACAGGACAAGATTACAGCCTATCCTGACTTACACATTTTCCTCTGCATGTGGTTCTTCTGTTTCGGTTAGTGATATTTCCTGCAGGGCATCAAAGCTGGGAATAACTAAGTGTTGACTGACAACAGTGAGATCTGTGGCGATGTCCAGTTGGTTTTTTGGCTGCTCAGTGTCACAGTCAATATCCCCCGGGGCTGGGATGAGTCGTTTCATATTGTGAACGCTGGACACCGGGGATGAGTCACCTGACATCAGGCGAATTTTAGCCAATAGGAACTTTTCCTCTTCTTTGAGTTGTTGGTCTTTGGAGTGACTCATGCAAAGGTTGTTCATTTGTGCACTGTCACTCTTTTGGCTGTCACTGTAACTCTTGTTTAAACTGAAAGTCTTGGAGTTGTTCACATCTTCCTTAACCTTCATTTCAAGACTTGTGTGTGATTGTGTGGCTGTATTTGTGTCACCATCAACTTTAGTGACGCTCATGTCTGTGTATGTCTTAGTATGTTTTGGATCAGACTGTATGTTGGAAGTGCTTGGAGGGAGAGGCCAAGGAATCACTGAAGACTGAACAAGTTCTCCCTCCTCATCAGCTGCTACCTCAAGGCTATGGCTAGTATTTGTAGCAACAGCATCTCTCTGTCCTTTTACCAGCTGTTTCTGTGATTCATTAAGTTGGGGAACGGGTTTATTCCTCACTGTCTGATTGACTGATATCCCCTGCTGAGACACAGACGGAGGGTTAGGATGTGGACTGTCTGTTAGACTGGTTAATGACTCAAGAAGGTCTGGTTTATTTGGCTGACTGGCAGAAGGGCTCTGGTAAAGTGTTTGTTGGCTGAAAACAATTGAAGAGGACTTCTGGTTTACAGCTGGGGAAGGGTGGCCTGGTCTGAAGACAGAAAATCAAATTTCAGATCTCACGTGTTTTTCACAAAACTCAAGAACCACAAACCTAGCCAGCATCCTTTTCATGCCCCATTCCCTTTTTTGCAAACACACCTTCATTCATCTCAAGCAACCACATACATATTAATGTCTAAAGACATTCAAGGACAAACATTTTGATGAACTAAGGGTAGAGCATGGTGGATGTTAAAGCTCACTGTGCTTTTCCCACACTCAGCTATTTTTATGTCATTCCTTGGACATCTTGTTAGGAAAAGATTTTCACAGAGAGTCCCAGAGCATTAGTAGAACCGAGGCCTAGCAATGAGATTATATCAGTTTTGAGATTCTCTAGCCTCTAATGCATCACAGCATCTGAACATCAAAACAATCAATGCATCCATGCCACTAGACATGCTGTGAAGCTGCACCGATTACAGAACTGTGTAAGTAGACTTGTCATATTCATGTAGACAGCAAAAATAACTCGTGCAGTAGATGCACATACATCCATTGCATGCCTTTTTATTTTCATGCTTGCAAGATTTACTGCTACATATTTGTCTAAACAACAACTGAAAGCCTATGGTTAACTATTAAAAGTTCATATTTGCAATTTTTCCATAGATTTACAGGCGACTATCAATGGGCTACACTGACACTGAAACACTGAAAGATAACATAATCTTAACTTTGATTATTATCCTCCTCAGTTTACAGTAAATGGAAATAAAGAACTGTTCAACCGAGTAGAAGCGTGCTATGTAAGTACCAGTCGACTCCAATAAGCATGGAGTATATATGAAGTGTTAATGTTTGATATCCCACATAAGTTCATAGCCAAGGCTGCAGCTCTTTGTCTGCTCAAATAATAATAATAACTCTAATATTAATCCAGAACAACAATAATGTTCTAATGATGTTCTTTGGTAGGTTGCATGTATGATTCATATGCAAATACGTGACTCTTTCATGAGAAAGACATGCACGGCCAGGCCAAACGCTCAGTGGGGTTTAATTAACGTGATTTCCGCCCAGTTAAAGAAAACACAGTCCAGAGATCCATTAGAAGCAACGAGCACAACTCTCTCATCTCAGCTCTATTTACTCACCTCTCTCCCTGTGGCTATTTATCTCTCCCATACCCCTTACTCACCCTGCTCCCCCTTCCATGTACAGCTCAGCCAGCCAGATGGACCCAAGATCTTCCTGTCCCCTCTCATATGATATTTCCTCAACATCATCCTCTCTCAGCCACTCTGGGATGGCTCCATGTTTAAGATAGGATTTGCCTTTTTTAACTGATTTGAAGCCAGGATCATCCATGTCTTTCTTAACAATACAAACAGAGTCCTCAGCTTTGTTGGTTTTAATTTTGGCTGCAGGGGCAGAATCAGCCGGTCTGGTCAATACTTCAGCATTAGATATTACAGTGTTTGCTAGTTTAGGATCAGAACTGAATCCTGATTCCTCATTATTACCTTGTGACCTCTCATCATATGCAATATCCTCTAATTCTACCTCCCTCAGTGGCGGACAGTTGTTTTGTTGGCTGCTATCCACTTTCTGTTTGACTTTTTCTAAAGCAAGAACAGGAAGGGCCTCTGTCCTCCACTGTGGGGTTTCTCCATGGTTGTCCTCCTTTCCTTTTCCTTTCTTCTCTTTTTTCTTTACTTCCTCATTGACATCCTTCCTCTGTTGCTTTGTTTCGGTCTCTGTCTCCCTTTTCTCCTTATGCTCGTTCCCTTTCCTTGTTTCTCCCACTCCATTCCTTTCTTCCATTCCCTCTTTTATCTTTTCTCTCTCACTCATCCTCATCTCCTTTCTCCCTTTTTCCAACCTCTTTCTTGCCTCTTCTTTTTCCCTCTCCAACCTGTGTTTCTCTTTCTTTGCTTCCTCTTCCCACTCCTTCCTGTCTCTCTCTTCCTTCTCTGCCCTCTTGATGTTTTCCCCCTTTTCTCTCTCCTCTCTCTCCCTGTTCTCTTCTCTTTCTTTCTCCTGTTCACTAGCAGCTCTTCTCAGACTTGCCACCAGATTGTGCGCCTCGTTTAAAGATGAGCACCCTTGTTTCTGAGTCTCAGAAACTTTTTCTTCTGCAGTCGCCTGACTCTCTGCTGTGTCAGAGAAGTCTGTGGGTGGCAAAATGTCCACATCAATGGGAATCGGTGGATCATTATCCACCTCAGAGGAACACAAGATCTCCGGATCTACTTCATGTAAACATGGTTGGAGTTCATTATTTATAAGGTGGCATGGCTGTTTGATAGAGGGTTGCGGTTGACCTGGAAGAGTCGATCCTGATGTGTGCAGGATGGAGGCCACTGTCTCGTAGCTAAAGGGCAGATACGAACAACAGGAAAACTGTGAGACAGAGCTCACCCGAAAATGACCTGCTTCATGAGCTCTGAACACTGCGACAGAGGGTCAGACAACATGCTTGATTAAAAATAGTTCCCTCTCAGACTTTGTTTTGGTGCTTTTCCAAAATGCCGTGCAAAAGCACCCAAAAGAAACACTGTTTGCTACAGTGAGAGCAACTCTGCACAGCATACCGATTTTTCTCTTTGACGGGATTAGGAACAAGTGAAATACTTTCTGGTGGCACAGAGCTGAGAGCTCAGATCAGCTCACAGACAAGCCAGCAGCTACATATGCAAGATGAATCCTCAAAGAGCCACTCAATACTTAAAAACCACATTGGCAAAGCCAGCTCACCACATAATCAAAACAATCACTAACATCCACTGGATGGTGCATTCTCCAGCGATGGATGCTTTTATATGCAGCCAGTTTAAATGCCACAAAAGCAGTTAATAAACATCAAAATGTTTCAGTACTTCACTAAAGGTTTGCCACGCAGCAACTTTTGTAGAGATGAGGTAATAATGCATTAACATGTAGGCGCTTACATGAAGAGGTTAATGTATTAAATGTTTTACCTAGTCTAATATTTCTTCGGTCTTTTACACTACCACCCTTCATTTCTTTACATTTTGCTTCCAAGGAGCTAGAATTTTATTTATTTATTTTTTTGTGTGTGTAATTTTTAAAATCATGATGAGCAATAGTTTTTTAACATATCACAACACTGACCAATGAATCACTGCAGCATAAATAAGGATCCTAACTCAAGGGATGAACCAGTGTTGGTGTCTACCTCTCTGCACTGAATCATACTTGTTATTAATCTCTGGCTCTCTTCCACAGCATGTCTGTTGTCCTGTCTTCCCTCACTCATCCCAACCAGTCATGGCAGATGGTCGTCCCTCCCTGAGCCTGGTTCTGCCAGAGGTTTCTTTCTGTTAAAAGGGAGTTTTTCCTTTCCTCTATTGCCAAAGTGCTCGCTCATAGGGAGTCATATCATTGTTGGGTTTTTCTCTGTATCTATTATTGTAGGATCTACCTTACAATATAAAGCGCATTGAGGCAACTGTTGTTGTGATTTGGCGCTGTATAAATAAAATTGAATTGAATTGAATTACACATAAAAGACAACTTAAGAAAGAACCAATTTTAAATGGTATCTTTAGGGACTTTGTTAATAGCAACCCGTTGCAATAAAAGCATACCTAGATAGAAAAACACACAGTAGAAGTCCACACAGTAGCACACACACACACACACACACACAGACTCACCCTCTGTATAACACCCCAACTACTGCTGACATGAAACCAGCAGGCGCCTCCCTCTGCTGCTCTGCAACACACACATCTGCCTCTGTGTGCGCACATTTCTCAGCACTACCAGACACACACACACAAACACACACACAGGTCCATTATATACTTGTGTAAAGCTCTCATCAAACCGCTCCATTTGAAATACCACTGCAGCACAGACAGAGGTCAATATAAAGAAAACAGCTTCAGGTGAGGTTAGTTGCAGTTGCTGAGTAAGCACTTGATAGGCTGCAGCACCCAGAGGAACGTTAGCCATTAAAATGCGCATGTGGTGTCACGCCATGCAGCAAACACTGCAAGCAACCATCGCTGACTCACCCCCCTATTACACCTTCCTCCTCTTTCAGCTTCTCCTCCTTCGCTTCCTTGCTTTCACTACTTTCCATCCCTTTTTCCACTCCTATCTCGGTGGTGGTCTCCTCCACAGCTGCCCACAGCTGTTTTTCTGCCTCGCACACTGGGTCCTTATTGTTGATGAAATGCTTGTGACCACCAGGCACGGCATCGGCTGGTTTCTCCTCATCTGCTCCCTCCTGTTGTGGTTTTCCTGATGGATGAAGATCTCGTTCCGGCCGCAGTTCTGGTTCTGGTTTTGGTTTTGAGGGCTGAAGCGGCTCCAGCGCCAGAGTCACGCGCTTGTCAGCTTCTCGGGGGGGAACCTTGACTGAGGTTGCTGATTCCACCCTGGGTCCCTCTGGCTCTTTAGGCTCCTCTTTAACTGCCGGTGCGCTGGGCTGAGCAGAGGGTGCGGCAATGTGATGTGCATCTCCATCTTTTGCTTTAACTGGTTGGCTCTCTTGCCTAACAGGCGTGTGTACCTCAGCAGCATCCTCTCCGTGTGAGCTAGAAAAGAGGGAAAACCACATGAAGGATATATCCACTACTAATTGGCATTTCATACAAACATCGTTAAGAAACCAAACAATTAGCGAGGCACCTGAAGCACAAACAAGAGGATTAAGCAGAGAAGCAGACAAAGATGTGCCCCCTAGTCTGTTCTTACCCTCTGCACAAAGGTTTTGTACCCTCCTCGGCAGAGATTTTTTCAGGTGTACCTTTCCCACTTCTCCCTTCTAGCACTTTCCATAGAGGAATCTCTGCATCAGACCGCCTCTGCTGCGGTGGCACCACCATCGAGACCTCTAATATAACTGCTTTATTCTGGGCTGTTGGCTGAACAGCAGGGCCAGGCAGAGTACATGTGGCAGAGACTTTCTTTTCTGGCACAACAATGTTTGACAGTGAACCTTCGCTTATGAGACACAGTTGCCCGAGACTGGAGAGAAAGAGGAAAAGTGAATAAAAGAAAGGAAAAACAAGAAGAAAAGGAGCAGAGGACAGCCATTATTAATTATAAAAAACAAACAGAAGTAGGGGTGAGCGATGACGGACAGCTGAGATATACCAGGGGCAAGATCACCGATATCAGTACCAGTTATTAGAGCAGGATGCAAACCTCCACCAAAGCTGCTCACTCTCTGGGCAGTATGTACTTCTAAGGGAACAGTACTGTGTTTCATATATATTCACTTTGTTAAGCTGAATACCTTCAGCTTATTATATAGCATTATACTATATATATAATATATATATATTATATAAATTATATTTTTTCTTCAAAGATGTCACACATTTTGGGATTAACTTAAATAAAAAGCAGATGTGAAATGTAAAAGTGAGGTCAGAGGTCAAATGTGACCTGATATTTGGATGCAAACTATAATTTAAGTGTTATTTATAATCCTCATATACCAGTATCATTTCCTGAATGTTGCCAATACAAACAAAGGCAGCAGAACATTTTTTATGAAAATTAGAGCTTATTTGACCTTTCACAAGAGGCCAGAGGTCTAAAGTAACCGTATACTTAGAATCGCATTGATCATTCCATATATGGATATATGTTGTCAGTAGAAGCAGTGGCAGTAAGAAACAGTTTTAAATAGATCTATATAGCATTATTATAAATTTGGCCATCAGATCAATATTTTGAACTTGAGTGAGATGATATTTTAAATGTTTATACAGTACTATGTTGACAACACACAGCATACTTGTAAGAATCATAAACTATAAATTTTAAGCCTTCCGTTGACTCTCAACCAATAATTCATCTTTGTGTTTACATACAGAATAACACACATGGGAAAGCTACGAAAACATGACCTCCTTGGCTGAGGTATTAGGCGAGAGAGCAGAGAATCCTGAAAAAATCCCCACAAAGTAATCAGACGGATTCAGCTTCATGCAGCTTTAAGTCGGAAATAACAAGTGATTTTTAAGATCATGAATTCAGTTTCAAGTTTTGAGTCTCTCTGATTTCATTTGCTGATTAAAGAAGAAGCCATCTCTGTTTACAGACCACACAAAGCGCAATCAGCACGCACAGAGTGAAATCACCACTTATTTCAAAACTATAACTCACCGCTCGCTGGAGTTTGGTTTACGAACTGATGGAGGGGCATTCTCTCTGTCTTGTGATTGGTTGGGAACTTGTGAGGGAAGCCGCTTGGATGCAGTGCTGCTTTTGACCAGCGGAGGGAAGTGAGGAGCAGGAAGTTTTATTTGTGTCACATTTTTAAGAGCCGTAATGGCGTGTTTGGTACCAGCAGGGGGCGTGTGTGTGTCTAACTCAGAAATGGACAAGGAGGAAACGGTTTTCATCTTTTCTTTGTCTTCATCTGACCTGTTGGCCTCCAGACTGCAGACCGATGCTGCTCGAGCCTCCTCCCTCCTCCTCCTGTCGTCCTCCTCCTTCTTCTTTCTTCTTTCCATCTCCTCCTCCTGCAGCTTCTGCTTTTGTTTTTCTTCATTCTTTTTCCTGTCTTCTTCCTCTTTCACTTTCCTTTCACCTTTCTCCTCTCTCTGCCTCTTCACCTCATCTTCCTTCTTTTTTCTCTCCTCCTCCTCCTTTTTCTTCTTCTCTGCCTCCTGCATTCTCAGCTCCTCTTGAAGTCGCCTCTTCTTTTCTTCTTCTTCCCTTTTAATTCTCTCCATTTCCTCCCTTTGTATCCTCTCCTTTTCTTTCTGCTCCTTTAAGAGCCTCTCTCTCCTCTCCTCCTCTTCACGTCTTTTCTCTTCCTCTTCCTTTTTCTTCCTCTCCATCCTTTCTATCTCCTTCTCTCTCTCCTCTTTGAGTTGTCTCTCCTTTTCTTCCGCTTCTCTCTTCTTTCTCTCCTCTGACTCTTTGAGTTTTTTCTCCTCCTCCTCCCTTTTTCTTCTCTCTTCCTCCTCTATTATTTTCTGCTGCTCCTTCTCTTTGGCCTCTTTCAAGCGTTTCTCCTCCACCTTTCTTTTTTCCTCTTCTTCCGCAAGCCTCTTTTTCTCTTCCTCCCTTCTTTTTCTTTGCTCCTCAACTGCTCTTCTCTCCCCTATCTTTTTCTCCTCCTCTTCCTTCATCTTTTTGATGAATCTTTCTCTTTCAAGTCTTCTCTCCTCCTCCCTCTGGAGTTTTTCCTTTTCCTCCTCCAGCTCCAGGAGTCTCCTCTCTTCCTCTCTTTTTCTCCTCTCCTCCTCATCTCGTTTCCTCATCTCCTCTTCTACCCTCAGTTTCTCCTGTTTCTCTTTCTTCTCCTTCAGGAGTCTCTCCTCCTCACGTTTCATCCTTTCCTTCTCCTTCTTGATCTCCTCCTCCTCCTGTAACAGTCTCTTCTTCTCCTCTTCTAACAGTCTCTTCTTCTCTTCCTCATGTTTTCTCATCTCTTCTTGCTTTAAGAGCATGGCCTTTTGCTCTTCCTCTTTTCGCCTCCTTTCCTCCTCTTGTTTCTTTTGAATTTCTGCCTCCCTCTGCTTCTCCTGCTCCTTTGCGATTGCTGCTCCCTCTAATTGCTTTTCTCCGTACTTCTTTTCATTGTTTTTTTGTTCAAGACTGCAGAACAGATACACAATATACCTTAAGACTTTATATCTCTGCCTGTGTGTATCACCTTCATCATCACTTCACATTCTGCAACCTTAGCATTCGTTTTCTAAAATAATTATTCCTAATTGCATCCTTGAATATAAATACTCACCCTGGAGGACACCTTTTGATAGTATCGTGCTTAGAGTCATCCTCTTCCAGAAACAAATCCTTTGATTCTTGTCTCTGGTTAGGCGACTCAAAGATGACATCATCAAAGTCAGGCTCTGGCTCTGGCTTTGCCAAGGGCGGCTTTTCTGTGTTAATGGAGCTACTAATACTCTCACTGGAAGGCTTTTTAACATCAATTTGCTCTGGAACATTGGGCTGTTTAGGAGTTATAAATGCTGCCACAACAGTGGTGGAGGGCTGCTGGGGAGTGGCGCGCTCGCAGGAAGCAAAGGGCCAAGGAGGGGGTGGCGCTATGATCAGCTCTGAGCGAGTCCGGGGAGGACTAGGGACAGAAATATTGGAGGTCAGGCTTAACAGATAAGCAGCTGAGATAACAGAAAGCTGAGAGTGCAGACCAGACCAGGATATCAGGGCAACAGGAGGCAGAAATCAAAGCACTTTGCAACTGTTGGCATATGTTAGCATCATGGAAGCACAATCACAAACAAGAAGCAACTGTGATGCGCTGGGGAAGTGCACACTGACAATTATCGTAGTCCTTCATCTAGAAACATGAACAGCAGGCTGAAGCACTAATTTGGGGGTAATTTGGATGATCGCTAGTGCTGATAAGCCAATGATCCTTATTAGGTTTTTATAGTTTGTTCCATTTTTGTTTGAAAATAAGACCAAACAATTGTAGGAGCGTTGCTGTCCAGCAGCTATGTTATCAGTGGTATTGGATTGTTAAACCTGGGTGTCTTAGAGGGATGTTTAGGGAAATATGCTTATTTGTTGTCTTGCAGCTTTCACAGATTTCCACTAAACATGAAGCCTCCACCAGCAGATGGTTACCTTTGTACAGCATCAAAGTCCAGACTGACACATCCGACTGAATCGATGAGATCTTCTAAAACTCGCTTATTAGGAGCTCATATCTTGTTTTTTTTTAAATTATGTGTTCTTTATGGGCAATGTGTAGTGTTGTTGCGAGCCTTTTCATGGAATTAGCAAACTAAGAATGTTGCCAATCCAGGTAAACTGTTTCCCCTGCTTCCAGTTTTTATGTGAGCATAACAGCTTGAGGTCATTTGGTTAATACTTGAGGTCATCAATTTAATTTTTATGTACAACTCTTCCAAAAAAAGATTTCCTTATTCCTTAAAACAGTATTGCAAATTCAAACATACAGCACATCTAAGACTGCCGTTAAAAACAAATCAAAAAGATTACAGGAAGAAGAAAAAAAGGAAGTGAGCCTTCTAACTTTTTGTCTTTGTTTCAATATGAACGAGTGTTGTCATCTTTGCTGTTTCTCCTGCACTCAGTTAGATCTGCTCCCAGTCCACAAGACACAGCGTAACCTTTGCGGTCTGACAGATTTTCCACTCACACAGCAGTTTCAGGCCAAACATATCTTCAAGGCACCAAACCTAGCAATCTAAATTTATCCATTCATGTGATATCGTCCCATGACCTCACCTGATCCGCACTGGTCCGACTTTGTTTTCTGCGATGGTCACCTTTGAATCCTGGGCTGCTCTGAGTGGCTGAGTGGACATCTTGCTGTGTGAAGCCGTCCCTTTGGTTTGGAGGGAATCCTTGGGTTGGTGCAGAGGGCTTGCGGCTGCTTCTTTCACTGCTGAGGGCGTTTCCTCATCCACCTGAGCGAGGGGGAATGTTAAGCCTATACAGAATGAGAAGGAAAGATCAGAACATACTTTGCACAAAAGGAGGAAAGACTGTTTTTGCTTTAAATTGGATATTTTCAGATAGAAGAATGAGGAAAATGTTTTTGAAATGAGGATGATTTGCAGGCCGGTGTACCTGACCGACTGGAGCTGGTATGTGCTGGAGGAGCAGAAGGACGAGTTACAGTGAGAGGTGAGGAGAAAAAGGCAGGCTTTGGTAGAGAAGAGGATTGAGGGGGTGAAGTACAGAGGATAGAAGCAGGACAGACTGGAGCCGCTGGGTCACAGAGGGCATCAAGATCAGGACTAGTTAACAGAGGAACAGGGGCGATGTCCCCATCAGCTCTAACAGAGTCAGATTTCAACTTTGCTCCGTGAGCACCTGGAAAATGAGAAGGAATGGCAGGAAGGATGATTTCCAGGATGAAGACAGAGGAGAAACACTGGGAAATAACTACAGAACCTATGAAAGATCAGAAATAGGAAAAGCTGCCTTCAATTACCTGACTCTGAGCTAGAGGTGGGAGATTTTGGAAGAGGGGGTATGGATGAAAGAAGAGGGGCATCAGAAGAAAAAGGAGAGGGAGATGTGGGTCGGGCGACTGACTTGACAATTTGAGGTCTGAAAATGTGAGAATGTCCTGCCAGAGGATAACACAAAATGTTAAAGTTATTAAACAGAGAACAGAGAGGATAAGCATTGCTTTTGTTAAGACTGTGAATACAGAGACAGACCAGAGGCTGAAGCAGAATCATCTGCAGTTTGAATCTCTGGGGGGCGCCGCTGGTATGAAACAGGAGCTGAGGAGAAGAGAAGTGTGAACATCAGAGGAAGAAAGAAAGACTCTAAAGTTGGTATGAGGAAAGAGTGAGCTAACAACATTATTCCAGTTTAAAGACATATGGAAAAGAGTTATGTACAATATTTTATTTTATTCACTTTATAACTATGAAATCCTTAAAATGTGGGTCTGTATCTGTATGTGTTTTTGTGTCTAGTTTTACAGGGCCAAAAGCTTTTTTAATTCTTTTAATTTATTAAGCCACTTAAAAATGACCTATGAATCAATGAATGATAAAAAAGGCACCTAACTCAAGGGATGGACCAGTGTTGTGTTTAAACAGAACAAACCTAGAAAATAACCAATTTTAAATGGTATCCTTAAATCTTTAGGCACTTTGTTGCTGGCTACCTGTCGCAAAAACACACCTTTTCTTCAGCCAAAGATAGGTTTAGGTTTAGGAAATGTATAAAATAGGATTTTTGCACAAACAAAGTGATTCCCAAAGAGCTTAAGGAAAACGTTTAAGGTGGAGAGCAAAAGAAGAAGCGTCAGACCTAAAAACAACAAAAAAAAATATCAGTAGATGAAGAGTATCTAAAAGTCATGTCCTTTAGATATAAAAAAAAAAATCCAGGAAAGATTCGAAACAGGACCTGAGATATACATCTCGATCCATCTACTGTTCACTGAAGCCTCATCAGAAAAGGTCTGAGTAGCAGAGTCGCTGCCAAGAAGCCATTGTTAAAGAAGGGAAACAGGGAGAAAAGGCTGGGGTCTGCTGAATTATATGAGAAGCCTGGAGAACTATGCCTGAAGAAATGATAAGAAAGCTTGTCTAAGACAGTTCAGGCTGAACTTAAAAATAAAGGTAGTCATACCAGATATTGACTTTCAAGGTAATTAAAATTGCAAAAATTCCGTTTTTGCCTTATGTACTGTACTTCCATGTATTTTTACTCATGTTTCAATGAATCACTGCACCTATTCTCCAAGCAAAATCTAAAGAAATGCGGCATGGCTGATACGTTTGCATGGTACTGTATGTTCTGACCAATTTCCTTTCTGTGACAACAAAGGTTACATTCGTTTTTGTAATTGTATTTCAGCACACAGATACAGTATATTTGTCTGGAACAAACTAGCTCTAACACTGCTGTCAAGCTAATCTATTTTTACTCATTAATAATAATAATACATCTGCATTAAATGTTTAATTATTCTCAACATTTCCAAAGCGTTTACTTTTTAGCTCATTCTTATCTCTTCAAATTGTTGTCTATATGAAGAGCTACTGTTAGAGTCAGTCAAATATATATTTGTAATAGTACATAAAGGACAGATGGGTGGCTTATTTAAATATATAGATGAAACTAACGCCTGAAGCTTACACAGGCCACATGGATTCAGTTACATGAAGGATTAAGCAAACAGCTAATATTAGAAAGACAGAGCAGACTTTGAATGTTGACTGATGTTAAATGAAAAGAGGCAAACTATTTAAAAAATGAATACAAGAATGAGCATAAATAACTAATTTATCTTGCTCTGAGACACTCACACAACATTCAGATGTTTCACTCAAAATTCTGAAATCATCACAACCTGAACATGCATATAGCTTCCTCCCAACACAGCATAATCCAGAGTGCAGTCCGTTCTCTATTTCACTCTATAATGTACCATGGGCATGAAGCTAAATCATACAAAAGGCAAAACCAAATCAGACGGTCACATATCAGACATCAATTTGTCTGAAGCATGCAGCATGCCTGTCTACCAGCCAGCCTCTCATTACCTTTTGCAGAGCCTGACTGGAAGATTTTGGGCAGAGAGGGAGGCTGAGAGATGGTCCAGGTGGGTGGAGGGTGAGATGATGGAGGTTCAGAGTACAGGGTGGATTTTGTTGGGAAGGAAGATTTGATAGAAAGGGGCTGGGAGCCAGTGGATTTGGGTTTATGGGGGAGAGAAGTAGATACGGTTAGTGAAGACTTCTGTAAAGTGATGGAAGATGGTGTTACAATGGGCTCAGGTGACGACGGTGAAGTGGAGGGAAGTTTGGGAGGTAAAGAAGAAATGCTCGTGGCAAGTGCACAGGCAGGCTTTGAGGACAGAGAAGAAGGTGTGTTTGAGTCTGCAGCACCTTCATTGGAACTGGATGAAGAATTCACAGGAACTGACACCAGTGAGGCAGGAGGTAAAGGAGACACAGATTCAGAGGATTTAAGAGATGGAGTGTGGGTGGGCACGTCAGGCAGAGGAAGGACAGAAGGCATACTCTGGATTGAAGGAGCATCTGCTGTGATCTGGGAGCTTGGAGCTTTAGAGTCAGTCAAAGAAGACGCTTCAGGAAGAACAGGATTGGCAGATTTCTTATGCTTGGACCTGGGTGATGGCTGAGGGGAGGGGCCAGGGGATGGCTGGATCTCTGACTGGACAGGAGTAGTGGACAAGGGATGTCGTGAGCGGCGTGGAGAAGGGCGGGGGGCAATTGGTAAAGGAGGCCGGGAGTGCACAGCGAGACTGGAAGGACCACCATCACTTCCACTGGCTGCATTAATAAATGGAAGGATGGATAGAAGGATAGATTAATGAAAGTAGATTAGAAAAGAAAGAGTAAGAAAGAAAAGAGAATGAATTGTGCATATGAATATGATGCAATGGAAAGGCAAACTAGGTTACTCTTGAGATAAGCCTATGAGTATTCTTTCTTAACTGTGATACAACAAGAAATAACGTCCATTTATAACTCTTCATTTGTACAGTTGTAATCACAAGTTTATATCTGACCATCATTGGCATGAACGTCATGATAATTTGGGGGGTTTAGTGATTTCTTTGAACTTTTTCCAGGGTGGAATAATTGTGCAGTAAACATCTATAATGAATTTTGAAAAATTTGAATTTATTGAGGATTTTCTCTAATTCACACAGAGTCAAAAGTATACATTCAGGCTCAAATATCCACATACACCCCCACAATTATTTGGTTAAATGCTCCTCTTGACCTGATGATTTTGGTAGCCATCAACAAGCTTCTGGCATAATTCTGGCTGGATGTTTTCAGCAGTCTTCTTAGCAGAATTGGCAGAGTTCATTTAAATTGGTTGGTTTCCTGGCACAGACCTGACTTTTAAGTGTAGTCCCCAAACTTTGTGGTAAAGTTGAAGAATTTGGAGGTCATCCTCCTTCTTCATTATTTCCACCACCATGCTTGACAGCCGGTGCAGTGTTTATAGGTTTGAAAGCCTCACCTTTAGTACTCCAAACATACCTCTTGTCATTTTGGCGAAATAGCTTCAATCTTTGTCTCGTCTGACCACAAACTTTTTTTCAGAAGATATTTGGCTTTTCCATGTGCAGAGCTGCAAATCAACTTTGGAGCAGAAGCTTCTTTCTTGCTCTGCACCCTCTCAGTTCATGGTGATGTAAAACTCACTTAACTATGGACAGTGATGCTCATGTTCCAGCACTTCTTGGTTCATAGCAGGCCTGAGCCTTGATGGTTCCTGGTTGTTCCTGAACACCTCAACCAACTTCCTCTCATCCGACGGTGACAGTTTGGCAAAATGTGCTTTTATACAATTATTTGAACTGAAGATCTTGGAATTGTTGTTTAGAAGCTGTTCACAGCTTGTATAACTCTACAACCTACAGCTATGCTGCTAAGAGAAACTGCTAGTTGTAGTAAATCATAATCACTAAAGAAAAGCTAATAGGCCTTGTTAAGCTAAAAGATACTGTAGAGCGTTTAGTACCACTTGTTGAAATATTTAATTGGGTGTTTGTATATATTTAAGCCTGTCTTTATAGTTTTGATCTCACTAAAATTAAAATAAAAAATTTCCATGACATTAATGGCCATGAATAAACTTGAGACCACAACTCTAACTAATAATTGCCTGAAACTGCAACCTAAGAACTCCTCTGCAACTGAATCTCTCTCCAAATTCAAATACAACATTAGTTGCAGCAATCCAAAAAAGAAAACCGTATGAAGCAACGCTAATGTCTGTTTGGACACAAAAACCTCATTGTGTTCAGCGCTGTCTCTGCATAAACTTCAGTATATTGGTGGCAGTATTTTGCCATCACATGATTCCTAATCGTGTTTAGTATGTGGACGAGAAATATGTGGTGTCCAAAGGACTGTCCATTCATGTGGTAAGGACCACAGAATAAATGGCACAAGTGTGTGAAATACTGCAATATATATAAACTTATCTAGGCAGTAAGAGACAGGCAGAGAGGCAAACAGTAGGTGAGAGTGGCAAGGGGGGAGAAAGCGCTACCTGAGGATGGCAAAGTGGATGCCGTGGAGTTTCGCTTATCAGGTGGAGGGGGAGCAGGGCGATTTGGACGGGTAAGAGTGTGGGGGACAACTGGAGCAGCAGAAAAAGGGAAGAGTGGAAAAACATACGGAAATAAGAACAGAAAAGGAAAGCAGAGGAAAAGGAAATGTCAAAAGGTCAAAAAACTGTGTTGGTGTAATCCTGCCTACCTGTGGCAGTCACAGACTTCTTGTCCTCTTCTTCATCGCTCTCATTGAAGTCGTCCAGGTTGCCGATATCTGTGGGTTTGACGCTCATCAGGCTGGCAAGACTTTGCATGTCTTCATCACTGAAGAACAAGAAAAACATGCACCACAACCTCATTACCAACCCCACCAATAAGAAACACTCTTTATGAAAAAAAGTGTTTTCAAATGCTTTTACTCTTTAAGCTATGATTCATTTATTAAACTCAGGTTAAAAGTGCTATTGTCACACCCTGACTGATGTAGAACAGTAGTAAGAGTAAGTAAGTAGTAGTGACTTAAACTACTCACGTGGCTTTTCCCTCTCGAATAAAGACGCATGAGAGGGACAGCTTGAGCGTGGCCTCCACTACTTTGACAGACAGTGGCTTCAGCTTCAGCGTCAGGTCAGTCTGGGTTAGCGTGGGGCTAGCAAACCGCTTCAGGTTGATGTCAGCGGATGCCAGCACCTTACGGTGACCCTTATTTTCCTGTAAATAACACAAACAAGTATTTTATACCATATTCTTTGATTTCTACTTGGTGATTAAGCTGAGTCTGAATTTTATAACTGGATGTCTGAGCTATTTAGGTTTGGCTATTTTATTGGCAAACCTTTTGCTTATTTTTCTACTTATAAACAGTTTTAGTCAGGCATAGAGAAATACTTACACCCTCAATGACAAAGGTCCATTCTTTGTCTTCAAATTCATCAGCATTGGCATCCTGAGGGGATTATCATAAAAATGCAGACTGTTTAGTGGGACATCCTCCTAAAAGTGTATCCACATATCCACACATATGCTTCCACACATATGAGTCTTCAGGTGTACTACATAAACTCTATAAAATCCTGTGAAAAACAGGAGCACATGCAGTACACTGTTACTGTGTCCAGGAAGGAAGGACACAGTAACACACAGTCTGGTTTTAATTCTAGGAGACGGTAAGTAGCAGCCAAGTGATACTTATCAAATTCGCTTGATTAAATAATCACTAACACATGTGAGCACCTCAATAGAAGCTGGAGTTTGGGCAGTTTCCTGGTCTGAAAGACTAGACTTTGCAACGCTCAGAAAGCTACTTTCAGTTTTTTCCCTTATTCACAGGGAGTCACCAAAGCAGGTAACTCTGCATGCATGGCTTAGCTTTGCAATGCTGTATCTTAAAAAACCACAAGACTTCTGGAACAATGAGATGATACCAGAGTGGAGATGTTTAGCCATAATGCACAGCACCAAGTTTGACTAAAACTTCTGTCTGACAGCTACAGTCTGGCTAGAACTCTGCCGTTTAACAAGCACAGCAACAAATCTCCAACAGAATGACTGAAAAAAGTCAGAATTCAGATCTCATCTTGATTTAAATGCAGTGGCAGGACTTTAAGAGCGCTGTGGATAAACAAATGGAAACTTCTAGCAAAACAGGAGTAGCCCAAATTCTTCCACAGAGATGTGAAAGACTGATAAAGTTATACAGAAAACAATTACTTCAAGTTATTTCTGTTAAAGATGGATTATAAGCTGCTGATTCATGGACTGTACTTAGGACTGCTTTGAGTCCTGTGGAAATGACCTTTTTCACATGACTGTATATTGAATTTACTTAAAAGATGGACCTAAAAGCAATTCCAGTGCAGCCAGCACTTAAACATGCATTCTTTTTAAAGGCCAGCAGACAGCAGCCCCTTTAGAAAAAAGAAGACTGGTTGTTTGGAAGTCTATGGAATAATAAGCCTCTGTTCCCTTGTCTGTGACCTCAGCCAACACTTTCCTGCTGAGTTTATGGTCTTAGATGCTGGTCTTGAGTCTTATTTACTAAAACACATTTAAATTATAGTCCCTTTTGGAGATACAAAGGACGATAATGAAAGGTATATCCATCATGTTTGGCTTCAGAATGCCAAATTGTCAAAATGCTCAGTTCGAAGCTTTACAACAGGACTTTGTTAACCCATGTTTAATGTCATAGTGTCTATATTCATCCTTATATATACTTTTCCACACTTTTCTCGCATATATATTCCACGTCTCTTTTATTCTGAGCAATTAAACTCTTTATCTATATTACTTCCACACCTTAAATCGATTCGGAATCACCAAACACCCTAAAACACATGACTAGCCTGTGGGAGGAGTACCTGTAGAAAACCCACACAGGAACAGGGTCCAGAGTCACACAGAAACACCCCAGCAGACCAGTGAGAACATTTGAAGCCAGAACCTTCTTGCTATGAGATAATACGACTAACCACTAACTAACCATGGTGTTAACTTGACTCTAAGGAAAGCCTAAGTTTACACTTTGGCTTAATGAAGTATTCTAAACTACTGAAGGATTAAAAATGATCTTTCTAAAAGGGACTTTTCGTAACATTTAGGGCCACAGTAAACCATTCACACGAGGATCAACTTGTTCAAGCCACCCAGAAACAACTTATACCCTGACCTTTGTTATATGTTTCCCCTCATTTATTCAGGTTTTTCCTTTACTTTGTTATTACATTGTAACCAATACAGTGTGTACACTGGGTGTTGGTACCTTGAAGAGAGTAACAGAGATGTCGATGTTTTCCGGGACAGGCCACACTACCATGCCTCTGTAGGGGTTCTTGATTCCAGGTTGCCAACTGTGGAGCTACACAAGAAATAACGCATTAACAGAGCTGTGAGGAGTTGTGTGTGTGTTTATGTGTGCGGTGTTTTGGTGACTTCACCTTGGAACACATTCGTCTGTTCCTCCTGGTCCACACCACCCTCAGCTTGTCTGGTTGCCTAAAGAAACACGAACACACATCAAAACAGAAGTGCCATTTTCCCTCAGGCCATTGTATGTCAGTCATACCTAATACACTCTTTGTTCATAAGCAAAGAGGATAAGACTACAAAAAGGCTTGAGGAAAAAATACATCAGGAACTGTAGAACTGTTTTGAATCTTTAAAGAGTTCTCAGAACAAAGTAGACATGATCCAAACGAGATAACACAAGTAAGAGATCTTGTGACTGCTGAATAATTATTCCTCTGTGCCAACGAAAGAACATGATGTGTGTTTATGGTTGTCAGCAAATCTATGCAGGTCTGTGAAGATGTGGTGCTGTGCATTTATGTGTTAAAGTGTTAGAGTACAACAAGTTACCACATGCAACATGTTACAAGTGTGTACCTGTCTTTTTGTAAATGTGTGTTTTATAACATCTGTTTCTGTGTTTCTATTGTATTTCTCAGCCCTGTCTGGCACAGGAAGTGAGACAGGAAGCTGCACAATCATATGACCTAAATTTGTATGACTATAAGTCGTGCCTATGACAGGAAGAGAGGAACCCCCTTAACAGGACACAAGATACTAACAAATGCAGGCACTGATCCACATAATACCCCTTTGTGCCGCCACTAATACAACTACTAATAGTAGTAATAAATGTCAATAATAGTGCTATAACAATGTTATATATTATTCATATTTATTCTTTTGTCTGGGCCAGGGGAAAGAATAATTCTGTATGTTGTCTTGCAGCACTATACCGCACAATTTTTGAACATTTTTAAAAAGTAAAACTGGACAACAAAAATATTGTAATAATACAGAGAAAACCCTAACAATCAGATGACACCCTATGAGTAAGCACTTGGTGTCAGTGGGAAGGAAAAGCTCCCTTTTAATAGGAAGAAATCTCTGGCAAAACCAGAATTATAGTGCATCATGGGAAGCCCTGAGCAACTTAGGCCTATTGTAAGTGTAAGTAAGGAAGGGTGCAGAGTTATTTGATCCAGTCATAACTATAAGCTTTATCAAAAAGGAAAGTTTTAAGCCTAATCTTAAAAGTAGACAGGACGTCTGTCTCCAGAATCCAAACTGGGAGCTGGTTCCACACAAGAGGGGCCTGAAAGCTGAAGGCTCTGCCTCCCATTCTACTTTCAAAATCCTGCAGTCTGAGAGCCAAGTGCTCTCTATGAGGCAAAGAGCAGAAAAAGTCCTCCTCCTTTCCTCTCACCGCTATGGAGGAATAACTCATAATACTCATTAAATCTCATTGCTAAGCCCTACTACATTACATTTATACATGAAGTATTCCAATACATACAAAAACGACAGCAATAGTTTTTAGATGGTCCATGTGGTCTCAGGTTTCAGTGCATCAGTGTTCAAGTATGGCTGAGAAGGCTTTGTGAGCACATGTGTTTGTGCGGTATGTGTGTTAGGGGGTCAGGGAGTGCCATCAGAAATAGCCTGGTAGGCACAGAGATGCAGACGAGAAGGGAAGAATACATTAAATAAAAATCAGAGACATCAACATTTGCTGAAAGGAAATATAATCTATCATATGAAGATGCAAAAAGATCTATTGGGCACAGTTACAATGGGCAGCGGTGGAGAGTTGAGACTGGTTTCAAAGAAGCAAACAATGGTGGTGCAATACAGCTCAGTAACATGTGATTACTGTACACCACAGCTCAACAGACAATAGTTTTCTTATCCCACGACTGCTTGGATGAGTGGTAAACATGACTCGCCTCTGTGTTGAAATCTTCGCATGCAGCGCTAAGTGTTAGATATAAGCGTAGCTGTTTCCTCAGCAAACCTGCTCACTTACTCACCAACATCTCTCATGGTTTGGTCACATGAAGCGTTTCTAAGACATAAAAATAGTCTTGTTGCTAAGTCTTTTATTGTGCCTGTGCCACTTCACTGCCTCTGTCAACATTAGTTCATTTTCTAAATGTTGTCTCCGGGTCCTTCTTGAATTTTCCCCCCTCTGTATTTTTGCTTCTCTTATCCAACCCGACCGTGATTAACCCTAACCTTTCTTTTAGTTAAAATGGCCACCTTTGTTACTATTGTACATGTGTCTCAGTACAGAAAGTCAATGATCTTAAATAATAGGCTAACACTAAATTAGAACACCCCCTCAAACAAAGACACATGCGCATAACAGAATATTTGTAGAGGCACCCACATGTGGCCAAAGAGTTTACTTCCTGTCAGTAATCTCAGAGTTTAATCACGTTCAAACATGTGTTGATCACCAACACATACACTGAGCACACATGACTGAAACTTTGGATGGATCTCTGGTGGTGTCCTCACTTCCTCTTTACTCCTCCCTTTCCTTCTCTTTCTGTGGTTTCTGTTTTTCCTTCCCTGTCTCATTATGACAGTGGAAGTTAAAGACTCTGATTTCATAACTCTGAATGTAGGAAGTAAACCACTCAGTTGCCTGAGTTTTACACCACAGATGTATACCCGTGTCTTTCTGCTGTTGATCAAACTCTTTAAACTTTTTTGAGCCAATCTGGTCTTTATTGATGTATTACCCAATTAATACATCATTTAATGTAATCTGAACAGATAAGAAGGTGCAGTGTGGTCCGAACTGACAACTGGGTGAAAGTTTAAAGATGTTGCTGAAGCTGTTAACAGAGGAGATTGCACTTGGGATTTTAAGATTATGATAATGTGTAATACTACTTCCAGTCACCTGAAAAAGAAAGTTTTCACAGTCCTCGTGCAGTTATGTGAAACGCTAGGAACACATAATGATTCAGTAGCTTGTAGAACCATTTTTAGCATCAATGACTTAAACTGAGCTTTTCTCTGTGTCTTTATTGGTCTCTCACATCATTATCTGAAGATTTTTAGCTCACTTTTCTTTACAGTGTTGCTTCAGTTCATTGAGGTTTGTTGGCATTTGTTTATACGCAGCTCTCTTAAGGTCCTGCAGTAAATTCAATCAGGTTGACTTTGACTGGGCCGTTGCAACACATCGATTCTTTTCTTTTTCAGCCGCTCTTTATAGATTTGCTGCTGTGCTTGGGATCATCGTTCTCTTGCATGACCCAGTTTGGGTCAAGTTTTAGATGTAGGACAGATGGCCTCATATTCAGGAGTTCATGGTTGATCCCATGTCTTCAAGGTCCCCAGGTCCTGTCGCTTCAAAACAAGCCCAAATCATCACACCTCCACCACCGTGCTTGGCAGGACTGCACAGAGTCCTGTGAAAACTTTCTGTTTCACATGACTGCATTGCATTAGTTTTAGTTTCCTTTTTTTTAATGCCAGTGCCTCACAGTTTTGCTGACAAATCAGCATTTCTTTTTGTATTTTTTAATCGCATTGTTGCATCTTTTCTAAGTTTTTGTTTTATTTGCATCAACTCTTTTATTATCTCTCTTTTTTAAAGTAGCTGGCTTAGTTAGCTATAGTCTAATAACCTTGCCCATGACCCCTGAAGCTGACACTTTTGACTTATTTTGCTTTCAGTATATCAGTTTGAGTCATATAACGTTTCAGCTTCCAAAAGTTTTGTGTAACAGAAAGGAGCCCTAACGAGCTTTAGCCTCATAAAATAGTTTATTTTAATCCCAGACATGAACTAACAACGATGAGCATGCCTGAACACTACAGAGAGTCCTACATGTGCATGGTCACAGCAGTGGACACATTTCGTCCACGCAGGCGGGGTGGGGAATCGAACCCGCACTATCAACTCAGCACATGGGGGACGCCCTCATCGTCCTCAATGTAGCGGAAACACCCACGATATGAGAATAAACATCGCAGGGAGAAGGCTTATTATAGCTAATAACAGGCTTCACGCGGTATCAGGACGTTACTCACATCAACAACAATAAAAATCGTGAGCAGAAAGACGCAGAAAAGCGCATTTACTCACCATTTTTTAGTACACTCCAAAACGAGTTCCTGGTAAGAAGCGATGAACTGAAACTTTGAAGCCTTTTTACCAACTCGCTGCAGTCTTTTCCACACCGAAGTCATAACGTCCTGTGGTTAAAATAAAATCTAACAAACAGGAAAACTGAAGAAGCCCCCCGCCCGACAATAATCCAACTTTATCCGCTGCTTGTGCTCCTTATAAGGCTTTCTTCTTCCTTCTCCGCTGCTGCTGCTCCTGTTGCTTATAATGAACTTCACACAAGCTGTGACTTGCGCTCATTGGCACCGAGTTGAATCACACACTGACACACAACAAAAAAGACAGAAATGTCGCCATGTACCGAGAAGCAAGAGCCGTACAACGTGAACAGGCAGCTGAAGAGTCAGTAAAGAGGAACCGATTCCGCTCTGTCACTAACACAAGGTTCAAAATAATACGACAGGAGCCTTAAGTTTCAGTCAGACCACTGCAGGAGCTCTCACTGACAGCTCGTCCCTCTCTTTCTGCCAGTAATCCACATGTGGAGACGTCGCAGCTGACTCAAGCGTGGGGTTGTTGTAATATAGGTCTGCTTCCTTTAGAGTTAGTTCACCCTCCCTTTTTTCATGGGTGACAGCAGCCAGCAACAGAGAGACAGGCAGAGTCAGACAGGATATGCAAAGACTGATGCAGTGGTATGCAAACTCCTTTATCTTGCTGCTTGTGTGGAGGCACTGAGGTGACAGTCCTCAGTTATACCTGCAGACTTTGATCCTAGCTATCTTGAACAGCCTTATCTGACATTTAACTTAATCAGCCGTTCAGACTCTCATCTCCAGCATGCTGAAAGTCATGCAAGCTCTCAGCACGCTGTGTCTTGAAATTGCATTTTTCAAATTGGGTTTATAACTGAAATCACTTTCTGAGTTTCGGCTGCGTCATCCAACGCTCACTCAGGAAAGTGTGTTTCATGTAGTTAGAGGAATAGTTTCCACTGAAGAGAGCCAATGGACTCCAGTCCAGTGTGTGTTTGTGTGTATGCGTGTGTGTAAGCTAGGTCAAGGCACAGGGATTTTCCTCAGTGAGAGCAGGAGTGTATTTATAGGATGGAGAACAGGGATTGATGGATGGACAGAGGCAGCTGGAGTAGAGGAGTGTGGGGCAGCGGGAGGGGGGGGTAACTCTGTCATGACTCAGAGTTGGGCTAATGTTACTCTTTGGTTTTGGTATTCAACACTGCATTATACCTCTCAGAACCTATGCCCAATCCTACTCTAAACATGTACACACACACACATAACAGCCTGCAGTGTCATCTCATCCCTTCATTTGTTAATTGGTGCTCTCTGCAGTCTGTCAAACTAATTTCTGTCTACTGTAAACACTTGCTGCTGTCTGGCCTCTTCTACTGTAGCACAAACATGTAATTTTTGTGTTGTCTCTTTTATTTCCATATCACTTTTGTTTCTCTTTGCCTGTCTGGGTTATTTCCCAGCTGTAAGAACTGACCTCACAAGTCAGTGTATTGTAGCTCTGGTAGTGTTATTGCCCTTTCCAGCTTTGCCTGCTGTCACCACCCCTTCTGATGTCTATTTGTTTTACTAATCACCGACTGTTGAATTTACAGTAACTGAGTCATATGATACCAATAGCGATAACAAAGCTTCTATGAGATGAGCAGTGAGCAGTGGGATATATGTGAAACATAAAAATTCACATTTGCATCGAACCTAAAAGGCCAAACCACAAAAACACTCTGGTGATGGATGAGATAGAGAGCGTGAACACACAGACACACACACGCACACACACAGAAATTCAGCCCAACTGTCATTTAGAGTGACAGAGAGGCATATTCTAACAATATCCACAACATGTGTTGATTATAAATAGAGAACAGCGTGAGACTTTCTTCTCAGACATTTCTCCAGAGCAAATGGTTTTCCCCATGCTGCAGCCATGTAGGATGACCTCAGAGGAGGAGGAGGAGAAGGTGGAGGACTGCAGAAGCTCTCTCTTGACTGAAGACAGCATGTCCCCTGTTGGTCATATTTGGCAATACCACCCCCTGGTTGTCTTTAACCGAATGCAGGAATACTGTTCATGTCTGTGGCACACGCTGCAGCTATATTCCAAGACTTAAATGCAAAGTATTAAGAAAGAAAAACTATGATGTGCAAAGTCACTTGTTAAACACAGACACTGACTTCCAAACATTTAATGACAGCTTAATATATCTGCATTCATGACCTCTGAGCAGAATCCCATCAGGATTTACTCAGGAATCATTTCTGATAATCTGACAGTCGATTTTGTTTTCACTGGAGAATAAAGACGAAGCAAAATAGTTTGTTTTGTATGCATAATTTAAAAAAAAAAAAAAAACAGGTTGTTTTTGCCCATACACTGCTGTTGAAAACCTATGGTCATTTAACATATTGAAGTGAAGTAAGAAAATCTTGGACAACTCACACACCTCCCTGATACTACTGTGTGATGGATAAAACTCTAGGATTGCGACTCAGAGTCTTTAAAACCTCCCACTGTATCACACACAGTGCCAAACATCTGATTAGGAATATGAAAGCATCGTGTTCACCATAAAAAAAAACCAAGCAAAAGAAGAGATTTCTTTGTATTAAACATGGACAGAGAAAAATGATGAAATCCTCATGAAACCACAAAATGCATGCCTCAGTTATGCATTTTCAGAATCCAACAACAAGCACGTTGGAGCATGTAGATGGCACAAAATATGCCTGAACAGTGCCAATGTCTGATCTTACTCGCCTCTCCTGATTTTCTTCTCTAGCAGTGGTTGTAAGTTCTCCTGCAGCACAGTGAGTGCAAGTTAGTGTATTTTTGCTTGGAGTAGCATACAACTTCTGAATGAGTGTTATTTTTACCAAGTTGCAAAGTTCTGGATCCCACGTAGATCAGGGAACCTTTACACTATTCTCATATCAAGCATGCAGCATGACAAGAGAAAACGGATTTTACAACTTCATGTTTTCAGATAAATTCAACTAATCTAAGGTTAAATTTCAACCTGAGGCTTATAAGAGGAAGAAACAGCCACATAAGTGATTATAATCTGTTATAAACTTCCCCTCTGACATTACCAATCACATCAGGAGAACGGCAAATAAAGCTGTCATGGATATACATCACCAGTCAAAGGTTTGGACACAGCTTCTCATTTAATAGTTTTTCTTTATTTTTACTACTTTCTACATTGTAGATACATACTGAAAACATCAAATACATGAAGCAAGATATATGGATTCATATAGCAAAAAAATAAAAAATTGATAAATAGCTCTAAATATGTTTTATTTTAGATTCCTGAAAGTAGCCAACCTTTGCTTTGTTGACAGCCTTGGCCTTCTAAGTAAAACATCTGTTCTTGCCACTTAAAAAAAAATAAAATAAAATAAACAACTACAGCTCAAGTTTCATTTTGAGGTGCTGTTATGGAGTCATTAGAATGACTGAGTGTTATTCTAAGTGTTTTTGACAGGGCGTAGTAGTTTAAATTGGGTGTAGGTGTGGATGCAAGGTAAAAGAAGCTCCGAAGTGCGTAGAATAAAGTGCTGCATAAATATTTGCGTGAAAAGATGAATGTGGCTTTCAAAACAGGTCATTTTTATTTTATTTTATATAAAACCTCTGTGTAAATCCTGTTAGCTACAATGTTTACCAATGTAAAAAAAAAATCTGGAATATGATCACTTTTGGCCTGGATGCTTCCTCACCTGATGTGCAATTTCTCCATCCCCAGCACCATCCTGCTGGAGGTCAGGATGTTGCAAGTCCTTGGGCAGCAGCAGCAGCTTCAGTGATGAAAAGACACCACCCAGTGGACAGTCAGCTCCGTGGCACAAACTCATCCATCACCTCATCGGGAGACGCAATGGCACAGTTAAAACATGGAAAACAAACCCTCAGTGGAAACAGCACCTATATATTTCTCACAGAACATAGCTGCCCCATCGAAACCACACTTTCCAAGTGCAAAGCAGACTGGATGTAATGTAGGAGTAACAAATGTGAAGTCAAGCTTTGAGACAGCATCCCTGCTTCACCGGCTGCAACAGCACCATGATTGTCTTGATTTTCGGATAAAGTACACAACGGTGGTTTCTTTAACTGAAGCACTTCTCTAACTCCAGTTAAATCCCAGACCAGCCTTGCATGGAGCTGATGCAAAAGCTGTAAACGTTTATTTTGTACTTGCTTCAACACATCACTCTCACATTAAAACTATATTTTGATGTGTTTCTGTGCCCCTGTAAACGACTTTAAACCCCACCTTGTGTCTGGTGTTGTGTATGGATCCAGCCTTCATGAAGCCCTCTTATGAAAAGAAACAAGCTGCAGAGCTCCTGAACAAGAAGTGCTTTATTGTGATACATTATTAGAAATCTTTTACTACCTTGATCAACACTGAAGCTGGCTTTTCCTCTATCAACATACAATTCAGAGTATATTTGCTCTCAGCTTTTTTCAAAGTATTATGTCTGACTCCCGAACTCTGCGTGCTCTCATAGAAACATCGGCGAGCCACCTGACCGTCACCATTAGGCATGAAATACATATACAACAAAAACTTTCTACAATGACCATCTTTGCACTGCCACAATGTCAGAGACAACAGAAACGGAGTCAGAATGAGCAGCAGGCTTTGTGAGACAATACAGGGCCACATTAGAGGAATGATGCGTTTTGGCAAAAATACTGACGTGCTATAAATCTGAATGTAATAAAAGATCTCTTATAGCTCTTTTCCACCGACATGTGACTAGTGTGGAGCCAGTTCTGCCAAAGGAGGACCATCCCATATTTCCACAGGTTTGACAATCGAGTGGTAAAGAGAGGAAGAAAGGGTTATTTCTAAGGGGAGATAACAACGCAGGACAGACTCTGTTGACTGCTTCAGCAAATCATTGGTGAATATCGGGTGATGGCCCCTCTATCAGACACTGACATCAGTGGTTTCAACTTAGGGTCCAGCATTTGTGGTGCTGTATAAAAAAAGCCTGCTTCTTCTCAATGGAAATGCATAGAAGCATGTGTTAACTGGCATTTATTTCTTTGCTCTATAGATTAAACCATATTAGAACAATTTAATCACAGAATGGGTTAAATTATTTATGTTTTTAGATTAATATCAGCTGTAACTTCCAAAAGGGAGAAAAAACAGTCAAATTTGTAACATTTCTGCCAGCTATACAACTACTACTAACCGGTGCACTTTTGATGTTATATTCTTATTTTCATAATACTTTCTGACCAATTTTGAAATCATCTCTAAGCAAGGATTCAGCCAAAAAGAGAGAAGCTGAACCAGAGTCATTACTCCAAGACAGAGGCAAGCAGAAACAGTGTTCCAGGGTTTCAGCCAGTCTGTGGCGGCTACTGGGTGAGCTCCTTGAGGCTGCGCAGCGAGTTGGCACAGCTGTTGATGAGGCTGCAGAGCTGGATGCTTGCTTCCAGTGAGGCTGAACTTTGTAACTGGTTAGTGGCCCAGCGAAGTTTGGTGAGGACAGCTTCCTCAGCTTCCTGCAACACAAGTCGCCGGGCAGCGCTCTGTGGAGTAACTGAGGGACGAGCTGGTGCCAGGGCTGCAGTGGAGGCTGGAGTTGAAGGAGAAGGGACAGCAGGTGGAGGCAGAGGAGTTCTTCCACCTGCGGCAGCCCCCTCACAGTGCTCTGGTCTGGGCTGGGGAACGGACATATTTCCCTGACTGCTGCTGGGGCTTTCATTGAGCTCAGAAGCCTGGGACGGTGCGGGGGACTGGGCTGCGAGCTGCCTTTCCCTCACCTGGGACAATGCAGCCTGAGCATTCAGGGCTGGGAGGAAGAAAGAAAGGGCAGACAATGTAACACGAACACAAAGTGGGCTAACATATGTATGTTTTTTGAAAAGATATTTATAATTATTTACATGGAAAACATAAGACTACGTGATTTAAAGGTTTGAATATCTATCGTGCAGACCGTTCAAGAAAGGGTGGTTGAGTAGCAATTTATGTTCAATCTAGTTTTGCAGTGTAAATGACAGTTTCCAAATCTTCTTCTTCTAAACAATTTGAAATTTTAACTTTAAATGTAAATTTGTCTGGTGGAGCTGAAGGGTTTTAAACAAACTAAGGACACTGGAGAAAGCATCATTGTACGGCTGTTCCTGCTCTTCATGTGTTAATGCTACTCTTTAAAAAAAAAGTTTTATTTTTTCAGTTAATTGTTTATATGAATTCTAATGTTTTAAAATGTAATTTTATATAGATATTTAAACTGGTCAATCTTGAAAATATGACCCCATTTCTCAATGAGGTTTACCTGTATAAATACATTTAAAAAAAAATGTCTTTAATGCATACCAGGGTTGTCTTTGTCAATATCAGAGTCCAGCTCCTGGCATGAGACGCAGTAGTTTTTCTGCTGTTTGTCCTGAAGAAGAATAGTCTGAAAAACACAAATACATAAATGATGCCACTCCTCACCTTCTGTTCATGATAACACCTGCATGTGTTTTTACATAATAATAAAAAAGAAGTGCCACTTTGCACCATCAATGACACAGCAAAACCATGTTTTTATATTTCCTAGAACAGAGATGACACAAGCCCAGACATGTTTAACAAGAGATGATGATTTAGGACCCAAAGGAGCTAATTCACAAAAGGAAAAAAAAAAAAAGTAGTTTCACTGCTTGAGGCAAAAATACACTGTGTAATACAAGTCAAACAAAAAAAGAGATATCTGCAGCTGGTGATGTGAAACCAAATGTAAACATGACTCCGCTGAGCATCGCTGGGGCACTCCACATGACAGGAAGAGCGTACAGCGGATTGAAATTACTGATGCAGTTAATATGGTGGTAAAGGACGGTTTTAACCCTCTACACCCCATAACAGTTGCTCTAAACTTCCCCTTAAATGCATGTTTCTACTACTATTTGTGTACACACTATATTTTAAAATATTTGAATAACACTGACACCTAACAACAAATTAGGGGAAAAAAAAGACACATTTCAATTAAACATTAGGCGATATTTCACGTTTTCATCCCAGTCACTTTGTCTGGCATTCATGTGTAGTAAGTGAAGACTCTCGGATCACCGTTTACCTCAGCTGTCAATATGCTGGGTGAGAATCCCCCATGTGCATTTACTCTGAAGGAGGGTGTAAAAGCTTGTGATGAGTCAATGAGTCAGAGAAGCTCACTCCTTACTGATGGCGAGTTGTTGTTACTTCTCTGTCAATAAACGCTGCTTTTTCGTTTTTCCCTGATGTGAGCTTGTGTGAGAAGCTTTCTTTTAAGTGGCTCTAACGCTGTCAGCCTGTATGAATAAAATCTCAGACGATGTGAGAGTGTAATCAAACTGTTTATCGGAGGGAATATTGGATTTTTATTTAGCTGGCACAATGTTAGCGTATAACCAGGTGGTGTTGTTATAGTTGGTATGTTGCCAGCTGTCTGGAGACAGGAGTGTCTAATCTGCTGACAACCAGGTAAAATCTGGACTAAATAAGTATGTTTATTGACATTTTCTTATGTTAAAGCATGTAATTCAGCTCACGAGATGAGACTACAGGTGAGCAGGAAGAGGATGAGGTGGGCATAAGGGAGAAGAGAGAAGTGGTGAATGAGGCAGATGAAGAAAAGAGAGAAAAAATGATGACGAAAATATAAATGTACAAATCTTATATAGTTTGAAAGATCTATCTGTGCCATCTTCACATTAAAACTAACTTATAAAATTCACACTTTACCCTATTTATTTAGGGTTTTTTTTCTATATTTATGTGTTTGTAATACTTATCAGATTTCCCCTTTTGGGACATCCTAACAGAACTGTAACGCTTATAGATGAACACTAGAACCCTCAGTAGTTAAATTTGATCACCAAATCTGTGTGCTCACTCCTCTGCCTCAGTCTGCAGCTCTTCACCTCTCCTGCTCAAGAGTAAAACAGATTTGGTTGCTGTGCTCTGGATTTCACTCTTTATTTGCTCGGATTAGCTCTGCATCCTCTAGGCTCTCTATTCAGTTCAGCTACGGCTCCTCTGCTGCTCTGCACAGCCATCAACCTTCCTGGTTCCTCACACATTCAGTCATACAGCGCTCTGTACCACTCCTCTTCGGCTTGAAATCCCATCCTCAGCCTTGCAATAATTATTTACCTTGGCTCTAACTACAGTCCCCCTACATACTGTTTTTAATCAATCATATCTGGCAAGGTCTGGCTCATGTGTAAACACGGTATTGCTAGGCAACCCTGTGTGCTGCAGCAGTGGTTTCACATCAGTTTCTATGGGGTCAAAATGATGTCCTCCGTGGTTCTAGGTAAAAGCACTCATAATATTTTTCCCTTTTGATCCCACACTCCAAAATTCAGTATTTGATGAAATACGAGATGATGATGGGGTTTTAATTTAACAAAGTTACACAACTTTTAAAATGCCAAGAGGGTCAAAATGACCTCCTTCCTGTGTTAAACAGGTGGTTAAAAAGCTCAACTAAGCTATGACATCCCAGGTAGAAAATATTATTTAATTTTATTAGGTCCAGGTTAAGTTCCTTTAGTTGGAATAGTTGCTGTGAAACTGCTATTATTTTAACCTTTTTTTAAGCGCTTACTGAAAATTTCCAGGGATTACATTATTTAAGCCATTTCTGGGCTTACATTTGGCCTTTGCTCTCTAACTGTTTATCATGCAGTGTCAGTACTATTACACTATAACCCTGCTGGCATCTTGTGACAATAGATCCACACTTCAAATTAGGCAGTCTTCATTTTGTTTGCATTTATGAATGCTGCTGGCTGGGAGCTGCAATCACAGAACGTTCATATTTTTCTATATACTTAGAAATATAACTATTGCATATTTAATAAACGACCGTGATAAAATTTCAGAGGCTAACTCGCCCAACCTGACAAACACAGCACAGCGTCCTGCTTCACTCACCCCACACACTTCGCAGCAGTCTCCAAGCATCTTGTACCCTTTCAGCAGGTAGTCTCCCATCAGCTTGCTGATTTTGTCTTGCCGCTCCCTACGAGCCTGGATCACCTTCATTTCTGCTTCTGTTGGAGGCTCCCACTTAAAATCCTCTTCATCTGCAGGTCAGTAACAGCCAGAACGTTTAATTTTATTTTCAGATTTCAGACCAGAACTCTCCTTCTTTCGTATTCTTAATACTTTAGGATTATAAACAGTCTTAAGCGCTGCTGTAACTTGTGGATACTATTATATGTCTGCTTCTACTTTACCGTTTCAGCGGGATTATTACAAAACCTTTTTGGCACTGTTTTGAAGTGTGACTATCACAGGTGAACTGCTCTGCTAGGAAATGACAAGCTAGCTAGCAAACCAGCCGGGCTACCGTTTGGCTAACAACATGTTTACGCTGGCAGCGACGAATTTAAAAGCAAAAATAAAGTAACCCAGAGGAACAGCCTCAATAAAAATAATTTCTTTTTTAAATCACAATGCAGGCAAGCAACAGAAATGTCAAAGTCAGCTTGTTTTTATAACACAAGTTCACAAACCTCCATTCAAAGCCATGTTTCTTCTGTGCTACACGTTGTACGTGATGACGGAGTCACGCAATGCAACGCTTCTTCTTCCTCTTCTGCGTTCGGCAAATATTTGAGCACAGCTGCCTGCCCCTAGTGGTAAATATTGGTAAATACCACAAGAGTTATTTATGTTATGTTCAAAAATGGTAGCAAAAGCGCCACCGTGTGCTGATTAGTTAATTAAACCAAACAATTAAATCGTTTCAGCTAAACTTCTCATATTATTCTTATTCTTTTTCTTATTATTGTAATAAATTATTAAGAGAGTGAGAGCAGTCTTGTGCTAAAAAGTATAGCACAATTTTGAAGACTGAAAGGATGCCTGAGAAATGGAAGTGCACTAGAGAGGGATAAAGCTGATGGGCCACACCATTGATTGATTGATTGATTGAATCTTTATTTTGAACATGTTGAAAAAGTACAACAACATAGAATTAAAAACAGACAAATAAACAAAGCAAAACAAAAGGAAAACGAGCAACCACAACTACAAATAACTTTCATGTTCAAAAAGGAGCAGGAAGAAGCATAAGCTTATTTAATCCCACCCCTTTTCCACTATCTAGTAATCAATAGACTACAGAAATACCTAATTACATTATATGTTACGTGTATTTTTATTTATTTATTTATTTATTAATTTGTTAGCATATATATATACTGTTGTACCAAGCGTGAAATAAATAAATGAAATGAAATGAAATGAAATGAAATATTGACTGTCAGAGAGTAATTTATGTTTATCTAAGAATTTGTCTAATCGTTTATTAAACAGGTTTTCTAGGATTTTGGAGAATTGTGGTAGTAAAGAAACAGGCCTGTAATTTGTGAAGTGGTGTCTATCCCCAGTTTTATACAGCGGCACAACTTTAGCTATTTTCATTTTGTTTGGAACTTTTCCAGTCTGAAATGATAAGTTGCAAATATATGTTAGAGGTCCTACAATTCCTTCTATGACCTTCTTGACGATTTTCATGTCAATATCATTACAATCAGTAGATGTTTTATATTTACACATGTGTACAGTGTCAGTTATTTCTTTTTCCTCCACTGCTGTGAGGAACATTAAGTTAGGGTTCCTATCAATCAGGCATTCACTACAGTCTACTGATGGCAGTGACTCAGGAATTTGTTCTGCCAGATTTGGTCCAATATTTACAAAATAATGATTAAAGCTGTTGACCACATCAGCAGTGTTTTCCATAATATTGCCATTTTCAGTAAAATGTTGAGGTTAACTTTGTTGTCCAGAATTATTTTTCAAAGTCAAAGTCAAAGTCAGTTTTATTTGTCAATTTCTTCAGATGTACTTGCCATACAAAGGAATTGAAATTACGTTTCACACTGTCCCATGCGTAGACATAGACAACAATAAAGTGCAGATGCACAACATTTAGGTACATACAGGATGTAACAAGACAGGACCTACACATAACATATAATAAAGTGTTCCACAGTGCGCCCTGGAAAGTAGTGTACTTGTCTACTTGACGTAGTCCCAGGTTGTGGTTGGTAAGTGTTTTTGTTTTAATGCAGCATAAGACTGTAGCAGCAGTAATAGTAATATAAATAATATAAATAGTGCTAAAGAAAATACTAAAAATATATAGCAGCAGGTGTGTGCAATTGTAATGCAGAGGTAGTCGTTTCCAGTCAGGAATGTGGAGAGTGTTTCCTTGTTGTGGAGTGTGTGTGTGTGTGTGGGGGGGGGTCCAGTCTGTCTTCCTATACTCCTGCCAGTCTGGTGGTTCTGCTGGCTGGGAGCCGGGAGGGGAGAGAGTTCAGCAGTCTCACAGCCTGGTGGATGAAGCTGTTGGTGAGCCTGGTAGTGCGGGAGCGGAGACTTCTGTATCTTTTTCCGGAGGGCAGGAGGCTGAACAGGCAGTGCGCGGGGTGGGTTGCATCGTTGACAATTGTGATGGCTTTGCGGGTAAGGCGGGTGGTGTAGATGTCTTGCAGGGAGGGGAGTGGTACACCAACTATCCTCTCAGCTGTTCTCACAATGCGCTGTAGAGCTTTTCTGTTATAGTCAGTGCAGCTACCGCCCCACACAGTGATGCAGCTGAAAAGGATGCTTTCAGTGGTTCCTCTGTAGAATGTGGTCAGGATGGGTGGTGGAGCACTTGCCCGCTTGAGTTTGCGCAGGAAGTAGAGGCGCTGTTGTGCTTTCTTGGCCAGTGATGCTGTGTTGGTGGTCCAGGAGAGGTCCTCACTGATGTGCACCCCCAGGAACTTGGTGCTGCTCACCCTCTCCACCGCAGCGCCGTCGATGGTCAATGGGGGGTGACAGGTGTGGTCTCTCTGGAAGTTGACAATAACCTCCTTGGTCTTGCTAACATTTAGCAGGAGGTTGTTGTCTCTGCACCACGTGGTCAGGAGCTCAACCTCTTTCCTGTAGTGGGTCTCATCGCCCTTGGTGATGAGCCCCACCAGCGTTGTGTCGTCCGCAAACTTCACAAGGTGGTTGGAGCTGTAGGTTGTTGTGCAGTCATGTGTCAGCAGGGTGAAGAGCAGAGGACTGAGCACACAGCCTTGTGGAGCCCCCGTGCTCAGGGTGATGCTGTTTGAGACCTTGTTGCCCACACGCACCGCTTGAGGCCTCTGGCTGAGGAAATCCAGCAGCCAGTTGCAGAGGGAGGTGCTGAGGCCCAGTCTGTCCAGTTTACAGATGAGTTGTTGTGGTATTATGGTGTTGAATGCTGAGCTGAAGTCTATGAATAGCATTCTCACATATGAGTCTTTCTTGTCCAGGTGAGTTAGGGCTGGGTGGAGGGCAGAGCAGATTGCATCTTCTGTGGATCGTTTCGCTCTGTATGCAAACTGGTATGGGTCCAGGGTGGGAGGCAGGGTGGATTTGATGTGTGACATGACTAGTCGTTCAAAGCACTTCATGATAATGGGTGTCAGTGCCACGGGGCGGTAGTCGTTGAAACAGGCTGGGGATGGTTTCTTTGGCACAGGTATGATGGTGGCAGTCTTGAAGCATGATGGGACAGTGGCTTGCCTCAGGGAGATGTTAAAGATGTCTGTGAAGACATCCTTCAGCTCCTCTGCGCAGTCTTTCAGCACACTACCAGGGATGTTATCTGGACCCGCTGCTTTCCGGGCGTTGATGGTGATGAGTGTCCTCTTCACGCTGGCAGCAGACAGGCACAGAGGCTGGTCGTGTGGAGGTGGTGGTGTTTTCTGTGGGCGTGTGTTGTTCTGTGCTTCAAATCGTGCAAAGAAGCTGTTCAGGTTGTTGAGCAGAGTGGTGTCGCTCTCACAGCTACGCGCTGCAGGCTTGTAGTCTGTAATAGCCTGGATGCCTTGCCATAGGCTTCGTGCGTCCTTGCTATCATTGAAGTGGGAGGTTATCTTGTGTGTGTAGTCCTGTTTCGCTTTCCTGATGCCACGGGACAGGTTGGCTCTCGCTGTTCTCAGGCCTATTTCATCCCCAGCTCTGAAGGCCTTGTCTCTGGCCTTCAGCAGCCTGTGGACATCTCCTGTTAGCCATGGCTTCCGGTTGGCTCGAGTTGTGATACTTTTTTTTTAATGATACAGTTTAAAACATCCCATATTCCCTTCATATTATGTTTATTGTTGATCAATGTTTTACTATAATACTCCTTTCTACATACACATATAATATTGGTCAACTTATTTTTGTATTTTTTATATTTATTTTCAGCATCTTTTGTTCTTTGTTTTAGGAATTCCCTATAGAGTGTATTTTTCTTTTGTAAACCCTTAGTGATCCATGGTCTATCTGAATTTTTGTGCTTTCTGTTGCATTTTATTGTTGGACAGTTTTTATCGTAAAATTCCATGAATTTTTTTTTTTTTTTTTTGCCTGTCCCGTTTGGCTCTTTTGCCATCAGAATTATTGTCTAAAGGTGAAGAAGATGCCCAACGGATTTACTTTACCAAATGGACCATCCCAGCCTTGCCGTAATGGTCTATTTGATTCACCTTTTATTGTTTATTTTATTTTATTTTCACTTGCTAAATACGGGACAGACTTGACTGGGGAAAAGAAAGGGGCGAAAGAAAGGGAAAGAAAAACAGCGGGAAAGAGGAAAAGGGCAAAAAACAAAAACCAACAAAATAAGCAGACAAGAAATACATATATCAATCACCTGGATCACCTGTTGAGAAAGAAAAAAGAGAAAACAAGCAGAAAAAAAGAGAGCAATATAATAAACAACATCATCACGATGATCTATGGGAATATAACAGTAAATACTAAATATTAAACATTATTGTGCAGCACGTAAGATCGACAGCGCACAGTGTGCTTTGAGGTAGGAGCCAAAAAGGGTGTAGTTTGTGTGTACACCTGTGAGCATGAGTGCGCTTGTATTTAAAAGGTTCCTTCATGTAATGATCTGCTAGAGGGTGTGGGGGGCGACAGCCCCGTCCTCCAGGGCATGAAGCAGGTATGGAGGAGATCAAAACTCCAGACATCCAGAGGCCCTCAGAACACAAGAGACCAAGGAAGACCAACAGAGGGGCAGCCGCGCCACTATCCCGGAAAGAGCGAGAGAGAAGCCGGGGGGGGGGTTGCAGTGACGTGCCTGTGAGCTCCGCCGGCAGCCAGCTGTGCCAGAGTGACCGAGCCCTAGGCCGAGAGGCCGAGGGCACCCCACCCCCGAAGTGGCCCCCCACCCCCGAAGTGGCCCGAGCGAGCCCCGGGCTCCAGGCCCCGACAAGCAGCCACCAGGAGTGAGCCGGTGTGTACCCGGACGCCCATCCCCGGACACAAAGAACAGATACAAACATCCATTCCCACCCTCATGCTCTCATATGCAATTACTCAACACTCACCCAATGTGGAGACAGACATAAACAGACAGTGTACACACAATCACACTCCCCAAGCGTACTCTAAACCCCAGGTCTAGGTACCCTTGCCCCTGGAGGGGGAAACTGCACCCAGACCCAGGTAGTGTTACCCTTTTCTCTGGGGTGGAGAGAAGCAGACTGCCCTGACTCAGCAGCAGCAGGGAGGCCCCACATTCCGGACCCCAATCGGACAGCCAACTCCTCCATGAATATTCTTAAAAATATGCCATATGCAATATCAATATCAGTTTCTTTGTACACATTGTCCCAGTCCTGATTTAATAGATCGTTCTTAAGTGCATTCATAGTTTCTTCTGTCCTTACACGTCTGTATCTCAGTTGTTCTTCATGCTGATTTCTCTTATAATTAGTGTCATAAACTGCAAAAACTGGTAGGTGATCACTGATGTCATTAATTAATAATCCGCTCACAATGTTGTTTTCCATATTGTTAGTGAAAATATTGTCAAGTAAGGTGGCACAATGTGGTGTAATTCTGCTAGGCCTGGTTATATTAGGATGTAAACTCAAACTGTACATAGTGTTTAGAAATTTGTCGGTCATTTTATGCTTTTTCGGATTCAATAGGTCAATATTAAAATCACCACAGATAAACATAACTTTTTGATTTGCTTTAGAGAATATTTCTTCTATGAAGTCATTAAATACTTGAATACTAGAGCCAGGCGTTCTATATATACAGCTAATTATTACATTTTTCTCTTTTTCCTTATAAATTTCAATTGTTATACATTCTAATAAATTATCAGTTGCAGTTGTCATACTTTCCACCACCTTGTAATTTAGGTTTTTATCCACATACACAGCTACTCCCCCTCCACTTTTGTTCCTTCTGTTTACAAAATTCACATCATATCCCTCCAGTCCAAAGTCCAGTCCTTTCTCAGCATTGATCCATGTTTCAGAAATGGCAATAATTCCAAATGGATTTGTCAACTCATTTAGATATTCCTTTATATTGTTGAAGTTGGCATACAGATGTCTGCTATTAAAATGGATTATTGATCATTTGTTTTCCGCGTTGATGGTGTGTTTAAACTGTTCATCAGTGAGGTAGCAGCAGTTATTGCTGATGTTGTAGAATAAATTATTTTCCGGGTCTATATCCTTTTCTAAGTCTAGAACATTATGGTCTGTGTATTGAAATATTCTCAGTTCCAGATTATCATAAACAGAATTCCAATGAGTTATATTGATATTGTTGCCGGATGCAGATGAAGTTCTTTTAGACTGTGCCATGTGTTGTGTTGTGTGTCACGTCACATGTGTATTCATACCTCCAGTGTAGCTGTGGGAAAGACTTGAAGAAGCTAGATTACGAAGAGAGGTGACTTTTAGTGAACAGCAGTATGGCTTCAAGCTGAGAAAGCGCTCTACATGTGTGATGTTTGCTTTGAGAGTGTTGATGCAGAAGTACAGAGAAAATCAAAAGGAGTAATGGTTGGGGCAGGACATGTATAAGGATGGTGAGACAGTGGCGAGGTGGGTGGTAAGAGTGACAGATGGGTTTAAGATGGATAAAGATTTTAAGATTTCCATTGAGAGTGACGATAAAGGAGAAGATTAGAATTAGATCAGAGGGACAAGTAGGGTTAGAAAAGCAATGCTGTGATGGTTTGGACATATGCAGAAGAGGCACTGTAAATATATTGGATGAAGGAGGTTGAACATGGAGCTACCAGGCAGGAGGAATAGAGGAAGACAACACAGTAGGTTCGTGGATATGTAAATATGTACGTATACCCCAGACATGATGTTTTTATATGTTGGGAAGACATCTGCTATGGCCTAAATATATTCAACTTTAATTGAAATTACACAACTAAACTATTACCTATAGGCAACACCTACATCCCATAAATTTATAGAACAGTTTTCTTTGGCAGCATTTGTTAAGAATCCAGTCCTTCAGTTCCAATACAGAAGAGGGCTGATAGTGTTTTCTTGAAAGTCTATCTTTGGCATTCGTATTTTCTAAAGTAGTCCTCTGGCCATAAGTAAAGTCACCTCCAGTATCTACTCTTATGATGTGAACAATGAATGAAAACAAGACAACCAAATTAAGAAAGAAAGAAAACATTTAAAACTGTCTTTCAGGCGATTTTATTGTATTTTGGGATGTTTCATGTGTCCAGTCTAAACCATAATCCAGCACATTTCACATGGAGAAGTACATCACTCAAAATAATGAATGAACGCACCACAATAATCAGAAGCACATCAGCTTTTGAGGGTTTCTCTCTGATCTTTTGTTCATTGCCTTCCAATCACATCCTGCAAACAGGCAAAGGATAATCAGAACATGCTGCTACAGAAGTCTGGGATGTCTAAATGTTGGATACTAACACGCAATCCAAGCATTCTCTCTACGGCTAAAATTACATTTATTCAACAACATGACCACGAAATCTGCAAGAGGACTGATGTTACATCTGTACGCATATCCTTGGTGTGTCTGAAAGGTAAATGTCCTCGGTTGCTCTTTAACGACTTGGTGTGAGGACACCAGTCGTGTTCTTTCTTCTTTGTTTTTGTCACTTCCTTTTGTTGTGTTCCTGTCTTTCTGTGGGTTTCTTTTCAGTGTCCAGGGTAACATCCTCTCTTGAGAAGTAAACAGAAAGAGATGTTGGAATCTGTGATGTCATTATATAATATACTTCACTTTTTAGCATCAGAATTTCCTCTTTAGGAGTATAAGGTGTCATAATCATTCCTGATAATCCATTGCTTTCATGTATTTGTAATTATAATTTACATTATTAAAAGCAAAGCAGTTATCAACTCAATGTCCTGGAGGAAGTTATATATAAAACAGTGCATATCCTGTCAACACATTTAATGACTTAAACTTTCATCTTACAAAAATTCATAAATGCAGCAGATGGCAGGTTACATAGTAATAGCTGAATCTCACCTTGACTATGGGGGTGTTTTCATTTAAGACACTGTAAAAACAGGAAAAAGATGCAGATAAATTAATAACAATGGCTCAATTTATTAATGAAATAATACAAAAAAAACCCATAAAAACAAATCACACATGTGGTCCATTTTTTTAAAAAGTGAGAACTCTGTGTAATGTAAATAAAAGAAGAATAAAATCATTATTAATGAGTTTAAAGACTATATAATTAGGACAAAGACAACATGCTCAATATTGAAACTGACACTGCAAAATGTTGTTTAGAAAAACTCTCTTCTCATTTTGGATTTACAGCTGCATCACTGCTTTTTTTTTAAACCACCCGACAGATATTCTCCCTTTCTTGGTTGATAATGAATGAAACAGCTCTTTGTTTCCTTTGGGGTTTATTTCATTTTAAAATAGACCAAACTTCTTTTCAGGCCTGGACTGTTGGCAGCCCAGTTTAGACTTTTTTTTTTACTACACAGATATCCTCCTAACATGTGGAAAGACCTTGAAAGTAACTAAGTACTTCAAAACTTGTATATATTCAGATATATTGTTCCCGAGAGCGTGATCTTCCGAAACATTTTATAATGGTCTTTTCCCTGTGCATGATTTTCTCTGGGTTCCCCAAATCTTTACTCTTAGGATTAAAAAAAGTAACATTCCAAAATTATTCTTAACTTCATGCTGAACTTTTTGAACTATTTGACCAAACAATGTCTTATCGAGGGGGTTAACCTCTTCCCATCTTCATTTATGAAACAGAAAGTTGTATAAAAATCCTATTCTAGCTTTTTAAACATGCTGCTGATTTCAAATACAAAATGTTTTACATTTTATATGCTTATGTACGTTTTTCATTGTATTATATTTTACACTGTATGCGATTTTTAAAATTTTGTTAATATTCAGCTTTCATTTGTTAGTTTCTAAGTCAAGACCTATAATGAAATGTCTAAGTGATAGCACCAAACCAACATGTAGTTAATAAAAAAAAGTATTAAATACAACTTACACCAGTGTATACTCCTTATTCTGCTCCGTGTGGAAAAGAGATTAGCACAAAGGCGAGAAAGTAATTAGGCATGAGAGTTAAAATCATTTTAAAGGCATTTATATAAATTTCGAGAAGTCTTTGAGGCTCTACAAGGTAAAAAAAAATACCTTCAGGCTTGGGGTGCATGAGATTCAGTGGGAGCTCCACTGTGACATCACTGCAGAGAAAAATGAGCCAAATAATGTGAATGCATGCAATCATCACTTCTGTATGGATTGTGATAATATTGCTACTAAATATTACTCACCTGGAGGTGAGGCCACCCAGCAGACTACATGGAGAAAAGAGGGAAAATGTAAGCCAGCCTTTGCCGTTTCATTCTGTTTAATCTTGAACAGGGTTTACTTATGTCAAAAAATACTTACCCTCCTCCAGCCACCATGAGGTTAATTTTAATCTTGTAGGAAACCAGGATACCCAGCACCTCTTTTTCTACTCCCTGCCGCAGCCTGTGGAGGATGAAACGCAAGAATTTGAAGGATTAGAGGGGTTTAAATTAGCTGAGTGTACTACCGTAAGATATTGCGGACACTGAACAAGAATGCGGCTGGAAATGTGAAGCAACAAAGAACCGACAGAGAAGAGAGTTTCGCCCAAACTTTACACCAGTGTGCACTTACATGGTGGTGGAGGCCAAGTTGGTGTCCTCGTCCTTCAGTCGACCGTCCAGCGCCAAACCTCTTTTCTCCTTGTTATCAGTGAGCAGAGGTGTGATGGTCAGAGTGTTGTCGAAGGTGCCGTTAGAGTCCACCGTCTCTCTGCAGAGAGTGAAAAGAAACACATAAGCAGATTGACCCAATTTTATATTTTCATTTTGCTTCTGTGACATTTGCTGTGCTTTCAGTTTTCTGCTCACATACCCGAACTCTTGGTTAAGAACACACTTGGTGTATTTGTCTGCTGAGTAGAGGACGATGTCTGTAGTTTGGTCCACTATTGCAGGGAGGAAGATATAGAAAAATGTTATTTCTTTATATAATTTTTAAGATTTATTACAGTATTTCAGTGAATAGAGGTACCCACCAGTGATTTTAATTTTCTTGACTGTTTTGTTGCTCTCGTTTTTGATTTTGATCTTGATTGGGATCGCTTCACCATGAAAGTAGAGCTGCGGCAAAACAGAAGAGAGATTTTAATTGGTTCACTGCACAGCTCCCATTTCAACAGGGTGAAGCTGAAAATTAGGGAAGTAAAATTTTGCTGCCGTACATCTTTCTCCATTGAAGCTTCTAGATGAACGGGCTTGTCAGACATAATAAAGCTTTTGCAGATTTCAGCCTTGGGCCCGGCGCCCACCTGAGACGGGGCGTACTGGATTTTGCGAATGATGAGACGGGCGGTGTCCCTGTGAGGGCGAAGGAGAGGGAAGGAAGAAGAGATGAGGTGAGGAAAAATGAAATGGAACAAAGAGAGGCGAGATAGCAAGGCAAAGACACTAGTGGAAGTAAACTCACTTCTTTTCAATCTTTTCATCGGGGTTGTTCTTTTCATTGGCAAGATAAGTTTTGACCTCAAAGTCAACACCACAAGCCTGCAAAGTACAGTGAAGTTGTAAACAGCTGATATTTAAACAAGTGACATTCTTGCCTATATACTCTAAGGTAAAGGGATGCCTCACCTTTCCCTTGTCATCAGGTCCAGGCTGCAGAGAGACTGAGCAGGGTAGGTTGTTTGGAATCTATGGAGATAAAAGATTTATAAGAAAACACAAGAGCTACTTCCATGAAATTACAAAATAAAGCATAATTTTAGATATTCAGGAAGAAAAAAATTGTTAACTTGAGCTTTTCCTCGTTAAGAAAAAATATATAAATGTCTATTAAATACTCAGTATTAAAGTGGACTAACGTCATGTGTCATTAAATGTTACATCCACAATTTCTAAAAAAAACAAAAAACCTCTTTCTGACATGGCTGAGGTCATAAACTGCTTGTCGTGCTTAATTTTGTGGTCCTGAGTCACACACCTCAAAAGAGAAAGGGTGTGCGTTGTCTCCTGCCTTCTTCAGCAGGGTGTCGTGCATGGCGCTCAAGGCAGGCTTCTCGCCATTAGGATAGATTTGGATTTGCTGTAACCAGATGTCCTTCCTGAAGCACAGGCCCATCACATCCAGGTCATCACTACCATAACGGAAGGCACATGCCAGCTGCACGAACACTGCAGACAGGTGTAATTACATCAGTTACTTCACAATGATTGGCAAAAGTTTCTATTTATAGAACTGAACCCAATTTAAAACGGCGCTTATGTGATGCTACCTTTTCTGTCTCCGAAATCTGCTGGGTCCAGCTTTACGACGCCGTCTGCAAGGGAGCAGGATTACAGGCACAGTTATTGTCTTCATAATGACTGTGCATTTGCAGACACACACACAAATACAGAAAAAACACTCTGTAATAGGAACGTACCAACTCTGTCCACTTTGTCCACATGATCCACATAGTCTCTCTTCCCAAGGTAGAGGGTCAGCTGTCACATTGAAGAAGGGAAAGCGTAGTGTTTCAGAACCTTTTGAGTTTTACCCCTTTTTCAGTTTATTAAAAAAACATTTTAAGAAAAGAGAGCATACCCCTCCGTTTCCACTGGTCTTCTTGAAAACCCTGTGAAGCAAAAAGGAGAAACACCACTCACCTTAAAACTCAACCTTTAAATGAACCTTTTTGTATAAATTACAGTTAAAATATTAACCTCCTTATCCTGGCAACCAGGGCAGAAATAAGTGTGTGAAATGTTGAATAAAGCTGGAGAACCTGTGCTTTTAAAAGAAGAGTACATCCACTGACATCCACTGATGGAGTTACTGTCAGGCTTAACAAGATAAAATAGTGATTAAATTTGGATCCTGTGGGTAAATTCGGTTTCTTGGCAAATGACAGAAGGGCTGGTAATCCTTTATTCCTCGTTATCCAGTTAGTAATAGCTAAGTGTGGAGCTGCTTTACCTCATCAAGCCCGGATTGAGAGGCTGGCTCAGGTGAGGGAGCTACAAATGGTGTAAGAGGGTTCCCCAAATAACCGATTACCACTGTCATCAAATAAAGCTCAGAGCTGTGTTACCACATTTGAAAGAGCACGTTGAGAGACTAAGCCTTTTACAGACCTTAAATAAATACTTTAAAACGAATTGTCCCTTTTAGGAGTTGGCTGACCATCCTGTCTACAACTCCACAAATGTCAAAGAGATCAGGATTTTTATCAACTCTTCAGCCCCTGTCAGATTTCCTTTAGGTAAAAGGGAAACATCTTTCCACTAACAATAACTTTGGATTGTTATATTTGTTGAGTATGAGAGAGAGAGAGATCTTTAAATAGAGTTTGATTAGAATCAGCAGTTCCTCTGGGACATAAAGATAAAAACAAAATGTATCCAGTACTTACTTTGCCATCTCTAGAAGGTTTTTGGAAGTATTCTGTTGGAAGAAAGGTGAAAAAAACAAACAAATTATCAAAAAGTGATCAGGAGGTCACAGATCTATAACTGACAGCTCTCTGGCAGCTGGAGTGATGCTTTCATTTGAGGGCACAGAGGGTTAATCCTCTGCAATAAGATTACGCCACTGGTGTTAGGACTCTTCCACCAAACTGGTGTTTCTCTGTCCGCTAACTGACCCCCGTGACCTCACAACAAACAACCAAAGATTTACATTGCACACATGGTTATGTCACAGTATGTTTCTCCTAAAAGTGCCAAAGTCTTTGGACTATTCAAGGAACACTAAATGGATAAAACCCATTCATTACCTTTGATAGCATTCCAGGACTTAAGAGTCCCTAGGTGTTGACTTTAGCCCTCTATAGCTCCTAAATAAAGATTAGTCCTGAAGGGTTAAGAGCACTACAAGCATTTAATTAAATACGTATTTTCAAACAACTTCCAACATAATCTCCAGTCTTCAGGTTGTTTGGTCTTATATATTTTTGAACATCACATCATATTTCTCTTTAAAACTTTGGTTTTCCTTCTATTGACACCTACTGTCTCAACTCAAAGAGTAATCGAGTAAAGCAAGTAAAATCTTCAGTAGTTGCTGTCAGTACAGGTGCTTGTACTGACAGCAACTATAAACATCAGCAGTAAGGAGAAAGGTGCTCGTACTGACATTTTCAAATCATTGGCAGCTACAATAGACAGTGCAAGAGGGGATACAGTCTTTACACACAATTTACCCCTTTAGTTAGCTGTGTTAGGCTTAAAAAGTTCCAATCTCATATACAAATAGTATGGATGAATTCAAACAATAACAATAAAGTCTTGGTTAATTACCCAGATGCCTTCAGTCTAAAGTTGCTTTGGGCTACAGTTACTTATTTCAGTGCCATGAGCAGGTACAGCAGCTTCCTGCCACTCTTCTGATTGGCTAATTCTGTGCAATTTCAGAGCACTATATTTAAATCCTTATTGGTCGATTACTCTATTTTACAGTGATTAAATAGCATTCTCGTCTGCAGATAACTTAGTAGACATACTGAAGGCCACAGAAAGCAGTTGTTTTTGTTACATATGTACTATTGTAGCATCTACCTTACAATATAAAGCACCTTGAAGTGACTGTTGTTGTGATTTGCTGCTGTATAAGTAAAATTGAATTGAAAATTGAATTGAATTGAACTTGCACTCTTATTTTCTTCTTATTTTGCATTATTTTGCCTCTTTTTACCTGGCCCCCATATATACGTATATACTGTAATGACTTCCATCATCCTTATTCAACCCCACAGTGGAGCATAACTCAATGATTTTCACCATTGCACCACTTGACCTTTGACATCCATCCATTTTCATAGCCACTTATCCAATTTAAGGTTGCGGGGGGCTATCAGGCATAAAACTGTACCTCATAATTAGTTTCACCACTACACATCCATCCTTTCATTCATTCATCTGTGAATATGAAGACTTCTTACCTCTTCTTAGTAGTCTGGGACTGTGGTGGAGGATGTCAGGATAAGTTGAGAGTGCAGTCTACAGCTGAGCTCCCTTTTTATACCTGCCTCCCTCTGTGCATCCTTCAGGCTTAGTCAGTTCACTATTGCTGTTGTTGCCTCCTTCGTAATCCTGTTAAGCAATCAGAGAGCAGCTTTTTTGGACTACAAAAGGTGCAGCCATCTAAATCACAGGGACAGAAATACAACCTCACAGTCGCCACGCGGCTGTAGTAGGCCGATAATCCCCCTCTGCACCTCCACAAATCAACTAATCAAATCTCCTTTGATTCAGAAAGCACAACAAACCAGGACATTTAAAATCAACGTTTTTTTCTCTGATGGATTTTTTTCCTATCAAAAAAATTGTGTTGAACATCTTAATAGCTTGCACTAAAAACTTCATCTGTGAGCAGCACCTTTATCTGTAAATACAGGTTAGAAAAATAATACATAGATACCAAGCTTTCTTTTTTTCTTTTACAATCATGCTCATAAAAAAACAAACATTTTAAAAATATATCAGATTCAAGAGTATTGCTATATGCTTGATAGGGAGACGCAATAATAAACTAACTTATATGATAAAGGATTCAGATGTTTTCTTATTTTAAGCCTGTGTGCAGCCGTGTGAAGATTCCTAGTACTCCAGTCTGTCTGCTCTCAGCAGATTAACAGTTCCCTCTCCCAATATGGTACAGATGACGGGAGTATCAACGGTGAGGTCAGAATAAGCTTTCTTATTCAACAGTGTCTAAGTAACGTGCCAAAGATTAAGGAGAATCACCAGAATCCCCTTTGACCCTTGAAAACCTGCTGATCCTCCAACAGGTCCGTTATAACTAGCTTATGTTAAAAGAATGAAGAACACAGGAATGTAAACTAATACATTTTAGGATTGATGGGGATACTAGGGAATATTTTTTAGTTAAAAAAGATCCTTGATTATGAGACAGAAAGCTTTAAAAATGTAGTAAATGTTAATATAGTGTTTTTATTGCATCCAAAGGATGACAAGACCTTTGCTGGAGTTAAGCCGAGGTTAACAGAGACCTTTAGGCCACCTGGACACCCCACAAGTCAGGGGTTACTGTGTTGTACCAAACATGGCTTAACGTAGTCCTTAATGACAATCATAATCCTGGTGAGGTGTTCTGCACAGCCTTTATGAGCTTTAGCATTTTCCAGGTTTTGTTTTCTTTATTTGTCTGACGCAATGGGAAGATCTGACGCCAAGAGGGAGAGGTTACTTAATGCCTTCGCCACGTTGGACTTTAACCACATGTATTCTTGATCTGGGTGAGATGAAATAAAACAGAAATAGTAGGTACAGGTTTTATCAGTCACTTTGGCTTCAGACTAATCACTGATTGTGCTGCCATGCTTCTTGGAAACTGTGTCTCTGGCTTGCGCCCTTTAAATCATCAACCTAAACACAATGTGACAGAGCGATTGCCTCTAAGAAGGATCGCCCTGTAGGACAAACACACTCATTTGTATCCAAAGAAATGGTGGAAAAAAGTATCTTTGCCTTTTGAATATCTAATAATGGTATATGTCTGGCATTAGACAAACAGAAAATATGTTTTTTAATAGTATTTAACTTTAATTTAAGCAAGAAAGTGGGTGTGTGGAGATTTAAAATCCCATCTGCAGAAGTGGCTTGGCCTTATTAGGCAGCAGTTTGATCAACAGCAGTTGCTTAGACACAATACACACATAAATACTCAGAAGAAACAAAATGTTAGTATAGTACACAGATCTTATCTTTGAAACAGATTTAGTCTGAGTAGTTTTTGATTGGTTGGAAACTCGAATCAAAGGAGAAAATGAGACAAAGAAGTGGGTTAAAGAGAGAAAAACAGAAATACATTCCCTATCTACTTAATGTATTCTAAAACTTCATATAATAGATGCTAATTAAATGGCATCACTGTACCTGCAGTGGTTGATTATGTTCAGACAGCTTCTTGAGCCCTGGAGACATATTTGCATGCAGTATAATTACTGCTCTTAAATCATGCTGTGAGTGTTCCAGTGGCCTAAATTCATTTTATTTATGTGAACATTTGAACCAATTCTCCTAATACAAGCTTATGTATCCTATTTTGGGAAACGGTGCCATAGGTCAATAGGCATAAATAACATGCCTGAAAAAAGAAGTATATGTGGTGTAACAGGTGCTGAAACAAGTGTGTTTGTTTCAGCACCTGATCGATAAAGACCGAGTCGGTGCTGCTCGTGCTCTTGAGAGGCTTTATTTGGGACCAGCTGACTGAAGGCACTGACGGAGGCGGCTGAATCTTTTTAAGGCACACACTCCAGGCTAAACAGACTAGTAATTATGAGGAGTGTCTGATGAGGGGAATCAGCCAAAGGCCAAATCCAGCTTAATCAATTATTTATGGGCTAGGACAGAATGAAATGACACGAGGTAAGGCACACGATATGAAGTATAAATAAACATAAGCAAGACAACATTACATGAGCTCAGATAAAACATTAGGCAAAGGAAACAAATTTAAAACATATATATTTATCTGTTTAGGAGCTTTTCCATTAATTATGAGTTATGTGATGAAGACACTTTTTTAAATAGTTGAATTACCTGTGAAGCAAAGCAACAACTGCCCCGGGGCTCGGCACCCTCCGGGAATCCAAAAGGCCAGTTTCATTGTATGCCAAATGATTTCTGCTGATTTTATTTATGGACTTTGCTGCAAATACAACTAATATATAAACAAATATCTAAATAAATAGGTAAATAAATAAATTACCAAAGTATTGACTAACCTGCTGGCTGTGGGATGAGAAAGACTATGAGTCAGATAACATTTTTTTTTAAGACATTATCAATCTTCATGGTTTTCTACAGGTTTCCAAGTTCAATATATATATATATATATATGTATATATATATATATATATATATATATATATATATATATATATATATATATATATATATATATATATATATATAGCATCTATAGCAGATGCTAATTTATAGTTTACCGCGTGAGCATCACATTATGTGGACAAAAGTACTGGGCCACCTGCAGAGCACAGTGTTAGTGCTGAAGTTGGAACTTTGCAGTTCGTCAGAGGCTCTGCGACTTTTTATGTATTCAGTGACCCCCTCTCTGTAAATTTACGTGGTCCTCTACTCGCTAGCTGAGCTGCTGTGAATGCTTTCTGAACCTTTCCACTCTGCAGTGATACCACGTACAGCCAGGTCTGCATAAAGAAAAACAATCAGCAGTGCTGCATGTGACAATTAAAAGCTATACTTCAGCCATTAGCAGGGGTCAAAGTAGGCATTCATTTTAGTTGAATCCTTGAATATCTCATATCTTAATTATGTCTCTCTTAATTATGTTCTTACCACCTTCCTCAGTCTCTTCTTCACTTCTCCACAGCTGGTACTAGCTATAGAAACCCTTTGTGATTGTGAGGGCTTGTTAGTTGTTGACAGCTAGCATGTCTGTTAATTTAACACATTTTATTCCATTTCTAGTTTCTTTTTCTCTCTTTTCAGCCACAGCTTTAGGCTTTTGTTTGTCTGTCTTTAATCACTGTTATACACTTACACCTACACCTAAAATGTACACGAGCGCACAGGGATGAAGGGGGCGGGACGGTTGCGATAAGAGATTTAATTGGTCAATCCAGTGTCAGCGCTGCCCTTCCTATAATTAGTTAAGACAGTTTTCTTATATATTGATACAGTGTGTTTTTTATAGACTTGGAATGTAAATGTGCCTGTCTTTAAAGGACTTTGGGTCACCTTCGGTTATTTAAATGTGCTATAGGTGAAAATATTTTTTCACTAAAAAAGATAATTTTTTATTTAACACAGTTCATTGGGATACAGTGGGGTTAGGTTAATTGGTGATTCCAAATTGCCCATAGGTGGGAATGTGAGTGTGAATTATTGGCTGTCTCTGTGCATTAGCCCTGTGACAGACCTGTCATTGCAGAATTGCGGAAGAGAATGGATGGATGGATGGACAGTAGGATACATACTGGACTTTGAAGATAGAAACAAAGATACTGATGCCAGTGTTGGTACCAATACTATCGATATTTGGATCAATCTGCTGGTAGAGCTTCAGCTGTGGGATATTTTTCCATCTTTACATGTCATTAAATTAATCTTTCCTCCCTCATACCATGTCAATAACAATCATACATGCATTCATTAATTCAGTGTTATACGCCTCTTACAATGACACCTCTATCTTCAGCTGTGCTGCCCCTAGATTTCAGTAATGCCTCTGCTTCCTCATGTTCACGTGCTTCTGATGCCAAAGGGTGATCCGCAGGTGACTCATCGTATACTGAGTTTCACGCGCCATCTAGCGGGTCCAGTGGCATATTTCCATACAGCTTTCAATTTTATTTATTTATTTATTTTTTGTACACCTGTTTCATAGATAATCTTCCGGTATCTTATGACTAACGATCAGTGTCAGCGATGTGAGATTTAAAGTTAATAAATGATAATACAAATATAATATTATTGCGCAGAGTTCGTCAGTCTCCGCCTTTGCCAAATATTCCTTGATAACAGCAAGCCGAGTGATTTGATCCTTATTTCGTCTGGTCACAGGAATGATGATGATAATGTAGGCTTGTGTAAGTGTAAAGCGGCCAACTTCCTTTGGCTTTGACGTCAGGTGAAGCATACCCCACCATCCTGGTCCAGAGCAGAAGTGCATCTGCTGAGGTGCGCACTCAGCGCGCCGCTCTGCCTATCCGGACACTGCAGTGGAGGTTACCGTGCCATCTCTGCGGCTGCAGTACACCACGTCCCGCTGCGGACTTTCCGCGTACCAGTGAGGACAGGGCAGAACAAGGAAGCGCTAAAAAGCCATGGCCGAGTCCAACCCGCTACGGGGGTTCCCCCGTCTGCGCCGGGCCGCGGTAAGATCCGCCGGGAGGTGGGAGGCTTTAAACGGGGTGGCGAGAATGAGGATGCTGCAGCGGAAAGATAGACGAGCTTTTCTTAAGACTGTTAGGTTTTGCGACACAGACGCTGGGATGTGTTCGCACCGCATTACATATTTAACACGCCTCCCGGTTAAGAAAAGGGGTCGCAGTTGGACGGCAGTTCAGTGTTAAAGAGCCTGTGTCGGGGACCAGGACAGGCCAATGACAAATGTTTGGGCTGTAACTGCAGGTGCAGAACAACAAGAGGCTGTATCAGCTCTGGCTCTGCAGTCTGCACACACAGAGGGATCAAGTTGTGCAGCTTTATGTAACACATTTTGAAACCTGTGTATTTAAAGTACTCACACAAATCTCTGTGCAGTTGTTTGGTGCAGATGTGCCTACAAGTCTGCAGCTATCAAGTTACCTCCATCATGGCTGCTGTATTAGTAAATATCAAGAGGGACTGTGTGCAGTTGGGTGATTATTTACCTGGGACATTTGTAGTGTGCGCAGAGTATCAGTCTGTGTATTTGGTGTCCAAAAAAGCTCCACAGCTATAGCTGATAACAGACTTGATGCCTTTTAATGCGCTTTAAAAAAAAACCCCAATGAGGCATCCTTGAGGTTTTGCTTGTGTATTAGATTACACTGCACACATCAGTAGATGAGCAACTGAAAATAATGCATCATGAGACACAGATAGGCTTCCCTCCAGGTTTCTCAGATTTGAAAGAGACTTACATTATATATAGAAGTCTTCTCCATTTTTTATTAATTCCTCAGCCTCATTTTATCTGAGCCTGCACACAGGAGAGGGAAACTGGATAACTGGAAACACTGGCAGGCTTATGAAGAAAGAGTAAACATGCTTGATGACTAACCCTGTAACATGTGGAAAAAGTAATACTTCAGTGGCAACAGAAGGTGTGGCATTCTTTGGGTTTGTACAGTGGATACTGTTTACAGTCTGTGGTGTGAGAGGAGAGATGTGGACAGGTGATGTGAAAAAGAGAGAAGAGTGACCATAGAGCAAAGTGAGCCAGAGGAGCTGACCGTAAGACCTTCTGAAGTGCTGCAGAGGCTGAAAGACACCCCGGATTGACACAGAGGGATGCTGAGGCTGTGTTGAGCTTTGCTAGACTCCGTGACAAACAACATCCAGCTGTCAGTGACTCTGAATGACTCGTCTGACTTTTCTCATCCCTCTCACACTGCAGTCCTCAGATAATGCAGGAATAAATCCTTAAAACTCTGGTTACCACATTGTTACACTGTTGTTTTTTCTGTCCCAAGAATTAGAGTTTGTTCACATTTCTGAATAAGACTGCTTTAGACTTCATTAGAAACCAATTAGTCCACCTAGTAGTAGTTAATTACATTGGCCCCTCTCAAGTAGCTACCAGAAATTGACTGCTGTGCTTGTACACGAAGAGGGCCTTTTCACATATTAGATATTGCATTTGGACATGTTGCAGCACATTTTTTCTTTAATTCTGGGGTTGTCAATCTGTGGGGTGAGCCCCTTTAGCAGGACACATAACCACTGCAGGGGGAGCATGAAAAACATGGGAAAAATATTGCTTGTGCTAAATAATAAGCTAAATGCTTATCTTTATTTCACAAACATTTAACATACCAATCATTTCTTTAAATGACTGATAAAGTGAGGTAATGATATCGTTTCTTCTTTCAGACCTCATTTCCAGGCAATCTACATTTGATCCTGGTGCTCAACCCCAGCAGTTTGTTAAGCTCTGCCCCAAGTCCATCATCGAGCACCGACCTGGGCTTTCGCTTCAGTCAGGATGACTTTCTGTTAAAGATGCCGGTGAGAGAAGGGGTTAAAAACTAGAGCACTCCTGTGCATGTATATTTAATTTTGTCACCTTTTAAAATGCCAGCTGCAGTGCAACACTGGCCAGGTAACAGCCAGATGCCTCGTGTTTGTGTTTTCTAGGTGGTGATGCTGCGTTCAGTTGGCGACCTGCTGCGCTACATTGATGAAAATCACTTGACAACAGACTTCACTGCAAAAGTGCAGTTCTGCCAAAGCGACTGGGTCGTCCTCCGCACAGTACGCACTTCAGATACTAGATAATCCACTTTATCTAGGCATGTTTTCTGTCATGCTAATTCTGTTAGTATCCAGGACAACTATCTATGCTGCTAAATTTAACAGGCCATGATAGCCTGTTCTGGGAATGTAAAAATGTGTCTTTATAAATATTCTAAGCCTTCATTTTTGATCTTTTACTTTATGTTTAATTCTTTTGTATTATATACTCACGTGAAACAGGTTTTCATATGCAGTCATGTGAAAAACTAAGTACACGTTTAGCGCTTCCTTTGGAGTTAAAAGGTTAAGTACAATCCGCGTACCACTAAACAAATGCACTTGATTAATTGATAATTGGCAAGTGTAACCAACTCTTATAAAAGGAGCATTTAAGTGGTTGTAAACACTATGCTATCCTCTTCCCAGGAGATGAGTCTTAGCAAATTCACCCCAAGATCAGACATTGCAATGCTCAGAGAATCTTTAATAAACCCAAGAGCTATATCTCAGACTCTATGGGCTCCAGTTAGCATGTGAAATTTGGAGCTACAGGACCCAGGCACCTTGAAGTCAAGTGTGAGGCCATTTATCCCAAAAATAAATAAATAGGTCATGCAACAAGACAATGATCCCGAGAACAGCAACAAATCTACAACAGAATGGCTAAAAAAGAAAAGAATGAACGTGTTGCAATGGCCCAGTCAAAGCCCACACTTCAACTTAATTAAAATGCTGTGTTGTGACCTTAAGAGAGCTGTGCAAAAACAAATTCCTGCAAACCTCAATCGTTGTGACAAAGAGTGGACCAAAATGTGGGAGTTGATAAAGTCATACAAAAAACTTCAAGTTATTGCTGCTAAAGGTTGTTCCACAAGCTCCTGAATCATTAGGTGTGCTTAGTTTTTCCACATATTTATATGCCTAATTTTGAGAACCATCAAAAAACTGAAATACAAATAATTTATTTCTGTTTTTTTCTTCTTTTTTTTGGTTTGGGTGAAAATGTGTAATCCTGCAGTCCATTGAGACGTTTGCAGTGACAGTTAAAGAGATTGCTCAGCTGCTCCAGAGGTTCGGATCAGAGCTGTCAGACACCGAACTTCCTGATGAAGCTAACGCCATCGAATTCTTGCTGCACTCCCACACACACCGATACCGACAGATGAAGGTGGTGTTTTACTCCCAATCATTTCCTGCCTCTCTCTGCTCATCCACACTGTATCTGTCACTTTCTGTACTTAATCATTCTCTCTCTCTCTTTTTTTGCATCAATTTTGTACTGATCTAGGATGATATCAGGAGTGTGCTGAAAGAAGGACGCCTCCTGCTGTCAAACCTGGAAACTGTCAAAGCTTCTAAAAGAGATGCAGAGGAGGAGAGGGAAATACAAGCAGACATGGACACTGTTAAAAGGTAAACCATCAGAGGATAAGTGAAGCTCAGCTTGAGTATGAAAGACACGCTCTGAGTTTAATACCCTTTTTTAATGTTATTAAATCGTTCTTTTAGTAGACAGTTGTATCATGCGGCGTGTGTGTTTTAGGCTCCTGGCACAGCTCGGAGACATGGAGGAGGCATTTGATGGCTTCTTTGAGAAACACCACCTGAAGCTGCAGCAGTACCTCCAGCTGCTACACTATGAAAGTAGTTTCCAGCAGGTGTGATAAGTGGTGCCGATGTCTTTTCACGAGTCGTAGCAGTTCATGATCTCAGTCACACTGTTTTGTATTTGGTATCGTGTGTGTAGATGGAGGAGGTCCTGGAGCGGCTCTCTGCCCAGGAGAAGGAGATTCCCTCTTTGGGGCACACAGTGGTTCAGACAGAACAGTTACTTAAAGACCTGGATACACTGGACAAACGTGCTCAGGTGACACACATGCACACACACAATTAACATCTCACATGTGACTTGAAGAAATTAAGCAAGTGGGCCAAAATGTATATCTGTTTATCCAAAATAGCATTTATTCTCCTTCAGCAGTAATCTGCTGAAGGAGAATATGTGGAAAGCTCATATTCTCAATGCTCATATATTGAATACTTGCAGGCAGCGAGAGCAGCGGCAATCACCCTCACAAGCAAACACACAATACCAGACAAATCTACCTTCCCTTCCATGTGGACACATAGGAAGCCTGAGGCAGGGAGAGCAGCAGGCGAAGTCATTTCAGTGATATCTGTAACTGGGTTATATACCCATGATGTCTATTCTGGCTGCTGGCTATCAAAACCAATTCGCTTTGGTGCACAACCTAGCATTCCACAGATTCTTCTAAACTTCAGCTATATGCACTTACTTCAAACCATCATGAGAACTCTCAATATTGTGTTGGTAAAGTGCAATTTGTGTTCTGGCCAAAAACAACTATGAACTCCAGCAAATATGACGTCATATCTCTCCAAGCACTTGCAAAGGCATTCTGCTAGCAGAAAACTAGTAGCAAGAGACCTCCGCACACAGAGTGGGTCAAAGTGGGATTTTAATTACTCGTCCACACATAGCGTGGTGTCGAGAGGACCCGTATGCAGGACCCAGACACAAACAAATCAAGAAAATGCAATCCTTTTATATTTCTGTTGCAAAGACCAAAAATAGACACCACCATGAAAAAATGAGGATTAGAAAGACAGGAGTGCAATAGATGGTTTGACAAGGACAAGAGGGAAAAGCATAACTATACATAGGTGAGAATGATGAGACACAGGTGGAAACAGTCCACAGCAGGTAGAAACTATGAGGGTTTGGGGAGACGATTATATGATGGAAATAGCCTTCAGAGTTAAACAGCTAAAAACTAAATAATTAACATTAAGATATGAAAACTAACACCAAGTCTGACAAAGACAGGAGAACACAGGAGGAGGGAGAAACTAGATGCACAACAAAACTAACCAAAACATAACAAAGCCAACATAACACCCTTATGGCTTTTGGCAGGCTTTTCTTATAATTTATACTGATGGAGTTTGCATGTTGTTCAGGTTCGTTCTTGTCTGAGCTTTTTGTCATTAAAACCTCAAACCTCTGTCTCTGCTTGAATCAGGAGGAGATGGCTCGTGCCCAGGTGTTGATTCTACACGGTCACCAGTTGGCTGCAAACCACCACTACGCCCTGGCGCTCATCATCCAGCGCTGCAATGAGCTGCGACATCACTGTGATGTCATCACCATCGCCATACGCACCAAGAGGGCCTCGCTCACTCGAACACGAGACCTGCTGGGCCGCCTTGAGGAGGTAAAAATGTTCACAGGCCACTCTCACATGTGCAGAAATGCAAAGATGTGTGCATACAAACTTAAATTAAAACAGCAAAATTAATACACATGATTGTGCATTTTTGACTGAATGATCTACTTGTGAATCTTCCTCTTGCTATTAATGAAAATCAGGTCATTTTTATTTATACAGCCCCAAATCACAAATATGCCTCTATTTATAGTTGTCTATAAATCTATAAATCTCTAGGCTCTTCTGTCCTTGAGAAAAATTTGACAAAGAAAAATCTCTCATCTGCAAGTCAGTTGTTGACTGAAGCAAATATTTGCTCTGTTAGCAATCATTCACCTTTCTTGTAGCACAAAGTGTTGCCATGGAATCGGTCTTGTATTTAGCAGTCTTTTGTGAGCAGGCTCTTCGCTGGTGTGACGAGGGCGCCTATCTGCTGGCCAGCCAGATGGTGGACAAGTTCCAAACCAGAGAAGGAGCTCAGGAAGCATTGCAGTACCTCAGCTGCCACCAGGAGAGGGCGCCATCAGCCATGAAAAACAACCAGGATACTCTCAGCTTTGAGTTTCAAGCCATACTCACCCCGCAGCTGCAGGTAACCTGAAACTGCTGACACAAACACACATATATTTTACACCACTGTTGTTTACTACAGTAGCTCTGTGTCTGTCCAGTCCCAGGTTTCCATGGTGACAGAGAAGCTGAACTCAATGCAGTGCATGATCAGAAACAGGGAGCAGTGTCTGAGGAAGCTGGCGGACGTGCAGGTCCGACCCATACAGCTGGTGGCCCCTCGGCCAGAACCGGACCAGACTTTCCAGCGTTGCAAGTCACCCCTTTTCTCCCCCAAACATGGTAGACCCTGTTCCATTGCACTCTTCTTAACACATTCTCAACAATTCAATCCTAATGGGGTTTCTCCCTGTTTTGCAGTAGAAAGTATGATAAAGCACAGGAGATATTTTGAGCTATTGAAGAGGTTCATGTCTGTTGTTGAGTAGGATGTTACTTGGGCACAGTTATCTCCCTATCTTACCTCCATGTCCCTCTTGCATTCAACAGTTTAACCAAGCTTTGGTCTTGACTGTGCTCTAAAGGTCTTGAGCTGTTGCTCTTTTGCCAGCATTTCTTTTTAGTTCTTCCTTATATGTGGGATATCCTCCACAGGTGTAGACTTTAATGTTTTGAACTCCAAGTTCTCCTTTGATCTGCTTCCCGGCAAGAGGGCTGCAAGGAGGAACAACAGCCAACGCAAGGTGTGTGTGTCTATATATATGTACATACAATACGTGTGTGTGTGTGTGTGTGTGCGTGTCTGTGTTTACTCTTTCACTGCAGGAGAAAACTTTGGTGTGTTTGCTTTCATTTGCTTTTTAAATATATTTTTATACATGCACAGCAGACTTGAACTTTGTAGACATTACCCAATGGGAATGCAATATTAAACAATTTTTAATCTCCCAGCATGCACCAGAAAAATATTTCCAGTAGCAGGAGTGTGTCTGAGAAAGGGCAACTTTGGCAAAAGATCTGCAGACTCTCTGTTTATTACATGTGTTTAAAACGCGTATTTTTACTCACTTTTCCATGGAAAGTTTAAGCTAACGTGGTTTGTATGTGTTTCGTCAGATCGAGGTGATGCATGATTACCAAGGCAACCGCAGCTGTCTATATGGACCCAACCCTGAAACTGATTCAGAGGCAGAGGACAGCCCAGAGCAGGTCACACGGTACACAGTCTTAAATGTTAATTGTGACTCTAATGTTGCTAGTTTTTTTAGGTTTATGTGTGTGATCCATTTAGGAGCCTTTTAGCTTCTTCCTGTGCGAGTGTCAGAGCTTACACAGCAGTTTTATATTGTTTTTGTGTCTGTTTATGTTTACGTTCACTCTTTTTAGCCATATTATGAAGGAACTGATAGCTACAGAGAGGATCTATGTGGATGAACTGCTCTCTGTCCTTCTGGTGAGTTAGTTTAAATCATTTGATGGTATTGTTTTGTTTGTTGGATATTTCATAATTTTTATAGATATACATATCAGTATAAAGAATAGTAAGGGGCAGTATTTTAGGTACAGGGGCTTTCTAGATTTCATTTTTAGTCTGGGTAACACTGACAGCATGAGGAGGGAATATCTTAAAGTCTTGGGCAATCTTGAAACCACTGGCTATTACCTGGTTATGATTTAGTTGTTTGTTAGCTTTTCTAGTTTGTCTTCATCAACGTCAACATTAACCAGGGCACAGAAGAACAAGTCTTGGCCAGAGTATCCACGGAGTGGTCATCAGATGACAGGGTTTCCAGACTTGTTTTGTCATTTTGTATTTCTCGATATTTTATTTAAACCTTTCTCCTTTTCTTTGGCTTGCCTTACCATCTCTCCTCACCCTTGACTACCTCTCGCCTCTGCAATTATCAGGGTTACAGGGCAGAAATGGAGGACCCCTCCATGGCTAATCTTCTTCCTGTAGCTTTGCGCAGCCAGAAGGACGTTCTGTTCGGCAACATGCCAGAGATTTACCAGTTCCACAGCAGGCAAGCCGCACACACAAACACACAGAGCTCACAAGCTGTTCCTGTCCCTTTCTGTCTTTTCATGCTGATCCAATTTCCTTTTATGTTCCTCTTGGTTTCTCCTTACAGGATCTTCCTCCAAGATCTGCAGAGTTGCCTGGAGACACCAGAGAGCGTGGGGGCTTGCTTTCTGAAAAGGGTGAGGGAAGACATGATGAAAAACACGAGGACTTTACATGATGTGATATAACACAACATGTTTAAGTGCACATTTGTGTGTGAGCAGAAGGAGAAGTTCCAGGTGTACGAGCGTTACTGCCAAAACAAGCCTCGATCTGTGTTGCTCTGGAGACAGTGTGCTGATTCGCCGTTCTTTCAGGTAGTTGCGCACGTTTAACATGACGCACTCACTTTCACTTTTTGTACTTATGGTACCATATTTGTTCAGAATGTATTTTGATCTCTCCATCCCTGTTCTTTCTTTCTGCAGGAGTGCCAGAAGAAGCTTGATCACAAGTTAGGTCTGGACTCTTACCTCTTGAAACCAGTCCAACGCCTCACCAAGTACCAGCTGCTGCTCAAGGTTTTTTACATTTGAGCTATAAAAACTTATTAATAATGCAGTCCACTCACTGAAATTAATAATTCTGAGTCTGTTGCCAATGTATAATAAAGAAATGTAAATTTTGACTTATAATTTCATTACTAGCCCAAAAAACTTATCGGCTTGCCGATATTTTCGATATTAGATATTTGCTGATCTGTTGCTATTGACATTTATGAAGAAGAGACGCCGGAACACATTTAAACCGTGTTACGAGTAAACCAATACATATGACAAATGTCAGAGAAATCTGTTCACGTTTTGTGTGTCTGGATAAATATCATAATAGCAAATTTTTATAATACTGATGTTCATCAAATATCGGTATGGCTATCGGTCTGTGTATGGGTTAGCTCTAATTACAACCGCTGATAACAAAAACTTTCATATACCTAATGAAGATCAGTATGCTACTAAAGCTTAAAATCAGATATTGTGTTACAAATGAACAATACATGCAACACGTGAACTTTCACTATTTTCACTATTTTCTGGTTTTTTTTTTTTTACTGTCAACTTAGCACGACCCCTGCCAGTCACAAAATATTACAGCAATCAATGTTTTTACAACATGCGATTATGTAAAAAAATCCTAACTTTCTCATGATTTACAGTATGCATCTGTATTCATAGAACAAAAATATTCAGGGAGATCTTGAATGATTACTGATTCATGAGTCACTCAGAAGCTCAAATAAATACTCTGGTGGTGAAAATGTTAATATTTGCTTTCATCCACTATGTTATTGTGTAAAAATTTAACTGCACCCTCATACAGCGCAAATTGTATCAACTCATCACCAGAAAAAAAAGTGCTGCTAATGTTATTGGCTACAGCAAAGTAGGTCAGGAAAACAAACATGTTTCATAATTGAAAATGTCTGTGCGTTGAACTTTGAGCTACAAGAGAGAATGTTGATAGAAGACTGAGCTCTGTGAGCCTGCGGTTCTTGTCCTGACCTCTGTGTTTTTTCTTTCTATTAGCGGTAATTATTTTTTTTGCTGTGCTTTTTTAATAGTAGTAATATCTCATGTGGACAAGCCATCCGTGCAGTAATTGCTTTTGTCTGAATTGACGCATGGACAAAGTGACGCTGGCACAGAGAGACAAACAGATAAGAAGGTTATTTCAACAGAAACAGAGATGCAGACAAATAAAAATGACTTTTGTGGAGACGCACAATTTTAAAAGGCACAGAGACTAATCGACAGCAACAGGTTGGATCCATTTATTCAATTTGCAGAGTCACAGACAGGCTGACAATGATTTACATGTGCATAAAGCCATTTAAGTGGACAGACATCAAGGCAGACCAGATTAGATAAAGTAAGATCCACTGACATGTCATGCTGTGTGCCTGTCCTTGTTCAGGAGCTTTTAAAGCACTGCACAGAGGAGCGATACCGCTGTGAACTCCAGGAGGCTCTGGACTCCATGCTGGAGCTATTGAAGTCTGTCAACGACTCCATGCATCAAATAGCCATCACCGGATATCAGGTACCAGCCAGTCAAATCAACAAATAAAACAGCAGACACACAATCACATTACTGGTTGGCAGATTTATGACCTATCATCACACTTAATCTTATTAGAGCAAAGCACAAAATCTTTCTTACTGGTTGTGATAAGAATAGATTGTGCGTGTGGAAAAACCTTCAGTATATTACTTTGCTGGCAAGCTGCAGATTTGAGTCTTGAGTGTATCCATCTGTCTGTCTCCTTGACACAGGGTGATCTCAGCCAGCTGGGCCGTGTCGTGATGCAAGGCAGCTTTAGCGTGTGGATCAGCCATAAAAGGGCAGCGGTGCGAATGAAAGAGCTGGCCAGATTCAAACCCATGCAGAGGCACCTCTTCCTCTACGAGCACGCCCTGCTCTTCTGCAAGCGCAGAGACGAGGACAACCACGACAGGACGCCCTTCTACAGCTTCAAATCTTGCCTCAGAGTAATGACACTAAAAACTCTCTCACATTATCAGGCAACTCAAACACTTTATGTTTCCAATTCACAGTTTTTCTCTCTGTCTGTAGATGAGTGCAGTGGGAATCACGGAAAATGTGAAAGGAGATGTGAAGAAATTTGAAATCTGGTATAGCAGCAGAGAAGTGGTGTACATAGTTCAGGTATGTGATGCTCTTTTTTCTATTTTAAGTGTAACTGCAAAGACTTTTCAGTGTCTTGTAGTGTGTTATATTCACTCTGTGTTTCTATTAGGCTCCCACGGTGGAGGTCAAAGTTGCCTGGCTCATGGAGATTCGAAAAATTCTCAACAACCAGCAAAAGCTACAAGGTTTCAATTAATGTTGATGTTGCTTTGTGACCTGTTCTTTTTCCCTTTTTAAAAGCCCGATTTCATTTATATGACTTGTGTTCAGTCGTGTTTTTTTTTCATAAGTGCTTTGTGGTTTTTGTTGAAACCTTAAAGTCCTTCCTAGCAGTGTAATTTCCTTTACTCTGTTGTTTTTGGATTTTTATTCCTTCTACATCTAACTCATTCCTCTATGTCATCTCATTTTCTTAGATGAAGCTTCTCTTCTGCTTTCAGACAACCCTCTCTCTGACAGGTGATTCTCTCTGCATGACCTCACATGATGTAGGGATGTGCAAAAACATTTACATAAGAATCATGAAATGCAGTTTTTATTCAGGTCACACAAACCAAAAAGATTCAGTTTTTTTCAATAGCTTTTTTAAAAAGTTGGGACGCTGTGTAAAATGCAAACATATCAAACGTACAAGCTGAGGCATTTTACTGGTTCATGAAAAATATTAACTCATTTTAAGATTCATGGTGGCAACACGTCTCTATACTGCTTATAGAGAAACATATACCCCCATCCAGATTATGTCTTCTTCAGGGAAGGCCCTCCATCAAAATCTAGGAGGGGGGGGGGGGTATAAGATTTGAAAATCATTGTGTACATTTTACACAGTGTCCCAACTTTTTGGAATCTGGGTTGTATGAGTAACTCAGTGGATAGAATTTCAAAATTCCCTCATCCCCATACAGCATCACAGAAGCTTGTTATGATGTTTCATGTGTGGTGAGAAAGGTCAGCCCATGTCTGATAACTCCATTCTATTCTTTTAAAACCTGATAAATTCTGGGAAGAAAAAGATTGTGTTTTGACCCTTAAATCCAATTTCTGGAATGACTTCCCGATCACATAACACCCGCCTACAAGTCAGGATATCCGCCATTGCCACAATCATAATTCTCATAATAATCTTTTTACAGTTTATTGATGTTACTGAGTCAGTGTGCATGTGCGCAGTGGCTCCGTATGTGAATGTATCAGCATCTTTGTCATTACCCGCGAGATCTGGCATTCATGGCTGAACTGCCAAATCCTGCAGATGGCACAACATTGTCTTCAGCTCTGATATTTAAAGCTGCTGGTTTTCAGCACCATGGACAGTGCCATTCACTTAATTTAGGCCTGCTACAGTTTCTTTCTGTGCTGCTGGGCTTTGATTCCTCTTCATATTCATGCATATTCACCTCACTGCAACAGTCCCTGATTAGATGCTTTAAAGTGCTATTGACTGTAACAGGGAGGCTGTGCATTACATTCTTTTAAACACATTCTTTTAAGTGACTCTGTCAGATACATTCTTGATCCCGTGGTGACCATTAAAGTGATAGGATGTGCTAGAAGAGGTAACTGTAAGTGTGTGGTAGTTATAAGACTACTTTTAGAGGGGTTTTCTTTTTAACATCTTGCACTTGCTGCTTTGATGATTGCAAGCTATTCAAAGTATTGTCAGTGATGGAGCTTTGCAGTGTGTTGGAGTTTGCGGGTGTTTGTTTGTGGAGTTGTTCTGGAGATGACAGTTTTATGTTTACAGGTGGCATGCTAGCATGTTGTAAGGTCAAGTAATGGCTGTGCCTTGTGTGTGTCACAATGTGCAAGATCATGGAGATACAGTTTATGGGAAATTTATCAACACTGGTATGTTTTCTCTTTGTCAGCAGCTTCCACGAAGAGATCAAAACTAATGTTGTTATTTGTAGTCTCAGCCAGGTTTTGCTTGGACCTCCACTGTTCATGAAACCTTTTTAAACATATCAGTGACACATACTGTTGCAGTGCTCTTTCTTTACTGTAATCACTGGCACTAGGTTACAACAGTTGCATTATTTATAATGCAAAAAATAAAAAAATAAATAAAGTGCCCAGCTATGAAGAACTATTAAACATTTGATGTAAAATTAAAATCCATATTTGTGAGCATTTATAGAAATCTTTAATAGGGAACCAGGAGATTATAAAGGGTGTTAGAAGGTATTGACAGAGACAGATGAGATAGTAGATTTGAGGGCCAAAATGTAGGATGCAAAACTAATTTACACACAAGCTTTAATGGCTGATTTCAAAATTCACAAGTTGAAAAGAGAAACAAAAGGTACCAGGGTAAAATAGGAAGAACCATAAAGCAAACCGAGTCCTTATGACGCAAGCTCAGCATCACCATCGGGAAGTACCCAAAAGACAAATGCTAAACACAGAAGGAGGAAGAGTTTGACTAAACAACATGAATAAGAAAAGTGAGCACTGCTGTGTTTTCAGTCGGAGAAGCATTTCATCTCACATCAGAGTGATTTCTTTAGTCTTGCTGATGCATTTTTTGCAAAACACGTCTCTGTGGCTTTCAAGCCCAGAAGACTTGCACCCAAAATTGGTTCACACCAAGGATCCTATCCCCCGGTAAAAACAGAGTAATATAGTGTACACTGTTAAGTGCCAGGAGGATCGCTGTCATTTATACTTCGGGGAAAACTGACTAAGCAGAAGAGCTGCATCATGTGGTAAAAACTCTATTTACACCTACCAACCAGTGGCCCCTGTTTTAGTGATAAGAATGTACACATCCTGGACAGGGAGGAACGCTGGTTTGAATGGGCAGTCAAGCAGGACATTTACCTGAAAAGGGAAAGATCATCTCTGAACTGAGGAGGGGACCCTAGCTACAGTTCTGTGATTGCATCCAGGATTTCCTTACCTGGATCTAGACTGAGGGTGAAAAGTCGTACGCAGAATATTCTGTAAAATTAAAAAACTAAAAGTCATCGTACCACAGGAATGAGGATTAAAGAGTTTTAAAAAGTACAACAAACTTTAAGCACTAGAATGATAAAAAAAACAAAAAACAAACAGAAACTCAGACTAAAATGTTTAAACACAAAACTCAAATAGGACCATGACCCATTGTTAGTGTTGGTCTTATCATGGGAGTTGTTGACATACATTAAATGATACCAGCGATTTCTTTTAAGAATTTGAGCATGGTAAAACCCCGATCAGACATTGTCTTGAAGCACTTTTTGATTCTTACTAATATACAGTATGGATGATGAAATACTGTAAGGATTGCCACTCTTTGAATGATATGTGGATCTAACAATTGTGTAGGCCTAACAGTATTTGTAAGTAATTGCAGTGTTTGCTTTATTTAGCAGATGGGAAGGCTTAAAGCATTCAGACAATTGTTATTGTACTGCCTTAATGTTCTTTCTAGTTATTGTATTAAATGGGACAAGCTTCACCCGTCTACTACATAAAGCAGGTTGAAGCACACATGGAAATTATTTGCAAATGCCCTTTAATCAGGGCCTGTTATGTGTGTTTGTGTAGAATATTGTAGAAATAATATTTCCATATATTGCAGCGATCTCTGATATAAATGATTTTCATGTGATAACCTCGAACATCTTTTGAAATCAGGCGCTGAAATATATGTGACTGTAACCTGAGTGGGATGTTGTGTTAATTTACAGACTGTGTTTGAGGTAACAGCTCGTTTTGTGACACCGTGGATGTCGTTGTTGTTGTTGTTGTTTGTTTTGTTTGTTGTGCTCGTTGGTCTTGTTCCCATTGTGATGTGGTTTAGTGCATCAGAGATGTGTGTGTCGTGGGGCAGCGCGCCGGTGGGAGGCTGCTCAGCGTGTCTCCCTGTTCCTCACAGCTCCTCTACAACAAACCACTCCCACATTCCGAGAGGGGAGGAGTCGCTACACACTAGCCCCGCCCATTCGGATCCTGTGGTTCATTCACCTCGACGCAGTGAGTTGGACAAATGGAGTACAAACACACACACACACTTGTTTTTACACCTTAGTGAGGACATCAAATCAACAGGAGCTTTCCCTGGCCACTTACCTGAACAATAAGAAAAATAATATTTAACCCTAAACCTAACCATAACCTAATTGTAACCTTAACCCTGAAACCACAATTTGAGGTGTTTGTGCTGATATGCTGTATTTGATTTTTTACCATGCCCTACCATCTTTTTAGAGATAAGAGGTTTTGGTAAATGGTAAATGGCCTGTGTTTGTATAGCGCTTTACATAGTCCCCAAGGACTCCAAAGCGCTTTACACGTTCAGTCATCCACCCATCCACACACACATTCACACACTAGCGATGGCAAGCTACATTGTAGCCACAGCCGCCCTGGGGCGCACTGACAGAGACGAGGCTGCCGAGCACTGGCGCCACCGGGCCCTCTGACCCCTGTTTTCCCCTTTTTCTAATTGCACTGTCATGAACTTTAACATTTAACATGGGTATTCTGCAGCTTCTCTCAGCATTGCATGGTCTGACTTTAGTGAACATTTTCTAGGATGTCCACCCCTGGGAAGATTAGCATCTGTCTTGAATGTTTTCCACTTGTGGATAACCTTTCTTAGTGTAGAATGATGGACTTTAGATTGTTTGGAAATGACCTTATTGACCTTTCTTTTTTACCATGAGTATTTCATTACTAACATTTAACTGTTCAATTTTCTCATTTACAAAACAAAGAAATAGAAAAATTCTGCAGTTTCACTTCACTTCTTTTAGCTGTCTTTCATCTGTAGGTTGGCCTGCGAATGCTCACTCAGTGGCAATCTGTGAGGGCCTGGAAGACTGGGGTGCTACAGACCTCTCCGCTTTATCAGACTCAGAGGAGGAGGAGGAGGATCAGCCTGCCCCACTGGTGAGATTTTGTTACTGTCACATGAGTCCTGAGATATGCACAGAGTTCACACAGAAATTGAGATGTGGTTATGCAGAGAACATTGACTACTAAAAGCAGTTTAAATGTGCTTGCCTGATGGGAGGGACTTACTAAAGCTTTTAAAATTCTAGCTCTTATTTTTTGTTTGTTTCTTTGCGTTTGCATGAAGCCTACCGCTTCTTTAAGGGAAAATTATGAACATAAAGCTGTGCAGCTACAGCAGGTGGAAGGTCCTACCTGAACCTAGTAGACCTCCCTCAAATGGGTGGTGGCATCCAGCCTGTCATTTTCTTACACCAGAATTCAAAATATCATTAGGATAAGAGCTATAAGTCTTATGTCTTTGTTTTTAACAAAGATCCTCCAACTTTCTTTTCTGGCAGTTCATTCCTCTTCTTCCTCTTCTTCCTCTTTTCATTACCTCCTACTGGAGACTGATATTAGACAAGACCTGCCTTCTTGATATTTTTCCCCCATCCAATATGACTATGAAGGACACTGTGACTGACGTACCATCTATTATACACTGATACTTTGTGCGACGATGCTCTTTGCGGCCTGTGGTGGTTTATGAGTTCCTTAATGAGTAAATATGTATGTGTCTTGTCTATTCATTCATGTGGCAAAGGGTTGAATACACTGTTCCCTAAGTTTTTAATTTTTTTACTCTGTTCCAGGTGGCAGGCAGGTACAGAGTGATGGTAGAGAGCACCATGGCCAGCTCTGATGACATCATCTTTAACTGTGGTGATGTCATCCAGCTGCTGCATGAGGATTCATCAGGAATGTGGTAAGACTGGCCACATTCTTCAGAAATCTTGAATTCAACCATTTTCAAATGTTGAAATGTTTAACAAGATTTTGCGCATTGGTGTTGTGTATAACTGCAGGATAGTGAAGAATATAAGTCGTGGCGAAGAAGGCCGCGTCCTACCCGAGGACTTACATAGGATTCTGGGAGAGACGTGCTGAGAGCCAATCAGGACAGAGGATGAATGAAGAAGTGTGCCTGTTTGTTGCTCACTCTTTGCCTGAATATCCTTCCATGTGTACAGACACACACAGACTTATATATTCCATCAACTTCCTGAAAAAATGGGCATCTGAATCTGCTTGTCAATCAAAATGAAGCACAACATCAGCCACAGACTTTACTCCTCAAACTGCTGTGAGAGTTTCACCTCTGAAGACTGTGAACTCCAGAAAGAACCTCAGAAGACTTTAACAGTGGAAAGCACATACAAGCCATCCTTTGCTCTGCCTTCTCCGGCAGCAATACATCAGAATATTTTGGACTGAAGACTTTAAACAGGGGCTTTTATTTATATGTTCAGAGTGGACTTTTGTTCTAGACGTCAAGCTGTATAATTTCTATTTTCTTATGAAATATCATGTCTACCAACATATCATTACTGTTCTTGTGCCAAACAGCTAAGCTAACTGTCATGCAGAAATGCCCTGGTTATGTCGTCGCCGCCTCTTAGCAGCCAAAGTGAACACTGAATGTCTGTCAGCTTTGTTTACGTGATAAAAAATTTAAAAAAGAAGAAGAAAAAAATGAAAATATGGCATTTTAGTTTTCCAGGTTTCAGCTTTCATACTAGCTCTAGACAATTTGACACTCAGTGCTCATAGTGTGGGAAAAAAATTACTGCATACCCTTGTTTACAGTTAGCTTAATTAAAAGGGACCTATTATGCTTTACTTTTCTCTCTCCTTAAATAATTACCTGTTACAGCAGTACTACTCATATTAAGCATGGCCAGAGTAATCCTTGTAAGCTAAAAGATAAGGCTTCAAATAGCTCCAAATGCTTGGTTTCATACAGTTCCTTCTACTCTCGGCTCTTTATGACATCAGTGAGAATGGATATGATGTTTTATGATGTTTATGATGTGCAAATGAGAAATGAGCTAGCTTAAAGGGATGGAACAGGAAACTGCACTGTTAGTGTAATTAGTATGAGATAAATGATTATTCTGAACTTTGAATCATGCCAAGCTGCTTAAGTAGATTCCAAGAATAAAACATATGGAGCAGGAAATGAGAATAATCGGCCCCTTTAATGACGTGTCGTAGCAGGAAAGGCAGAGGCAAAAAAACATTGTTTAAAATTAGTTTGGGAGTTTAAAGTGGAGATAAACAATCTGCCAACAGTTTTAGCAAACTAGAACATTTTTAGTCGTTATTATTGACACAGTATATGATAAAGTGAATCAATTCATCATCTTGTGGTGCCACCCCAAAGTGTGGAAGACCAAATGCAATACACAAAATTTTGCCCTGGGTCTTAACAGGACACCAAAGGCCTCGACCTCAAAGTCCTTCTCCTGTAATCTCTGATCACAATTTTGGTAATTAACGGAACAAGGAACCTCTGTCAGTGCACTTTGAACAACCAGATTAAATTAGGTCTAAATCGTACATCCTTGCCACTGTGTACTTTGGAGTCCAGGAACACTGATACGGACAGATCCTCTCCTGGTGGTACAAGTTTAAATATTTCCTGTATTTTATTGAAAAAAAGCATTGGTGAAAGTTTCAGTTGCAGGGTGATTCACTCTTTTATGAAGAGTCTCCTGAAAACTACACTAGGACTAGGTTGCTGTTATTTATGGTGATAAAATAGTTTTTAATGAAAGTTATATTCTCTGCTATGCTTTTTTTTTTTCATTTGATTCAGTAGCTTTTCCATCCATCATAGTCTTTTAGAGCTAAAACCATTATCACTGACAAGCTTTACCATATTGATTGATTGCTTGCTGCTGTGCATGGGTAAGTTACACCCTACATATGACTGTAGCTTTATTTCCACCTGCAATGAGAAACTATGCTCAGTGTTGGGTACTACCTGTAAAAAGAATAATGTGGAGTTTTCACCTGAGCATATTTGTGAATATGAAATTTGAGGGGGTTCATTGAGAATATGGAAATGTATTTTGAACTGCCTTGTTTTAAAACTGCCCAGTCCAACATTGTCTACGTTGTAAAAATAAGCCAGAAAAGTGTGTGAAGTGTGCAGAGTGTTCACAAAAACACTGCCACTCAACTGTAAATGAGCTGAGAGCTCATCTCTGACTGATGTAGTGTAATTATCTAAGTTGCTGGCAGCTTATTTAGACATCCGCAGCAGACTGTGACCATGTAAACATTAAAAATCGAAACTGTCAATGTTAAACATCATTTTAGTCAGTATTTTAGTCTGAATGGTGGTACTGCTTTGGACAGACAGATGCTGATACTCTGCTATCAAGTGAAGAAATGAATTTATTGCAAGAATATTTGAATCAAATCCTTGTAGTAGCAGTAAATCCAAGATTAGCTTGTACACTAAGTGAAGATTAATTTTCACAGTATTCAGCACCCACAGTGGGAGCATTGAATCATTTGACAGTGAGCGCTCGACCATCCAAATGAAGCATGTTCACTGATACGCAATACTAAATAACATTTCATCACTTTAAATTGATTTGAAATCCACCCACCGCTGGCTACACTGTAGCATCAGAAGTTATTAATGGATTAGTTCAGTTAGGCTTTAGCGTCTTTCGTGGCAGTGCTTTAACTTGGTGTTTGCTGCTTTTGCTTATTTGAACTGTATTTTTTTTAAATAATACTAATTATGTACATAATTATTTTCTGAAAATATAAACACTGGACTTGTTTCAGCTTGACTGATGTGATTTGTCCCTTTTGTATAGCCTTTGCTTGAACGATACATCTATAATCCTCTTGTTAGTTTTATGGTGCTTCTTAATGGCCCGGTCCCAGCAAAATTCACTACCACTTCATGTCATTGATAAAACGGGGTATTCATATAGAGCTTCCTGTTGATGCAAATTTGCTTAAATCATATTTGTCATCAAAAATGAGAACATCATATGATAATCAAACACTCAGATAAGTTGATATGTTTTATTGAGGTACTAAAAAAGAACATGGGGGATTTCTCACTTCATTCACTTCCTCGGGGGCTAAACTCAACACATGCTACTTGTTTATTTTTACAGCTGAGTCATGAATCCTGTTAATTGCTTATACTGATCTCTGTTACGTTACTGATCCATTTGTAGTAGTGTGAGACCCGGGTATAGATGCCATACTTCCCATCTTTGGCACACTCCTCTCCCCAGCTGACGATGCCTGTCAGGAACCAAGTTCCTTTGTAATTGGTGGCATGCGGCCCACCGCTGTCCCCTTGGCACGAGTCCTTCTGTTCACTTTCAAAGCCTGCACAGAACATAAATCGGGTGATATGGTCTCGGCTGCTCTGTTTACATTTGGTGCGGTCCACATAGGGGACTTCCAGCTTCTGGAGCTTGGTGGCCTCGGGGCCTTGAAACCTTATCCGGCCCCATCCACTCACAAGGGAGACTGTGGATTCTCTCACAATGTTCTGTATGAAGTCTTTGGGGCCCAGGCAAATGGGACGCCGCTTGTTGGACAATTCCACTGGACTGCCAAGCTTTAAGAGCGCAATGTCATGGTTATATGGTGAGTTCTTGAAATCATACATGTGGTGGGGATGCCTTTCGGCCACCTCGTGGTCTCGCTCTGGACCCTCATCTTGGTTCACATCATGTTCACCTGGAAGCATAGATTAAGATTAAGATTTTCTAAGACAATGTAAATTTCTGCACAAGGAAGCGAAGTCTAAAGTATTAGACAACTTGTGAAAAAACATTAAAGAAACATAATTGAAACATAATTTGTTAAAAAGCATTGAAGCTGAAAGGAAAAAGGGATAGCCTGATCCCTAATACTTTAGGACAAAACAGTATTATCTGTACTTTAGAAGTTCAAGTGAAAGATTTAATGTTAAAGAATGCATGTAGCCTTTGTTCTTCCTACCAACTCTGATGAAGAATTTACGTTCTGTGCCATCCCTGTTCCACAGACAATGGGCAGCAGTGATGACCCATAAGTCAGCAAGCAGGGATCCTCCACAGAAGGGCAGCGCTCTCTGCACACTGTCTGGGCGGAACATCAGCGCCACCTTCAAACACAGGAAGAAATGCAAAGAAAACAGAAGAGCAGTGATGCAGTATTCCGTTTTAAAGAACCTCCACGTTTTTTGAGCATCTGAAAAAAAACCCCACTCAAAAGCAGCACGTTCTCTCTGCATGGCACAGGCTTCAAACTCGGGTCTACACTTACACTTCTAATGCATCTTCATTAAACCTGGCGCTCAAGTGCGAGTTGAAATGTCAAAGTCTATTCAAAAGTCTTTCTATTTAAATTATTGCACAGATTTAAAAGTTGCTGACTATTTGAGGATTACAGCTTACATCTTACTTTACAGCTACATCTAAAACTCTTGAAAATGTTGCCTAAGATAAAACTTGAAGAGGCCCCGGAGGGTTCATGCAAATGTTCTTGCCCTGCTGGGATTTTTGTTCCAGTTCTTCACATATTTGCCTTCACTGCATCCCCAGCTCTTCTCTCTCCAGCCTATATCACAGTACCTGCCAAGGTATCTGTCCAGGAATGGCCATATCTCCTCCCACAATTCTTTGGTCAGTGTTCTCTTGAGCTGTGACATTGGGAAGTTTGGCATACCCCCAGGACGACATCTCCGTCTTCGTTTTCGGTGTTTCAGTGACGCTTCTCACATGCCGACTGACAATCACATCCTCAGAGTCCAGAGAGTCATTGCTCGGGTTTGATTCGGTCATGGGATGGTTGAGATAATCATACTCTGGTATAAGTTCATCATAGAAGTAATCGTTCCAGGTATCGTTGTAGAAGTTTGACGATCTTGGTTCTAGAATGGACCTGGTGAGAGAGCTGGAGGACAGATTCACACGACCACAGCTGAATGGCTCTGGAGAAATAGAAGTGAAATAATAGGGGAGATATTACATTTTTGCCTCCTAGATTTGTTTAAATTTTACATTGTCATTTTTTATGGGGTTGGAACTACAGTTCTTCAGATTTTTTCTCACATGTGCAGACTGCTGATCCAAAAAAAAAAGAATAGAAAAATACCCATTTCCTTTCTGTTCCCTTTGAACGCTTCATCTTTAGCAAAGACCAGTTAGATTATGTTTAAGCAGTATATCATAGATGAATGTGATTACTGTTAAGTTCCCTGAAGGTTTTTTGTGGTAAAAGAAAAGAAGAATTTTTTTCCGTTCACATGATTTACTTAGTCCGGCTGCTGAAGCATGAACTAGCGTAAAAATGAGAACTATAAATTTTGCACCCCACCACTTCCACTGGAGACGTGTTAGGAAGACAACTTCAGGAGAAGTATGAGGAGGACCAATTGCATCAAGACCAATGATCGTGAGTATTTACATGAAAGCTTATTTCCTTTATGATTGTTGCCTCTCTGTGGAATACAAAATTTACATGTATTCATGGTACAAAGGAAACTACACAGTTTGTCGTTTCCAAGGTTTCACACATCAGGACATCGTAAAAAAGCTAACTAGTCTGTATTTGGTTTTTAAATGAGGTAAATACAACCATGGATAAACAACAACACATGAAATATTATTCCAAGTCATTATTTATGTAACAAAAACTGAGCCGAAATGCAGACGCAATATAAAATAAACTATATACATCGGCAATTCAGTAGCTCCCAGACCACCATTAGCAGCAATATCTTAAATTAATGGTTTTTCTTTATGGCTTTATCAGTATCTCATGTGGCTGTGGAGTAATTTTGGTCCACTCTTCTTTACAATGTTGCTTCATTTCATTGAGGTTTGCAAGCATTTGTTTATGCACAGCTCTCTTACTGTCACACCACAGCATTTTAATCAGGCTGAGTTCTGGACTTTGACCGGACCATTGCGATGCCTTGATTCTTTTCTTTGTCAGTCATTCTGTTGTAGATTTGCTGCTCTGCTCAGGATCATTCTTCAGGATACATGACCTCACACTTGGCTTTAAATACTTTGGTATACAGAGGAGTTCATGGTTGACCGAGTGACTACAAGGGACTCAGATGATCTGCTTCAAAACAAGCGCAAATCATAGCCAATGCCATGCTTTACTTCCATGCTCTTTTAGAGGCTTCTAAACAAGCCATAGTTGTTCAGTCTTTTTGTTTCTAACTGTATTTAGCTAATATTAAAACCTGATAAAGACGGGGGTTTTTTTAATTATGTCTTCATATGTAAAACCTTAGAAACTGTATTGTAGTTGAAGTCAGAATGAAAAATAGGAAAACGCAGATGTTAATGGAAAAGGTACTTAGTAAGTTAAACTTTAAATTTAATGTGAATTGCATTTCTTCTCTGGGTGCAGATGTTTCACATAGACTGTGGTTACCTTTTTAGAAAGCACTCGTTCAGAAAAAACAAAACGCTCTTACCACTGCACTAAATGCTGTGTGTGGTTTTACCTATTGGCTCACAGCTCTTCTTGTTTGGCCCAAGTATGTAACCAGTTGCGCACCTGCACACAGCTTGATTAGCCTTCATTACACAGAAATGAGAACATCCGCCATTGTTCACCAAACACTGCTTGTTCACGTCTGGAAAAAGTCAGGAAAACAGAATTAGCTTTCTTTGACAAAACTTTATGGTCTTAGATCAAACTTTGTTTCAGCCGAGTTATTCAGATCCACGCTCACCGATCTCACAGTTCTTGCCGCTGAAGTTTGGTTGGCACAAGCAAAGATAACCGTTGACCCCATCTTCACACACACCTCCATTCTGACAGGGGGGTGGCTTACACTGGTCACCATCTACACATGACAGACCACACCACAGGTTTAGAGAAGACTGTGGGCTATAAATTCTCAGCAAACATGAGAACTTGTACTTTGTTTGTCTTACCGATATAGCCTGCCCAGAACTCCATCTGAAAAAGGAAGATCAAATTAAACGGGAAGTTCACCAACCATCCATCAAGCTCTGATCACTAGACCACTGTAACTGCTCACTTTTGGAGATATAAACAGTCAAGATGGCCACCTTCTCTTGAATGTGAACGTTTACATCCTAATATGGTGTCAGCAGTGCCAGCCTCTTAATACTGGTAAAAGCATAGGATTGTATGTGTGTGTGCGTGAGAGAGAGAGAGACCTACAGTTTTCTCATCATCCTCAAACACCTCTCTGGCCTCCTCCATGCTGCAAATTTCTTCCATACATTCCCGCTCCAGGTTACCTTGTTTAAGTTCTTCAAAAGGAGTGTTATGTCTGCGCTTACGATGCAGCACGGTGTGTGCCATCTGCTGAGACACAAACACAGCTCCTGAAAGGGTAACAAAAGACAAAGAGTCCTCACTAAGTTCAACATAATTATTCAGAACTATTGATAAAGGCTGCTTTCAGGGATATATATGTATATAAAGCCTATATAAAAGTACATAAAAGATGGACAGCTACCAGGACTGAAAGTGAAACCAGCGTGGAAGTGTCTTAAATCTGAGAGCAGGGAGAGGTTTGTTGGAAGCAGGCTGAGATTCTGTACTTTTTCATTCAGATCAACAATGTACTCATCAAAACACCTTTATGGTGACCAAAAAGCTCAGCTTGAGGCTTAAAATTTACTACTGTCCAGTGACCATCTTCTATGTACAGTCTATGATATTCCTCTGCAGTAATCATATTATTGGTGTTCTCACTTGTGTAGAGAATCTGCTATGGTCTCATCTTCATATATCTGGTGATCCCTTTGATACATGATACCGTGCTTTACCTTTGACCTAACTTAATCATTTAATTGAGCCAAACAAAGAGCTGATACTTGCTACAGTTTTACATCCACATCTGCTTAGGATAATCTAGACTGGCTGCTATATGGACCTAACTCAGTGGTCCAGCTATCATCCCTGCCTTTCCAGCACAAGACATCTTGCAAACAGCCACCAAACAAATCGTCTAAATTATATCAACTTAATATTTCAGATTTACATCCTAACCCTGTGGATGGACAAAAGCAAACTCGGTTTCTGATAAGGGCTGGCCTGAGTAATCCTCGATGAACAGTTAAAAATATTTAAACCTACAGCCTAGGCACTTAGGAATCTTTACAGATCCAAGTGAATAAAAACTTTAAGAATCGAGGTTATTAACCAGGCTGTCAAAAGCAATTCAGTGGTCACCTGCTTAGCCACCAGCCTTTTCCTATATTTTGTGTAGCTCTAAACTTTGCTGAACTCATTTTCCTGCCACCGCAGTCAGTACCTGCTCTGCTGCTTTTTACCTGTGTTTTCTTCTGTGATCTCAGCACCCACTCCATACATGTCCAGCAAAAGAACAGCAAAACAAACCAGTGCACACACTCTGGCCATCTTGTTGTTGCCAGTTGTCTGTCTGACTTTGACACTAAACTCAAAGCCTTATCCAACGCTCCAAAGTACAGCAACACAGTGTTTGCTCACCAGTATGTCTGCAGTGCGTGCGTGTGTGCACCCACACACACACCCACAGTCATGACTGTGGGTGTTTGTTTTTTCAGATTTGTGTGTGTATGAAGTATGTTTGAGGGAAGGATGTGGAGAAAAACGTCATGTGTGCATGCAAGAAAAGAGAGTTATCACATAAAAGAATAAAAGAAGGTGCTTTTTTTCTACACGTCAGGCTGAAATTGAGCAACATCAAATATTGACTGCTGATGGGATGGAACAGTTTGGACATTAGCGTGTGTACATGTGTGTGTGTGCGTGTGCACGCGTGTGTGTGTGTGAACATTACCAGCTGTTGTTTATCATGATGAGTCTTTTCCGATAAGCAGCTTTTGCAAGGCTTACGTGAGGTTTCAGATGAGTTGAGTGCACTCACACAGGCACATTTACGAAAACACACACCCACAAGTTTGTACTTCTCCATTTCTGGGTAAGTTTATAATGATGGCTCAGGTCATTGAGCTAGTGTCCTTGATCAAGTGACTGAACCCAAAGTTGTTCCCAAAGGCAAGTAAGAAACTTGCATTTCACCTCTGCTACCTCTGGCACATAAACAGGAATTTGAGACTTACTGTAAAGCATTTTTAGAACTGATGCCACCATGCTTGACAGTAAGTACAGTGTTCTTAGGTTTGAAAGCCTCACCTTTATGCCTCCAAACATACCTCTTGTCACTGTGAACAGATCGATCTTTGTCTCGTCTGACTGTAAAACTTTTCACCTGAATTTCATCTCATCCAAAGACGAAAGTTCTTTTAGACCTCGGCGAAATGATGACACATTCAAATAACATGCAATAACATTACATACAGTTGTTTGAACTGCTAATCCTGGAATCTCAGTTGTTTAGAAAGATACCCAAGAGACCTGAATTCAAACTGATGAATCCAATTCTCGTTTTTTAAAGTCATTAAAGATTTCCACCTTGGAAAAAAAAGTATTCATTAAACCACTAAAAGCACAAAATTACCAAAAAGTAGAATATATTAGGAAATAAAAAACAAAAAACAAAACTCATGCTTAAAATGTTTGTCTGTCTGAAGGACCCAGTAGTTGAGGGTGGATAAAGTCATCAACTTTGTTGTATAAGATACTCTTGTACAACTGATGCCACCAAATCAGGTTTTCTGAATATTGGATTAATTTCTATTTCTGCTCTCTAATGTTTTAATCCATTAGTCCATAAATTTGCGGCGACTGGGGCTCCTGTTCAGAGTTCACTTTAAAGCTGAAACATATTTCTTCACAACTGGAGAGTAAATGTCCTCGATTTATAAAAATGCTCACTGAAATCTTTTTTTGTGTGTGTACACTCACACACACCTGGAGCATTTTCACAGCTGGCAGTTGAACCTTCCTCTCTAATGTTCGCTAATAGTCCTTTTGTATGGAAACCAATATGTGTGTATTTATTTATGTAATATTTTTGTCTTGTTTACTCAACATGGTAGCTCAGGTGGAGGAGCAGGTCACCCACTAACACCAACATTTGATTAGCAATTATAATTTAACTGCATGCTTTTATCAATAACTACCTGACAGGGATAACAATAGCAGCATAATTTAATTACTTAAATGCAGTTACCTGCATGTGATATTACAAATGTAAGCAGGGAAGTCACCTGAAAGCCATTCAGATACAGCAAGAAAAGGAAGAAACATCAACAGAAACTCATCAGTTGATGCTGAAACTCGCACACTGAAGTAAATAATGTCAGATCAGTACTAAGTGTTGAAGGCTGTTTGATTAGATCGTGAGCTACGCAGGGTTTGACTGGTGATAAATCACTGTGACTGACAGCTAGGTCAGCTGGCCTTGAGCCAGCAGCTCCTTAGCAACAGCACCCATGTGGTGATTTATTGGCTGAAGATGGCTTAGATGGAGCGAGCATGGAAACTTATGTAAGCCTTTAAATTCATCTCACTCGCAAATTAGATATTAGAGCGTAAAATGGGAAGGGGGATTTCACAATTAGCAGGTTTGTAGCAATTATGATCAGATCGTTGCATGCTGAGTGGTGTCCTGGGAACAGATTTTATAGCTCTGAAGATGAGGAGGGTGGTACTGGTTTCAAGCTTTACAGATGACTAGAGAGAGGTTAAAAAAATAAGTGGGTGAAAAGCAGGAAAATCCTATTACCACCAGTGTTTTTAATAGACTTTTATGTATTTGATATCAATGTTTGCTGTTAACAGAGCTGCTGAAATCTTGGTTTGATTTGTAGGACTCGATGCTCCGGATCTAGGCATGACATCGAGTCAATTACCTCCTTTATTCATGTCCCCGTTTTCTCCAGTCAGTACAGAAGTGCCCCCTCTCATTCCCATTAAAATCATTCAGCTCTGTTGCCATTAGTGAGTCATGAGGTCATTGCTGTTCCCTCAACAACACTGAGTGGTGTGCAGCTGATCTCAGACATGCACACAGTGCGGAGGAATTATGACTGGCTGAATGAGAATATTTTGACTAATACACCTGCCCCCGGGTACAGTGTTTCCACTGTGGCCAGGTGTTTGTCCCACTTGAAAACATGCTGAAACTAATGACATGAACATGATCAGAGGTGGTTAATCTAAGCCCCCTGTAGAGTAAAGAGTATAATTCATTTCTCATTTCCATGTCTTTGCCCTAATGTGGCAGCACTCACAAACAATACAAGCAAATTACCCTCTAATGGTTTCTGTGTTTAATTTGTGCTGCATTCAAACACACACGCATGTGTACCTTTCTCTGTGTGTGAAATCTATATTTCTGGGGGGAGTGGGTTTGACTCCCCCCAGAAATGATTGTGGGTTTGACTCCTGGGAAAAGGAGCAGACTTACGTGCCACTTTTTGTTCTAATAGAGCAGCTGGTCCCAGATCAGTAATCCTCCAGAAGGGGGATCTTTCAGAAGGACAGCTGTGCTTTGGTCTGTTGGCTTAGAGTCAAAAAGCCACTATGACGATGTCACAGCTCCATTATACAAAGTCGTCATACGAGAGATGTAGTAGGAGCATTTTGAAGGGTCATGCTAGGACAAAAATCTTTAACAAAACACAGTGACATCATTTCTCATGGTGCAGGAAATTTCACTGAAGCAAATAATTCTATTCAAGATATTCAGTGAATGCAGTGAGGTGAAGGTTTGGGAAGAAGCCGCTCCAAAGAGACATTCCTTGAATATACAGGCTTGAATCACTGTGGCCTGAGGATGCAGATTTTCTTTTTTCACAGGCTTTTTAAAAAAAATCAGTTCATTTTCTTTTGCTTATCCGATTTAGGGGCACAGGAGAGCTTCAGCCTATCCCGGGGCATGAGACACAGTCCATCCTGGACGAGTCGCCAATCAGTCGCAAGGCTAACACAGACAACCATGCTCACATTCACACCTACAGCCAATTTAGAGTAACAATCCAAAGACCTGAGGAAGCCAGAGTGCACTGAGAAAACCCATGCAGACCAACACCAACTCCACACAGAAACTCCCAGACTGGATTCAAACCAAGGACTTTTCTCCTATCAAGTGAAAGAGCTAATCACTGTGCCATTGTGCCTTTTTTCAAATCTCTAATATTTAATTTTCATGTTTTTATTCCATTGTACCCCTTCTTTAAGGTTTAGGTAACGTTTTCCTTTATTAACTGCCCAAGACGGTTAATGTTTGCATGCATATGTGTCATTCTGCGACAGAAACAAGCAAAATCGAGGTTAACAGAAGAAATTAAATTTATCTCTGACCGGACTTCTTTACTACGAACAACCATTGCACTAACAAACTGAAGCCTTTCATACGTGAGACCACTTTTCATTCAATCAACCAGAAATGAATCAAAAACAGGCCTTTAGGGCAGAACAGTGTAGGAATATTATAATATGGAAAAGAAAAATACATTACCCAATACCAATACTAAGTATGAAGTTTAAATGGGATCCAAAATAAATGTTGATCACAGTAAAAAAAAACAACAAAAAAAAAAAACAAAGAAAAAACTACTTTTCAGCAAAAATTGATTAAGTGATCAATAAATGGATTCATTTGCATAGTGCTAGACTGCTGAGTTCAGTAGCGGATTTGCATTTCTTGGAGAGAAGACAACCTTGTGATTACACTGACCTTCTTTTCTTCAGTAAGAGCAAAAATGTGCATCTTTCAGTTTCTGTGTATCTGCTGTAACCAATGTGTTCATTATTGCTCAGTCTTTCAATGTTTGATGCAGTAGAGGCGTTATAAGGAGAACTGTTTGGTTCGTCAGCTGGTGGAAAGTCCTTCTCACTTGTTTTGTCTTTGTTGTATTTATAGCTGTTAAATTTGTTTCAAAGATCCCTTGACTACTCGGAGAAAGAGCTGCGGGATATTTGCTATTTTTAAAAATATATCAGTTTAACATTTAGAAATAATGAGCCTGCAAAACACTTTATTAATGACCTTTTTATTTAAACATGAAGGACTCCAGGTTTCCTATAAATCACCAATTCTTCATCATCTTCTTCATCTTTTTGCCATGGTCCCTGGGTTGTTGACCCAGAGTTTTGGGTTTTGGAGAAAAAAAAGATAAAAAGGAAGAGCTGTGTGTTTCTAAAACAGGTGCTCATCAGCAGGTCATCAGATCCTGATGAATCCTTTTAGTCGTTAGGTCAGTTTTTATCAGTCAACAGTGTGCCAGGAATTTAGTGTTTTGGACTTGTAAGCTTGGTTTAGTTATCTTAAAGGGTTTTTTTTGTCTGCTTTGCACTTACAACTGTTATTGTTATTTATCATGACTGAGTTTATGTCTGTTTTTTCAGTTTCACCTGCCTCCCCAATGACAATACATGTATTGTCTCCATCTGTGATGTTCCACTGTTTAGTCTCTTCCTATTTTATTTTTGTAGTCTTTGTATTGTGTGCTTAGTGTTCAGTTTTAGTTTTCCCCAGTTTTGTTTCCACATTAAACTGTTTCCTGTTGTGTTTTATCTTCCCTTTTATGCTTATTTATTGTCCGAGTCGCCCTCTGCTATTTGTCCTGTCCATAGCTATGTCTCCCTGCCCCCTGTAATCCTAAGAGTCTTCAGCTCTGATTCCTAATTTCTGCACTGCAGATGTTTTTTTTTTTGGTGTTTTCTTATCCCTCATAACAATCAGCATTTGAGCTGGATTTTGAGTTAAATTCTGAGTCCTGAATTTGGGTCTATATCATGTCTGCCATACAATGACAGAAGGACACAACAAAGAACAGATAATAAATACACAAACGGCTCAGCACACCCTGTGATCTCTAGCACCCTCCTCTGTCACATCAGTCCTGAATTTCCTCCTTCACATCTTCCATGAACCTTCTCTGTGGTCTTCCTATTTTCCTCCTCCTTGGCAGCTCCGTTTTCAGCATCCTTTTTTCAAATAATATCCACTGAACCTTCCCTGCCCGTGTCCAAACCATCGCAACTTTGTCTCTCTAACTTTGTCTCAACTGCCATCCCTCTGATGTACTCAGTTCTAATCATACACAATGAATAAATTGCCAAAATAAAAAATGCAGTATTGGTCACCTGTGTGATTTTTCTTTTCTTTCTGACTCAGCAAAAGGCCATGAGGTCAGTGGTCCAACAGCCACCACCACTTACTTAAAATTATAGCAGCACATGAACAAACGCCAGTTAAGCCCGTGTAATGTTTTAAAATCGCAGCAACACAGTTAGAGATAAATCCAGTGACTGCATCTCTGCAGAGCTGATTAAAAATGATATGCTCATTCAGTCAGAATACAATGAACGCTCTTTGGCTCGCACCCCCCAGCGCCATTATCGTTTCAGTTTGTCACTGCGCGCGTGCGAGTGCAGTTTTCGCGCGTGCAGGATCGGGGGGGGGGGCGCTCCTGCTGGTACATGGTGACATGTAGGAGCACAGACAGAGTGGAGCTGTGCAGAAAGCAGCATCAGAGGAGCAAGAGACAGGGGGACAAGGAAAAAGGGGAAAGAGCCGGACCCTGCGCAAAGGGACCGGACACATTAGAGGAGGATGAAAAAAGTGAACATTTCACCTGAAGTTTGATTCAGCGACCGGTAGAAGCGACGGAGCTCCATGAACGTGATAACGAAAAGCAAAGAGGATAAAGACCATGCTTCCAAAGGTAAGTAACGGTGAACCCGAGTCAGGAGGAAGACATTTTATTTATTTATTTATTGTTTATAGACGGAAGGAAAAAAGAAGAAAGATGTGGTAGCCAAAAGGTCTGCGATGATGCTGAGTCCAGCACGCTCCGTGGCCACTTAATTCCATTGTTCCCACAATACAGGGCATACAGGGCATTGTGTGGAAGCTTCAACATACACACTTAAACTATTTAGAAACGTGTGTTTAGGTATAATGCAACTGAAACACGTGGGTTTTTAAAAAATTATTATTTCGTGGATGTTTTCTCTTTATTGGTTTTGTATTTAACAGCTTTGAGGTATTTTAAATATATAATATATAAACACAAACCTATGAATTTATTACTTTTGTTTAAGATTGAATTTCTTGCCTTTCGAGCTTGTAAAATCGTTAAAATGTGGTGTGTCTCCCCCCCCCGAAACGGTTTGCGAGCACGCACAAATTCATTCGTTCCTCCCCCCGGACAGCAGTAAAATCGACGTGGGGTACACCGCAATGGAAACTGGGAAACTATGATTGCCATGGAGACAAAAAAGGGAGTTGCCTGCAAGCTGTGCTCTGTCATGAATAATAAGCTTTATTTGCTTTATTTAGCACTAAGAATTTAGCCAACATAAAAATACTCGTTTTTATAAGTTAAGAAAGACAAATTTAGCAGATACAGGAAGAGTTTAATATAAAAAAAATCCAAAGATTGCAGTTTTAAACAAGTTAAACAACGCGAGGACAAAATATTCAAAGAGACTGGAGGTCTAAAAGGTAAATGTAGGTCTATAACACAAATAAGTCACATTTGTGCTTAATGCTGGGGAAAGAGGCTAACGCTGTCTATTCTAAAAACATATGGAGAGCAAAAGTAAAAAACAAGCATCGAGCCAAAAAGCTGTTGTTGGAATTATGAATTAACAACACATTTACGCAGACAGTAGATAGCAAACGCTGTAGCCCTGCTTAAGGGGAGGTGGATGGGTCAGTTAGCCAGAGCACATTGGCAATTTTATATAGTTTTTTATTTATTATTATCATTATTAGTGAACGACACTGTTGTAATCTAGCATTTTACTAAGTGGCTATGATTGGTTGTTTAGTTGACAGGCAGCTGATATATTATATATAGATATTTTGAGCATTTCTGGGGGGGAAACAACTAATCTTTAATGAGAAATCATTTTAAGTTTCAAGTATTTCTTCTCATTAGTTCAGCTGATTTATTTCCTTTTTGCATAAACATCGCTTTGCACTCAAAAGCTCAGAGTTTCATATTTGCTGCTTCTTAATTGAATAACATTGAAATCTAGGCTACTTAATTCAAATAAGCTGTGGCCAGAGAGACTCGTCATCTCTGGAAACTCTCTGACAATGGGTCCAAGGATTTCATAGCAATACTTAAAAGCAGTCAAGGCGCTGTTGCCTGATCTGTAAGTCTGTGTGTCCTAGACCACCAATCACAAACCACCAAACTGGTCATCCTGAACGATGTTACAGACAGCATGACCAGTTACAGGCAGCTACTCTCCACAGCGTCTCCAGACCCTTTCAGGACTGTCACATGTGCTCAGGGCGAACCTGCACACATCCGTGAAAAGCACAGCGCATCAGTTCTGGTATTCTGGTCCTGCTGATGAATCAAAGACCTTCTACAGCCTTGTCCAGCTTTCCTACAGTAACTGCCGGTCTCCTGGAATCTCCTCCATGCTCTTGAGTCTGTGCTGGGAGACACAGCAAATCCTTTTAAAATAGCACGTACTGCTGTAAGAGCTGGACTTTTTGTGCAAACTTTGTAAGGTCCAGGTATTTGCCAAGGCTCAGCAAAAGTTAAAAAACAGATGTTTTTTGTTTAATGTAGACCATGCCTTTACCTTTGTCTACCTTTGGAGAGTACAAGAATAACAATATTGAGCTAGAAATGTGCATAGTAGATCCAATTAAACTTCAGCTTCTTTGTACCATATTGCCCAACAGCTAGTGACAGTGCTGTAATAAACCAGGTTAATGTTAACATTTACTCACCTATGGGGAACAAAGCAAACACATCAGTACACAGAAAAGCCAATAAAACCAAGTGTTTTATCAGAGTAGGGCGAAACCCTTATACATTGCAATGGATACAATAAAAGCACCTTGAAATATTGCTTTTGAAGGAACGCTTATTATTTGTGTTTTTTATAAACAGAGTATTTGAAGTTATGCAGTATTACCTGAAACACCAGGCTTTGAATTTAGTTTGAATGATATAACAAATATATAAATACAGTGGGTAAAATAAGTATTGAACACATCAACAATTTTTTAAGTAAATATATCTCTAAAAGTGCTATAACGTGAAATTCTCAGCAGATATCGGTAACGACTCACCCAATCCACACATCAAGTCAAGTGGCTTTATTGTCATTCCAACCATGTGCAGTGGTACAGTATACAGGGAAGCGAGACAACATTCCTCCAAGACCATGGTGCTACATATAACATATAACAGACAATCAACACAGGACTAAATAAAGTGCAAGTGTGCAAAAATCGCAAAAAACCAAAACAAAGACAGTGCAACACCAGACAGAACAGAATGATACAGACACAAGACAGTGCAGACACAACAGTGCAATAGAAAAAGTGCAACATACAGAGACATAAAACCATAGATGTCCATAAATTAAGTTTCGTGTAATAATGAGAAATGACACAGGAAAAAAGTACTGAACACATGAAGAAAGGGTGGCGCAAAAAGACATGACACCAGCTGAAATCTATCAGCAATTAGAAAGCAATCCTGCCACTTAGGGCAAATTAATGTCAGCTGGTTCAGTCACAACTGATGGCCTATAAAGATGTGCCTCATTACCAAGGTGCTACACAAGAACCATCTCATGATGGGTAAAACCAAAGAGCTGGTGCAATATCGGCACAACCTTATTGTTGCAAAACATGTTGATGGCATTGGTTACAGAAGAATTTCAAAACTGGAAAGTGGAAAGAACATAATTTAACATAACCAGATGCTCCCCACAGGATTTTAGGCAAAGGAGTGAGAAGAATTATCAGAAGAGTTGTCTAAGAGCCAAGGAGCGCTTGTGGAGAGCTACAGAAAGACCTGGAATCGGCAGGTACAGTTGTTTCTAATAAAACAAGTAATGTACTCAGCCACCACAGTCGTATGCATGCTCATCACACAAGATGATGTTCACTGATGAAGAAAAGCATGATGAAATATGTTTAAAATATCTTGTCTAAATGTTGCTCTAAATGCGCAACATTTGGATAAGCCTGTGAAATGATGGGAGAATATTGTCCGGTCAAATGAGACCAAAATCGAACTCTTTGGGTGCCATAATAAACACCATGGAAGAATGAACCAAAATCACACCTGAGGAATCCATGCAACTTGCTTTTCCATACAGGAGGCGTCTTCAATAAATAAGAAAAATCACTAAGGTTGCTCAACATTTTTTCCCTGTTTCAGCTCTCATTATCACACATAACTTAATTCTGTGGTTTGATTTCTCTGCATGTGTGGATTGGATGAGTCGTTACTGACATCTGCTGAGAATTTTATGTCAATAGCACCTTTAGAAATATATTTAATTAGAAAATTGATGATGCGTTCGATGCTTATTTTACCCACTGTATATACATTAACAAAATAAAGAGACATGCCTCCATAGCACAGACTGAGATCACAGTTAGTAAATGCATCAACTTATTGTGGCTTGTTCATGAACACAGCATAAATGAGACACACACACACACACACACACACACACACACACACACACACACACACACACACACACAGAGTCGTGTTTTCATAGTTTAGTGGGGACATCTAATTGACATGTTTTCCCTAGCCGCTTACCCTAACCATCAAAAATTAATGCCTAACCCTAACCCTTAGCCTAAACCGAATCATATCCTAATGGCAACCCTGACACCAAAACCACATTTTGAGTCTCAAAAATGCCTTCAAAGTCGTGCGGACAGGCATTTGTCCCCATAAGGACTGTTGGTCCCCACAATTATAGTAATATTCCAATTTCTGGTCCCCACGAAGATATGTAAACATGGTACACATACACACACATACTTGCTCTTCTCATTCTCTGTTATTATGATATAAGTGAAGTGGGAAAAACACTAAAAGTTTTAGGTTTTATAGAACACACAGATTCACATTTGGTTGTCTCTGAGCTCACAGTACTGTTCAGCCTTTCCCATAGCTTTTCCCTTCAGCTTCCTGTTTTCCAGCATTATGTTATCTGATGGTGCCATCCAGTGGCTGATCACTTACAAAACTGGTGACATTACATAGTTTGAGAAATCCAAAGGGAAATATGTTTGCAGATGTTTTTCTTTTTTCTTTCCTTCGTTCTCTTTTTTTAATAGACTGAGGTTATTAAATACTGGCTACCTGCCCAGGAAACTGTCTTTGAAATCTGTGCCAAAACATGCCAGCTGCCATCTTTGTAATTTGCTATTCAAAGCCAAGGTTACAAAGTTAGAAAGAATTTTGGTACAAGGAAAGAAAGAAAGAAAGAAAGAAAGAAAGAAAGAAAGAAAGAAAGAAAGAAAGAAAGAAGGAAAGAAAGAAGGGGAAAAGAAAGAAAGAAAGAAGGGGAAAAAGAAAGAAAGAAGGGAAAAAGAAAGAAAGAAAGAAAGAAGGGAAAAAGAAAGAAAGAAAAAGGGGAAAAAGAAAGAAAAAGGGGAAAAGAAAGAAAGAAGGGAAAAAGAAAGAAAAAGGGGAAAAAGAAAGAAAAAGGGGAAAAAGAAAGAAAGAAAGAAAGAAACAAACAAAAAGGGAAAAAGAAAGAAAGAAACAAAAAAGGGAAAAAGAAAGAAAGAAACAAAAAAGGGAAAAAGAAAGAAAGAAACAAAAAAGGGAAAAAGAAAGAAAGCTGACCCAGCTCATCCATCTGATTAATAGAGTTATTTCTTGATTACAGGAAGGCAAACCATAATAACGCAAAACAACAATAATATTGGTTCTCTGGAAATGTTGATTATGTAAAATCAGAATCTACAGAGTTATTTCAAAGATGTTTTTTTAAAATGACTTGTTTTAGTTTTACTTCTTAATGTGCTGAGTTTGCGTGTTTTGGGGGATGTTCTGTACTGCAGTGCATGTAGCAGCAGTTGCTGCAATCTGTTATTCTTTGCGTATCATGTCAGTAATATGGATGCTGCTGTCTTTTACCAGGCAGCTTCACAGGAAGAGCTCTTAGAGGACAGCAGTGTAATGGGCTGATAATACACAGTTGTGGATAATTGTGTAGAGTCTCTATATGGTTCATGGGCATGTCTCTGAGTGAGGCTGCTATTTAATGTGCTATGATGTGGATAGCCCACTGCGAGAGAGCCACTAATGGCGTGTTTGCTTGTGTATTTGTGTGCACGCTATGTGAGTTTGCCTCTGAATTGAAGTTTTTAGTAGTTTGACTTCTAGTTGTTTATCTTAACAGAATTGTGTGTGTGTGTGTGTGTGTGTGTGTGTCCATGTGTGTGTCTGCCTGAAAGGCTCCAACAGCGAGACAGTGTAATCAGTTTTCTATATAAGACCTAAAATTTGAATCACCAAGCATGTTGGCTCCACTGGGTGAACTTGTAATCAGGGTTTAATTAGAAGCAAATATAAATAAGAATTTCGCCTGGAGCTTGTTTAAGGTCGATGACTACAATTGTGTATTGGTGCAGTTTAAGTTGTGACAAATACTGAAAAGAGCGATATCTGATGTAGACCTTGTTTCCTATTAATCTGATTTATTTCACCAAGTGCAGCTGAGAAATTTCCTGCTTCTCTTTGTTAAAACTGTTTAGCTGGATTTGACATGGCATTTTAAAAAGGTTTGTGTTTTATGACTCACGCCCCAGTTTAGGCAGTAAGCACCAGAGTCTCTGTTGTAATGTTTACTGCTTTTTGAGGGAATGGAAAACATGAATTTGATTGCAGGATTTTGGGGATTAAAACCTGATTATTTCTTTTTTGTTTGTTTACATTTTTTTTTAGCAATTGTTTAAATAACCACATGTTTTGCTGGTAAATTAATTGTTTAAGTAACAAAAAACAAGTTCGGATACTGACCAGAATAGTCACAAGAGGCCCCTGTAAATATAGCTGTCTTTTTTTTTGGACAGAGAATAACTGTGTTTAAGTGTTGAAAGAGGTCATCAGAGAGTATTTATATGTCGGCTGCAGTAACATAGATTTGGATGAATGTCTCTCAGCCGCATTACAAGGAAAAACAAACACAGAGAGCGTTTCCTTGATAGGTCCTTGGATTTGGGAAGGGCCTGCTGGCTCTCTCCCTCTCTTATTGTGCCAGATCAGCGGGGCCTCGAGATGAATCATTAATGACCGGTTCCAACGGCTTAATGGCCTCTAATGTTCTGTAATGATCTCCCGTCAACGCCATGTACGCGGTCTTAATGGATCCAATGCCGTGGAGAATTGTCTGGTTTGAACTTCCATAATTCGCCCTGTTTTCGACGAGCGGCGCACAACAGGAAGTGCAAAAAGCCACGAGCAAAAGGCTCCAGAGCTCCGCGGGCGCAGCATGACTTTCCCTCTCCGCCGATCCACTTCAGGTAAGATGAGAAAGAACAAAGTTAGCTAGAAAATGGAGCCAAATCTGTGCGTAAATATCACAAATATGTTCTGGTAATAAGATGTGCAAACGAGATGCGCTAAACTAAGTTCAAACAGCGCAACTCAGGCGCTGGACGTCTTTGAAGTGGCTTCTGAATTACGAATGTAAATTGTGGGCCTTAAAATATTTTAAATGTTTAACTTAATTTTGATAATTTTCTATTTTAAAAAGTTTAACGTGTTTTTTTGTTTGTTTTTAAATAAAATGGGTTTAAAGATGAAGCGCTGTCCGTGGTGCTGAAAACAGGGCAGGACGCGCCCTTCTGTTGGGAGGACAGCTGGACTTCAGCACACCTTAGCAACGCGCTGGCTCCCTAAAACACAGACACACTCACAACGAATCGCCTCGGCTCTGAGTTTATTTCACGAGCGTAACTTAAAGAAAAGAAAAAACACAACATGAAACTCAACAGAGAAAAATTCTGAGTGAGTTTTGGGAGCGTTAATGAATTCTATTATCGGTTTAACACCAGTCCGTTTAGGCACAGCGAAGACTCGGATAATCCCTTTAGTGTAGAGTCGGACTGCAGTGCAGTTTCTTACACGGTCTCCTCCCCTAAAACCACTTTGCATCCAAAGTTTTACGTTAAATAAAATGTTCCAAGCGCGATTCAAACAACGCATTGATGGATTAACTGCGCAAACAAATTCCGGGTCTGAGCATTTCACTGAAGCATTTTGGTCTCCTAATGTCATGGCGCCCAGTCGCAAAACATTTAAAGTGTTGAATTTTGTACCGCAAGCTGTGAATTTTGTTGTGCGTGGCTGATTTCACTATTTCTGACTGGTTAGACTGAGTTTCTCACAGTTTTTTTTTTTTTTTTAATAATTTAAAGTTTAGGCTGCTGTTTTTTTTTTTAAGTATTTTTGTTTTTTCCAACTTTTTTTTTTAATACATTCAGTTCTTAAACTGCCAATTGGTGGCGCTAATGAACTCCAACCAAAGCTTAAAGACCTTCACTTCCTTATCATAGAGTACACTACTCACATTCTTCAGACTGTTTGTCTCCATTTCAGACATCACTGTGTCATTTCTAGCTACACCTCAAATAGATGTTAATTATGGATAGCCATTTATTTATTTTTAAATCTTTGTACCTCATCTCTTTTTTTCATTGCTTTTCTGTTGGTTAATTTTATTGATTTTCTTGCTCTCTGTAAAGATGAAATGTGTTATCGTGATGGCTGAAGGCTGTGTTAATGTTCCTCAGAATCACTTTATATCTGATGTTTTTTACGTGGCTCTTATTTTGTGTGGCTCAAGCTTTTAGAGGCCTGCGGTTGGGTTTAAAGCAGTGAGCTCATAAAAGAAACATGAAGAACTAGATTTAGCTTTCAGTCACTTCTTTACTCCGGCTGTTTTCCTTCATGTGATTGATGTTTTAGTTGACATTACCAGTTAGTTATGAAATATTTTTGAGTGTTGTCTCAAAGAGCGTGGGTTGAACTGCAAAGTCACAGCTAAAACTATATTTATCTGTGCATGTTTACAAGAGTCCTTACCTAACCAGAGGGCCATCGGTGGTACTTCAACTTCCTCGGTCAGTGGCAGGGTAAATGCTCCACTTTAGCAGCCACTTCCTTACCTCAGTGTCTGTCCACGGTCCATCACGTTCTCCAGCTGTCTTATCCTCACAGTGGGTTACAGCTCACTGGGTTTGGATCCTCTTCATCGTGTAGTTTACTGCTCACCACATCCTCTCACTCCCCCAGCCATCGATCTCTCCCGCTGGAAAACAGCATGCATTGACTCTGCCCGCTGTTCAGCGGCAGGTGCCACATGCAGGTCGACCTTCGTCTGCCGGCTCCGTGTCCACTGCCTCCTCTTCCTCCGTACCAGTTGGAATTAGCAGTCACCATCCGCCATTGCAGCTGTTTCTGGCTCTGACAACTGTGCATCTGTTTTCCTGTGGGGGCTGCCTGTGGCCAGCCGACATGCACCGAGTGGCTGATTGCTGCTGCCTAGTGTGTGTGTGTGTGTGTGTGTGCGCACCTCTGCTCTGGTGCAAATGCAAAAAGGGAACATCTAGAGAACGACACAGCTCGCAGAGACACAAGTGCCGCCGTCTTATTCACCTCCTTCTTGCATGCTGCAGCCTTTTCAGCAGTGGTGAACCTCTGCACCAAAATATTAGAGCCCCTCCTTTCTCTCCCCCCCTTCTGATTTCTTCCCCTCATGCACACTTGCTAGGTCTTTCTCTCACTCTCTCTCCCACCCTCTTCCTTCATTGTCCCTTCACTTCATTTCTCTTATTTCATTATCACGTAGTTCCCCCTCATATACGTCATTTTTCCTGATGTGTGGAATAGTCTTGCACTTTCTTCTCCTGTCACCTGCTGACACTCTCAGTACTCTTCTACTGGATTTATTTTTCCCTCCTTTTTCATTCATCATTCTCTTTTCCAATCCATTTGCAGGTTATTTTCTACAAGCTTCTCCCTCTCTCTCTCTTTCTCTCTCCAACACTCTCAGTATCTCATTTTCTCTCTTCCGCCCACCCCCTCTTTCATTATTCCTCCTCTCATTCATTCACCTGTCTGTCTCCTCTCTTATTTCATTGTTTATTTTCCCACCTCCCATTTTATCCTCTCCCTCTGTCTCTCTCAGTCCCGCTGCCTATCACACATCAGCATATATAGTGTATCATGTAAATATCATGCCACGTGGGGGTACAGGGGCTACAGGTGCCCTGTGAGAAAGCACTGCCCAAATCCCCCCCCATCACCATCCAGACCCCACCAGTCTCATCTGACACCCCTCTCCTCACACACACACACACACACACACACACACACACACACACTGCACGGACACGCATACACACACACACACACACACACCCGCTCCACCTCCCCTTCCTCACTCTTCTTCCTCGCGGCGGGCAGGGCTGCAGCAGTTTTATGAACGGCACGGCTGCACCATGATCCCTTTCCCACTGAGCCAGCCCCGAGCTGTTTCATTGACAAACATCCCAGTTGCTGCATTTCTGTCACGGACAGCGTCAAGAAGCGGAGCATCGCCGGGGGAACGGTGCAGAGCGGCAGCAGCAGCAGAAGAAGAAGGAGAAGAGGAGGCAGCAGCAGCTGCAGCGATCGTCAACAACCCCCGGTGTCGTTCACGCCAGCTTACACTCTGTTGATTTGCCACTCGGACCTGGAGAATCTCACGCGCCGTCGTTCTCCGTCGACGCTCTCCCTCTCTCTCACACACACTCTCACACTCGGAGGAATCACCAGAGGGGGGAATCAGAGCGCTCTTTGCCACTCAGACCCCTTGCGGGGATGTGAGGCGGCGTCGTTAGCGCTCAGTCACTGGCACGGTGCTGGATCTAACGACTTCCATGAAGCGCCGGGACGCACCGATGGAGGATTCTGGACGCTTTTTAAAATCACGGATATCCGCGAGACTGCATCGGTGGGTGTGTGATGCGAACTGAGCCGTGGGTGGTGTAGACCCCCACCCTCAACCCCTCTCCCCGAGCTCCACACACCCCGACCGCCTCGTCCGCGATCGCCCTCTCCAACGCAGGACGCGCAGCCTTGTTTCACTCCACCGGGGGAACATGTCCCGGGCAGCGGCTATCGCCAGCTCCCTGATCCGCCAGAAGCGACAGGCGAGGGAGCGGGAGAAGGCAAACGCATGCCGCGGAAGCGGTAGCCCGAGCAACAGCAAAGGCGCAAACGAGAAACCGAGCAAGCTGAACGTGTTTTCGCGTGTCAAGTTGTTTGGCTCGAGGAAGAAACGGAAGAGAAGGCGACCACCAGGTCTGTGAGGAGGGGGGGTGGGGGCAGTCGGATAGCCGGCGGGTAGCATCACCACCTCGTCCATCTTCACCATCACCTTCAGCATCATCGCCATCCTCATCTCTGCCACCATTCAGCATTATTTTTTTCTCATCACTAAGGCAGGTTCTTCATCACTTCATCACTCCTCTCTCTGAGGACAGTGTCACAATCCTGTTGCATGAACCCACAAACGTCTCACATTAATAACTTTATATTGTCCCACAGCAAAGTGTGGAAAAGCACAACCCTAAGTGATCCTACTCATGTTGTATGTGTCAATTATTAGCTGATTTAAAAAAAAAAAAAAAAAGTTGTATCTTTTTTTATGAGTTCCACAATGTTTAGCGGCCACGGATCGATACTGGTGGTCAGGGCCCTCAAGCATCAGTGATTGAAAATACAAACAGCGTTTCCTCCTCTGACACTTCCGGCTTCCTAGAGGCTGCTGGATTTGATGCATGTGATCACATGACAGCAGTAAAAAAAGAATGCACTTAATGTTTCTGTTTTCCTCTTAGAGCCCCAGTTAAAGGGCATTGTGACCAGGCTTTCCAGTCGCCAGGGCTTCCAGCTGCAGATGCAGCCTGATGGCACCATTGACGGAACCAAGGATGAAGACAGCACCTATGGTGAGGCTGGCTTTAACTAGATTTGTTGTGTGTGTGTGTATTTTCCCTGACTCAATCATTTTGACCTAGGTTAACTAGGTAACCTAGAACTAGGTTATTTAGATCATTTATACTTTAACATGATTTATAAATAAAAGCAAAGTACAGGCTGAAACTGACTTTCTTCAGTGCAGGTCTATATTACTTCCCGCTACAACAGAATATTGCGACATGTTACTGCTTTAAGGGTCGATTTCATTTAATTCCCACATCCCTATTGTTGAGTTTCATCTTGTGGAAATCTGTTTACTGCAGTGATTTTAATTCAGTCAGTCACTCAACAACAAGTCAAGTACTCATTTAATTAGCAAATGTCAAGTGGTGACACTGCAGTCTTTCCATATGAAATGCTTCCTGGTTAAAGAAATTGATCAAATGTCTGCAGAACATACAGTGCCACGTTCAAATCCTTAGCATTCAGAAAGCTACTACACCAAATCAGACAACAGATTCATTTTTATCCACTCCATTTCATTCTCTCTATCACACATGCACGCACGCGCATGTGCATGCGTGCGCACACACACAGACACACACACACTGCAATGTTTGATTGATACGGCTAATTCAATTCTGTTGTTGTGGTTCAGACTGCAATCACTCTCCTTATGCACAGTTGGTGTTGCCAGCATCTCACATTAATCTCTGCTACTTCTCAGGCCACCAACTGTTGTCTGCATGCAGAACGACTACAGAGGAAGCGCACTCTTTAATGAGATGATTACATGGTGTATACATCATGTAAACGCCTACCCACATTAAATCAGTCACCCGTAAATGCGTTTGAATGCATAATCCTCGTAATCCACGTCTTCATATATTATACACAGTTATTGTAAAGAACAGTATTGACTAAAAATGATGATGATTAAACAAGGGTCCTGACTCACAGATCTATGGCTCGGTCTAATCTTTACGTTGATATGGTGTTATCATCGTGGAGCCTTTAAGTGCTCATCCAGTTTGGCTGGAAATGCATTCAAATGAAATCTGACAGTCTGCGATTTAATGTCACATTCGCTGTAATGTGTCGAAGAGCCCAGACAGCTTAGTTTTGCTCGGGTAGCTTATGCTTATAAATCGTGCTGTAAAAATTCACAAACAGCCAGAGCTCATTGAATTTGCGGCGTTAAAGAAGCTCGGGAATGCACTGTTTACTCTGCATGCTCAAAACATTCGGTGACGGCGGACCACTTCTCCAGCAAATCGTCAAACATTTCCTGATTGCAGCTTCTTAACCGCAAGATTTGCCGCTTTTCTTCGATTCACATCGGTGTAAAGTGAATATATTTCGAGGGCTTTTGGAGTGTTAATCAAACAGAAATTTGAAGGCATCGCCTTCTGTGTGGGGAAAACTGTAATGGGTACTTTTAACTACCGTCTGACATTTTATAGACTAAATGAATGATTGAGTAGAAAAAATAGCTGAAAGTGATCATTAAGTGCAGCTCTAGCAGGAACATTTTTCATTTGTATGACAGATGAAATAGCGCTGATCACTGGCTCTCTGGCTTTTCTGTTGAAGCATGTCCTTGCACTATCAAATGTTTACCAAAACTTGCTCTGCTGCTCGCCTTTTGATAATTTTATCCCACGCTTAATAGCAGGAGCTAAATTGTAAGCGTAGTTCAGCCTCCTCAGCGCCTGACCTTCCAAAATAGCTTCTCTGTGGCAAAATGGAGGTGTCATCATGCCATTGATATTGATGAGTACTTTCCTCTGTTTCCCTGTGTTCGCTGTGTGAATGCTTGTTTGATTGCTTTGTGCTGTGCGCGTGGCTTTGCGTGTGCAATTGCAGCTGTGTTCAACCTGATCCCAGTGGGGCTTCGTGTGGTGGCCATCCAGGGTGTCCAGACCAAACTCTACCTGGCAATGAACAACGAAGGCTTTCTCTACACCTCTGTAGGTCACCACAGACACACACACACACACACACACACACCATCACAACCAGCGTCATTAATGCTACAGACTCAAACCTGCTCTTTGGGTCAGGTTGAGTAATGAAGCAGAAGCTTTCACTGTGAGCAGACTCATTGTCATCACATCATCACATCAATACTTTAACTATAGTGTTGCTTTGTGAGTCAGCTGCCACGGGGTGTTATAATCCAGTGTCTGAGCCTCCCTTATCTGTCTCCTGATATTGTGGCTTCTCAGGATTGATTTCAGATCATACCCCAGCCTCCTTTTGTTTATCTCCCTTCAGTGATTCTGTGATAGGAAGATTACTTTGTGTCCGTTTACACACACAGCTCCCAAAATTTGTTTTCATGTCTTTTCCCACTCGAAACACACGTACACCCCCCCTCCTCCTCTCCAGCGCTACTGTGCCTACATTTTCTCAGACAGGTCAGAAGGTAGTGCTGGCTGCAGTGCAGTGCATTAAGTGCCTCACTTTAGCTGCACAGCTCTGATGGTGGGTGGTGTGGAAGCAATAACAACAACAGAATCAACAAAAATAACAGCAATCTGAACAAAACTGTGAGACCAGCAGATAGAAAACTAACAGAGAGGAAATAGAAGAATGGCACAGACCCCGATGTAATAACAGCCTCGCTGCTACGCCTGTGCAGACACGTATACCGCCACAATATCTGGTCCATCATGTTGTTATTGTGAGGGTGCTGGCTTCAGTCACAGCACCGATATCGCTCGTTCCATCTTCTCACCTCATATTAAATGCAGAATACAGCCGCGCAATATTTCTGCGCCCAGGTCATATTTCTTTATGTTTTCCTGCTTAATCTATTTCAAGATCATGCATGCTGAAACTTCATCAAAATTCACTTAAGATTAATGGATATCGAAGAGAAACAGCTTTCACTCTGGGCACCACCGTTCTCTCAGTGGGCTGGTTGGTATTCAAGGGAGTAGCCGGTTGCTATGGAGACGCAGGAATAAGGAAATGCAAATGTCAGCTGTCCTAAGTTGGTGCAGTTTGTTCTCGGAGACTACAGCCTGGCCGAGATAATGATTCAAAGAGCAGACCAGCTGATGGATGAATACACTGATGACTATATGGTGGAATGACTGAACGCTTTTTAATGGAGTCGCCGCCAGCAGCTAACACTCCACTCTCGCCACGTCCGCTTTATCACCTTCTCGTCTTCTTTCGTGTAGGATTTGTTCTCATTTCTATCACATTTTTCTCACAGGAGCATTTTACCCCGGAGTGTAAATTCAAGGAGTCGGTGTTCGAGAACTATTATGTCACCTACTCCTCCATGCTCTACCGGCAGCAGGCATCGGGCCGGGCTTGGTACCTGGGGCTTAACAAGGAGGGTGGAATCATGAAGGGGAATCATGTCAAGAAGAACAAGCCTGCTGCACACTTCATACCGAAGCCACTCAAAGGTAGGACTGATAGCCTTACTGACTTAAATACCAACTTAATAACTGGGAACACGTCAAAGTTTAAATGTAAAATGAAGCTTTTATTCTGATATTCCTGACGCTTGTTTAAAACCTCCCACAAAACATCAAAGACTGTTTTGCTTGTTGTTGCTTCACTTGGATTTTCTTCATCATTTTGCATCATTAAAAGGATTCATCTTTGTATTTCTCTCAGCTCGAAGGTCAGACCCTACACATCTTTTTATAGTCAAAACTTTAAATAAGAAGCTCAGCATGTGCACAAGTACGGGTTCAAGGCTTACTGTAGGTTTCAAACTGAGAAGCGGAAAGCTGTGTTTGGGAGGAGCAGCCAATCCGAAGAAAGCTGGCTTAAAGGGAGGGTGGTCTAACTGGGTGAGGAGGGGTTTGTTTCAGACAGTGGTTTCACAAAGGCCTATCATAAGATAAACAAGAATTTCTTTGAACTGTAAATCATGCAGAGGTACTCATAGAGTCCAAGAATGAAAAACATGAGTCTGGAAATGAGCAGAGTATGCCTCCTTTCCGATGAAACTTGCAGTATTTACATATTCATATATTCTGAATTTGTCAGTGAGGGAGGAAAGAAGTTAAATTAAGATTTGTGTTGAAAAAAAAATCGTTTTAAGAAAAAATAGAGTAGCGACTTTTTATTTATTTTTTTTTTAAGTTTAAACATGTCCAGAGGGGATGTTTAAATATTAATGGCTAAATATGCAGCGATCAGTGTTAACACTGGGAAAAAGCTATAGATGAGCTCATTACCCCCGTGTGTTCATGTAGAACCGCACTGAACAAAATAGACAGCTAATTGTGAAAATGGTTTTGAGCACCTCGGGGTGAGTTTGGCAGCTTAGTGAAAACAAAAGCAGAATCTCAGCGAACCTATAGCACTCGTTATCAAAGTAAGCCATGCTCATAAATGATGAAGTATAAAACTGCAGGTACCATTTACATCAGCAAAGCAAACACAGTGTGTCCGTTAACCCCGACCCTCGCAATTTCGGGGCTCTAGAAACTATGGCTGTGATGTATTACGTCACAAGTATATAGGGTATGTTGGGTTAGAAAGTTTTTAAACAAATGGAGTTGTGATAGCATCTAAGAGAGCAAATTGTACTAAGAAAAGGCCTCATTGATTAGGAGCGTGGGGCCGTTCTTGGAAAGTTTTCTCCCCTATAGAGGATTTAAGATTCCAAAAACTCAGAGGACCCCTGACCTATGAAAAATATCTGCCTTCCTGGACTAAATCAGAACCCATCTGCTATTTGCACTCTTTGTCTGAAGGTCTTATCATCTGTAAAACTGATTTTGTGTCTTGTTAGTTTATAAAAGATTTAACTGGATTCTATACAAGGAAGGCCATTGTAGATGGTAATATATAGGACCTGTACAGATTTACAGGCCGGAGTGAAAGCACACTGAAAAGAGTGCCAGTGCCAGAAGATAAACATTGAAATGTAAATGCATAGTGGGTACTCATGAATAAAAACAATAACTGAGTCTTAAATGGCATAAAATGAAAGAATATGCCCAAATACTCTAGAGGAGGGAGAAAACATCAATAATCAAATTCCTGGCCACCAGATATGATGGTGTTAGGCAACCCAATTTTCGGGTTTGATTTACCAGTGCCGGTCATCAAGAAAAACAAGAAAATACCAGGAAAATAGGAAAAGAGGGAATAATCAATATTTCTGCATAGCAAGGCGATAATGGATCCACAGAGATTGGTTATCTGACTCTACTGCAGCATTTCTGACCATTTAGCATCACCACTTCTGGATGCATTAGACAGCTGTTTCCAGTGAAAGAGCACTAAAATGCATTGTGCACCATCTGACCGGCAGCGAACAGCAGACACAAGAAGTTAGCTGAAGAGACACATATTTCCCCAGAGACCTAGCGCAGGGCAAAACAAAGCTGAAAAGGGAATGAATATTGGAGTTACATTCATCAAACGGACACGAACACGACTCCATATAATGTTGCTACTGGTTGCGCTCAGTGTGGCAACTGTTTGGTAACAGGCTTCCAGCCTAAAGGCTAATATGTCAGTGACCAGAAGTCATCAGGCATTGTATGGAAGTGAGGAAAAAGGAAACAAACTGAACTCTTAGTAAACTGTTTATTTTTTTGCCAGTTATTGAAATTAAGATTATAATTTACCCATTTATGGAGTGTTACAGTGCAGCTTAAACTCTTTAAATTTCTCTCTGATGATAAAATAGCGTCTTAAAATCAGAATTTATTAGTCTGTAGAAGCCAAATCTCCCAGGTGCAGAGGGTCTGACTGAACAAAGCTGTGCAGGCTAAACCCATGTGGCATAGACCAGTGGCAATAACCGAATTAATGATTCTTGTCTTGTCTTGTGTGTCTGTCTTCGTGTGTGTGTGTGTGTGGGTGTAGTGGCCATGTACAGGGAGCCCTCCCTCCATGACTTGACAGAACTCTCCCGTTCAGGCAGCGGCACACCGACCAAGAGCCGCAGCGCTTCGGCCCTACTTAATGGCGGCGGGAAGACACCCAGCAACAACGACTTATCCTAGCCCCCGACCCCTCGCACCGCACCGCACATACACATGCACATACACATGCACATACAGACACACTCCCATGCAGACACACACATACACGCACAGATCTCAGGCCGACATGCCCACACATCAGACTGGTGAGGGGTGGGAGAAAAAGGAGGAGGACGGGGACGTGTTCTTCCACTAAACGGAGCCCACTGTGACTGACTGTGATGTAAATAAATCAAGGACAATCAATCCGTCTGGCTCTGCTGCCCCTGGCCTGCAGAGGGACAGGACCTGCGACTCTCTTCCCTTGACCGGTCCTCCTGCCGTATCGTGAACAGTCGGAACAAGCGAGGGAGCGATAGAGAAGAGGGGACGGAGGAAGTCAGACAGTCAGTCACGCAGTCAGATAAACAGACTGTTACAGAGAACCAAAGAGTACAAGTATTAACCCATTAGGTTGTTACGACGAAATGGCACGCGGCTGGAAAGTTACAGGGAGTTACAATGGAAGGAAGTCTTTATCTAATCTACCGTACGCTATGTTTACACAGAGCTCATGGGTCTAAGTCATATTTTTAAAACTGACAAACATATTCCTTGTACACTTATAAGGACTTATCATTTGTTTGCATGCAGGTGTGCCTGTGCGTGTGTGAGAGAGAGCAAGAGAGAGAGATTGAGTACATGCTGTGCTTGCGGTAGGCGTGCTGTGTGTGTGTGTGTGTATGTGTGTGTGGGAGAGAAAGTGTGTGTGTGTGCACGCATGTGTCTTGAGGGTGGGGGTTGGGATTTTACCTTTTTAAGATCTGTTGTATATCGGACAAACCCCCCGAGGGCTTGAGCAGGTTACTGTAAGGTTTACTGTATATGCTTCCATGCTTACTTCTTACAAGCAATGCTGTCGTTTCTCTTTCCGTTCGTCGTTGTTGTCCCTTGCCGTTTGTTTGTTTGTTGTTGCATGGAAGCTTGTGGACCTCTGCTCAGTAGCAGCATGCTGAAGGTCCTTTTTCTCCCCCCCCCCCCCCCTCTCCTGGTCTTACGTGTTCCTGACCATAAGAGAACACTAGTGAGCCAATAGTGTGATACCAGAACACTAGTGAACTAATGTGAGGGTGTTAGAACACTACTGGACCAATAGTATTGCACCAGAACACGAGCGGACCAATGGTGTTGGACCAGAACTTTGGTGAACAGCACAGATTAACTTAATATTTTGGTTCCTGCTGTGGACAAACTAGAAATGCACTAAATAAACTCTTTCTAAGGAAGTGAACTGTCTCCCTTGTGCATTTATTCAAGCATTTTGCACCTGGCTGATGTCATGTCTGTTTCAAATGTTTGAAGTCTGGCTTATAATATTTGAATTTTATCAACAGTTAAGGCAGCGCTCACATTTTTTTTTCTTATTACATAAGACATATTTTTATTCTATTGCTCCAGTGGGCTGCTGATAGTTTTGGTTTCATGCCCAGCTCCGACGGTTTTACCACCACCAAAGGCGGAAGATGAATTAGTCCCTATGAAAACGTGTTGATAGTGGCTTGTGTGGATTACCGAGTGTAACAGTGCTGATTTGCTAGCACTCCATAGCGGGGGTCTGTGAACACAACCTCGCGGATTAATGTAAGACTTCAGGCATGAAAAATAATAATTAATGTAAAACCTCACCAACTAATCATGGTAAAAGCTCATTAAATAACTATGCAAACCCTCATGAATTATCAGGAGTACATAAATAAAACAGCTCTTGCATGAAGCGGTGCGTTAATTAATGCCACATGTATTTCATTCATCGTGAATTAGGATATATTAATCATGTTCATAGTCGTCTGCAGTTTACAGGGTGGGCCCTAAAACAAAATTTGCACATGTTTATTATGTTTAATTCCAGATGTTGCAGTCATGATGAATTAAGCATGGCTCTTCATGTTTTTGCTTGGTATTATAAAGTGGTGACCTGCTCCTTCATTAACACTGTTAAATGCTAAATGATGAATAATGGTTTAAAATTGACTGTACTCATTTATGGAAAGGAGTGGCAATGCTAAATACTTACAGAAGAAGCACAACATATTTAATTTTGACATATGAATAAAGGGAAATGACTCTCAATAAAGTAAAATATGTATTTTAAATTGTCTTTACTTTGTAGTGGTAATACAGTCATGGTATAAAAAAAAGTGCAGCCTCTTTTCAATTCTAATGTTTTGCATATCAAATAATAAAAATCATCTGGTCCTTGGCAGGTCTTACAAATATACAAAACAGTGTGTCATTATTTATTTAACAAAGATTAAGCCAAAACAAAAGCAATGTGTGAAAGCTAACACCTTTACTGGTTCCACAGGGATTAAAATGGTAAGTAGCAGCCAGATGCTGCTAATCAAAGACACTTGATTGATACTGATAACCAACCAAGTGTGAGAACATCTATAAAAGCAGACGTTTTGGCAGTTTGCTGGTCTGGAGCGTTCACACGACGCCAATGAAGAACGACATCAGCACTGATTGTAGAAAAGCAATTGTTGCCACCAATCAGTTTGGAAGGGCAAATTGGAAAATCTGCCAAAGCGAAAACAACTGAGACAGTGGCCAATGTTCCCAGGAGTGGACTACCCAGCAAATAAATACAATTAGAAAAAGGCTGAATAAGTTTATTCTTTTTTTTTGGAAGGGTTTTTAGGAGAAAGCCTCTTCTCTTTAAAACCAACATAGTAGCACGTCTTAGGTTTGCAAAGCTGCCTCTGAACAAACCACAAGACTTCTGGAACAATGTTGTTTGGGCATATGGACAAAAACCAACCACAGAATATCAGCACAAACTCCTTGTACTGACTGCCAAGCACAGTGAACTCAACCCGACTGCTACCCTCAAACAACTGAAACAATGCTGTAAAGAAAAGCGGGCAAAAATTCTCCCACAATTATGTGAGAGACTGATGAAGTCATACAAATGATTATTTCAAGGTACTTCAAATTATAGCTGATAAAAGTGGTTCTACTAGCTTAAGAATCATGGGCGTGCTTAAATAAATAATGACAGTGTATTATGCATTGCTTTTCTTCATCTGAGGTGGTATTAGCTTAATCTTAAGAACTGGTGAAGACCAGATCAATATATTTAATTATGCCCTGATCAAATGATGTAAAACAAAGAATCGGCAGAGGGTGTACTCTCTTTTTACCGTGACTGTATGTTTGATATCAAATCACTTTATCTGAAGGCTCACAAAGAAGCCATGCTTGTTATTCAGACATTTGGAGTTTAACAGAGCATGTGAATGATGATGATCGAAAACCGCATGGTGCTGCACTGAACATATGCATAAAACACTTAAGTTAATCACTGTAGGATCCAAACAGGGTTCTGGATAAAGTGAATTTGTGTTTTTCATGCATGAAAACGTTTTTTATAAGTAGCAGACGAAGAGAAAAATTATAACGCTGTTTTATTCACACTCACCTAATGTTCTACTCCAACCCATAAGCCTTTAAACACTTTCTCACTGTCTCACACTCAGTGAGGTCAGCTACAGTATTGGGTCCCGTAAATTGTCCATGGAGGCCTCAACAACATGCAAGCTGGAGGAGCTGGGCATTGAACCACTGCCCTCTCACATAGTAGCTTTGACTGTAGTTATCTTCACATTAAGGAGCTCCTTGTGCTCTTATAAGAGAGGAAAAAACCCTAAGTATTGACTTATTTTAATGTTGAAGTTAATTATGCTAACTTCAACATTAGCCTTTGGAAGCAAAACAAGAACATTAAAAAAAAGTGGTATTTTATTTGACCACTAGATGGTGCTTCTATTTCAGAGCTCTGTTGCTATTATTGGTAACTCATCTTGGGGGTGGATGGGAGGCAGCATAATCCCGAAATAAAAGAAACTCTGGTAAAGAATCTTAAAAGTCTAAAGAAATGACTAAAAATAAACAGTCCCAAACACAAATATTCTTTATAAAATTATTTACTCCAACATTTGCGTGTGTTTGTTTCTCAGTGAAGGGCAGGTAAAGCAGACACAGGCATTTATCTTCAAACGATTCAGCTGAGAGGGGCTGAGGACACATTTATGCAATCACAAAATACAACAAGATAAAGTGCAAAAGTCAAATGTGAAAAATAAGAGTCATATAAAGGTTAAAACCAATTGTTTCACATTGCAACAACAAACATTTATTCATTGCTTTTAGGAACAGTGTCTACTCGATATTTTTTATTAAATGTATAAATACACAATTACGATATGAGATGCTGTACTTCTCTTACTAATAATGATAATTTAAGATTATAACTAAAGAATTTTATTTAACCGGGTTTTTCATTTTTCATTTCCAAGTATCAAGTATAAAAATAATACAAACCAGTGGGTGTAGCTAAAACGTCTTGCCTGTAACTCTGAACTCACAGTGTTGAAGAACTACACTCTCCCTTTGCTACGCTTTCCTTTTTTTTTTAACTTTCTGCAGCCCTGTGCAAATGTAAACACGCATGCAAACTCACACCAACACGTACACATCACGTTCATAGTGATCCACATTAACACGGTACTGATGTATCAGCAGAGCATGTCGTATTTACAGTAGCTGGTGCAGCATCACGCTGCCTGTACTTTTCCTTTAGATGAAATGAGAGCGCAATGCCTCCGAGTCCATCCTTTCTCTCTTCAGTGCCAGTTTTCTTGCTCTTCTTGCGTTTTCCTTTCAAACGTCCTCGTGTCCATCTGTCGATCTGTTTACGATCACTCTATGTCCCCTTCTTTGACTCCCACTCCTGGAAACCATAAAACGGGAGCATGTGAGTCAAACAGTTTTTGGTCCTCGCACACACAAACACACGCACACTCTACCTTTGCCTTCTGCATCACATTCCCCTTGGAGGAGGCGTAAAGAGACGGAGGCCGCTTTCGAAGCTCAGATGCCGCGTTGACAGGCACAGTCTCCATGTAAACCTTTTCAACCTTACTGCCCTGCGCCTACGCATGAACACACAGGCAACCCCCCCCCAAAAAACCACTTATTTGAGTCCAGTGATGTTACTTTAAAAACAACACAAGAAGACCAAAAGTTCTTCCAGTCAAAAGCAGATGGATTACAAGCAAACAAGAACACAGAAAGAGTGAAACACCAAACCCAACACATAAACTCATTATAAATGGCTAAAATGAGAATCATATGTTAACAAACAAACATATAAATCATAATAAAATAAAAGTCAAATAAATAAGGACCATATGGTAACCATCCACAGGTAAACAAAGGGCCTCAGATGAATAAGTGTAAATCCTTCAAAACAGTATAGTTTACTGTGGACACCTATTTAATTAATCTGTGTTTAGACGGGCATGTAAATTTATTTTAAATATGTGTATTTGTTTCTCTTTCTACTATTAAAAATAAAATTGTCATTAGTGTAAGTGTAGTTGCCATAACAACTATAAAGGTGACAACAGTAACGAAAATATGAATGGTCATGTACAGGTTGTTTAAGTGCTAACAAAATTAAGTAAATAAAAAACAGCATCCACTTATAGGAGAGCAGCGTGCATTTAAAATAATATGTATGAAGGTACGGTACTGAGATTTGGCAATCAAATAAATGACTGGTCTGATAACAGACACTGCACACTGATTAATAGGATTTGTCTTAATACAGTCCCAGCTGTCCATATGCTTCAAAGAAATCCCTCAGCTCATGTTCTGGACAAAAATCAACCGTAAATCTTCACTGAAGCTCATATGAACTTTTAGCAGTCTTTGATATTGATGTATTTTTAGTACCATCTTTTTACCTCCATCCTAAACAAAATACTGTCATTCAGGACTGCATTTAAACGTATTCCTGGCCTCTTGGTGATCTCTCTGTAGTCATTAAGGCATGAAGAACTCTTATAAGAGCGTTTGTATATATTTTAAAGTACATTCATTAAGAGTTTTCTAAGGAGAGTTTGAGTTCCAGCTGTAAACAGATGTGTGTTTGCTACCTACCTTGACGTTGATCTTGGTGTCAGTAGGTGGACCCAGTGCCCCTCTAGCCAGTGACTTCTTCAGGTTTTCTTTGACCTCTGTCAGTCTCAGCTCCAGCTCCACCCGTTCCTCCTCCTTCTGTTTGCACAGCGTTTCCAGCTCAGCTAACTGCTTTTCCACGCTATTACCTGAACACACACACACCCACACACACACTCATAATTAGGACCGCTATGAAGCCTACGACTGAACAAGTGCTGTGTGTGTGATTCGTCTCTGACCTGTGCCGCTCTTCCCCTCCTCCTTCAACTGCCTTTTCTCCTTGCGTAGGGAAATCAGTGCACTTCTGAGGTCCTCCTTCTGCTTCTCCAGCTCCTCTTTCTCTCTCAGGTACCGCCTGGCATCCTCCTCTGCCCGCGTCTTCCCATACCGCCCATACTGATTCACATCTACGATGTGAAAAAGAAGGAAATGAAGGCCACATTTGAACCAAAATCACTTTCATGGAAACAGTCTAATGAATTATGAAATTAACCGAGACTCACTGGAGGCATGTCTCTTAATGGCAGCCTGTTGTTCAGTTTTCTCAGAGTCCCTGCTGGAGAACGAAGCGTGACGTCTCACCTGGCCTCCTCTGCTCTCCACATCCACTTCCTGCAACAGAATAATTTAATTAATTCTAATTAACAAAATGTAATAGGGGAACTTTAAGGAAAAGGAAGGAAAATACAATAAATACTATATGTTTGTATGACTGATACATATAAGCTTTTTAAAGATCGGATTTTTTTTTTTAAATTAAAACATATTTTGTTAATCTGCTATCCAAAATCGTATTAGTAGTTTCACTGGGGCTCCAGTGAAGCTCAACAAAGAATGGTATTAAAATCCTAAGTTATAAAAAAAATGGTGTTTGCATTCTGAAAATCTGCAATAAATTTCAATGAATGAATGTAAGAGAGAGGAGAGGATCAGTGAGGAGAGAAAGAGAGTAGAAGCAGATTTAAACATCTCTGTGTCTGCTGTGTTCAATATAAAGGTTTTTGTATCTCATCACTGCTTAGAATTAAAGAAAAATAAAGTTTCCTCACCGCAACACTTTCATAGACCTCATCGTAAGTTCTGGAGTCTATTGAAGCACTGCTGGAGGAGTTAGCAGTTGTAGCCCACCTGGGAGGAAAAGAAGAGGAAGATATATAAATACAAAAATGAGTATTTCAGAATAAAAGCTGTAATAAAAGACTGCTGGGTAAACATATGCACAAAAACGCATACTGTTGACTCACAAGAAGGAGTGTCTGGCAGCATGCCGTATGTCAGTAAGTGTGTCCACATCGATGTAATCATAGTGCAACTCTTCAGGGAGAGTGCTGCTGCCGGTCTCTGCAAACAAAACTCCAAGCCAGCGGCCAAGATCCTCAGAGCAGCTGGCCTGAACGACACACAAGCACAAACAGACACACGGACATTTTTTTTTTAGTCCATGAGCAGAAAAATGTAAGGCGTGGCATGCCTGTGCACACATTGATGATCCCTCTCAGCTATATCAACACTGATGTAACCAAGTGGCACAAATAAAATCAGTCTGTATATACATTAAATCTCCTGTGCTGGATAAAATGGTTCAAGATCTCTTGCTTCACCTCCAGAGCTGCCAGCTCGTTGCCTCCCTGTAGGATGCGGAAAGAGAACGGATGTTTAGGACCAAGCCCGCCTGGCACCACCTCTGCCCCCTTGAGTGGCACCACAATGATTGGGGGTCGCTGGTCCCCGGGGTCCTTCTGCAGGTACAAACTTCCACCCCGGAGCACGCACCATCGCTCCCTCCAAGAGCCGCTCAGACACACGCTCAGATATCCTGATGAGTGTGTTAAAAAGAACGTGAACTGCAGGCATATTTACAGTGTCTTAACATGGCAGACTTAACTCAGTCTAAAAGAATCAAAATCAACGTTTTTAAGTGATACATTAAACTTAAATTTTTGTTTCCACTGATTCCTGAAAAAATTCAGAGTAATAATATATTCAATCCAGATCAATACGTTTAGGTTGCTTCATTCATTGTCATATACTGTATCCAACACTGTTAGATGTGAAGTTCGGTTTCTGGATCTAAATTAGATGTTATTGTCATGAAATTAATATGATATGATGTTTTCATAAGGTGTTATATTTGCATGAATGCTAAAAATTTGTCATTTTCGCTTGCTCTTAGGTGTTGACTAGGCAAAATGATGATGTCATAACATCTGATATTGAATAAAAACTTCAGGGACTCAATATCTACTTGTGCCCATTACAGCACATTGTAATTGTTTAGCTCCTGATCATGGAGAAGGAATTTGTGGACAAATATTTGGTGTATTATAGGAAGAATATGTACAATACCCTTTACATCTCTACAGTTATACGTTTTTTCCTAAAAGGCATTTTTATTCTGTTCTGAATTGTGCATCATCAGCATTAATTTGTCCTTTAACACTCTTTGACACTGATGTCAAATTACAAATGCTAATAGAAAACAATCTAAACATCAATCAGCCACTTATGATGATTCTCTAACTAACCAGCCATTCAACAAAGTATTCATCAGGTCTTCTCACCAGAGCGGGGGTTGTCGTGCTGGCCAGAAGACAAAGGAGGCTCTCCTGGTAAAGGAGGTTTCCGCTTGGAAAAGGTGATGATCCGATTGATTTTCCTCCCAGCTGCTCGGCTCATCGACCCGGTCAGCTCTGAAAATGCTCCACGCTTCCCCCTGTCTGAAGTCAAACACATCCTGAAGTTGAACTTTATAACATCCAGCCAGTAAAAAAGACAATGTTGCCTCATCATTATAGTATCATGCTGTTTTTGAAATAAAAAAATTACTTATTTTTTCTAAAGTTTTACATTTTATCAGTTACAATGTAACAAAAACTTGATGAAAACTGGAATAAAGTAAAAGGTCTGAATTCTGGGAAAAATACATTTTTGAAAAAGACCCTGTACCCAAACAGGACTCATGAAGCTTTTGAAGAAATAATATCTTGTTATTTCAGAGATGGCTTGTATTTATTCAACCAGACCCCTACAGCCAGTTTGCAAGTTCACTCTGAATGTACCAGGTGCTGCAGTGCACTGTTCACACTACTTCCTGATGATGTCAGTGGGAGACAATCGCAGGAAGAGGACAGGAAGGATGTCATATCTGCTCGAGCCTCACTTCCTGTTTCTCCCTCTCTCTCATGTCTCTTTAGGATCAGAGTTCCTTCGTCCGTAAACAGATTTGAAACAACTGTTTCCCAACTTCACTGTGTTTGACCTATTTTCTGACCCAACACCAAGGATCTCCCTGGATCTCCCTTCCTGATTTTGTAGATAGAAAAACAAAAATATTCTGTGTGTGTGTGTGTGTGTTTGATTATTGTGTGTTTGCTTTTGTAGCCTTGTGGGGACCTGAGTTCCAGACCCTGAAAGTGGGGACTCTTAGAAACTGAGGACCCATTTGAAGAATTTTAAGGTCTAGGCTAAGTTAGGAGTTTTTCAACAACAACTTGTAGCCATCACTGTAGGTTTTTATCAACAACACCAGGAAGTCAACACCAAGAACCCTTATTTAAATATTTATGGTTTAAAAAGATACGTCAAACACTATTCACGCAAAACCCATCAACAACCATTAAATTTTGTAACAGACATACAGTTATCATTTACTACAGAGAAGTTGCATCATAGTCATTTATATTTCTTTTAAACTGTAACTATGTTTGTTTCTCTATGTTAAAGATGTAGAATAACGGAGGAAAAAATCATCTCCCTGCCAGTTATTAGTTTACCTTTTTTTAATTCACTACAAAGTATCAATGAATGAGTCAGAATAGTATTACTCATACAGTGTTCCTCTCTTTTCATAAAAAAAGGTAACATAAAATGAGCTTATGGGAAGCTAGAAGAGCAATGCAGTATATGATGTGTGTTACAAATATACTGAAATGAATCCTTTACCTCCTAATCTAACAACACTTGAGAGGAAGGTGTTATGCCTCTCCCCACAGATCAACAGTGTGCTGCATTTGCGAAACTGTGCCTAAATACCCTTTAACAACCATCTATCTAAATGTTTATTTTCACTGTGAAATATGCCAACGAGACCAGAAAGATGCTTTGCTGTGATTTTAAAGAGCGTGTAAAGTGTAAATCATGCTGAACTGTCCCAATATATCTGTGGTAACACTGAGAAATTACCCACAGACACTAATCTAACGTTAAATCTCACTATAACCACCGATTTAACCTGCAATAACATGTCTTGTGCTATAATTACTGAGAGTGTACACACAAGAAGCTTATTTCAATGAAGCAACCACAATAAAAAAGAGTCGGTTGCAACAAAAACATCTCAAAAACTGCTGGTGAAGGTTCACGTACTGAGTGAGTCAGTAGTGTCTCGTCCTGACCCGTGTGCAGTGGCCTGACTGTCTGCTGTTGGCCCGCTGTCTGAGTCTGAAGCCTGTCTGTCAGACTGTAGCACCTGGCAACAAAAGGAACAAAACACTTTTACTTCTCTCTTTTATAACATTTGAAGAGAGGAGACAAGAAATAGCACAAATTGGCACATTTGACTTTCCGTTTTATAACAAAACATTTAAATTGTGCAAAACCATGTTAAAAATAAAAATAAATAAAAATTAATGTATCCTCTGGGAGTATGACTATTTCTTTCTGCCAACGTGGGGTGTAACTGCCATGTCAGCATGCATTCAGTTTGTTCAGGACTTGAAGCTCTTTGAAACCAAGGCAACTCAGCAACCGCAATAATCACCTCACTCACTGCTTGTAAACTAGAAGCCAAAGGAATAGTTGTGTCATGCGTGGGCTGAAAGAGGGTGATGTCAGCGACACTGAAATGTTAAAACTGGGGTATATGTTCAGTATGCCACAAATTACATTTGTCATAGTAAGACACAGTAAGAGCACAGCGTTAGACCGGCATTGGGGCTCCTCATTAAGACTGTTTTATGGGAAATTTTGGTCTTTGTGGCAAGACGACAAAGAGAACACTGCGGACAAACAGTCTGACATTCAAGGACATACGCAGATAAGCACACTCACCTTGTCGAGCTCCAGCTTCCTCTGTATAATTGGAGAAGTTGATCCATCCAGCCCCTCAGTGTTGCTACACTGGCTGCCAACATCGTGGACCACCTGGACAGAGAAAAAGAAAACATTCATTTACAGCCTTGTGTCTGCTCGTGTGTCTCAGCACCATGCCCCTAATGAGGTGAAAAAAGGTACCTTGAGCCATCGCTGGGCCTGTTCTTTACTCTGGACTGCCAAGACTAGCGCTTCACCCCCAGGTAACGAGAAGCGCAACTCGTGTCGCTTTTTCCGGCCTTCCTTGGGGACATAGATGACGTTGCAAAGATTCAGTGGGAGCTCTGTGTTGGGAGAGCTCTCTTTGATGCTTTTAAAACACTGTGAAGGAAGAAGTCAAGAACATGCATTATTTGAGTAAAAGATAATCTATGTAAGCCTAGCCTCTTACTGTTATAAGCTGGAAAATAACTGTAAACTGTGGCTTACAAATAAGTATGTTCAACCGTCTGATTCACCATAAATAAATAAGGATTTACCTTGAATAACAACAGAAAAAGACAATTCTTTGATTTGAATGATAAAATAAACATTAATAAACAGCAGCATCTATTTACCTGCAGTTTATTGTCTCGGACAACAACAAGCTGCTTAGCCCACTGGCCAAAGCGTTTCTTTCGCAGTAGGAAGGCACAGATGCGGCAGTCTCGAACCGGCCCATCTGGGCTTTCCTCGGCTGTCCATCTCTGAGGCTGGTCTCGGCCCTTTGCTTCCTCTTCCTCTTCTTCGTAAGACTCGTAGGAACTACTCAGAGCATCTGAGTCATTGTCTGAGTACCAAAGCAATTATTGTTTTACAAAAGTTCCACAAAAACAAATTGTGATTCACAAAATCCTAGCTCTACTACTAGACATAAACTAGCATCAATAGGGGTCAGATTAAGACTCACAGGAGCTTTTGGGAGGCCCATTCATTCTGGTGGTGGGGTAGTTATTGTCAGCATCTTCATAATAGGCGTCCTCCACAGAGTTCCTGGATGCTACAGATGAACAGATAGAGTATGTGAGAAAGCAGAACCACAGGTACTGATCCGATTACCATTATATATGAATGCGCACACACATGTGCGTTTGTATATGCATGTGTTCATACTGGTGGTAAAGTACTGAGGAGTAGATCCGGGATCTAGAGGAACAGCCTCTTCATAGTAGTCATCAGGAAGGGGTGTAGTTGGCACAGGAGGAGGAGGAGGCGTGTCAGTTGGGGTCTGAAAACCAAAGGTAGCTGTTGAACCAGAACTGGGGGTAAAAGGAAGGCTGATGTAGGTAAGTAGTTTCTGTGAATGACTTACAGATTTATTGGGATGAGTCTTCTCCTCTTCATCCTTGTGCTCTTTCTGCTCCACTGGAGATGCACTGAGCATGTGCAAATCACAGCCTGATAGGATTAATCATGATTAACTTTATAATTTTTTATAAACTGAGGTATAATGATTGTAAATACATATACAAAGGATTTTTTTTGTAACTGAGCTGAACCGAAGGTATTTTGAAGGTCTACTAACCAAAATCCTCAAACAGAGACTCTACAAAGCTCGTGCCATTGCCATAGAGACAGCTGTTCATGTAGACATCAGAGCCGTTCACTGTGGAAAAGACAAATTATGGATTAAAAACAGGATCAGAGTTAGGGTTAACATAGCCTATAGCTTTTAGGTCAGGATTATGAAGGGCTATAGAGACTGAATAAAAAGACAGTGTCACGAAGTATAAATAGTATTTCATCTGCAATAAAAATTAGATCTATGATGACCTATGTACAGGGAGTACAGAACTGAGATTGAAAATCTTTGTACAGCAAGAACAAAGAAAATGTGTGTGAAAGGTCACAGAAAGATTTGACAGAAAAAAACAGATAAAATGATGCGAAATACACAGCAACTCTTTAAAAAAGATGAGTATGGACACGCCAGGCTGGGTCCAGTCTAATATTTGTGTTCTGAAACCATCGGGATGTTTTGCTGTTCTCATTATCCTCTTTGCATTTCATTATCCTCTTACACGGATCCTTTTATCCTCCCCGACATCCTGTATTCTTCCAGATAAAAAGGGATTTGTCTGTAAAGACCTCAGCAAGATTTCATGTCACAGAGGCTGCATTTTGTAGCACAACAACTGCTGCACTCTCTCAAGTTGAGCAGTTTCAGTCTGGTTGGCTGATGACAGTAGGGTCGCACCATTGGAAAAAGACAAAAAAGAAAGACATGCTGTAGTACTGTTGATGTGACACTTCTGACTTTTTTTTTTTTTTTTTTGGCTAAACTGCTGCCATCAAACTCAGCTGAATTCATCCTGAATAAATAAAAAAACACTTCTACATTGAATATTCTTATATATACATTGTATTCAAATAAAGTGCTGCTTTTACTATTTTTGTAATGCCAGCACACCAAATGCTGCTGTTCTATCTGACCTGCTGGTGTGCAGAAGGTGTTTCTTGGCACTAATGAGACAAGTCTGGCAATCAAACTGTTTATAATGCATGACTTTTTTCTAATGAAGCACCATTTTTAAATACTGCACTGATGTTTCTGCTAGTCATATTTCAACCTAAAATCTTTTCCCCAAAACCTAACCGAAATGCAGATGTCCAAAGGACAGAAGCTTCAGTCTCTAGGTGTCCAATATTACAGTAGAACTATGCATGCTATGAGAAGCCAGTAGCACCTGACAGAAGAGCAGGAAATAAAATAAATAATAAACGTAACACAAAAGGGCAGTTTTATTATTACTGGGCTCCATCTGAAAGATCAGATCTTTATTATCTTCAAGGGATAATATATTACACAGTCAGCGGAAATCACAAAACCATCAAGCAAACAGCAACATCAAAATCATAGTGAGTGACTTAAAAACAACTGGAAGTTTGAACAAATGAGTTTTTCACTTTATTGATGTAGTCTATCTGCAGCCAGACCTTAAACTGCTTAGACTATGGCTGGCTGGACCAGCCAGGACTGAGTGGACCTTCTTTGAAGTCCTAAATTTATACAAGTGGGAAAGGTCATTCAGTGCAGTTGACTGAGTAAAGAACTGTAAATTATTTCTGTGCTGTGTGAAATGTATTAACCTGTGCTGTACAAGAAACTGTACATGGTAAGAAATATTGACCTGGGTTATTTACATTGCCATCCTAACATTGGAGATTCTGTACCTGACAGCTGCAGTGAGTCCAGGATGTTGCGTATGGATGCCATTTTTCAGCGGTAGCAGGACTGACCGTCTCGTGGTCCAGCATCTTCAGCAGAGAGCCTAACTCATTTACAAGTCGTTCCATCACAACTAGAAACCACAAAAAAACAGACATCACGTAATACTCTTCTGATCTCAAGAACCACCAGGTTATTTACTTCACCAAAATTTTATTTATATAGCATCAATTCATCAAAATATTGTAATGTAAAGATCCCACAATATTAGAGAGAAAACCCCAACAATATGACGATCCCCTATGAGCAAGCACTTGGTGACAGTGGGAAGGAAAAACTTTCTTTTAACAGGAAGAAACCTGCAGCAGAACCAGGCTCAGGGATAGGCAGCCAGAATGGGGTGAGGGGAAAAAGAAAAGGAGGGCACAGAGAAACAAGAACAAAACACACACCATGGGAGGGATAACACAAAGTGTAATGACTTACAAAGCCATATAATGAATAGGGAGTGAGAAGAGATAAGTGGAGAAGAACCACTCAGTGCATCATGGGAAGTCAGGGAGGGATCGTTCTAACCGTATGCTTTATCAAAACGGAAAGTTTTAAGTCTAATCCTAAAAGTAGAGAGGGTGTCTGTCTACTGAATACAAACTGGGAGCTGGGTCCACAGAAGAGCAGCCTGACAGCTGAAAGCTCTGCCTCCCATTCTACTTTTAGAAACTTTAATAACCACAAATAAGCCTGCAGTCTCAGAGCGAAGTGTTCTGTTTATAATCATATGGTACTGTGAGGTCTTTAAGATATGACGGGCCCTGATTATTCAAGACCTTGTGTGTGAGGCAAAGTTTAAATTCAACAGGGAGCCAATGAAGAGAAGCTAATCTGGGAGAAATATGATCTCACTTACTAATCACTGTTAGTACTCTCACTGCAGTGTTTTGAAACAACTGAAGGCTTTTTAGGGAGTTTTTAAAACAGCCTGATAATAATGAATTACAAGAGTCCAGCCACAAAGTAAAAAAGTATGAACTATTTTTTTTAGCATCACTCTAAGAAAGGGTGTTTCCCATTGAATTTAGCACATGAAAGAAAACATTCTTACATATTTGTCTGATGTGTGTGCTTATGGATATGTCCTGGACAAAAATGACTCAAGGATGCCTCACAGTGTTACTGAAGGCCACAGTAATGCAATACACAGAAAGTATCTGGTTAGACAGCATGTTTCTAAGATTTTAAGGATAGCAGTACAATAACCAGATTTATCTGAATTCAGAAGCAGAAAACTGGAGGTCATTTAGGCCTTTATGTCTTTAGCTGCTGTAGTCAGATTTTATAGATAAATATAACAGCGTACAATCTGCATGGTAATAATGCTGTATGCAGTTTTTAGGCTATAATATTGTCTAAGGGAAGAATGTTTAAGGTAAAAGCAATAAAGTAAAATCCTGTGTGCTCAGCATGGTCATCAGATCATCACAAGGCCATACAGGCAAATATGACTAAAACTGTCAGTTCACAAGTGGCATGAAGTCAGTTTGGAACTCAGCTGTCAGCTGCTGCAACAGCTGACAGGGAAAAGATTTTTAACATCCCTTAATGTCACCCTGGTGATTTTGTCCCGCTCGGAGCAAGCCTTTTGGGCACACAGCGAGTTCTCTGTGTGTCACTACTAAGCGTTAAATCCGACTTTCCACGTTGATATTTTGTGCTTTCTTTGAAAAATTTACTTTTTCACTCCTACATCCTGTGTGGGTCAAGCGTGTGTGTCCGTGTGTGTGTTTTGTTGACCTTGACATTGTTCCAAATGCCCTGACACACTCTCACACATCCTGCCTGCTCACAGCCGACAAAGAGGAGGAGCAGGAGGAGCGGGGGGGGGAGCCGGAGAAAAAAGAAGGTGAGGGGGAGGAAGCTTCCTTCCCTAAAGGAAATGGAGCCAAAGTGAAGAAGAAAATGTATAGCTTTACCACACAGGACAGGAGATGGTTACCAAACTGCTTGAAGCCCCAAGTTAGTTCATTTACTTGTTTACTTCTTCATATAAGAAGATTGAAAGGCGTATCTTAGGATTAGTCTGAACCCGAAGCAAGCAGCTTTTCTTCTGATATTGACTTTTAATTAAACACTGAATATTATCATAGACATTAGAACTGCTTCTTAAAGGACTCTGATATTATCCACTATTATTTGATGAAGTATTATTCATACACTTGAACAGGTCAAGTGCAACCAAGTCTAAAATAGTTTCATGTCACTTTGGTTTCCAGTGGGAGATTTTAATAGCCTGTGCTCTTTATGTGGCTTTTTCCACACTGGAAAGATTATAGGTTGTGGAAACATTTAGATTTTGTATTTTTGGCATTAAAATTGTCAAATTTACAGTTCAGTTTCATTCATAATACAAAGCAGAAAGTTCATAGCTGGAAAGCTGGAAAAGCAACAGGATTTTTCAGGAATTACTTGAAAAAGCAGACTCTTTCACCTCGTGTCCCTTTTTACTATCTGATCCACTTAATTTTATGGCTTTGCTAAGAAGAACATGCTTCACAATGATTAGTCAGATCAATAAGCTTTAGTATGTTTACAATTTATTATGACATAAGTACACCTAAAAAAATAATAATAAATGAATTGTCCATTCCCAGAAAAAAGTGGAACAAGGGTTAAATAAAAATAAGATCAAAACAGTCTGTTTTCCTCTCACACAACGTGAAGACAGATAGAGTGAGTGAAAAAACCCTCACTCTCCCACAAGCCTCTTCCGCCTCCCCCTCTCACTCGGACAATACTCTATTGTCTCTGCAAGGGCCAAAATTAGATGGCCACAATGCTCGGCAAGACCAGAGCAAACAATCGTACTGTCGGAGTCAGAGACTCCCGGAGAAAACAAAACAGGAACTAACACACAGTGTAAGAGGGGCGTGGTGCAACGCAGCTGCACGGTCTCAATCCACGGGCATGCAGGGTTGTATCTCCAGCAGCTGTGTGTGTGCGTGCGTGTATGTTTGAGTGAGTGTACGTGCGAGTGCAGCTGTGGTTTCCTGTCTTAGCTGTCGACGGGAGCTTCTCTCCCCTCCTTCCTGATCTTGACTCTCCATTCCATTATGAACCTCACCTCACCTCCTCCTTCACTTCTTCCCACTTTCCCATTTTGTGTCCTGCTGTTTCTGTTTCTGCCCAACATCTTCTCTCGCTGCATGCTCTCCTTCCATCTCTTGCCCATACTCTAGATTTTCCCAAACCAACCGAATAGAAAGATTCTTATCTGATGGGTGCTCAATTTGCAGATGCATTTTGCTTTACTTGAGGAAACTTCAATTACAAAACAATCAACAAAGATCTCGAGTAATCAGACCAGTGCTCTGATCTATTTTCTGCCAGTCTCAAAGACACGCACAGTCAAGGACATCAGTGCACAGGCTCTCTCTCTCTCCCCTCATGTCTGAGTCTATATCTTTATTTCTCTCTCCTTCTATTTCCTCTCTCTCTCAAGGGACCTGAGGTTCAGAAGCTGAGAATCAGCTGTTCTGCAGGATTGTGGTCTGTCTCACCCACAGAGGATCTTTGTAATCCCCCACTGCCCCACACACCCCCACTCCACCCAGAACCACACACATGCAAGCACATACACACACACACACACATCCACGGCACAAATTTCTTCTTCAAATTCTTTTTTTTTCCACTGATAGACACAATCATTCACTTAACTAAGAGGAAGCACAAACGCTCACTGTTAATTCGTCTCTCGCTTCCTCGTCTGAGTAAACATACAGTCACAAGAGTACAAAGAGGAATGTGTTTGTTTGTGCGTCTTCACGTTCCTTTTTCTGTGTGTTTCCACAGACAGACTTCCTGATGAAGATCAGTCATGAGACTCGGGCCATGCGACTCTCATTTGGACTGATTTAGTGTGTTTGGTTGCAGCTTAGAACAAAACAACTGCTACTTACTGCTGCTGCTGCTGCTGCTTTTCTCGCCACATAATACCTATGGGCAGCAGGTCAAAACAGGAAAGACACTTTGGATCTCCTAAACTGAGGCTTTCATTCCCATCCATTACAATTCGAACACACCAATTAACATAAATCCAAGGTTACCCATCTTCACTTGCCTCTCCCATTCAAAATATCCCTCCACGTTATAATTTTAGCAACACTTCATGACTCAGAAGTACTCTATATGAATGCACTGAACTGTACTGCTTCTTGCTTCCAATGGTTCTGTTACCTGATTGACATTAATATGTGTAACAAGGGTAATTTAAGACATATACTCCATGCAAAAACCGTATGAAACTGTCCTCTTCCTGCCTCCCCCACACTCCTCAGCACTGAGGTCCCTCCAGATTGCATATTCTCTCTGCCACTCCTTTCTTTCCCTTCCTCTGAGATCCTTTTCCTTCAACTCCTCTCCCTCGCCTGTCTCCCTCTGTCCCTTCCCCAGACACCCATCCTCTTCAGACAGAGGCCAAAGTTCAAGGCTTGGCAGGCCCAGCAGCTCCCACTAAGACAAAAGTCTACTTCAGAGACACAGCATCCAGTAATTCATATTTTCGTGACAACAAAAGATGGTGTCAGTGCTTGCCTGGGGTTAGCATTCAGTTAGACACTTTAAAAAGTCCACAACAAAGATAGCAAGATACTTAAAAAGAACCAGCTGGGGGAAACAGTAGACGAATCTTTTCGCATTCTTTTAGTATCTTATCATTTTCTGCAGATAGCAAATGGTGTGGAAACACAGGAAACAGAGGGGCACAAACGACTTTTATAAATACTGAAATTCTTTATTTGCCCAGAGTGGAATGAAAATGGTTTGTAAAGATAACGCAGCAGCCAGTACACAGTTAGTATGAGTTAGTGTGAAGGCATGAAATCGGGAAATTAGCTAGTTGCGTTTCTTTTCTTGAACTAAGTCTGCAATAATCCTATCAAGTGCACACGATTTAAAATGACTGGACCAGACCACACTTTACTGTTATTACCTGTCATCACTGTCTTTCACAAATGCAAACACTGAGACGTACGTACACACACAGACACACGCACCCACTCAAAGGTTTTATTTTTTATTGCTTTTACAGGGAGTGACAGGGTGATGATGAGGACAAAATATCATGATTCTCTGTTTTTCCACTTGGTGGTGGGGGAGGCTGCTATCATCACCACATCAGCTTAGCTTCCACCTACACCAGACCCACATGGGCCTCATGTATAGACCTGCTGCTCTGTTGCGTTTCTGTTACAGAAAATGTAATCACAGCTGATTTGAAGCGCAGCTAATTCTGGCTTTGAGCTGCAGACTCACTTCCACTCATGAAGGTTATATTTCTGTGTGAAACACAACTTGAAATCCAATCAAGAGGAGTTGTGTTTTCTGAAAATGGAGCGAGGGGGTGTGTAGCGCGCTGGAATGAATTGTAGAGGAAAAGGGATTGTAAGGCAAACATGGCAGAGGTCAAGGCTTGTGACACATATTAAACTGAGGAAAATCATATGTGCAAATGCAATAAACCACTTATAGGCAGAATGCACATAGAAATAGTGTAAAATTCAGTGAGGGGTAGGTTTACCTTTTTAAATTAAAAGAGGGTTGTGAGAAAACTTTGCAGCTCTTTAATCTCTCCTTTATCCACAGCTCAGAATCTACCAATTTTTCCCAGCCACTGAAGCTCTTGCAATATTTTGCCAAATCTCCAGTATCAATTATTCACACATTTACTGTGAGAATATTTCTCCTGCAGTGTACAGCTGCTCCAACCATTTGGCTGTGGATCTGCCGCTTGTGTCTGAGTGCTCCATGTTTTCCCCTACAACACATTTTCAGACTGGAAAAGCAGAGGTGTAAATAAAATAACTAAAAGGGCAGCAAGCCCAACTTCTGCCAAGGCAAATGCAGCATTTTCCAGTTTTTAAGGAAAGAAAAGAAAGTGATCCAGATGCACAACAAAGCTGAATCGGTTCTTAAATTTGTCCATGCTCTAAGTCTGCGCAACTTTTCATGAAAGTCAGCTTGGTAGTTTTTGTTTCATCCCTCGACAAACAGACAAATTTACAGATAGAAAGGGGACAATCTAAAGGAGAAATCCAAACTCTGCAGCGAGGGCGCCTGGTGACTTTGTTGGTGTTCCCTGCTTTTACAGGGAAGAGTAACATAACTTTTATCCTACAAAGAATCACTTCTGATTTGAATGGCCTTTACTAGTTAGCAACACTCTTATCCTTAAGACACAGGTGATTAATTAATCACTTAATTAATAATAAAAAGTGATGTGTATCATGTGCTGTAGCCTTCACAATCACCTGGTCTCAACCTGGAAGAACACCTATCTGTGATTTTAGATCAGCTTGTTAGGCACTGTGAGCACCACTATCACTAAAACACCAAATGAGTGAGAAAAGAGACCTCCATTAGAGATCCAGAGATATTTAAGATCAGTGCCATACTGTGGCATGTAGTGGCCCAACAATGTTATTTTTTTCCCTTTTATTTGTCACCCTCCATAAGACAAAAAGAATGGCTTATTTACATTTAGCTGCTTCAAAAGATGAATTATCAATAAATTCACACTAATCTTATAATAAAAGAGATGGACTGCACGCTAAATAAAAATACAGTGAGCTGGGGAAGTTATGTGTTATAAGATGTTAAGATGAGATAAGATGAGATGAGATGAGATGAGATAAGATAAGAGTCCCAAATTCCAAGATAAGGTGCTTAGAATTTAATTCTGTAGCTGCACTGAGCTGTGCCATTTACATCCATCTACATTTCCGTTTAATGCAAACTGCCTATTTAACCAGTTACCTCTGTGACAAACGAACCCCCTTTCTTATTATCTTTCAAATTAAGCCCCTTCTTCATCACCTGGTCTCCCGTAAAGAAGCTTCCTGTTTGCAACACAGTGGCCTGAAGGGTTTTAAAACAGAGCAGCCATTCAGTTGCTGCTGCTTCCCACCAGCAGCGCTGCTTCCAACAGGGCACTTTCTGTTGGTATCAGATTGCATCACTCTACTGAGGATACCTCCTCCATCCACTCACACAGCGCACCACCCGGCGCGTGGCTGTATGACATCACTCCCAGCAGTCAACCGGCAGCGAGGCGCGAGGCGCTCTCTGCTCGCTCACTCAGAGAAACTTGAGACAGATGCTGCCTTCCATTCACGTGTGTTTAACGAGAACCCAGATGTATTAAAACCACCCGTAACATTGCTTTGTTTGGAAAACAACTGCATATCGTATCTGATACGTTTGATAATGTTATTTAATGTAGCCAGTTGTTTCTGTTAGGGTTTATGAATGTGCCTCGTTGTGGAGGAGCTCTTGCATTTACACTGGTGCCCACCAACCTATGGAGGCTTTATCATAAAGTATTTACAGTTACCGTGCGATACATGGATATTTACTTACCACTCTGGCGTTTGGAGTCCATGTCTTCAGATATTCTGAAGTCTGTGCCGCCCGATTGTTTCCAGTAATAATCCCTCAGTTGCTTCGGTTCAAAGTTCTGCTCATATGAGAGGAGTTGTACCCGCATACACAGCGGAGGTCTGTCGGCCTCTGTGCGGCCAAGTGAGTCAGAGTGGCCGCTACACTTTTTGACTAGGGCTGCTTGTTCATCATCAAGGGTCCTGCTGGGTCTAGTGCTGGTGGAGTTCTGTTACACGTCCACCGTGACAATATTCATCATAGCATTACAGCTTGGTAGTAACATGGCAATACCGGGGTAGTAGTTTGGTACGGAAGGCATAATACTCACACGATCATGTAATTCCTACAGTATTAACCAGACAACAGGTTTTATTAGCAAATATATCTGGTTGGAGGCCGGGATGCATGCTCTTGGGGCCACAAATATGCACTTTCTTATTTTAAGAGATCATAAACCATAATTATTAAAGGTAGAATTATTTTTAACGTTAAGAAGGTCCTTACGGTACTCAAGGGTCATGCACATGTTTGAGTCTACAGTGCTCTGGAAAAGTTTTAAGCAATGCCTGATTTCCAGGAGCCAGACTTTCTTGGATTTTGTTGTTGTTGTTGTTGTGTTTTGAAGTGGTCTTGAGCAATAGTTCTCCAGGCTTCTGAAAGTCTTTCTCTTTTTTTCCATTTTCTTTGTAAGTCATTCATCGGCTGCTTTTGGCTCCTTGGACTTCACCATTTCAGAGGAATTTATTTGTTTGGATGTTTGTTAGGACCCGAAGTCTGAACCACTCAAGCATAAAAAAAATAACCTAACTAAAGGAATGAAACAGTTTTGCTTCTAAATATAAGTTAGCAAAGAATCTATTTTAAATTGTATCTTTGGTCAATTCACTGCAAAACACATAATTTGTTCTGTTTCTTTAGTCAATCTATAATACAAAATGGCACTGACATCAAGGTTTGACAGGTATAAATTGTATTTTTTCATCCTTAAACTTGGGATGTCTCACTATGGTGTGCAGTTTGTCCCTAAAAATCTAAAGGAAATTGGAAAAGTGGGGGACAAAGAAGAAGTAGAAGGGCTAAAAATAAATAAATAAAATTTACCTACAGCAGATAAACAATATCTGAAAGTCACATCATTGCAAACAGCAAATATCTAGTAAACACTGACACGGGACCTGAGAGATGCATCTGGCTCTTCAGCTGATCATCTACAGTTCACTGAAGCATAATCAGAAAGGAAAAGCAGTGGGAGAAATACTGAGGTATGCTAGATTATACAAGAACTGGACTGAAAATTACATTTTGGTTTAAATCATATATGGACAATGGCGATCAGGAGAGAGGTAAACAGTGAGTTTCTAAAGCCGCCTGTAAACACAGTGGAGGTCTTCAAGAAGCCTGGAAACTATTTCTTGAAGATGACTTATTAAAGAAGAGTTTGGCTGAAGGAGTTCAAATATTAAGGCAAATATTAATGTTGATGTTCCTTAGAATGGTGAAAACTGTCTTTTTGAAGAAAAAAAATACAAATCCGGATAGTTTTGAAGCTGTTGAGATCATTACTAGAATTTTGTTCAGCAATTTGTCATGTCAGGATGGCTCTACCATGAATACGAGACTATTAATATGAAATAAAATAATAATAACAGTGAAAATGATGTTTCATCATACAGAGGAACCCAATGAGGTCTTCATGGCTGGCTGAGTTCTCTTAAATATGGATACTAATAGGTAAATTCAGCTGGTAAACCTTCCATGTCAGTTGGTAAAACCAAAGTACAACTAGAAAAAAAATAAACATCTATGTTCATGATACCAAATACAAGTTTATGAATAAAAAGACTGCAAAGGTTGGGTGCTGTTGGGTGCTAATTTGGTGGTGTCGCTGCAATAATGTCACTAAGTTAAATTAATAATTGTATTTAAACCTCTCAGATTATGTATTATATTTCTAAATGCACATTACTTTAATTTAAAAAAAATGTTTATACAATAAACTCATATAAGTTATTATTATTATGTGCACAAAAATACAAACCTACCAAGAGATATATTCACTGATACTCCTCCACTTTCCTAAAGCGTTTATCAAAATTCCTATATTTTCCAGATAAGGAAGCAGCTTTCTGTACCCCCAGATCTGCAGTAAAACTGAACACTCTGAGAGATAAGAGAGCTGCAGGTGAAGCACTTTAAAGATGAGCCCTGATTAATGATTGTGTCAGTGAAGTCTAAAATACAAACCATAGAACAGATAACATCATAACTTCTATTGAGTTGCATTCGAGGGTTGGAAAAAAAATATTGCACACTAAATAAATCAGTGCATCATTTATTTAAGAGTAGCAGTGAAAGACATTAGGCTGTAAATGAAACTCCAATAAACAAAAAGGCAAACGTTGTATATGTGATTAATTGTTGCAGCCTGTAAACACAAAAACCCTCCACTTGGTTCAATGGCATTATTTCACCTTTTACAGCCAGTTAAAACAAACTTGAGTCATTCTTTGCAACAACTATCCAGTGCCTTTTGTTTAATTAGACCCCTTTAAGCTCAGACACTACATATTGCATCTGTTAATCACAAACACAAACCTTTACTTCATATTTTTTGTACATTTCTTCCTTCAATATTTCCTTTCTTGGCATTCCTTGTATTCAGAGTTCTTCACTTTATTCAGATGGCTTTTACATATTAATAAAAAAAAATTCCTTGATTAACTGTTTACTATCATCAGTCATACACTCACACCCTCACACGTACACTACACGTCAGAAAAACAGTGTTTCAACTGTAGTCCAGCATCTGAAATTCGGGCTTGTTTCTTGAGAATAAGTGCAAATACGAACAAAAAACTTGGATTTCCATATATAAGTGAAACGCAAACATCTTATTTTAAAGTGTATAGTACTAAACCCCCACTTCTAAACTAACACCTTCCAGCTCTGAGCCATGACGCAGCTCATTTATGTCAAATGTCATTTCAAAGTAAACGTCGATGGACTGTCCAGTCTGCTTGCACGTGTAGAAAAGAAGTTTGTAATATGGCTTCAGAAATACTGACATCAAAAATCAAACATGTTGTTTGAAAAATGTAGACGAAAACCTTTGGTTTTCAAGATGTGCACATTATAAAAACACATTATTTATACACCATGTTCAGTAACCCCAATGCTGAGAATCACACAGTGCTCATTTACTTGTCTTGCCAGTTTATCAGACTCTGCAGCAACTCTCACCCCCTAAAACTAGATTCTTTATACCATCTTCCAAACAGCTGACATACTTCATAAGAATGCACGTTTTTTGGCAGACCTGGAGTTTCTTAAAAAGCACATCAGTAGTTCAGACAAAAACTCTAACGCTCGTGTAAACACACTGCCATCTGCTGGTAGGAGAGGCACAAGCAACCCGTTGTAGCTCCAGTGAAGCTCTCTGCTCCTCTTTTAGTCTTCTACCACTCAGTCTTCCCTTCTTGGTGGGGATTTTTCCTCAATTTTGCCCACTTGGCAAACTTCACAAACATTGCTTAAGAAGTCCGAACACACAGCAGCTACAACAAGCCAAGAACATCTCTCTTCTGCATTCTTATTTTGTTCAGTTCTTCTTCCACTGAGCCACGAACTCAAGCTGGGTTCAGTGAAAGAATCTGTTGACTTTTCTCAGAAGAGTCTGACCTGTTTCTTCAGTTCATTTTGTTTCCACTGAGCAAGACGGTCAAAGGCAGACATGGACATGCCGAAGACTCTATAAAACTCCTCTGGGGAGAGATGACGCTGTTAGCAGGAAGAAACAAAGCAGATTAAAACACAATCTCATTTTTACATTTAATAAACCATAGAGAAAAAACATTAATAATGTGACACGACCAGTTGCACAGAGTTTCTAAAATTCATAAGTAATGACCTTTGCTGCTACAGTACCAAATGAAAAGACATACAGTACTATACAAAAGTATTGAGTCACCCTCATTTCTATAAAGTTTGCTTTCAAGTAGCCAGACTTTCTCGTAATTTTAAAGTGGTTTGAGCAATAACTATTCGGGCTTTCAGACGCACTTTCAAATTTCTTCTTATGACATTGGAATTTTTTTCTCACTCCACTCCTTGTACCTGAGCCTGGACGTCAACATTTTTGAAGCAGTGCGGGATCATCTTGACAAACAACTGAACAAAAGGCAGTCAAAATCTTTGAATGTCCTTCAAGAGGCCTAGAAAGTTCAAGCTCTTTGAAACTGTTAAAAACTCTGTTTTTGCTTTGTGCACTCTATTTCCTTTTACGTTTGCACGTTTCAGTAAATCACTGCACCTATTTCCCATTTTGTTAGCAAAATATAAAGAAATGAATGGTGACTCAGGACTTTTGCACAGTGCAGCATTACAGCAGCTACACAGGGAACACTGTGCTTTAAATGATTTTCTCTGCTAATGATCAGTCTGTCCATTCAGCTTTACATTGCAGGTTGTTTGAGGCTACGGGCAACAACATCTGCCACTTAGTGCTTAGAGGAAGGGTCTGTATTCTGCTTTCTTTGCTGCTCTATGACTCGTAAAACATCTGCAGTGCTCGTTGTGTCCAACATGAGGGACACTGCAGGGTTTTTTTGTTCTTTAGTGTTGAGAGCTTTCATCACAGTCTGAAAGATCAAAAGCAACGATTGATGTAGACTTTGTGAAAGAGTTGGGTCCTATAACAGGTCACCTCTAGTCTGGCTCGGTCCACATCACTGGGGAGGCGCTGCTGCCCTCTGACTGACACCACAAGGGCTTCATATGGGTAGATCTTATGAAGAAAGAAAACATATTATTAATACCTGTCAAAGGGGTTGTTTTATTATTAATATTCCTGTAAGGTTCCTCATCAAAATGCACCATGGGTGATTTAGCTGAAATAAGTCTGAAACGCTAAAAGGACTTAAAAGGACTTTAAATGCTGACTTCATTCTAAATTCTTTACTGAAAATGATTATTTGAATGAGCATGAAAACAAAAACACCAGTAAAAATTTTGGAAATTCAGTATATATTTTAACATCTGAATCATTTTGCATTTGTTTTACCCTCTAGTGGTCAAATGCAGTTACAATGCCAACAACCCCTAAAACTGCATATGAAGAAAAAAAAGAACATTAAGTTTATGTTTTCAAATTTGTGATTTCACCAATGAAAATGTTAAGAAATGCTGTTTTCTTCTGGTGTTAATGAAGTTCTCGGTTGATTTTCTTATTATTTATTGATTATTATTTACAATAATCACGCAGCAGAATCAAGTCTGCTGATGTCTGTTGTCAGCACAATTCTGATCTTCCTGAGCTATAAATTATAATCATTTAAATACAAACAAAAAAAGCTTGAACGGTTTTACTTTACATGTAATTTTTAATTCAGTGCCAAAAAGTACAAAATAAACAGCTTTTTCAGGATACAGCATGTGACACCAACTAAACTAAAACGAAGAAGAAATATATATTTATTGTGATTATATACAAAATAGCTATGCGATCAAGATTTGAGCAACCAAAATCTTCCCTGAAGGTTCTCATCTATAGCAGGTGTTGTGATATCATCATGTTGCCAAGCAACCACCTACCAAGTCAACTGATGCCTTTGTAGTTTATGTGCCTATAACACCTTAAAAGCGCCATATGATTAAAATTTCACGACAATATCATGCAATTTTTTAACCACAAAACTTAAATTATGCATGCTATGTTGGGATACCATGTTGCCTAGCAACTGCCTAAGAAGGAGAAAAACTGCAGACCAGACAATACTGGAGAATGGCCATGCACTAGTATATACATAATACATGACTATTATTTATTATTAACTTTCCAATTAGGCAGCTTGATCTTAGAGAGTACTGTCATAGTACTGTCCAGCCTGTGTTTACTCATATTCATGAGTATAAATATACTTATCTTGCCATAAAAAGACAAGGCTGGTACTGTTAGCTTTTGTTAACGTCTATTTGTGGGTTTGACTTTGCTGTCAGTAAAATGAGTCTGTCACCGTTACAATTTCTCTGGCTGAAGTGGGTGCTACTGAGTGAGATTAATTCATTATTCAGATTAAAGAAGCAACATCATCATTCTTATCCACTGATACAAACCTGTCACTCTTTGCTCAGCAACAGATTTCTTACTTTATCAACTGGATCTTACCTTGTATTCTGAAAAGAAGGAGAAAAAAAGGAGTCACTGACAATTGCTGTTCCAACAGTTCTGATTAACATGTGTTAAGGTGGGCAATAGATCAAGAGAAAAACTCTAAAAAGTGGCGTAAGCAGATTGAGCTGAGCAATAGGCTTACCTCTTATCTGCCAATTAACTGCATTACTGCTGTCATACTGGTAATAATCTCCACCAACACTCCCAGGCTGCCGCAACAGGAAAGTGCATTTTAGGAAAACATGGAATAAAAATACACATTTAATATTTTACAAAGTGTAGTGGTTTTTTAGTCTAACAACTTATCACACTAATGTAACGACAGCATCATGCCACTTGTCTCACTTGGCCTTAAGAAGCAACTGATACAAATGGGTTTCAGGTCAGTAGCAAATGAAGGACTCTGCAATGTATTACAGTTTAGCAAATGGCCATGTGTATCTTATTCTCTCTCTGACTCTTGAGAGGAAGCCTACATTCATTATCTGTGGACTGCAATCATCAATTATGGGAACTTGGTTTTTGTCTCCAAACACAAGGCGAGTCATCACACACACACACACACACACACACACACACACACACACACACACACACACACGTCTGGTGTTGCTATCCTCGTGGGGACATCTCATTAACGTAATGCTTTCCCTAGCCGCTTACCCTAACCATCAAAAATGATTGCCTAACCCTAACCCTTACCCTAAACCTAACCATAACCCAATTGTAACCCTGACACTAAAACCACATTTTGAGTGTGAAAAATGCCTTCAACCCCGTGGGGACCTGGATTTTGGTCCCCACGAAGGCTGTTGGTCCCCACCAGTATAGTAAATTTCAGATTTTGGTCCCCACCAAGATAGGAAGAACCAGAATACACACACACACACACACAGCCAAAACCCATTGATTCCTTACCCTGTTCAGTGCATTTCTGCCGTAGCCTGGCAACGAGGCTGATTTGGCAATGTAGGAGTCTGGCAGAACAAACAAAAACACATAAACAAACACATGAAGTATGAAAACTGATACCAACACACTTAAATTAGAATCAAGAGTACACTGCCTCTATTGTCTGTGGTGCTTTTGGTTTATTTATTTAATTATTTATTTGGAAAAAAAGAGGTTACTTTACAGCTTCAAAATTTTTAATTTGATTTTGTCTGTATCTGATTTTAAGAAAGCTACGGGTTTTGAGCTGTGGGTAAACGGGGGAAAAGACATTTTGCTTTTTTTCTGTCGATGAGCAGAAGCTTCTATATTTTGCTGTTTCATCAGGTTTTCTTTCCACTTTTTTTCTACTGAAGTGTTGCATAAGAAATGTTTTCATGTCTGAAAAGTGATGATCTAATGGTTTTTCTGTCTTACGCTCATCTAATATCTTTCACCCAACTCTGATCTTGAAACCTCTCATCTCAGTAGCTCCAACAGCGAGTTACTGACATGTTGCTGGGAGTTTGGAAAAAGGCCTCCGATCAACTTTCTATCGTTTCATATAAGAATTCAAAGCAGAAGTGCTCTTTTTTCATATATTTGAAATCTCAAGGCTACAACACAATGTCTCAAAGACCCAAGCTGTGATCTGAGATGGGTTTTAAGTTGCAGAAAAGAGCTGCATTACTTCCTTTATACCAACATAGCACCTGTCTTGTAATCAGTGATAACCACTGGTGGCAACCAAGCATCTCCGGGCATCCTTGCACTTGTTGTGTGCACTCCTGCAGTGGAAGCAGCAGAGGGCAGTGCAATCCCACTGTTCCTCTCAGTTCATTTGGCTTATCAACTTTCACTTGCCTTTACTTCACTATCACTGTTTCCTGTTCCTGTTCTTCCCCTGTCACTTGCTTTTCCCTCCTTTTTCCACTCCTCCCTCTCACTCCTCTGTTCATTCTTCCTCCCTCCCTCTCTCTTTTACTCTGGTGTTGAAAGGAATTAAATTACCCTGTAATGTCAAAGAGCCCTGAAGAAACACCATGATGCAGCAGAATACAGGCTGCGGTGTATTGGCAATGTACAGTGTGTAAAATGCTGAACTATAATGAGTTTGTCATCTACTACGCTCTTTCTCAACAAGAAATGAGATATAGTCGGTGTTCATCTCAGATATGTACTGCTCTGTTGCCAGCATGAAACCTACTAGCATAAGCATCTCATATATCACAATTTTTGTTGTACAAGTCCTTCCCTATAATAACTGCGGCTTTTGAATCTTTATAGCTAACGTTTGATGCATTTAGTGCACCATCAAAATTACTTTATTGGGCACAAATGCACAGTTTTCAAAAACAAATATGGAAGCCCAGTTCGGACTTTAATGCCTTTAACAACTGTTAAAGGCAGAAGAACAGCATCGGAATTCCTCCAAATCTTTAAAAATATTGTCACATGTAACAACAGCTTATAGAACAGATCACTGTGGATGATGCAGCTTCTGAAAAAAAAATAAAGACAGACCTTGTTGTCATTCATCTTCCTACCCGTAACTCAAAAGATAGAGGTGTCTGTGCGAGTGTCAGTGTGAACTGATAAAAATCTCCTACTTAAAGCTCTGCTGCTGTCACAGCAGAACTAACAGGATGAAGAAGATGAGGGGGAAAGCCGGCTCTCTGCGTCGCGGCTCCCATTGGGATGAACAAGCAGATCAAAACACATTGATGAACCACTCACCGCTGTCAGCGCTGCAGAGGGACCTGGGAGCTGAAAGACAGACAAACAAAGGAGTGGGGAGAGGGGCCATATATTGTAATTTCACCAGTTTCATACTGTGAAAATTTTTGTCTCAAGCCCCCAAAATGCAGTTTTTTTAAATTATTTAGAATAAGAACTTTAGCTCAATGAATACTTTAGTGGAGGGACTTGTTTCCCAGAAAGGAGATGCTAGTAAAGAGCAGAATAAAATACTGCTAAAGAAAAACAGCAAGATGGATTTTGAATCCATCTCCGATTCAGTTAAAACACTGAGGAACAAATCGTGCAGTGATCTGTGGAATCTAGTGAGAAAGTTTTAGTATGTTATGGGAGACAAGGAGAACCTTAGGAGGTCACTACATCAAATTATCTATCTCCATCTCCCTAGCACAATCTTTTCTTTTCTTCCCGCCTCACATCGTCATCTTCAATCCTTTGTCCAATATATGCACTATTACTCCTCTGCACATGACATCCTACTTAACATATGTAAGAATCCAGGTGTTCTGTTGTATATATCTTGAAATACTGAAGTATCTACCAAATGAAGAGGACTCCATGTTATATATAATGCAATGAATTTTAACATTTGACAAAATAAAACCCATGAAAAATACATTATATGCACAGTGTGTGAGAACAAAGGCATAGCTGAAGTTAATATTGGGATATACATTCTCCTCTTTAAAAAGCATTGGCAATCAGCAGATGTTCTTCTTCCTGATCCATTAAACTGACTAAAGCTGCAACAATGCTGCTGTCCTTTGTGGACCATGTTGGTCTTTTGGTTTAGTGTGCGCATAAACATGCATATCAGTTGCTGGGACAACATGAACAGATGTCACACTCTATTAAGTAGGGTTATTAAATCTACCACATGGTAAAACTATTAGTTTTCAGTGGCGAGGATATACATATTAAAAAAAGCCAGCTGTTTTGGGAGATGTCTATAAAACATTAGCTGTGTGAGAACATGTCCCTAAGAAGATCTGCATGCAGGATTAATCACTACCAAGACCTGTACATCATTTAAAATATGAAGCACTATGTGCATAGGCATGCAGCACGTTAGATATTTATATGCTTATGGCACATAACCACTGCGCTTATTTTGAATAGAGTTCATCGAAATGTGAGATTTTTGCAGTTATTTTTCTCAAACGTAGGTAAACAAATAAATAAATAAAGGAAAAAGTTCTTTCCCTTTTTTCAATTTTATTATAATGACTTACTAGCAAAGCTTGCTAATGACTGTAGTTGCAGTGAGAATGCTAACAAGTTTAGCAGCCACAATTTGCTAGCAATTGCTAATTAGAAAGCAAAACTACAGCTGAGGATCTTGTAAAAACATCTTTAAGTCTTTAAACTGAACAAATAATCAAAAATAATAATGATTTATTATAAAAAATAATAAATCAAAAACACTTAGTTGTTAACCTTGTGCTTTTACGGCTAGTTTTGTACTAATCTAAATGCAGCTGGTTCTCTAGTATTAGTGCTAAACTTAAGACAGCTTGTATCACTGCTGAATATTGCTTATTGATCCTGTACACACTGAAGTACTTTTGAATGATTATGCAATCACTTAACAATCTACAATCAATGACTTTGAAAGCTGATCAAAATAAAACAAAACAACTGCAACGCTCAGCTGTTTTCTAGTAATTAACTTAAGCTTTGGGCTGATGACTTAAGGTCATCACTGAGAATGATATAAATGTGTTTACCAGCTGTCATCCTCTGGTGAACATGAAATGTGAAATTGTCATGGCCATACCACCATGTTGAGATATATTAGACTGAAGTGACTGACTAACTAGCTGATGGACAGATACTGCCATCCTTAGGGTCACGCTGCTAGCGTGGATAAAAATGGTCCGAATCAATTCAGTGAAATGAAGTCACCAAGCGTGTCAGTCAGTTTGTAGCAGTTCATTCCATTTCTAAAAAATGTTGAACATCCCATTTTGGAATTAGCCTCCTCTGAAGAACAGATGAGAGTGCGCCTGTCAGGATTTTCTAATCAGTATAATAACAGCAAGCACCATAAACCCATAGTGATTACACAGCACTGAGCACCCACATTATTCATACCTCTCTCTCTCTCCGTGACCTCCCTGTGGACAGAGCTCATTTCCCTCTTTTTCCACCGCTCTCTGACCCTGATTTACTTCTAAGGCTTCATGTCGTACATCTTCTCTCAACAGCTCCAAATTGCTTTAGCTTCTGATTCTCTCTCTCACCCTTAAATCTATACACTTTCTATAGTGTTCACTCTTTGTTCCGCTTTAACACCCTTCCTTTTATTCCTGCTGGACCCCCACCACAACACAACACAACGTACGCTTTCTTTGCCTTTCTTCGAATCTCTCCATCTTTGTCTCGCCTTATCTGCTGAACACAATGAGGAATGGAATCAATTAAAGAGTTAACACAGAAGCGGGAAAACCCCACCTGCTCAGGCTCGGTCAGCAAGCAGGACAACACCCAACACTGTTCCAGCTATAAAGGAAACTACATTTACAGTATATACCATAAAATAAGAAAAAAGCTGAATACGTCCACTTGAACTTTTTTTGCTTCACTCCAACTAATCAACTTATAGTCCTGGCACTAACTCTGAAATACTTCAGACTTACTTTGTTTTTTCTATTATGAATTACAATATAGACTTTTACTAATATATCTGCAAAAAATCCCATACCAAATTCATCATAATAAAAGACAAGATTAAGAGCCTAACCTTGTAAATAAAGAAATGTACACACACTTACAGCCATTAAGGGAGCTGTATCCCAGATTGCTCAGCGCCTCCTTGCTGCTACAGCGGGAGCTGTGTCTGCTACCCCACTGGTCATTGTCGTGACAACCTGCTCGTGCCTTCATCTCCTCCTTCAGGATCAATCTGCCAATTCCCTGCATGGAGTGAAGGAAAGAAGAGCAGAGGGGAAGAACAAAGAGAGATGGGAAAACAAGGTGGAACAAAAGGACAGATAGATGGAGTAATAAGAGTTGATTGAGTGAGATGGGTGCATGAGTTGACAGATGGTGATGGAATAATGCAGGATAAAAGAGAAGGATGGATGTGAGGACGGAAGAAGAGAGGAGTACAGGGGCATCACTTTGTATCATGTCAAGTGAGGCTAGAAAGAAGCATTTAATTAACTGGCTCATTAAATATTAACCCTCACTTAAAATATAACAGGAAGAAGCAACAGATGTATTTTTACCCTGTTTATATTATGATTCAGTCCATCCTCCTCTCCTCCAGATGAAAACCTCCTCACCCTGGAGACTAGATAGAGAGATGGAGGAAATGAAAGGTAACAGGGAGCAAGTGGGAAGACTGAAAAAGTGAACATCAAAGTGAAAAAAACCCTGTAACTTGGCTCTCTGGGTTCAGTTTGTGTATAGCAGTAAAACATGCTATTAAGTAGATGGTGCTTTACCTTTTGGAGAGCCGGTATATGGGTAGTAGTTGGAGTTCGGGTGATAAATGCTGTTACAGTTTGAGGTGGAAAGGCGATTGGAATTGGTGAGATTGTCATTGGTCCTACTCTTATTGGCTGTTGGAGAGGCTGATATTTCTGACAGGAAGATAATTAGAGAAGCTGTTGAGGGTATTTTTTTTTAAATTTATTGTTAAAGACACACTTTGAGCATTTGATTTGTGACAGAAAATCTTTTTGTCCTAGAATCTTGTGCTGAATTTCATGCTAGAAATAACAAGAAAACCACCAGAAGTGAAAAGTCTATATGGGTAGAAAGCCTTAAAGATGTTCTTGTTTAATGAAAGTGTCTTTTTTCCCCTCCCATTGTTGGCTTTAAAATGATTTTCTGACCAACGTGTTTGCTGATGCGTGAGTGCAAGAGAAACAAGACAGATGAAGTAGAGCATGTATTTACAGAGAGGGGAGAGAGCACAGTATATGAGAGGAAAGGACGAGAAGAGGGGAGACGCATCAAAAACAGGGGAATGGAAAATCGAAAAGAGGTCAGAGACAATGGGAGGGGGTGTGATACAAAACTTCAAGCAGGCGATAATGCTGACTCTAAATAAAAAATATGAACAGAATGAAACACTTTAAGGTATTATACAAATGTGTAAAGTTTCTGTTAAAGCTGAAATCTCACAAGAAGATTGGCTGGAATTTTTACTTTTATTAAACAACGTAAAAAAAAAGTGATCCGAATAAGATGCTGTCATATCGGTTATGTGTAAGCTGATACGGTGGCCCTGAGAGTTCAAATACACTGCAAATTAAGAAAAATGCCAGAAAACAGAAAAACACTGTAAAAGCATACAAACCACAATGGAAACAGGAAATCACAAAACACAATGGAGTGTTTTTGGAAGACAATAATATGACAGCACAGCTGCACACGTGACAGAAACCAAACCACACGAATACACATGATACACAGAAGTGGAGGATTCATCTGTGCTGTCAAGGACCAATGACTGTAGAAAAGATGTGAAAAAGACGCACGCAAGGTGTTTTTCTTTTAATGAGACGATTCATATAACACTGTAGATTCATGTTTGCAATTAACTGTGTACTGCTAGCTTGTCACTTCTGCAGCTGGTCCATCACACTGTTGTTTCCTCAAACTTCCCTTGTGTTTTGTGTGCTTTTGGAGCATTTTTCTATTTGCTGGTTTTCTTAAGATGCAGTGCATTTGTACCTTCAGGGCCACTGTAAACTAATCATGTGTATACATGAATGGCATTTTTCTTCTTTGAAGGACACAAACAAAATCCATCTGTTTGTGCGTGTTTGTTATCATTTTTGTATTGTGATGTTTTTTTTATTTAATTTGAGTATTCATTTAACTTGGGCATTTGATCAAGTGCAATATGGCTCCACCTCACCCCTATTTTTAGTATCATTTTACATCCAAAACTGATGCTACCTTTCAGATGCACTAAAACAGATGCAATGTATTTTTGGCCTGACTTAGATCATTTGATGCAACTGGAGCTGCTAAAACATTTTATCTGTGATTCCTCCTGTGGTATATCTAGATGTGGTAGATGACATGTGAGGAAATAGATGAAATAGTGTTTTTGATGTGCAGCCACATCTGCCTATAACAAATTATGGTATCAATGTATCGTATATACACCTGATTATGGTATTTTGCCTTAATATGAAACCTGCTCTATACATGATTAATGGTGTAAGTGTAAATCCACATCCACACAGCCCAGTTTGCAGACTGCCCAACAGGAGAGAGAGGCTTGTCAGCACTTTGTGGCGCAATGTAAATCATGCAGAGGTCTTTCAGAAGAACTGTAACTCTGTTGGACCTGCCATGTGAGCACAGATAGATCATCTAGACACTATTTGGCACTGCTTCTCTCAGTTCCACCAGCTGAATCTGTAATCACAGGTTTGATGTGGCTGTATCAAAACTGCGATCAAACTTTACATCCGCCTCAAGTCTGCATACCTTTATAGTCGAGCCAAGTAACCTTAAAGTAACTTTATCAACATGATGTATGGGGAATGCTACTGTCATAATTAGGAATGCACCAATCCATCAGCTCTGACTGTGATTTAGTATGTGCATTTTTCCGAAAGTCTCATGAGGTAGCATTTGGCTAGAATGCTAAAAAACTGAGCAGGCTAGTCAGTGTGACTGGGTGATACAAGATTCAGTCATATTAAGGTCAATCTGGGAACTCACTGAATGGTCTTCTGACTTATGAGATATTTGGTCATACAGAGAAAAGGGCTGGCAAAGGGAGTGACAATGGAGTTCATCTTGAAGATGAAGAAGTGCAAAAAGAAATATGGAAAAAACATAGTTTTGAGTTTTATAAAGTTTATGGATCTCTGAATTTTATATTTTTGAGTTTTTAGTCTTAAGTTGTGGTTACTTTTTATAATCTGTGGTCTGTTTATATCTTGAGTTTCTTAAGTCTTCTTAAGTTTTCGTCTCTGTCCCCCAGTTGTTAGTTCCTGTTTTATTTTGGTTCATTCATCTTGGTTTTTTTTGTATTTAACTTTATTTCCTCCTTTTCTCATTACCTAGATTCTGTTCACCTGTGTCTCATTTCCCTCAGCTGTGTTCACTTCAGCTAATCCCCCCTCTTGTGTATATATAATGGCATGTTTCTGTCAGTCCTTGTCACAGTATCTGTTATTGTGTCTTCTGTGCCTAAATTGTTGGATTCCTGTATAATCTTTAATATTTATAGTTTGTACTTTTCAACCCATTTAAGTAAAGGTGTGTTTTCAATTTATGCTGCTGCCTTAAGAGTCTCCATATGAGTCCTCCTCCTGCAGATATGTGACAGCAAAAATGAGAAGCACAGACAATGGCTGCAGCGGTGGTGTAACAGGTCCCAGTTAGATTGGCTATTTTTACTGTTTTTAATATTTTTAGTTTCTCTAGCCTCATCTGTTCCTCTACCTCTGGCATTATATTTCATCTTTACTCTGTATTATTTGTCTCTTGGTCACTTCTTTTTGACTTGAAGTGAAGGTTAGTTTCTCATGTCTCTTGTTATGGATAATAATCAAATAGTCCTAAAATTGACTCCTACTTCCTTTTACCTGATTTTGATGGAAAACATCAAGGAAAGGTGTCCAGAAGAACTTATAAGGAAACAGGAAAAGGAAAGCTTTTTACTCAGAGAATCTGAGTGCACATATTTGTTAATGGTGTTGTACCATGTTAAAACTACAATGCCCCATAGCTGGACTAAATTACAAGGACTAGTAAAAAAAAACCCATTACTTCATTACAAAGCCTGAAATTCTATAAAATTAAATGAATCTTATTTTATTATTTTTTCCTGCCTGACCAATGATACAGTAACTCCTATCCTACTGTTAAAATTTTCTGTGACCAAAGTAAAATTCCCTCCATCAACAACTTGGGATGGAGCCTTTCCCAGCTAGCCCCAAGTAAAAATGCATGTGATATGATGAGGATGGCAATACAACCACAGACATAACTAACGTATATCTTAAACACACTTTGATATAGTTCACATAAGTTATAACATTGATTTAGACAGCTGATATAAATCTATGCTCTTCATGCGAGGCAACACCTCCTTGAGAATTGTATTATGACAGTGCAACATTGACAGGTCAACTGTAGATTTTACCTGTTGTCAAACCATACAGCAGGGTTATGGTATGAGTAAGCCTCACTGTGAAATTAGTGATTGAAATGACTCAAAAATGAGAAACACACACTTAGTGTTAACATTTATGTGACCAAAATCACCATCCGTTTGATTTAGGTCTAAATCACAGTCATTGTTTTGGTGAACAGTTGGATGGTGTGTTGCACGTAATAAAGGAAGGGTCTTTTCTTAGTAGTTGGAGAATTTGAACCGCTGTTATTATGGCTGCCATACAGATACTTCCGGGTCACTTCTATTTGTTAGAAACCTTCCTAAGCAACATTAACTACACAACCACACCTCTAATTTTATTTCATGCTCTTTTTCTCTGCTGTGACTATCTGCTTTCACCTGTGTCTTGTTCCCACCTGTGCTTCATCTCCAGTCACCCCTCTGTGTGTGTGTGTGTATATAGTCTCGTATTGTCCCCTTTGTCAGTTTGTCTGTTTACCCTAAGAGGTGCTTTACTTTGTGTCTGCCATCTTGCTTTATGTTGGGTTCATTTCTTGTAGTTTTACCATTTTCCACTTCACTACAATTTGTTAAAAGCAATAAAGGGCTAAACTGTTTAAAGACTACAGCTGATGGTTTTAAAATTGCATTTTAAACATGTATTTCTTAGGCTTTTCATAGACTGTTTACCCCATTCCAACCAAAGCCTACTTAACAGGGACAAGTGATCAGTACCCAAAGGCCATCGACCTTTCTAGTTTCTGAAGGTGAAACTTGTCTAGTGGACAACTGACAAGAGCTGAAAAATTGGGGAACAAAATTTGAGTTAATTCACACCATAAACTTTGTAACTGAACGGGATGGTGTCGAACTGCAGCTACTTCAAGGCTGTGTAAGGGTCCAGAAGAAATTCTTTCATTTATTCTGAGTGTTTCCATGTTGAGAAAATCCTAAGAAGACTGAATCTAATCAGAAGTAGCAGATTACAGCCAATAAAAAAGTGTGTCTATAAATATATACTGCAGCTTTAACTTTAACAGCTTTAATCTTTTCCGTAACTGGTTCATTAAGTCAGACACACAGAACTATTACACTAAGACTATGCTACAATGAACACAAAAATCAATGGACTGGACAGATACATAGCCCCCAAAAAGGCTTTGAAATCACAAAAATTTGAGCAATTAACCAACCTTGTCTCTTGTAGATGGGTGGTTTTCTATAGATGTTGGTTTCCTCAGAAGCTGAGAACAAAAAAGAGTCAGTTGGTGACAAAAAGCAAAATAAACATTCAGATAAGAAGAGGACTTTGACCTTTAACTAATTCTTTAATAAACAAATGTCTTTGTACAATTAGACAGACACTTTATTGACCCCACAAAGGAAAGCTACTGTACATATTTACAAACCCAACCTGTACATAGTGTGGCTGCAACACATACATATTTTCAGAAAGTGAGAACAAGTGATCCACAAGTTACTGTGCAGAGGACATTTCTATCACTCCAAAATCGATACAATCATCCACATGAACTCTATTCAGAGAAAAGCAACCACTGGACTCTGCCCACCTTCACACAGAAGTAACAACAGAAATGCACATCTGAGCCAGTGATGTCCTCGCAAGAAAAAGTTGACCAGTCCTATTTGTATTTCCTTTAAAAGTGTACTTGAAGGTTCAACAACAGTCAAGTGGCAACAGAACAATTCACAACCAAATATCTCATCCTATAGTCAAACTGTTGCTAGACGGTTTGAGCAATGATTTTTCTCCTCTGAACCCTGTCAGTTTCTTTTCAGAATATAATTTTTTCAAAAACACCAGTTTTTCATCCCTTTCTGCTCCAGTGCATCCTAGATGGAAGTGCCAGCTGCCATTTACATCTCCACCCTTCTTCAACCAGTTAACTATTGAAAAGGGTGTACTCACATATTTTACTGGTGTTTTATGTGATCTTGTGCAGAATTGTTATGACTAGTAATAAACACAGCTGCATCATCAGCATAAGCAGGCACATTAGTTCATGTATGTGAAACTGCAGCAAAGGTTAAACCTGTGAGACCCCATCTAAGCTGATTTAAAAGGCAACAGCATATGGCTGACCACATAGGGGTCAACCCTGCCTAATGCCTCTTTGTACAATGACGTAGCTGCTAAGTCCTCTTATTTTCAACAATATAGCAGTATTTGAATACAACAGCTTATCCCATGAAATAACATGAAGGCTTCAAGCATCTGCAACAAAGATGATCTGCCTTTTCTTCCTCTAGACACAAAGGCCTAAATTGTCCAATAGTGCGAGTTATTGATTGTGTTAAGTCTGAATATAATGAATAATGGCTTCCAGACCACCCTTAAATGTATTTAAAAGACATTCACCTATTTTTATAGTTTGTACGTGAAGTGAAGCTGGTCTCTGATTTTTTAGCAAACCCTAACATCTCTCTCTTTTTTTTTGGTTGCCTGTAGAGCTCTGCAGGGAGTCACAACTGAGCTGCTGAATGGTAGTAAAAAAAGTCTTCTCAATGGAAAGTTCAACTTCAGCGTAGGTAATCCCTCCATCTACATGACTGGCATCCATTCAATTCAATTCAATTTTATTTATATGGTACCAAATCACAAGAAGAGTTGCCTCAAGGCACGTTGTATTGTAAGGTAAAGAGTCTACAATAATACAGAAATTGTCAGGGTTCCTGGGTCATTGACCCAGTGATTTCAGTTTGTTCATGTTCAGTTTATTTTGCCACATCAATGTTGTTCTCACTTCCTGTTTCTCCCGTATCAGCTCGTCTCTCATGTCGTTAGCCAGATTATGTTCAGCTGTGTACTCACCGGTCTCTCATTATCATCCGCATCAGTCTGTGTATTTAAGTCCTCAATTTCCTCCAGTTCTTTGTCGTGTCATTGATGTTCGTGTGATGTTGTCCTTCCCGTGTGTTCTCTCAGTTCAGTCAGCCATTCAGTTATCCAGCCAGTCAGTGTCCGTTCACCCTCTGTTCATCCACTCCTTATAATAAACCTTCACCAGTCTTCACCTACCTGCGAGTCCTGCGCTTGGGTTCCTTCTTCCTCGCCTCCACACAAAACCTGACAGAATGACACGACCCGTGCCACGAAGACACGATTGGAACCCAGCGGACTCGGCCCTCTATGAGGCAGCGCTTTCCCGTTGGGCAGAGGAGCTCAGGGGAAAACAGCGGCTCTTCGCGGAGAGAGAGCACGTCTTCGAGGGGACTCGCCTGGCTCTGGGCGGGCCTCGGAGACGCCGCGTTCCCCCACCTGCTGCCTCACCTGCACCGGAGCATTTGCTGCGGAGAGTGGGCGTTTCACGCCGCGCTTCGGCCGCTCCCTCTCTCGCCGCTCCGCTCCTCGCTCACACACCCGCCGCCTCATTCGCCGGACCTCCAACTTCGCCACGGCACAGCAGCTACGCCTCCCCCTCGGCTCAACGGAGGCTACCGCGCCAGAGGCTCAGCTGTTTACCCCGGCCGCTTCCTCTTCCCGGAGAAAGCGGCGCATACGCCGCCATAATATGGACCATTTTGAGCGACTCCCGGTGGTGAGTTCCAGTGACTGTTTTTCACTCTTCGTCTGATTCCTCACTTAAAACAAATAACAGACTTGTCTCCGATTCATGGGGAGTCTCCCTCCTAGATGATGATGTGGACTGGGAAGATTTTTTTCTGCTCTGCTCCCCCAAATACTGTTCAGTTAAAGACTGTAAATAGTGATGGCAGAAAGACCAGAACAATCCCTGATAAACCTGCCAGTATCACACCCCCACTCACTATTTCCACACCCATCACTGAGCCAATTCCTGCCTGCACGGCGGCCCAGATTCGGCCTTCCTCTTCAACCGTTTCACCTTCTCAGGTGAAGACAGCTAAGGCTCCGCTTGTCCCTACAACACCTCCTCAGATGGCTAGGGCCCAGCCAGCAACAACTCCTGTGCCAGCTCAAAGGACGAGGGCAGCTGTGACCCAGTCTGCCTCCGCACCCGCTCCTGTTTCTCGGGTGGGGGTGACTGGTGTCCAGCCACCTCCCGTGCCTGTCCCAGCGCCCAGGCTGAGGGCAGCCAGAACCCAGCCTGACCACCCTAGAGGCTTGGAAGAGCTAACCGGTCCACCTGCTACTTCACCTCTTCATCCACCTCCTGATCCAGCCTTTCACGCCCTCGCACTATCCCTGGTTAGGCTAGCTGAGGTGTCCCCTGCTCAGGCACCAGCTTTACTAGTCCAGGCTGTAGCTTTATCTCCTTCACTAGCTCAGTCTGTAGCTCAGCCATTAGCCACACCTACCTCAGCTCACTCCTTAGCCTCGCCAACCTCTGTTAATCCCTTAGCATCCCCAGTCCAGTCAGTTCAGCCGCCTCCTGTCCTCCAGCCGCCTCCTGTTCCCAGACTTGCAGCCACAGCATCCAGAGCCAGCTGTGAGCTCTCCCGCTCCTCAGCCAGGGGTTTCCGCGCCCGCTGGCCCGGCCGCTCCTGCTCCGTCACCGCCGGCTCCCATGCCGTTGCCTGGTCCAGCCCTCGGCTTCTGCGTCCGCCACACCGTCGCCCAAGCCACGTTCTGGACGTCAACGCCGGCTCAGTGGCCGCCGTCTTCCTCGCGGCCGCCCACCGGACCGGCTCAGTGGCCGCCGCAGTCTTCCTCGCAGCCGGCCTTTTAAGGGGGGGGTACTGTCAGGGTTCCTGGGTCACTGACCCAGTGATTTCAGTTTGTTCATGTTCAGTTTATTTTGCCACATCAATGTTCTCACTTCCTGTTTCTCCCGTATCAGCTTGTCTCTCATGTCGTTAGCCAGATTATGTTCAGCTGTGTACTCACCGGTCTCGCATTATCATCCGCATCAGTCTGTGTATTTAAGTCCTCAATTTCCTCCAGTTCTTTGTCGTGTCATTGATGTTCGTGTGATGTTGTCCTTCCCGTGTGTTCTCTCTTCAGTCAGCCATTCAGTTATCCAGCCAGTCAGTGTCCGTTCACCCTCTGTTCATCCACTCGTTATAATAAACCTTCACCAGTCTTCACCTACCTGCGAGTCCTGCGTTTGGGTTCCTCCTTCCTCGCCTCCACACAAAACCTGACAGATACCCCAACAATCAAACAAGTGCTTGCTTTGACCAAGCACTTGGTGACAGTTTCTATGGTCTTGCCCACTTAAAATGGGTTGTATGTGGCCCATTAGCAAAGATTCTAATCAAGAACCCCTTTGCCTTTCATGTGAGATTTCTTTCCTTTCTCCCAGCTTTTTGCAATTCTTATTCCTGATGACGATCCTTTCTTTGAGTAACTCTTTCTTTTGAACTGCTAAATACTTTTTTTTTTTTTTTTTTTTTTAAAACCAACTCCCACTATTGAAATAATGATATTAGTGATCTTTTCTTAATCTCCACTGACTTCAGAAAGACTGACATAAGGGGTCTGCTTCTGAATGTTAATTTGCCACAGTGGGTGCTGAGGGTGTCTTCTGTAGCTGTATGGTGATCTGAAAAATCATTACAGTGACATCATGGCCCTAATGTGAAATATTGAGTGCAGAGCTGTGAATGGTACACTTGAATTACAAAGCAAGATTTTTATTCAGGGTAAAATCAAAGTGCAAAATGTTAAAAATCCATCATGTGGCATTAACAGAAATCCAGAATAAAACATGTAAGCAAAGGAAAACAGGAGATCAAAGGAGGTGCACACAGGAAGAAAGGGAACAGGAATATACCATCCGTTCTGAACACTGCTGGTGGGGAACGAGGCACAGGTGAAAACATACAGGAAGTAAAACTAAAACATATGCTTTTATAACACAAACCCAACCTCAAAACTGACTAGAAACTAAGACCTCCAAATCAATGAAGTTTTCTTCTCACAGCAGTGAGGTCATTTTCACCACACTTGACTAAGGTGAAACGAAGGTAGGTCGGATATGTTTGCCTTGACAGAGATGCTAAATATCAGAACTATAGTCATCAGTATTTATTTTTTGAAGAAGTCTAGAATTTGCTCAGATGCAGGGAGGGGAAAAAAAAACTATTTCCACATTATGTCAACCATCATCCACCATTCTTTCATCTTTATTCTCATTTTCACCTCATACAACTGAAGCTGAACCTGCTGCATCACCTGCCACAGCGACACTTCCTCCTCCCATTTTTTTTTTTTCATTTGTTGCACTATTTGTGTTGTTAGCGTCACTTGCTTTTCCCCAGAGAGGGACACCATTTCTGGGGAGAACACCAGTACATCAATGCATAGCTTTACACCAACAATTAATGAGATAATTAATTAAATTACCCTCATGTTTCTTTAAAGATATCATGCAAACTGTATATAAAGGTAAAACTATACCAACCACCTTCCCGTACAAAATCCCAGTATGCAGTGCACAGAGGAGAGCGGAGGACTTAAATATTCTGGCTTTCCTTGTTTAACCTCCCCCACCAAATTAGTTGTATACATTTACAGTCTTAAGCACGACAGAAGCTGACAGAACAGGTGATAAACTGGTACTGCAGAGGTGCTGCCTTGCATCCAGACAACCTGACTAACATGCCGAGGTTGATTAATACAGCTTCCCAGGCTTAATACGGGAAAGAAAAGCAGGCGGCACAAGAATAAAGATGAGGGTGGAGAGCAATTAAAGTTGACCCAATTTAAAAAAAACTAAGAAGAGACAAGAACAGGAAAGTGGCACAACAACATGCCACAGTAAACTATAAATGCCGTTTAGCCTTTAATATAACAATAAATAATGAAAAAAAGAACAGAAAACATTTCCATTCACACAGTGTGCCACAAATGCAACCAAGTTTGAGATTTGACTCCCTTATTTGTATGCACTAAATGTGTTTGCACATGACACTCTGAGACACTTTGAATAAAAGCATCCAGCAGATACATTTCGCACTCTGTTGAAAGCAAGCAGGAAGTGCTGTTTCAGGGCTGGCGAGAGAAAAAAAGCAGGAGGAAACACAAATTGAGAAATGGAGTGGGGGCAGGAAGAGGGAATGATGGAGGGAAATCAAATATGCAGCTCATATTGAGAAGAAGAGGCCTTTTATAGTGAAGGGAGCAAAGACAGAGTGAAACATTCAGAGAGGAGAGAGGCGTTAAGTTGATAAAGTGGAGGGTTGATGGGCTCTTAAAATAAAATTAACCGATATTTGTTGCAAGATGACAGTACTAAAGTACTCGTATGTTACACAAAAGCTGCAAATCAGTAAGACAAAATAGACAAAGAGTGCCTATTGGTCAATGAGAGAGGAGGATTAATACAATTTATGGTTGTTAAAGGCAAAAGAATAAAAGAAAATAAAAAAAGATGAAAATGAATGAATTACAGAAAAACTTTTGTTCCTCTATCTAGATGATGATGGATGGATCGTGCTCATTAGTAATTAATATCTCAAATTACTTTTTTGTGACTCATTTTTTGGGGGTAGATAAATTGGAACCAGCAAGAAGACTGTTCTTCCATCACAATAGTTACTCAATATTCAAATTTACTCTTCAGTTACAGTCATGGTAAAAAGAAAGTAAACCCTGAATTCTAAGGTTTTTACTATCACATTATTAAAAAAAAAAAAGGACATTAACAAAAACAAAAATACTGGCAGCGGCCAGTGCTACCTCTCAGCCTCCTAGTAGATACACCTATACACCTATCTGAAACTCCTACGTCACCTCGTTCTTGAGTTATCACATTCACAAACTTGGGTGAACGACATACCCACCCCCTCACCCGGGGATCCCCTGAAATCTGTCAGCAGAAATAAATAAATGTAAAAAATTACACCCCTTTTGACACCCCTGGTTTAGAGCATTCACATGTATTAACACAATGCCAAGAAAGATAATAGAAGTGCCAGGAAAAAGCTGATTCTTTCTAAAAATTAAAATTATACCATGGCTTAGCTTAGTGATGATTTGGGCTTGTTTTGCAGCCACCTTGAACTCCTGTGTATAGAGTTAAATCTGCCTGACAGCTAAAGCTTGATTGAAATTTGGTCATGCACCAGGACAATAAACAAGCACTAGAGCAAATTACGAGAGGATGGTTGAAAAAGAAAATAATCTAGGTGTTGCACTGGCCAAGACAAAGTCCAGACCTCAACCTGGGACTTTCAAAGAGCTGTCCATGAACAAATGCCCGCAAACTTCAATGAACTGAGGCAACGCTGTCAAGCAGAGTGAGCAGAAATTCCTCTACAATGATGTGAGAGATTAATAAAGTTGAATAGAAAATGTTTACTTCAATTTACTAACGCTGGTTCTACAAGCTACTGAATCGTGGACTCTTTCACACACAGCTTTTACATTTTGGCTTAGCTGTTGTTAGTTAGTTGCTTGTTGTTCATCTGAGGTTGTATTTACCTCATTCTAACACCTGCTCAGGACCACATTATTTTTATCATGTCCTCATATGTAAAACCTTAGAATTGAGACAGTGTACTTTTTTTGCCATGACTATAAAGGATTTTTTTTATTTCAAAAAGTATAACAAAATATCAAATTATTATTTTAATCCAATTAAAACCTGTGTGCATGAATGCAGGAGAACAGCTGATATATAGTAATAACAAACTAGGTCCATCAGTGACCAACCTGGTATGTCCTGTAAATATTTGAACTGCGGATTAGTTTTGGACTGACGTGGTGAAGTTTTGGTTAGTTAACAGGTTAGGGTCAGGGCTACATACACAGTAACGGCCTACCTGGCACATGGAAATGCTTGGGGGCTTGGAAGGTGTTGGTGGGTGTAGCACACCTGGGCTCTGGCTGACTATAATAAGGAGAACTCCTGCCACTTTCACTGCCTGCACTCAGCCCAGCCAATCACAATGAGAGAAACCAAAGCATCAATGACCCACATCCACAAACAGTAAGACAGACAGGGTATTGAAAGATACACTGACAAATAACCCGACGGATTACATGTGCATGTAAATGTGAGTTGCACCCACACAAAGACTTTCTATCCAGCTATTTTTCTCTCTGTGTGTGTGTGTGTTTGTGTGTGTGTGTGTGTGTCTTTGCTTGAGTGGGAGTATTACCAGGGACATAATAATGCAGTGGGGAGCCTCCGTGACGACTGTGTGCAGGTGAGTCGGTATAGGGGGAGCTGGAGGAACGTCTTGTTCTTAACTCCATGCCATCCAAGAGATCCTGAAAGGAAAGGCTGCTTTAGAGGCTGTCTGAGTAATGTGCTTTAATTTACTAAAGGCAGTAAAGTAGACCACAAGGTTACTTCCACAACACAGTTTTAATCATGCTGACAGCAGTTTATTAACCTACATGGTGCATATGCTGCTAGCAGTCCTAGTGCACAAACATGTGTAGATGTAGTCTAAACACAGACAGTGAAGACTATCACCGTGCCGTTACAATGATGGCACAAACTAAAGAAATACTTTGATGGTTACTTTCCTTCATGCCAAGACTGAAACAATAATATTAGCATATAAATAGATGGGTATTAAATATGAAAGTGGTTAGGTTAGCGTAGCATGTAGACTGGAATCAGAGGAAACATGCAGCCTGATGGGAACAAAATCCACCTACCAGCACTTCTACAGTTTACTAATTAAGATGGTATTGCAAAATTATGTCCCAAAATATCAAACTATGTCTTTTTGTATCCTTTTTTTATGTGCTATTATTGGTAATTAATTTTCATCAAAATCTGCTTCCAGAAACCCAACACTTTACAGTACCTCAGATTATCTGCCAATAGCAAGACACCGGTACCTTATATTACCAAGATTTTAATGTGTTTAAAGTACTGAATACACTGAAGTAATCAACCTGTTATCATTTTGATCTACTCAAATGTTGCTGGTGTTTGATATCACTCAATTTTACTGTTTTTAGTTCTAAAATTAAAACCAGTTACATCTATTTTCTTTTGTATTTAATACTTTAGAGTAAGGATTACCTTCTCAACCATTACACAAAGAGGTGGGGGGAGTACTTACATGAGAGTATGGTGATAAGGAGCCCAATGACTGGATATGAGGAGAAATAAAAGATATTTGTTACTGTTCATTATTCTCAATATGGTATGGTCAATTTATTTTTACTGGAAGAAATTCAAATAGTGTGTTTGTGCGTGTGTGTGTGACTACCTGCCTACGGTTGCATCTCTCCAAAGTGTCACCTGAGAGGTGCGTCTGTGCATGGTCGGCCTGATAAGGAATAATGTCGGGTCGCTGAATGTCATATATGGCTTTAACCCTGGGAAGTGCTGCCAGCTGCTTATATTCCAAAACATCCCCATCACCCTTAGCCTGTTAGAGAGAGACAGGTAGACAGGAATACACATTAAATGAAGACCAAACCATAAGTAGGGGACTGGCTGTAAACAGCCAATCTCGATCACCAACAGAAGAGGCACCCATGGAGACACAAATTCTTGCATAGAAAATCACACATATGGTAGCATACAGGAAGGAAAATGAGGCAATGGTAAACATTCAGGTGAGCAGGTTAAACTAAAATCTTTGATGGGCCAGTAAAGATTTAAACATGACATAAAACAATCTAAGATGGAGCTAAAAAGTGTGCACTGTAAGACAATAACTCTGGATAGGAAACTAAAGAGCTTAAGATAAAAGCCTGCTTATTATAAAAGGCATATTAAGGCTTTAGTAGTCTAGCACTTTGCTTTTAGTAGACATACAGTAAGGCAGGGAGAGGCAACAGACAGACAAGAAGTCTGCCGAGAGACTGATAGCACAGACCGCCTGAGCTTTCAGGGTCTCTTTTGTGCTTCTGTCTATGCTGGTTATGTTTGAATGACAGATGTGACAGTGACAGCCGAGGGCGCAACCATGGCGTAGCCATGGTGACGGTTACTCACACAGATGAGCCGGTGAGGAGAGCCAAGGAGAGGAGAGGAGCCTGGAGGAGAAATGGATGCTGTCTCAGAGGTACGTCTCAGCTGGTGGGACAAATGTCAGTGAGAGCAAGAAGGTGAGTAAAGTTAGCTTAAATACAACAGTGAGCGCAGAAAAGTACTTTAATTTAATGCATTACTATACACTCACTTGCCACTTTATTAGGTACACATGTTCAACAACTTGTTAATACAAATATCTAATCAACCAATCACATAGCAGAAGCTTTATGCATTAATGCATGTAGACATTATCAAAATGACCTACTGAAGTTCAAACTGCGCATCAGAATTGAGAAGAAAGGTGATTAAAGTGACTTTGAACGTGGTATGATTGTTGGTGCCATGCATATTTCACAAACCGATGATCTCCTGGGATTTTTCACACACAGCCATCTCTAGAGGTCACAGAGAATGGTCAAAAAAAGTGAACTTGAAGCTGATAGGAAGGCAACAGTAACTCAAATAATCACTCATTACAGCCAAGGTATCCAGAAGAGCATCTCTGAAAGCACATCACCTCAAACCTTGAGTTGGTTACCCAGTACCACCAGTACCTCCAGTACCACAGGAAACTGAGGCTATAATTCACATCGGCTCACCAAAACTGGACAACAGACAATTGGAAAACGGTCGCCTGGTAATGAGCCTTGATTTCTGCTCAAATATTTGAACGGTAGGGTGAGAATTTGGTGTAAACAACATGAAAGCCTGGATCCATCCTGCCTTGTATCAACTCTTAAGGTGGTATAATGGTGGTGGTATGATGGTCTATGGGGGATATTTTCTTGGCACACTCTGGACTCCATCCTTACTACTCAGCATCAAGCCTCAGTGTGCTCATCTTCTAGTAGCTGTAAGTTAACACACCAAGTCACACCAAGCTAAAACCATCCCAAAAAGGGTTTCTGGAACATTACAATGAGTCCAGATGACATGGCAAACAGGAGATTCACAGCATGCAGGTGCAGCTGCAAAATCATGCATCAACCAAGTGATATTAAAGTTCAATATAGACCAAATTTAAAATAAAAAAGTAAAATAAAATACTTTATTCAGCCTCTCACTTAAAAAAGTGTGTTTTGTTAATGCTTCCTTTTTGTTTTTAATATAAAGCAAGTGGATGGAGCTTCTCTGCTCACAGTCAGACCTGTGTAATATTATCGATATCCACTCTGTTTGACTTCATACAAAGTCAAGACTTTAAAAAGGCAGATACCTGACTTTTTCTTCAGGATTAATCTTTCAGGATAGAGAACCACTTTGTCTGAATATTATAGCTACAAACTAACACTTCTGTACCTATTATGTTTTTACTGTGACAGCATTATTAAGCCAAGTCTTAATCATGCAAGTGTTCTTGTAAATGTTCCTCTATGTGCTGGAATAGCTGAATCTCACTTTTTTTCTTCACGTGTTCACTTCTCAGTTGAGCTGAGCAATCATTTGACTATGCAAAAGACAACAAATTTTAATTTCCTACTTTTAACATTCATATTCCCTGTGTGTATGTCTGTGTGTGTGTGTTTGTGTAAAGTTAGAACTTCCTCTTCTGCCATGGTGTGATGATTATTATTTGCATGTTCATGATAACACCAGGCTCCGGCATGAGCTGTCAAAGTGCAGGTCTGCAGCTCTATTTTCGATGAAATGCTCTTTTGAAAAAATACAATAAGACTTTATGAACCTCTTTGGACAATTTCTGTTAAATAAAGCTGCAACAATAGTATGAAAAATCTGGTGACGAACTATATATTACAATGAAATCTTGTATAAATTAACATCAAAATAAAGTCTATTTATCCAAGTTTTTATATATAAAACTACATTCGCTGAGGGCAGATTTTAGCACATTTCTTACAATGCTAAGAGCGACATACCTGCTTTTAAAACAACAGTGAGACATTTCAGACACAGCATGAAAGAGAGAACCACTGAGAGGACAAAAACAGAAACAGAGAGGAAGAGCAGGGGCTTGCAGGTATTTTGAGTAACACTCACCCTCAGTTTCCTCTCCAGCCGAGCTGCTTCTTTACACATGGGGTGCCAAACCTCTGAACCTGCGCATACACACATGCGATTTTATCTCAGTTTACTTTGTTTATTGCGTGTGGGCAGCAGCCATACAGTTTTATGGGATCCTATGAAGAGCAGATCAGCTTTTCTCAAGTGCATCAACATCAATCAAAGGCACACACACGAGACACTGTGTGTGTGTGTGTGTGGAGGCAGTTTGTCTAAACTGATAAGAGAGGATGTGGCTCTTGTGGTCTCCTACACAGATAAATATCAAGAGGGACAAATAAAAATTCTGTCCACCCCTTTGTCCAAACTGAAATATCCCAACAATAATTAAACAGATGTTTTTCTCACAGTAACTCATCTTTTTGATTTCATGACAGTACATGTCATCATCTTCACCTGTTAATGTTTAGCGACATTCTGAAAGTGTGAAAACAATTTAAGACATGTGATCCCCAAATTTTGTTGTGACATGATTAACCACAACCTCTCATTAGTTCGTGTGTGTTTTTGCCATGTCATCTTTCAGTGACTCCCTATTTTATTTTGAAGGCCTGTCCTTCATGTAGCTCTATTTCCTGCCTTTGCTCATTTCCCTCCATCCTTATTGTCTAATTTGGTTTAGCTGAACCTTACTAGCCATTTCCACCTGGTGGGTCTTTCGCCTGTATGACTTCTCAGTCTGTCAATTTATCAAGCTTGTATCCTGTGTCTTCCTTCAGTTTTTATAAAACAACTTAGACTTGGAATTTGCTGCTAACGCTCTGCAGTGTGTTTTGTTAACAACTTTATGGTCAATAAAGTTACTTTTTGCAACCTGCCTCTCTACCTCCTTGTTGTGGTTTTGCCTAAAATGCAACACATATTAGCAAATAAGACACAATAAACAGTATTGCACAGATAACAAGAATAGAAATGAAAAGAATGAACAAGTGAATTATGCTGAACTGCATGTTGTATGTTTCTAATAATGTCCACAAAGTTATTAATATTGAAGTAGAAGCTTTACTTTGCTTAAACTTTGTTTTTTTCTCCTTGTCTTCTATAGCAATGATTTAGCAAGCTGATTTATCATCAGCCATATGGAAGCTTCTATCGCTGTATTTGATTATAAAAAATACATTCAACACTTTTTCTTTAGTTTTGCTATCATGTTTTTATGCTGTGCTTCTGTGAATACTTCTCATTGCTTATATTACATTGTAGACTAAAAAAAAACTGAGTTTCAAAATTGTTCCATTAAGGAAGCCAGCATGATTGTACCATCCTTTTTAAAGTTGTAAAAACAGAAAAAGGAAAGTAAAACAAGTGTTAAAGCGCAAAAATGTTACATCAAATATTGCAGGATGCAACATTATAATTGTGTTGCTGTTTATTGGACATTTTGACTGCATTGGCATAATTGTGCTTTAACAGTTATTGCAAAATAATTTTCTGAATGAAAAAGAAGTGAAGTAATTGAGGAAAAAGAGAGAAGAATGAGCAACAGTAAACAAAGAAGAGCAGGGTGAACTACAGCGCAAGAGAGGAAAGAGGCAATGAATGAGATCTCGTAGCTCTTATAACAATAGACCACTAATGTCAGGATGTTATATCCATGTAGATCTGATATTGACAGTAATATATCCACCCTGAGCACGTGTGCACACACACACACACACACACACACACACACACACACACACACACAAATAAATGCATGTGTACACACACACGCTGACTATGTATCATTTTTCTTGAGCCCTGGGGCAGTGCAGGCCAGCAAAAAGAACTCAGTTAGTTGATCATGACTCTAATATACAACCACTATCAACACCATAAATCTGCAACACACATACACACGCACACACACAAAGCAGGAGGCTATGCACGCCCAATAAGTAGACACACCGCTCTCACACAAACACCCACACAAAATCAATAGTGTAGACAGGAACCATGCGTGGTGATTCAGTGCACCCCCGTTCCACCCACGGTCTTCAACTCTGCTGTCGAACAGATGTGTGGCCTTGGACTTGAAATCCTTTTTCTGCAGGATGAGGAGAATTTAAATTGTGCAGTGAAAAAGAATTCAGTCTCAAACACAGTGCAAAATAAACTCTGAGAAAACTAGCTGCATGCCTATTTATTTTTTCTTTTAACGATACTGCCATTATAAAGTAACCTGGGATATTTGGTATTTTTTTTTCTTACATGCAGATGTGGGATGTAGGAATGAAGGCTCTGCTGTCTTTGTACAGACATGCAAAATAAGAGTAATCAATGGAACAAACTGGCCATCTGATCTTAACTGGTGATATTCAAAAATATGGGGCGAAGGCAACAGGTGTGAAACCCAGGGAAGTATTATTAACATTTATACCATTTGAAATTCTAAGTGTAGTCTATAAAAAGATATTTAAATATTCAAGACAATTTTCCTTATTGCTGAGCCATGCTGCCAATACAAAGTGTGTACACACTGAGCACGTGAAACGCATACTGTATGTCTTTTGAAACTGAGACTACACTGAGTAAAGAGTAAATATATGTGGTTAATCATCAGTTTCTACTTGGAAAGGAACATTTCATTCAAACAAAAACTGATTCTGCCAAACAAAAATGATTCTCTTTGGCATCGCTTATCACTCAGCTGTGGTCAGAAATACAACCCACAGG